>NC_086017.1:85652500-86277500 GCF_029281585.2 Gorilla gorilla gorilla | reverse complement strand
AGAGGTGATTACATCATGGCCGTGGTTTTCCCCATGTTCTTCTCACATAATCCCGTTGTGTCTAGGGGGAAGCCCTCGGGGGAGGTGGTTAGATCATGGAGGTGGTTTTCCGCATGCTCTTCTCAGGAGAGTTAGTGAGTTGTCTGATGATTTTGTATAAGTGGCTCTTCCCACTTCACTCCTCACTCTTCTCTCTCCTGCTACCACGTGAAGAAGTCCCTTGCTTCCCCTTCACATTCCCCTATGATTATAAGTTTCCTGAGGCCTTTCCCAGCCATGTCAACTGTGAGTCAATTAAACCTCTTTCCTTTATAAGTTACCCAGTCTTGGGTATTCATTTACAGCAGTGTGAAAACAGACTAATACAGTCAGATTCCATTGTTTTCAACTTTTCTTTGGCTTTAAATTTCAGTAAGAATAACCTCCAAAGTCCTTTAAATGGTCAAAAAGTCCATTTCATGTCTTTCAGACCTTTTTGCCATAGTACCCATAATGTGATAATGTGCATGGCATTTTAGAGTAAAAGAATGGGACTTCTTTCCATCAAAAGAAATCATACCCCAAGTCTCCACATAGCCCAGGTCCCCACCAGCTACACAAAGGCAGATAAGATGCCTCTCTTCGGTATGCCTTTAATCTCAGCCACAAGGTTTGAGGGGAAAATCGCTGTCTTAGAACACGAGTTCATTGTATTCAGTTGAAAATACCTGCGTCTTGGTCCTGCTTACTGCTCCAATCTCATACTCTACCAAAGTTTTTTCACACTCATGTCCTCTAACCACATTGCTTTTTATATTTATTTATTTTTTTCCTATTTCTTTCTGTTCCTGGGTGATACCAAGTTTAGCCATACATCAGTAATCATACATGTTTCACTCATTAGTGAATTCTCCTGGCACCATGCTGGCACGAAAAAGATGCTCAGTAGGTATTTATTTATTTATTAACTATCCAGGACATTGAGCTTCTTTTTTAAGTCATTCCTAGATTGAACGGTCAGGAAGTCTCAATGGTACAAAGGATGATGTTTATTTTTCTATTTGACATGGCAAACATTCTACTGAGTCCAACATTTATATTAAATTATTGAGATGTATCTTCAAAGGGAGGGATGCTAAGATACAGCTTGTTTGGAATTTGTTTTGTAAAGGTTTAGTTTCTATTTAATGATTTTAAACATAATGTTTAGACAAGATATATAAAGAAAAAACAAAACCATTAATGATTATAGCTTGGCCTATTGATAGGTTCCAGAGATTCCATCTTAGGTAATGTAGGCCTTCTTTCACAGTTTTTATATTAAAGTGACTTTAACACCAAGATTTAGGTATCTTTTAGTTTTATATTGTTTGAGTATGGAAAATTTCATTTACTTGCTACAAGGAGGCACAACTAATGGCTTCTGTAATTGAAGAGATTAATTAAATTTCACTCATTCATTCAGTAAAATATTTAAAATGCCATATATTGTATTGCTTTCTAATTATTAACTATATATACCTTAAAAGACAATATTCATTTCAAACAACTGAAGTTCTACTCTATTAACCAATCCATGTAACAACTAAGAAATTAGCTTTGGTAATTTAACTCATAAAATGTTACATATAAAGGAAAAAATGAAACATTATATACACTAGGGGTATATTTTCCCTACCAGATGTTACATTATATACCTTAGGGTTATATTTTTCCTACCAGATCTTACATTATCTAGTAATTTGAGATTTCTTCTTGAATTCTGAACTGCCTATTCAAATAGTTAATATCATGTTTAATTCAGAAAACCTAATCATGTATTTTTTTCTTTAAAGGAATTCTAACTTCTCCTTTTTCATAATTTTGACAAGGAAATAAATTATTCCAATGTCCCACTCCAATATTCACAAATAAAAACTGCAGTATCTTGTAGTGTTGTCATCTGTAAGACTTACAGAGTTGGAAATGCAGAAGCGGCACTAATAATCTACTTAGTAGAAAGTAACATGAAAATTACTTAACCACTATTCAAACTTTGTCAATTGCTTTTGCAAGAACATCTCAGATTTTGTTCTTTGATGAAGCCATTCACCTTGCTAAAATATGGTCTTTATACATAACAATGTGTAGAAATTGACCCTCAAGATTTACTTCAGTCTGCACTTTAGAGATAGATTTTTATAGAAAAGGAATAGGATGTTATACTATTTAAAGCCCCCAAAACCAAGATAAACATTGACATAATTCCATGTTTCTTAAGTAAGTATTTTTGAACACAAAAGATACAAGGATTAAAAACATGCTTTGTAATCATTAGAATGTTTTTAGTTATTTACACTTTAAAACTGAATACATCTATACTACATGTAAATTGATATTATATAAACAGAAAATTAAATATAGGCAAATAAAATTAAATAATTGACTTAACTTTATTATTAATAGCAAACTCCATTTAATTAGAACAAAAAAACATAACTGAGGACCTGAATTATCTGAGCTGGTGATTAACAATCAAATAAGGCAGAAAATTAACTATATGAGGTTCATTTCCTTAAAGTTTATTGACATATGAAATTACCAATCCATTCATCTTTATTTCTATTATTTTTGATAACTTAAATGTGTTTCCTTCCCTACTTTCTTCATCCTACCTTCTCTTCTTCCAATTTTTAAAATTCTCCACCAAAGGTCTATGAAAAATTCTCAATGGCTCTTCAGCTTTTATTAATCTTGTCCCACCAAAGTTCTCAAAACTTCCAAAATGCCCCTGTTTTTAAAACCCACAATGCAATTAATGCCCTAAAGTTACAAATACCAACAATCCACCAATGAATTATATAAAATGGCTATGGAACTTTTCTCTCTAAGCAAATGTGACAAGTTATAAACACGTACAAAGTTACAAGTTCACGTATTCCAAATTTAGAAAGTTACCCTGAGGGTTGCTTTAAATTTTCATGTCTCTTTAAGTTGACTTTTTTTAATGGTTTCTTCAATACTAATTCAGAATGAACTACTTTGGACTACCAAGATCTGTATTAGTTTTCTAGGGCTGCTACAACAAATGACCACTAACCAGGTAGCTAAAAACAACAAAATGTATTCTCCGCAGTCGTAGACAGGTCAGCAGGACCACACTCCCTCCAAAGGCTTTAGGGAAGGTGGCTTCCTGGCCTTTTCTAGCTTTCTGTGGTTGCTGGCAATGCTGGGCACCTCTTGGCTTGTAGAAATTCACTCCAATCTCTGTCTCTACCTTCACATGGCCTTCTTCCCTGTGTGTGTTGGGCGGCGGGGTGGTGCTCATGGGGAGAGAGGGGAGGTTTCTGTGTCTAAATCTCCCACTCCTTTTTCTTATGAAGACATAAGTTAGCATGACTCCATCTTAACTTGGTTACCTATGTAAGCACCTCAATGCCAAATAAGTCACATTCACAAGTACTGTGAGGGAGGACTCAATCATAACTTTTTAGAGACTACAGTCCACTCACTACAACTTACCCACCCTTTGGGCCCAAAATTCATGTCCTTCTAAGTGCAAAATGTTTTCACGACATCTTAACATCCTTGGGAGTTTTAAACCACTCCAGCAACAGCTCAAAGTCCAAATTTTTATCTTCTAAACCATCTAAATCAGCTACAAGAGAGACTGGGTACAATCTGCCCTGGGGAAAATAACCCTTCATCTGTGGATTTCAACTAGGAAATGAGTTTTCTTCTTCAAAATATAATGAACAGGCATAGGATAAACACTCCAATTTCAAAAAGATAATTGGAAAGAACAAAGGGGTCACTTGTGCCAAGGAAGTTCAAAACTTAGAAGGACAAATTTTACTGGTAGTAAAGGCAAATGTACATAAATTTGAAATAGACTGACCAAAGACATCAAGGTATTTCTTTGTTTAAAAACAGTGTATGACAAGCATATGAAAACATGTCCATCAGTAATTAAATAAATAAAAATCAAAACCACAATGAGATACCATCTCAAACCAGTCAGAATGGCTATTACTAAAAAGTCAAGGAATAACAGTTGCTGGTGAGGTTGTGGAGAGAAGGGAACACTTTTACACTGCTGGTGAAAACCTGTTAGGTTTGTCCAAAAATAACTGTAGTTTTTGCCACTAAAAGTAATGGCAAAAACCGCAATTACTTTTGCACCAACCCAATAAATTAGTTCAGCTATTGTGGAAAGCAGTTTAGAGATTCCTCAAAGAATTTAAACAGAATTCCCACTCAACCCAACAATTCCATTATTGAATATATACCCAAACAACATAAATTATTCTACCATAAAGACATACGTTTATTGCTGCACTATTCATGATAGCAAAGAATCAACCTAAAAGCCCATCAATGACAGACTGGATTTAAAAACGTGGTACATATACACCTGGAATACTATGCAACCATGAAGAGAATAAATTCATGTCTTTTGCAGCAACATAGATGGAGCTGGAGGCCATTATCCTAAGCAAACTAACACAGGAATGGAAAACCAAATACTGCATGTTCTCACTTATAAGTGGGAGTTAAACTTCGAATACATATCAACACAAAGAAGGAAACAACAGATATTGGGGTCTACTTGAGGTTGGAGCGTGGGAAGAGACTGAGGATTGAAAACCTACTTATTGGGCACTATTCTTATTACCTGAGTGACAAAATAATCTGTACACCAAACCCCTACAACACAACACAATACACCTGTATAACAAACCTGAACATGTAACCCTAAACCTAAAATAAAAGTTAAAAACAAAACAACAAAAAAGTAAACTAAAAGAGTGTATGTTTATGAATTGTTTGAATCTAAACCTTTTGGTAATACACCAAAGACAAGACATCAAATTGAAATAGATTGGAGGATAAGTCCGGGCATGAGGAAATGACGTGCATGAATTTAACAACTTAGTAATTACGTTCAGCTTTGAATGAGTAGACAGTGGTAAGACATAACTGGAGGAAAGGTGGAGCTGATGCGTAGGTTGTATTTGCTGGACTTTCAAATGGGAGAGACTGAAGCATGTGCACAGGCTGACAGAAAGGGTGCAGTAAATGCTATATTCCGGATAACCTGAGGGCAGATCCATTATCTACTATACTACCAGCAATTACAATAATACCCGGCAGGCCAGGCGTGGTGGCTCACAACTGTCATCCCAGCAGTTTGGGAGGCCGAGGCAGGCGGATCACCTCAGGTCAGGAGTTTGAGACCAGCCTGGCCAACGTGGTGAAACCCCATCTCTACTAAAAATACAAACATTAGCTGGGCGTGGTGGCAAGTGCCTGTAAGCCCAGCTACTTGGGAGGCTGAGGCAGGAGAATCGCTTGAACCTGGGAGGCGTCATCTGCAGTGAGTTGAGATCAAGCCACTGTATTCTATCCGGGGAGACAAGAGTGAGACTTTACCTCAAAAATAAAATTAAAAAAAAAAATAGAATAACACCTGGCAGTAAACTTTGAATTGATGTAGAAAAAAAATAAAATAAGAAAGAATGAATGAATTCAATAGGAAGAATAAGGTTCCATACTCTGGAAACCAGTAATCCATGACTCAAAATTTTCAAGAAGGTTTAGAAAGACTGGAGGACAGTTCTTCTTTAGAAAGAGAGTGACGGTGCTAGATTAACACATATACAAGTAGGTTAGCCAATTTGGTAGCTGGTGGCTGAGCATATTGCTATTTTCTCTGTGAGATAAAAGGCTGGGCTATATACTGAGAGTGGTGGTGAAGTGGGAGGGAGTGAAAGGTTTGAAATAGTTATAAAAGAGTTAGAAAAGACCACTCACAAGAGGAAATTTGTAGGATTTACAGGAAGTAGTGGAAAAAATGCCTGGCTGTAATCTGTGATCATGAAATATATAAGAAGGGTTAAATAGCATTGATATACAGTTAACAGCATCAACTGTTAAGATGGAATTACTGTTTAAATGATTTGTGTGTGATCGTTAAATAAGAGACAATTCAGATACAATGACTGTTTCTGATATGTGACCATAGTTTATATTTGCAATCGATGTACTATCGCAACTTTGCATCAAATTTGCCCTGATGCAAATAATCATATTTAAATATATTCTCCTTTCCAGGATGAAAATGTCAAACAACTGTCTTACTGTTATAGAAATGATTACAGGTTCAAATATGTTGTTGCTGTTGCAGCAATAGTGCCAGAAAGAACAAATTAGTTGATCTGTATTGAACGTGTCTCCATGGAGTTAAATTTCTAGACTCTGAACCAATAGGCCAAGATACATCCAAATTATCTTTAGTTCTAGTCTTTTCTTCTCTTCTCAAGTCTACTATACCCTATGAAGCCATATATACTGAGATGCTTAAAAATGTAATAACTAGTATTTTGCTGATGTTAAAATCTAGGCCCTGCATGTTGTTTTTCTGCTTTTCTTAGTGATCTTGCTGAGTGCTGTCTCTGTAGCTGATCACTCATGCTAAAGCTCAGATCACAACCTGACTGACTGATTCTTGGCACCACCAGGATCAATGTACGATGAAACATTTATGATGTTAGCAGTCTATTTTGAGCAAGTTAGCCTTTAATCTACAAATTTATTTTATTAATGACGACACAATTTTTAAAAACTTCTGTATAGAGAATAAGTAATAAAAAATTATCAAGCATTTTTATTGAATCAATAAATTTCAGTTTTGTTTAAAGGACCTACTGGGTTTTATTCAGAATTAATCTGTTTTTCTACGTGTTGCTGCCTGAATACCACACATAATATTACAGTACAGATTTGTTTATACATCATAATGTCTTAACTTCTCATTAAAAACTAAATCTCTATACAGAAGATTGCTTCATCCTTGTTTCTTGGATCTTAAATCATATTACTTGAACATTCTTACATGTAGTAAGTACACAAATGTTTATTAAATAATAAAGTCACCTTCTGCTACAGGCCAGCCACTGTGTTAGAGTTGAAGGACGTAGAGAAAAACACCTTCCAAATCCCAATCTCATAATAGGCACTGACAGGAGATAGTAAATGAAACTACAGATGAATGGGCAATTTCAGAAGAGGAGTCAAGAAAGTCATCAATGAAAAAATGAAATCGAAACTGGCTTTTGTAGAACAAAAAACGGTATACCTATCAGGCAAGGGTAGCTCGCATTACAGATGAAGGACTACAGAGGAAGAGAATGAGCCTGAGAAGGAATGGACATAAAACCGCAGAGCAGTGGGTGCTAAGGGAAAGATTAACAGAAGCATCATCATGGTACATAAAGCAGCAGAAGGTAAATGGAGGTAGCAATTGATGAAGAGGAGGATTAGCAAGAAACGGTTATAATTGCTCTTCATGTATTATGCTGAGAAACTTGGGCTGCATCAGTCTCCGAAATTGTCAGCAGAAGGGCATGGGGGTGTATTAACATCCTAGGGTTGTCCTAACAAAGTTTCTCTGACTGGGTAGCCTCAAACAACAGAAATGCATCATCTCATTGTTCTGAAAGCAGTAAGTCTGAAAGTAGGATGTTGACAGTGTTGGTTTTTTCCGCGGGCTCTGAGGGACACGTGATTCGTGCCTCTCTCTTAGCTTCTGGTGGTTTATTGGTAATCTTTGGTGTTCTCCGGCCTGTAGATGCATTACCCTGATCTCTGCCTTTGTGTCCTTGAAGCGTTCTATTGATATACAAGTCTGTGTCCTAATGCCTTTGTTAAAAGGGCACCAGTCCGGAATTAGGGGCTCACCCTAATGACCTCATTTTAATTTCATTATATCTGCAAAAAATGTATTTCCAAATAAGGTCATGTTCACAGGTATTAGAGGTTAAGACTTTAACATATCTTTCTGGGAATTACAATTCAAACCAAAACAGTGTGAGAAGAAAGAGGAAGGAGAGGGTTGGGGCAGAGTAGTATCTTTACATTCAGTGACCGATTGAATAACAAATGGTAGTAAGTAATTCCAGATGAAAAGTCAGAGAACATAGAGGAAAGAAGATGAGGAAAAATGAGAAGAGAAAAGGGCCAGGGAAAGAGTATTCATGGGTATACCGAGGAAGGCAGAAGAGGAGAATGGGGCAGAGAGACATGAAGCACTCTAAATGGGGAGAAGATGATGTGGCTTAGCACTCATAAAGCAAAGCAGATAAGGCAAGTGAGACAGGACTGAAGCAGTTGTTAATTTGACAATTAACGGAGAATCCCTAGCCTTTGGAAGGACCAATGGAGTAGTAACCTGGGAAGGACGTGCTTTGTAAAGGAAAGCCATTTTTTTTCAAATGAGAAATACAAGAAAATATGTCTTTATAAGAAGAGAGAGCCTTTGAAGCTATGGGCTAATGGATGGAGTCAGGAATAGGAGAAATTAATGCACTGGACTCCATGAAGAAAAAGGTCCTTATTTTCAGTAGAGGGGGTGATGTAAGGATGTGTGGTATCAAGATAGATGTGTGGGTATCAAGTTATTAGGGAAAGAATGAGAGACTGGAGGAGCTGACACCTGATGGCATCCTTTTTTGCTCTTTAAGAAAAGGCTTGATTGTTCGCTAAAGAAACAATGGTTGGGCAGTATCTCCCAGGGTCTCCTTTCCTACCTGCCATCCATGATAAGGTTAGTTTAGGCTGGAGCCCCTGAGATGCCAGCATAGATGAGTATTTCTGTCTCAGCACAGGGTGGTACCAGTGCTGTTGGGACATTTCTTCTTGCTCTCAGAGAATCCATTACATTCATTTTCATGAGCTAAAGTTATGGAGGAAACACCTTTGGTTGATGTTTCTAGTTGTTACCCCTCTGTAAATATAATTGTATAAGTAGATCTTCTATTTATTACATAGAATATTATTCTACTGCTTTATTAAATATTTATCAAAATATTTTCTACTTCTTTCATAATGTGAAAGAAGCTAGGATAAATAGGACAAAACAAAAAGTAAAACCTGCTGTTCCTGATGTGAATATAGAGAAAGTGAATGGCTTTATATGAGATACATCATTATATGCATATCATGGTAACCATATGATTCCTATTAATAATACTTTATTTAACTCTTTCATTTGATTCACATTAAGAATAATTGAGTAGGCTGAAGAAACTTAATACAAATATATTTTGATATTTATGTAATCCAAAAAGGAATGATGTAAAATGATATTCATCTATTGCTTGTTTTTTTGAAATGATCATACAACTAATAGAAAATCAGCTAAATTAGTTATTGTAATTTTACTTTGAATTAAACTAAACTGGTCTAGTTTCACTGGATAGAGACTTTAGATTTGCTAAGATATTGAAATAATTTACTTAAAATAAAATATTGCAAATAATGTAAAAGGCAAATAAAAATTCTGGTTTGCAACACTGAGATAAAGATACAAGAATAAGAATTTGATCTTTTATGAGTAAGAAATCATTCATTTTCTAATAATTCAACATTAAATGTATTTAATTTATACTTTTCTCCAAATGCAGTGGGTTTTCTTTCCAAAAAAAATTGTGGAAACTGATATACTAGAGAATTTG
The DNA here is from genome assembly GCF_029281585.2 of Gorilla gorilla gorilla. NCBI lineage: Eukaryota > Metazoa > Chordata > Mammalia > Primates > Hominidae > Gorilla > Gorilla gorilla. The sequence continues at coordinate 86,268,027 of NC_086017.1, read as the reverse complement.
AGAAGAGGAAAGATTTTATTTAGGATATCTTACTTTTTTTCTTTTTTAAGAGAGGGAGAGGATCTCAGTCTTTTGCCCAGGCTGGAGTGCAGTGGTGCAATCACAGCTCACTTCTCACTACAGCCTTGAACTCCTAGGCTCAAACAATCCTCCCATCTCAGTGTCACAAGTAGCTGTGATGACAATTGTGTCCCAGCATGCCCCGCTAATTTTTTTAAGGATATTTTGAAATAACCAAATATTTTCCAATTTCATAGAAATGAAATCAACATTTGTTTATCCACTTATTGTGATTTATTTTGTTGAGAAGTAAAATCTGTGAGTTCTTATGAAAGTTTCATGGCAGTCAGTAAATTGGTTTGGTTTGATTAGACAGATAATTTAGATTTGCTAAGATGTTGACATAATTTATGTAAAATAAAATGTTGTAAATAATGAAAAGGGCAAATGAAAATTCTGATTTGCAATGCTGAATTAAAGATACAAGAATAAGAATTTGTTCTTTTATGAATATGAAATCATTCATTTTCTAATAATTCAACATTAAATGTATTTAACTTATACTTTTCTTCAAATACTATGGGTTTTCTTTCCAAAAAACTGTCTGTAATTTGCTATTTAAAAATCTTGTACAGATCTTTTGGAAAAACTAAGATAAAAGTGTTTAGGATTTAATGATCTATGCTGAGAAATGCACCAAGTTTCTGGCTGAACCTGAAGGAATACGTGGTACTGTCTCTGGGTTGCCTATTTATAGAACCATTCTTGGTTTCATAACCCCATACAATTGCTGCTGCCATAATCCATTTGCTGTCTTATATGTGCTCTGCAATTGTATATAAATTGAATCTTTATAAATTGAATTATTATAGTTGAAACAAAATATTATGGAGAATCCTTTGGTAGACTGCCAAGGTCTTTCACAAAATAATCACCTGATATTTTACATGTTTTTAAACATCCACACTTTTTTATTTCAAATTAGGGTATACGATAAAATTCTAGCATAAACACACAGTGTTGACATTATGTAAGATTCTTAGTCAATACTTTAAAGGAAAATAGCAAATATAACCCTTACTTTTTTTGTATAGAGTATATTAGGCATATTATCAAAAGGTTAGATCATGTCTTCAAACGAAATCTAAAATCAGTTAGGCTTGGGTTTGTAGATAAAAATAAAAGCTTGGCACTAAAAAAGTGATTATGTGTGTGTTCAAAAGATTGCCAGAGCAGTGCTTCTCCAATATTCACGCGCAGAAGAATCCCCAGCGGATGTGTTAAAGCAGAAGTCTAGGGTGGGTTAGGTGATTTCAAATGTCTACAAAGCTCTAAAATTAAGGTGACTCCGTTGGTCTTAAATCACACCTTAGATAGCCAAGTAGTAGAGATTCTTTTTATCCTTGGACTAAAGGTGTGGATTTCTTAAAAATACTAAGCTTATTTTCACAGTGATTCAAGAAAACATATAGTTTTAAAAATTAAAACATAATAGATGCTATCAAAAATGAAAAGCTATAAGGCTGATCCTGATGCTAAGCATCATCACAGAAGAAACAAATATATACCTAAAAAAGGTGTATGTTATTAACTATCGTAAGATTTACTTGAGGTGTACAAAATATGTAGAGTCATAATCAAAATTAATCACAAATACTTTTAAAAAGAGACAATCATTTTTATCCACTTAGAAAAAGAATAAATGAAGGAATACTGAAACATGGGTGAAAATTGCAAATAAAAGTAATATAATTATCCCATACTGTACCCTTACATTTGGTACTCTTCGCAATAATGGCAGAACATTGAGAACAGAGCTAACGGCAGGCCGACCAGCAATGTGCTGGCAGAATCAAGGGTTAAGAATTCTCAAAAAGTATCTGATTCATTTGGCATTCACCAAATATACTTTTGGAAAGAGAAAGGAATTACCACATTTTATGAAATCAAGTCTCTAAACCATTCCAGATTCTTTGTAGTGAGCCAGTCGGCAAAATTGTTGGACACTAAATTTGAAAGAAAATGGCAATGCTGGTGAATGCCGACACCCAGGCCCCGTCATCTCTTCTTGTTCCTGGAGGCTGGTGGAGATGCACAGACATTTAGAGCTGACATGCACAGTGAGGCCTCCTGGACTTTCATGGGCTTTCACTGCTGTGAGTACATTTATTTTTATAGGTGTTATAACAGATCACCTTCTCATTTAACTTTGCCAAATACAGGCAAGCAATGGACCCTAATGCTATAGAAACATGTCATTAAATTGATTTTTAAGCTCAGATTGCTTTTCAAAGTTATTAGGGCCTAGGGCAAGTGGTTTGTTCACTGCCAAAGTGAAGGAAATGACTGAATAAAAATAAGAAAAAGTAAAGGAGAAATAATTGTAACTAATTTTTTTTATACATCACTAAAGGGATATTATTTTGTCTAGGCTGGGTTGAGATTCATGATAAACTAACTTGAGACAATAAAAAAATACATTATAATTGATTTGTTAAAAACTGGTCCAAACTTTGCATAGAATTCTTACAATTTTAAGGAACATTAGAGAACACGTAGTTCTCCTTACTCGATTTTCAGATAAGAATAGTGTAGACAGAAATATGTGACAATTCTGACCACAACAACCCTTATTCCTTCATCACCACCCTTCAGGGCACACACCAGCTTGTACACACATACACACACTACAGGCTCACAGGCACATACACACATCTCAGGACACAGACGAATTTTGTGGTGCTAAAATTATTTCATTATTTGTTTAAAGTTAATTTGTTGCATGTAAAGAATCTCCATCATCTTTAAATTATTTCATATCTATCCTTAATGTTATGACACTTATTTGACTTCTCTAATGTTAAACAGATTTTCTGACCTATATTATAAGGAGAAAAAATTAGTGTTCTTATAGACTTCATTGAATTTCTTAGTATTAAGTTTTGTTTATTTTTTAAGGAATCTCAGGGTTTGCTGAATTTATTTTCAAAGCTTCCATGCTCAGGATAAGCTATTTATTTTAGAGGCTTAAATTAAAAATGCACTGTTATTTTGGACAAACACCCTTTATCTCCACATTTGGGCAATGTTGAACAATTTTTAAGATTTGGAAGTAATATTTGCAATTGGTCCATATTTGCCATAATCATAGAATTTGGAATTTGGAAAAAAAATCTTAGAGTTAATGTATCTTGCAATGTTTAGAGTTTTTTGGTATTTGAAAGTATAAGCTTAAAAAATTGATAGTTTCAGGCTTTTAAAAATAAGTCTGAATTCATTTTTATAACTTTCCTTCTTTTTAACATTTTTAAAATGAATTTTTATTTTATTTTATTTTATTGTTTTATTTTTGGAGACAAGGAATCCCTCTGTCATCCAGGCTGAAGTGCAGTGGTGCGATCTTGGCTTACTGCAACCTCCACCTCCCAGACTCAAGGATTCTCCCACTTCAGCCTCTCGAGTAGCTGGGATTACAGGCACATGCTGCCACGCCCAGCTAAGTTTTTGTATTTTTGTAAAGACTGGATTTTGCCATGTTGCCCAGACTAGTCTTGAACTCCTGGGCTGAAGCAATTTGCCTGCATTGGCTTCCCAAAGTGCTAGGATTACAGGCATGAACCACCACACCTGGCCTGCATTCATTTTCAAATTAGGAAATAAAAATAAGCAGCTAAGAATACAATTTAATTCAATTTGTCAGTAAAGTAATACCTACGACATAAAAAATTAATACACACATATTTTGCAATGGGCTATAAGACATTGACATTGGTGTAAATTTATCTTTGCTTTAAAACATAATAAACTTCTGAAAGCCCATTGAAAAATTTGAATTCAATTTAATGCTCTTTTTTCTGTGGGGAATGTACAGCCCCCACTGTTTTTGTTATAGACCCTCAGTGAGTGTTCCTTGAGTGAATAATATCCTATTAATTTCTCATTCACTATTTAAATTAAAATGACTCAGAAAATATTTATATTTACTAGTTACCATATTTATATAAATGAGTATATTAAGAAGTATAGTTACTTTCTGTTAGAAGAAAATGAGAAAGTTTACAAAATAGAATGGAGTCTACAGCTTATCATACCTTTCACTCTTGATAGGCTTAAGTGTATTAGTGACTCTAAAAAGATTGCTCACAGTTAATATTTTGACTTTCCTGGTCAGGGAAGGGGGAAATGAGATTGTGCATTAATTACAGACCTCGTGTTTAAGCTAAATCAATGAAAATGCCAGGATGATTGAAGTGTTTGTACTGATGATTGAGAAGTGTGACTGGAATAAGGAAAGGGAAGTAGCTGAGTCTAGAAGACAAGAACAGGAATGCGCTAGTTTGAGGATACTCAGGATTCAAGGTTAAATAGAATTTAGCCATTAGAAAATTATGAATTAGGTAAGTCGTGGTTAATTTTATGGGTCAACTTGACAGGGCTAAGAGATGCTCCAATAGCTGGTAAAACATTATATCTGCATGTGTCTGTGACAGTAGTTTTAGAATAGCTTATCAATTGAATCACTAGACTGAGTAAAAAGTATCTGCCCTCAACAATGTTGGTGGGCATCATCCAATCCATTACAAGCCCAAAGAGAGCATAATTGTGGAGAAAGGGTAAATTTTCTCCATCTTCTTGAGCTGGGACAGCTATCTCCTCCTACCCTTGAAGTTACCAGTTCTTGGAGACTTAGACACCAACGCCTCTGCCTCATATCCTCGTAAGTTTCTCAGGCCTTTAGCCTTTAAGTAGGAATTATGCCATTAACTCTCTTGGTTTTCAGATCTTCAGACTCTGAATTACACAACTGTCTTTCCTGGTTCTCCACCTTGCAGATGTTATATCAATCCAATTCAAAAAACTCATTCTCAAAATTTTCTTCTAGAACCCCTCTTGGTACCAAAAATCTGTGCTATTGAGGGTTCCCCAAATAAATAGTACCAATAAGATATATGTAGATATGTAATAAGAGACTTATTAGAAAATGGCTCATGTAGTTGAGTTTTCTGAACTGAATTTGGAGTTTCTGGATGTGACTCTCTAATCTGATTATAAAATGCAAAGCAGTGACTGATAGTTCATGGCAGGAACTATTTTTAGAGATATGCAAAATATTTATATTAGCTATTTCTAACCCACTACTTATAAGAAGAGCTAAGTAACTTTGAATATGATACTTTAAAATATTTTTGGAAAACTAAGGAATAGAATGATGCTGATTGGTTGCTCCTAATGTCACTGGACAAATGATGAGATCAAAGAATTAGCTTAGAAATTCTAAATCCCAGATCAAGGGCTGCACAAATGACCTAAGAGCTTCTAAGTGTGCCCTGAGTGAGAGCCTTATCTCCTGTAGCTGAAGGGCTGATATTGCTGATACTCAGATTATTGACCTTATCCTGTAATTGGCTTAATTGCAATACAAGTTGTACTCCCAGCCTTGCAGGATGTGTACTGTTAAAATGAGGGCACTGATTGGGGAAAAACTGAAACCTATAAGCTGGGATGGGGATGTCTGGAAAGCTCCTGATGAAGCTGGGAATATTGAGCGCCTAAATTCTGATGAGTCTTCTTCGCCAGTGGAAGAGATCTCCCTACTCTCAGTGGTTGTGGCTTCTCCAACCCCAAGAAAAGTAACCTCCTCACCCTGGGTGAAAGTGGCCTCCCTACCCCCCTACCTACTTCCCCACACCAAAGGTATCAGCCTTTTCATCTCTATCTGAGGGGGTTAACCCCGCATTGCCCCAGGAAACAGTAATGGCCTCTCCTGAGGCAGTTGGAATACAAAATAATGCTGATTCTCTTCAGGATCTACCAATTAATCATTTCCTTGCTTCTAGACCATAACTAGACTTCAGTTCTAGCAGGATCCTAAAGGTGATAAACAAAGCATAATTCATGAGGAAGTGTACCATTAATATACTCCAAAAGAACTAGAGTTTTCTAAGTTATACAAGCAGAAGTCTGGAGAGCATGTCTGGGAATGGATACTAAGACTGTGGGATAAGGGCTGGGTGCGGTGGCGCATGCCTGAAATACCAGCACTTTGGGAGCCTGAGGCGGGCAGATAACCTGAGGTAAGGAACTTGAGACCAGCCTGACTAATACGGTGAAACTCCATCTCTACTAAAAATACAAAAGTTAGCTGGGCATGGTGCCGGGCGCCTGCAGTCCCAGCTACTCGGAAGGCTGAGACAGGAGAATTACTTGAACCCGGGTGGCGGAGGTTGCAGTGAGCCCAGATCATGCCACTGTACCCCAGCCTGGGCGACAGAGGGAGACTCCATCTGAAAAAAAAAAAAAAGTGTGGGATAATGGTGAAATAAACATAAACTTGGATCAGTCTGAATTTATTGACATGGATCTGTTACAGTAGTCTGGTATGAGCCGGGTAGGAGAGGGCTGTCCCCACCCACACACACCAGGAATGTCAGGCACCATCAGGTGATGGTCAGGTGGTTGTTAACTGTCTTTCTAAAGTAATAATTGGTCACAGACAGTGCCAGGGAAAGGCAGTCTCCTGCTGGATAGAAAATACCTAAAATTGGTTATCAGCAGCTTCCCAATAAGATCTCAAGGGTTGAGCGGGTTGGGAGAAGTAACACAAGACCCTGGAATTATGCCAATGTATAAGCCTAGTCACAAGGTCAACATGTACACCTGTCTTTCAAGTCACCCACTTGGCCCTCTTCCAAGTATACTTTCTTTCCTTCCTTTCATTCCTGCTCTAAGGCTTTTTAAATAAACATTCACTCCTGCTCTAAAACTTGCCTCAGCCCCTCCTTCTACCTTATGCCTCTCAGTCAGATTCTCTTTTCTGAGGAGGCAAGAATTGAAGTTGCTGCAAACCCATACCAATTTGCCACTGGTAACATGTTTTGGTGCCACGTGGCTCAGATACATTCCACCAGTAACAGGTGGACATGGTGGCAGGGATGAAGGTTATGCATGCACTCAGCAACATGGGTTTCCACTCACCAAGGCTGACCTAGCTATGGCCACCACTGGCAGATTATACAATCTGCCAGCAGTAGAGACCACATTGTGATCCCAGTTGGCATTATTCCCCAGGGTGATCAGCCAGCTATCTAGTGGCAGTTTATCTACATTAGACTGCTTCCACTATGGAAGTGGCAGCATTTTGTGCTTATTGGAATAGACCCTTCTCAGGCTATGGATTTGTCTTCCGTGGGTGCAATGCTTCCACCAAAACTACCATCCGTGGACTTATAAAATGTCTTATCCACAGGCACAGTATTAAATACAGCATTGCTTCTGATCAAGGAACTCACCTCAAAGACAAAAAAGTGTGGCAATGGGCTCATGGTCATGAAGTCCATTGGTCTTACCATTGGTCTCACCATCATCCCCATCATCCAGAAGCAGCTAACTTGATAAAAATGATTTGAATTCAGTTACAGTACCAGCTAGATCGCAATACCTTACACAGCTGGGCCAAGGTTCTGCAGAAGGTTGTATATTCTCTGAAGCAGTTTCCAACATATAGTAGTTTCATCAATAGCCACAATTAATGGGTTCAGGAATCAAAGAGTGGAAAATGAGAGGGGCACTGCTCACCATCACCCTGAGTTACCCACTTGTAAAATGAGAGGGGCACTGCTCACCATCACCCTGAGCTACCCACTTGTAAAATGAGAGGGGCACTGCTCACCATCACCCTGAGTTACCCTCTTATAAAATGAGAGGGGCACTGCTCACCATCACCCTGAGTTACCCACTTGTAAAATGAGAGGGGCACTGCTCACCATCACCCTGAGTTACCCCCTAGTAAAATGAGAGTGGCACTACTCACCATCACCCTGAGTTACCCACTTGTAAAATGAGAGGGGCACTGCTCACCATCACCCTGAGTTACCCACTTGTAAAATGAGAGGGGCACTGCTCACCATCACCCTGAGTTACCCACTTGTAAAATGAGAGGGGCACTGCTCACCATCACCCTGAGTTACCCACTTGTAAAATGAGAGGGGCACTGCTCACCATCACCCTGAGCTACCCACTTGTAAAATGAGACGGGCACTGCTCACCATCACCCTGAGTTACCCTCTTATAAAATGAGAGGGGCACTGCTCACCATCACCCTGAGTTACCCACTTGTAAAATGAGAGGGGCACTGCTCACCATCACCCTGAGTTACCCCCTAGTAAAATGAGAGTGGCACTACTCACCATCACCCTGAGTTACCCACTTGTAAAATGAGAGGGGCACTGCTCACCATCACCCTGAGTTACCCACTTGTAAAATGAGAGGGGCACTGCTCACCATCGCCCTGAGTTACCCACTTGTAAAATGAGAGGGCCACTGCTCACCATCACCCTGAGTTACCCCCTAGTAAAATGAGAGGGGCACTGCTCACCATCACCCTGAGTTACCCCCTAGTAAAATGAGAGTGGCACTGCTCACCTTCACCCTGAGTTACCCACTTGTAAAATGAGAGGGGCACTACTCACCATCACCCTGAGTTACCCACTAGCAAAATTTTTGCTTCCCATGCTCATGACTTTATCTTCTGTTGGGCAAGAGGACTTAGTTCTAGATGGAGGAATGCTTTCACCACAGAAACAGTCAATATTGCCTGGGGTGATTGATTCAGACTACCTGGGGAAACTGAACTACTACTTCTCAATGGAAGTAAAGAAGAGTATATCTACAACACAGGAGAACCTTCATGATGTCTCCTAGTATTACCATGTTCTATGATTAAGCTCAATGCAAAACTAAAACAACTAAATCCAGGCCCATCCTTTTAGAAACGAAGGTTTAGTTTTGATCACCCTGTAAGGTCTACAACCAGTGGAATTTCTTGCTAAAGAGAAAGGAAATACAGAATGGGTGGTAGAGGAAGGTGGTTACAAATATCAGCTATGATCATGTGACTAGTTATAGAACCAAGGGCTAAAATTATCCTATTTTCTCCTTATTTTGTTTTGAACGTGTGTGGTGTGTGTGTGTGTGTGTGTGTGTGTGTGTGTGTGTGTGTGTGTGTTTTCATCAAATATGTTTGTTTTCTTTCTTTTGTTTACATCTCAGTATTTACGTTCTGGATATCAGGAGAGGAGTAAACACCACTCAAAGACTGTCTTAGTTCATCTGTGCTCCTGTACCAAAATACCTAAGACTAAGTAATTTATAAGGAACAGGAATTAATTTTTCACAGTTTTGGAGGCTGGGAAGTCCCAAATCAATGCTCCCAAGGCATTTGTAAGCTTTCCTGCTGCATCGTCACAAGGCGGAAGGCCAGAAAGACAAAAGCAGCCACACTGGTCTCCTCCACACATTTTATAAGGCACTAATCCCTGTGTGAGGATCGAGCTTTTACAACCTAGTCACCCCCTAAAAGACCACACCGCTTAATACGTCATACTGGGGATTGAGTTTTTTTTTGTTTTCTCTTTTATTATTATTATTATTATTATTATTATTATTATTATTATTATTATACTTTAAGTTTTAGGGTACATATGCACAATGTGCAGGCTTGTTACATATGTATACATGTGCCATGCTGGTGTGCTGCACCCATTAACTCGTCATTTAGCATTAGGTATATCTCCTAAAGCTATCTCTCCCCCCTCCCCCCACCCCACAACAGTTCCCAGTGTGTGATGTTCCCCTTCCTGTGTCCATGTGTTCTCATTGTTCAATTCCCACCTATGAGTGAGAACATGCGGTGTTCAGTTTTTTGTCGTTGCCATAGTTTGCTGAGAATGATGGTTTCCAGCTTCATCCATGTCCCTAAAAAGGACATGAACTCATCAGTTTTTATGGCTGCATAGTATTCCATGGTGTATATGTGCCACATTTTCTTAATCCAGTCTATCATTGTTGGACATATGGGTTGGTTCCAAGTCTTTGCTATTGTGAATAGTTCTGCAATAAACATACGTGTGCATGTGTCTTTATGGCAGCATGATTTATAATCCTTTGGGTATATACCCAGTAATGGGATGGCTGGGTCACATGGTATTTTTAGTTCTAGATCCCTGAGGAATCGCCACACTGACTTCCACAATGGTTGAACTAGTTTACAGTCCCACCAACAGTGTCAAAGTGTTCCTATTTCTCCACATCCTCTCCAGCACCTGTTGTTTCCTGACTTTTTAATGATCGCCATTCTAACTGGTGTGAGATGGTATCTCACTGTGGTTTTGATTTGCATGTGTCTGATGGCCAGTGAAGATGAGCATTTTTTCATGTCTTTTGGCTGCATAAATGTCTTCTTTTGAGAAGTGTCTGTTCATGTCCTTCACCCACTTTTTGATGGGGTTGTTTGTTTCTTTCTTGTAAATTTGTTTGAGTTCATTGTAGATTCTGGATATTAGCCTTTTGTCGGATAAGTAGGTTGCAAAAATTTTCTCCATGCTGTAGTTTGCCTGTTCACTCAGATGGTGGTTTCTTTTGCTGTGCAGAAGCTCTTTAGTTTAATTAGATCCCATTTGTCAATTTTGGCTTTTGTTGCCATTGCTTTTGGTGTTTTAGACATGAAGTCCTTCCCCATGCCTATGTCCTGAATGGTATTGCCTAGTTTTTCTTCTAGGGTTTTTATGGTTTTACATGGTTTTTAAGGTCTAACATGTAAGTCTTTAATCCATCTTGAATTAATTTTTGTATAAGGTGTAAGGAAGGGATCCAGTTTCAGCTTTCTACATATGGCTAGCCAGTTTTCCCAGCACCATTTATTAAATAGGGAATCCTTTCCCCATTGCTTGTTTATCTCAGGTTTGTCAAAGATCAGATAGTTGTAGATATGTGGCATTATTTCTGAGGGCTCTGCTCTGTTCCATTGATCTATATCTCTGTTTTGGTACCAGTACCATGCTGTTTTGGTTCCTGTAGCCTTGTAGTATAGTTTGATGTCAGGTAGCATGATGCCTCCAGCTTTGTTCTTTTGGCTTAGGATTGACTTGGCGATGCAGGCTCTTTTTTGGTTCCATATGAACTTTAAAGTAGTTTTTTTCCAATTCTGTGAAGAAAGTCATTGGTAGCTTGATGGGGATGGCATTGAATCTATAAATTACCTTTGGCAGTATGGCCATTTTCACGATATTCAGTCTTCCTATCCATGAGCATGGAATGTTCTTCCATTTGTTTGTGTCCTCTTTAATTTCATTGAGCAGTAGTTTCTAATTCTCCTTGAAGAGGTCCTTCACATCCCTTTTAAGTTGGATTCCCAGGTATTTTATTCTCTTTGAAGCAGTTATGAATGGGAGTTCACTCAGGATTTGGCTCTCTGTTTGTCTGTTATTGGTGTATAAGAATGCTTGTGATTTTTGCACACTGATTTTGTATCCTGAGACTTTGCTGAAGTTGCTCATCAGCTTAAGGAGATTTTGGGCTGAGATGATGGGGTTTTCTAGATATACAATCACGTCATCTGCAAACAGAGACAATTTGACTTCCTCTTTTCCTAACTGAATGCCCTTTATTTCCTTCTCCTGCCTGATTGCCCTGGCCAGAACTTCCAACACTATGTTGAATAGGAGTGGTGAGAGAGGGCATCCCTGTCTTGTGCCAGTTTTCAAAGGGAATGCTTCCAGTTTTTGTCCATTCAGTATGATATTGGCTGTGTGTTTGCAATAGATAGCTCTTGTTATTTTGAGATACGTCCCATCAATACCTAATTTATTGAGAGTTTTTAGCATGAAGGGCTGTTGAATTTCATCAAAGGCCTTTTTTGCATCTATTGAGATAATCATCTGGTTTTTGTCTTTGGTTCTGTTTATATGCTGGATTACATTTATTGATTTTTGTATGTTGAACCAGCCTTGCATCCCAAGGATGAAGCCCACTTGATCCTGGTGGATAAGCTTTTTGATGTGTTGCTGGATTCGGTTTGCCAGAATTTTATTGAGGATTTTTGCATCAATGTTCATCAAGGATATTGGTTTTAAAATTCTCTTTTTTTGTTGTGTCTCTGTCAGGCTTTGGTGTCAGGATGATGCTGGCCTTATAAAATGAGTTAGGGAGGATGCCCTCTTTTTCTATTGATTGGAATAGTTTCAGAAGGAATGGTACCAGCTCCTCCTTGTACCTCTCGTAGAATTTGGCTGTGTATCCATCTGGTCCTGGATTTTTTTGGTTGGTAAGCTATTAATTATTGCCTCAATTTCACAGCCTGTTATTGGTCTATTCAGAGATTCAACTTCTTCCTGGTGTAGTCTTGGGAGAGTGTATGTTTCGAGGAATTTATCCATTTCTTCTAGATTTTCTAGTTTATTTTTGTAGAGGTTTTTACAGTATTCTCCGACGGTAGTTTGTATTTCTGTGGGATCGGTGGTGATATCCCCTTTGTCATTTTTTATTGTGTCTATTTGATTCTTCTCTCTTTTCTTCTTTATTAGTCTTCTAGAGGTTTATCAATTTTGTTGAGCTTTTCAAAACGCCAGCTCCTGGATTCATTGATTTTTTGAAGGGTTTTTTGTGTCTCTATTTCCTTCAGTTCTGCTCTGATTTTAGTTATTTCTTGCCTTCTGCTAGCTTTTGAATGTGTTTGCTCTTGCTTTTCTAGTTCTTTTAATTGTGATGTTAGGGTGTCAATTTTAGATCTTTCCTGCTTTCTCTTGTGGACATTTAGTGCTATAAATTTCCCTCTACACACCGCTTTGAATGTGTCCCAGAAATTCTGGTATGTTGTGTCTTTGTTCTCGTTGGTTTCAAAGAACATCTTTATTTCTGCCTTCATTTTATTATGTACCCAGTAGTCACTCAGGAGCAGGTTGTTCAGTTTCCATGTAGTTGAGCGGTTTTGAGTGAGTTTCTTAATCCTGAGTTCTAGTTTGATTGCACTGTGGTCTGAGAGACAGTTTGTTATAATTTCTGTTCTTTTACATTTGCTGAGGAGAGCTTTACTTCCAACTATGTGGTCAGTTTTTGAGTAGGTGTGGTGTGGTGCTGAAAAGAATGTATATTCTGTTGATTTTGCATGGAGAGTTCTGTAGATGTCTATTAGGTCTGCTTGGTGCAGAGCTGAGTTCAATTCCTGGATATCCTTCTTAACTTTCTGTCTCATTGATCTGTCTAATGTTGACAGTGGGGTGTTAAAGTCTCCCATTATTATTGTGTGGGAGTCTAAGTCTCTTTGTAGGTCACTCAGGACTTGCTTTATGAATCTGGGTGCTCCTGTATTGGGTGCATATATATTTAGGATAGTTAGCTCTTCTTGTTGAATTGATCCCTTTACCATTATGTAATGGCCTTCTTTGTCTCTTTTGATCTTTGTTGGCTTAAAGTCTGTTTTATGAGAGACTAGGATTGCAACCCATGCCTTTTTTTGTTTTCCATTTGCTTGGTAGATCTTCCTCCATCCTTTTATTTTGAGTCTATATGTGTCTCTGCACGTGAGATGGGTTTTCTGAAAACAGCACACTGATGGGTCTTGACTCTTTATCCAATTTGCCAGTCTGTGTCTTTTAATTGGAACATTTAGTCCATTTACATTTAAGGTTAGTATTGTTATGTGTGAATTTGATCCTGTCATTATGATGTTAGCTGGTTATTTTGCTCATTAGTTGATGCAGTTTCTTCCTAGCCTCGATGGTCTTTACAATTTGGCATGTTTTTGTAGTGGCTGTTACCAGTTGTTCCTTTCCATGTTTAGTGCTTCCTTCAGGAGTTCTTTTAGGGCAGGCCTGGTGGTGACAAAATCTCTCAGCATTTGCTTGTCTGTAAAGGATTTTATTTCTCCTTCACTTATGAAGCTTAGTTTGGCTGGATATGAAATTCTGGGTTGAAAAATCTTTTCTTTAAGAATGTTGAATATTGGCCCCCACTCTCTTCTGGCTTGTAGAGTTTCTGCCGAGAGATCAGCTGTTAGTCTGCTGGGCTTCCCTTTGTGGGTTACCTGACCTTTCTCTCTGGCTGCCCTTAACATTTTTTCCTTCATTTCAACTTTGGTGAATCTGCCAGTTATGTGTCTTGGAGCTGTTCTTCTCGAGGATTATCTTTGTGGCATTCTCTGTATTTCCTGAATTTGAATGTTGGCCTGCCTTGCTAGATTGCGGAAGTTCTCCTGGATTATAACCTGTAGAGTGTTTTCCAACTTGGTTCCATTCTCCCCGTCACTTTCAGGTACACCAATTAGACATAGATTTGGTCTTTTCACATAGTCCCATATTTATTGGAGTCTTTGTTCATTTCTTTTTATTCTTTTTTCTCTAAACTTCTCTTCACACTTCATTTCATTCATTTCATCTTCCATTGCTGATACCCTGTCTTCCAGCTGATTGCATCAGCTACTGAGGCTTCTGCATTTGTCACATAGATCTCGTGCCCTGGTTTTTAGCTCCATCAGGTCCTTTAAGGACTTCTCTGCATTGGTTATTCTAGTTAACCATTCATCTAATTTTTTTTCAAAGTTTTTAACTTCTTTGCCATGGTTCGAACTTCCTCCTTTAGATTGGAGTAGTTTGATCTTCTGAAGCCTTCCTCTCTCAACCCATCAAAGTCATTCTCCGTCCAGCTTTGTTCCATTGCTGGTGATGAGCTGCATTCCTTTGGAGGAGGAGAGGTGCTCTGATTTTTAGAGTTTCCGGTTTTTCTGCTCTGTTTTTTCCCCATCTTTGTGGCTTTATCTACCTTTGGTCTTTGATGATGGTGACATAAAGATAGGTTTTTGGTGTGGGTGTCCTTCCTGTTTGTTAGTTTTCCTTCTAACAGTCAAGACCCTCAGCTGCAGGTCTGTTGGAGTTTGCTGGAGGTCCACTCCAGACCCTGTTTGCCTGGGTATCAGCAGCGGTGGCTGCAGAACAGCAGATACTGGTGAGCCACAAATGCTGCTGCCTGATCATTCCTCTGGAAGTTTTGTCTCAGAGGAGTACCCCGCCGTGTGAGGGTTCAGTCCGCCCCTACTGGGGGGTGCCTCCCAGTTAGGCTACTCGGGGGTCAGGGACCCACTTGAGGAGGCAGTCTGCCCGTTCTCAGATCTCCAGCTGCATGCTGGGAGAACCACTACTCTCTTCAAAGCTGTCAGACAGGGACATTTAAGTCTGCAGACGTTATTGCTGTCTTTTGTTTGTCTGTGCCCTGCACCCAGAGGTGGAGCCTACAGAGGCAGGCAGGCCTCCTTGAGCTGTGGTGGGCTCCACCCAGTTCAAGCTTCCTGGCTGCTTTGTTTACCTACTCAAGCCTCAGCAATGGTGGACGCCCCTCCCCCAGCCTTGCTGCTGCCTTGCAGTTCGATCTCAGACTGCTGTGCTAGCAATGAGAGAGGCTCCATGGGCGTAGGACCCTCCAAGCCAGGTGCAGGATATAATCTCCTGGTGTGCTGTTTGTTAAGCCCATTGGAGAAGCACAGTATTAGGGTGGGAGTGACCTGATTTTCCTGGTGCCATCTGTCTCCCCTTTCTTTGACTAGGAAAGGGAATTCCCTGACCCCTTGTGCTTCCTGGGTGAGGCAATGCCTCGTCCTGCTTTGGCTCATGCTCGGTGTACTGCACCCTCTGAAGGACTGAGTTTTAACACAAATTTTGGAGGGGACATGAACATTGAAATCACAGCTAGGACTTTAGCTTCTTTTCTGAGGAGTGGATTAGTGTGTTTTCAGTTGTATGGACTGTTGTATCATGCTCGAGAAATTATCACATTGCTATTGTCTTTATTTGAAGAGCAAGTATTGTTTAAGGAGATGCGTATGGGTGCCAAATTGACAAGGGGTGGATTGTGATAATTAATGTTATCTATCAACTTGACTGAGCTAAGGGATTCTCAGATAGCTGGCAAAACATTATTCCTGGGTGCATCTGTGAGGGTGCTTCTGGAAGACATTAACATTTCGATTAGCAGACCGAGTAGAGAAGATCTATCTCCTCTTATGTATATCTATGTCTATATCATCTAACTCTATCTATCTATACTGTATTTATCCTATTGGTTTTATTTTTCTAGAAAACCTTGATAAATTCAGGTGGCATAGGACCATCTTCTGAAGGGTCCAATATTGCTGTTCTCTGTGTTTTGTATTCCTTTGCTTAATTTATTCTCAATACATGTCAAATTAATAACTTGATAAAATGTCTAATAAGAACTTGACATTCAAATTCAAAGCTTAAAGTCTAAAAGTTTTTTGACTTTACACCACAAAAACCTGATTTT
The DNA here is from genome assembly GCF_029281585.2 of Gorilla gorilla gorilla. Taxonomy (NCBI): domain Eukaryota; kingdom Metazoa; phylum Chordata; class Mammalia; order Primates; family Hominidae; genus Gorilla; species Gorilla gorilla. Next base: position 86,251,920 of record NC_086017.1, on the reverse strand, counting down.
CTACCTTTATGTGCATTGTTTTTCCATGTGCTCCACTTTGATAAATGCAAAATATTTGCAAAATGTTCTATAAATTAAAGAAATCTCTTAGTACTCTATTTAAAAATAGATGTATAAAGGTAAATTAACACTGATTAATTTCCTTAGAAAAAAGAATACACTACCTTTTTGAATTTTATTTCATTGAATATTATCTATGGAACCATTCTCATTTTTCTTTTCACAACATAAGGATCAGAAATAAACACTAAGAGCATAGTCTAGTATTGGCAAAACAATCATATCCACTTTTTAAAAGGAATTTCCCATATTCTTCTTTGTTTATCTTAACACTTCTTTAAAAGACTAGTTTGGATTACATTAGATAATTTATTCTAAAATATATATTTTTTCCTTTCTTCTCTGATTTTCAAGATTCTTTTTCTTGTTTACTATGATAATTTGTCTGGAAGCGAGTACCTCTGTTGAATTTTCTAGAGTTTGTTTTAAGGTTATAATGGCCAATCCAAAATCTCTCTCTCAAGATAACTTTCTATTTTGTATTGTTGAAATTGTACTCATCTTTCCCTATCCCTCTGTACAGTGAATTAAAGAGAACCAAAAATTTCTTGTCTCTCCTTCTGTCAAGTAGTATATGCGTTCCTACCTTGTGACATATAATGTGGCTAAAGAGACAGTGTTTAACTTACAAAATAGGCCTTAATATTTCTGTAGCATTCACCTTTACCCTTGAGAAATTCCCTTTGAAAGCCAAATACCAAAGTTTCACTTCTCGAAGAACACCATGATATAAGGAAGGCTTTTAAAGAAGTTAGTCAAACAGAGAGAGAGAGAGAGAGAGAGAGAGAGAGGCTCCATGGGTTAGTACCAAGGTATCTCACATGTGAACCTTAAGATGTGACATTAAGGAATGCTGGGATATTTCAGCCTAATGGGGAGAACTACAGAGAAGCAAGCACTGAATGGACAAGGGAAAACTTACACAGCAGAAATGTGACCTTAATGATGAATCAGAATTAATTATAGAATGGATAAATCCTACCACACTTGCAATTTTAACCCAGAGCTAGTCCTGATCTTATTGTGTAATAAATGACACTACATTTTTACATCTACTTTTTTTTCTAGCATTTAGAAACAAACAAATATTCCAAGATAAAAAACAAAAAATCTAATTGCTAAGAACATGAAGTTTTTAGTTTCCTCTTATAAACTGGAACTTAAGTTTAAATATATATTTTAAATTACATTTTCTGATTTCTATTTTAGCCTGTAATAATGCATATTACATTCTCTCGGGCCCTGTCCCTCTTTTAATAAACAAAATAGAAATTCCAATATCAAAAATAAATTGTTTTCAATGATATTTGCATCTGTCTTCTAATCTGTCTTCTCCATACGATTGCAAGCTCTTCAGGAAAGACCATGTTCCGTTATTTACACATCCCCATTAGGTAGTAAAATACTAAACACAGAATTATGTCTGATTGATTATGGTTAAATGAAAGAATTAAAGAATGTTATAAAATTTGTATATTATATATTATTAGAGAGGTTAGCTGGTTTACCTACTTAAAGAACATACATAATTGAATAATTCCTTTTTTTCAGAAATATACTTGTTATGATTATTCTAGTTAATTTGTATAAACATGAAATGCATAAATGTATTTCTAGAAATCTACTTCAAAATTCATCATAAATCTATCAGGTATGAAATTTCTTATTAATTAACCTCAATTGTAGTCACTTGTTTCATATTAAAAGAAACATGTTTAAAGCAATTTATTATCTTTTATTAACCAGACAAAATCCTAAATCCAGCTAATTTGCAACTACTCTGATATACTTTAGGTATATCAAGTAAAAGGTAAAAGTAATTTTGAATTTATATCAACAGCTGACTAATTCATCTTTTATCCATCATTGAAAGACAGAATCTTTAAATTATGAAATAAAACAGTGTACAAGAAATGTATACACTTCAGGAAATACATTTTTAAAATACCTCTAAAAGTCTGTATGGCATCTGAACTTGGACACACAGCTTCTGTAGATAAGCATTTAATTATTCTCCATAATTATGATTTGTCTTCTATAATGCTAAAAAGCATTGCTTGTAAGGAATTTCTAAAATGAACATGTTTCTCCCAATCATGTGTTAACTCAATCATTTTTCATTCTGACATGTCAGTTTCCTATATATAATCTCTAAAAGTTAAGTTTTTAATCCTAAAATAGTAGGTCACATCACTAAAAGAAAAGGATGTCATAAAATACCATCATCTATTATCTGACATTCTTTTTTCTAAAATTCCAGGCTGACTTTAGCTGAACAAGTTCTTAAATTTCAAATCAAACACCCTCTGAAGAATAAAATGACTATCAGCTCTTCACTCTATATGTTTCATTATGAGTAAAATTTTCTAAGTTAGCAAACTATGAACTCAAGTCATCTTTGCTAAAGAAATGGAAAATTGTACAGAAAGGGAGAAGTTGCAAGGGTAAGTATGGCTCCTGAAGTGCTTTATAGAAGGGCAAACATTGTCGGTGTCCTAGGCTGGTGTTGAGGTTTGGCAAGAGTGAGTAAATAACTGTGGATGGAAAATTAGAAGAGGTAGTTAAGTTGATATCAGGAGACAAATGAATTTTTTTCTACGCCACTCATTACAAAAGATTGGGTAAAACACTTTAACCTCTCCAAGTTAATTTCCTCATGAGTAAATGCTGAGCATATTAACTCAGAGTGCTGAGCAGATAATTACTTTAGAAGGTGCAAGCAAAAGCATTATAAAACTTTAAATTATACACAAATGATAGATTTAATAATTGTAGTAAGTCATCTAGGGCTAACCCTGAATGTCGATAAATAAGAATCCTGCATCTTACCTAGAGGGGAAAGAACAGGTTTACAAAGTTCTTTGTGTAACTTGCATGAGTAGATACTTTATAAACACTTGATTATAACATTAATCACACAGCCTACTGAAAATAAAGCACATTTTTCTATTTGCCCCTTTTTTGGAGATGAAAAATGTAATATTAAAAGCTAGATAGAATTTTTCAATCAAAACAGCATTTATATTTATTAACTCTGTTTAAATATAGCACATAGAAAGAAGCTCCTAATCAGGCTAAAAATAAATTTGGTATTGATTGAGAACAAATTTTTTTACACTTAATAATCAAAGGCACAATATAACCTACTGTTTGGGTTCTTTAAGCCATTATATCCTAAAGTTTCTTAAAATTGATTTGTGCCTAGTAGACAAAAATATCAATTATGGCTCAATAATTTTAAAATGCTGTGTATATAATATTCTTTTTCAGACGGCTAGAGAGTCCATTGATTTTTTAGCTTTCCTTCATGAGTAGTTTAGAAGTTGAGATAGCTTACTAACAAAGTAGCACATTTGGAAAAGGGTCAAATACAAGATTCCTAGAAATATGTGTTTTTTTATTTTGAAATTTATTTAACAAACTTACACATTAGGTTTCTTAAAAATTGCTTATTTTGATTTTGGGAATAATTATCACACCAAACATTTACGTATATTAGAAGGGAGAGTTCTTTGTCATTCCTGTAACATGCAAATATCTGCAGTTTTCATTTTAATGGTTTATGCTATTCCTCTCTGCTCTCTTTCCAGTGCTACTGGACTAGACCAAAGAGTGTCCAATCAACTCAAGTGATGAAGTTCTGGGCCTGAATGTTTTTTTCTTTTACTGTAATATTCCATCATTTAATCCATCCTTTGCTTGATTCATAAAAAGTCAAATTTGATCATGTCACCTCTTCAATGCCTCTGTATTCCATAGAAGATAAATTCTAAATGCTTCAATATGAATGTCTTCTGAATCTGTTTTCAAGCTACCATTTCCAGGGTCATTGTTGACCATTTTTATTCTCTATACCCTTGTGTAGTTTAATCCCCAGCTGCTATGAAATAATTCCATGAGCATGACACATCTTTTTACACTGCTATATCTATTACATCTTTGTACAAGAATTACATCCTATGCCTAGAATATTATTTGATGTCAACTCTCTTTAAAATTAACACCAATCTTACCTTCCTATGAAGTATTCCTGAGGGGCATAGAAGAGACAGTCTTGCCCCGCCTATGAAGTATTCCCACCTTCCCCAGAAAATCTAAACATTTTATATATACCACTATGATATTGCTGTTTTTTTCCTCTTCAATTATCCTATACCATACAGAGAAATTATTTGATATTTGTATAATGTACTGGCTGCATCTATTGGGACTAAAGAGAATCTTATATTTTCAAAAATAGTTAAAATAAAAACTTTCATACCAATATAAAATGAACACATATCAAAGAGTTTGTTTAATTCCTTAGTTAATAAGAGAATGACTAAGATATTACAACTGATTCAAAGGAGAAATAAAGTGCCATATCTAGGTAGGTCTGACAGGAAAGCAAAAATGAATTTACAAATAGTTACAAAACTGGCTTTTTCCACTGGGAAAGGGACTGGGCATCAATTGCCCTTCCATCTGATTGTCTATGGACAAGATCACATGCCTTGCCATGTAACAGTTTAGAGAAATAAAAATAGTTCTGACAAAGTTGGGGATAATCTGGAAGAGTGCGTAGACATCTGGTAATATACAATTTTTTTGCCCATTTTCAACTATTTCACATTTTTTTACCTGGGAGTAGTAATAAAAAGTCTTTGAACAAAATTCACATTTGTTTCATGAAAGCAGGTACATGCAAAACGACCTCCAAATGCAGAAGGAGCCAAGAAACCAAAGGAGCCAGACACGTTCAGCTTGTCGTTATAGGGGGATTTTATCGGGTAATTTACTGACAAAAGTGTCATTTTGGAAGCCAGAGGCTAGGTAGATGTCCGTGCCATTATCCCCCAGAGCCGGGGATTATACAACATAGGGAAAGGATACATGTGCTTCAGAGGAAATGGGTACAAATTGTATCTAAGCGCAGAATTTATGGTAAAGTGTGTGCTTTTACACAGGAAACAATAAATGAACAGGAAATCTCAGACAGATTCCTAGAACTGTAATCAGAAGTCAATGTGGCAGATTATTTTCTCAGATGGAGTTACTTTAGAATTCACATTTTATACGAAAGTATGTTAAGAAAACAAAGTACAGAAGCTGGGAAATCACATGTCTAAGATCTTTGGTGTCTAAGAGACACGGTGCTTGCTCAGTGCCTATGGGAACCTTGACATTATTAACTGGGATACATAGAATTTAGAGTACTTTTGAGAACACTAAAAGAATAAGTTACTCAAGCATATAAACATGTATTTGAAAAAGTATTATATTTCACTGAATTTATTTCAAATAAATGATGATTAATTCTGAGGTCAACACAAGGCAAACAGGGCATTTCCATTACAAGGAGAGCATTCCTCCAGGAACTTCATTCTAATCTTGATCACTCAGAACATTCTGTATTAGTCCATTCTCGCACCACTATAAGGAAATACCTGAGACTGGGTGATTTATAAAGAAAAGAGGACTAATTGGCTCATGGCTCCACAGGCTGTACAGGAAGCATGATCTGGCGTCTGCTCGGCTTCTGGGAAAGCCTCATGAAACTTACAGCCACGGCAGAAGGCAAAGAGGGGAGAGCACTTCACAGGGCTGGAACAGGAGGAAGAGTGACAGTGGGGAGGTGCTAAACACTTTTAAACAACCAGATCTCACAAGAACTCACACACTATCATAAGAACAGCACTGAAGGTGCTGGTGTTAAACCACTTATCAGAAAACACTGCCATGACTCAATCACCTCCCACACTGGGGACTATAATTTGACCTGAGATTTGGGTGGGGACACAGATCTAAACCATATCACATTCCTTTCCAAAATCTGATTTCAGCATCATCTTCTTAATAAAATCTAACCTTTTACATATAAGAGAAACATTGCTCCTTCCTCCTTTGTGATCCACATTATCCCTACTGACACTTCTGTTACAGCACAAATTCATATTTAATCCATTGATTTTTCATTTGTCAATTTCACCAAGTTCCTTGAGGGTAGGCATTGTGTCTAATCCATCTATTTTCCCAGTATCTCACATATTTGTCACACAGGTGATTTTCAGAAATGTTTAGTGAATATGTGAACAAAAAGGAATAATATTCAGAATGATAAATTCATTTTTAAATATATTAATTGAAGCTTTCTTTCTTATTTTTGAGTGTTTTAATACATCGAATTAATTTAAAGATAGCAATGATAAACATACTAGAGAAAATACTAAAATTAACATCATAAATTTATAGCCCACATGTAACTAACACTTCTTATCCTTCCAAGATTGTCCAGGTCATACTATGAATAGATCTTTTGGTAAAATAACTCCAAAATTGTTTTAAGAATATATTTAACTACCACTAATTTGTAAACGTATCGGTTAAACTGCAAAACAGTATTTATTTAAAATTTTAAATCCATAATAATAAAACTTACTAGAAGATAAAATATTTTCTGCATAGACTTGATATTACCTTATTGCATAGCTATAAGTAAGGCTCAGTATATAAAATAAAACTGGTTTAAAGCCTTGTCTAATATACTGTTGATTTCCTGCTTAAATGCTTCTTCTGAGCATTTAAGAGTTTGTGAGCTAAAGTTAATTATGAAGGGAATTATTGTGACAAATTATCTTGCATATTAATGGTTCTAGTGGTTATATCTAAAATTTATATTAAACTAAACTCGTGGGAATGAAAAAATGCATAATCTTTTCTAATGGGATTGAGATTGTGTGGCTCTGAGGCTGTTAAGTCTGGACTGATGCTGGAAACTAATATCGATGTTTAACAGGGTTGACTGTCATTAATGATGTGCCTAGCTGTGGGTACAGATGCTTTGCACATTACTACCCTCTATTCTCACAATCTTCCATGGGGGATGTATTAGAATCCCCTTTTATAAATGATAAAGGTGAGGGTCAGAGAGATGAAGCATATCTTCCAAGATGAAACAGATAGTGAATGCCCAATGAAGGTAAAGCTCAATGAAGGAAATACCCAAGACCATTCCTTGCACTCAAGCAGTGGTGAAGGGGGCACTCAGAACTTTTCACACATGGGAGTGTCTATATGCATGTTGGACCCAGAGCACTTGATAAGGGAAATCACTCAAGCAGTGGTGAAGGGGGCACTCAGAACTTTTAACACATGTGAGTGCCCATATGCGCATTGGACCCAGAGCACTTGATAAGGGAAATCACTCAAGCAGTGGTGAAGGAGGCACCACATGTTTAACACATGGGAGTTGGACCCAGAGCACTTGATAAGGGGAAATCACTCAAGCAGTGGTGAAGGAGGCACTCGGAACTTTTAACACATGGGAGTGCCTATATGCACGTTGGACCCAGAGCACTTGATAAGGGAAATCACTCAAGCAGTGGTGAAGGGGGCACTCGGAACTTTTCACACATGGGAGTGCCTATATGCACGTTGGACCCAGAGCACTTGATAAGGGAAATTTATTGCCTTTTTGATTTTCCATATTCAAATTTGAGAAATTGCTTATGATAATTAATACATTAATTAGAGATGGAAATCTTCAAATCAGCCATATAATGTGACACAAAATGGCAAACACCAAGAAAAGCAGAAATTGATATTAATTAAGTTTAAAAATAGGCCAATGATAACTTATTAAACTATTTAGAAACTAGTAAATGAGGACAGCTCTCAGACAGTAATGTAAGGCAATGATTCAACCAGTAAAACCTGCCCCTGAGAGGCTTTGGGGCAGCCAGGTCAAGTAAGAAGTTCTTGAAAGGCTTTTGTGCTTTAGCGGGCTGCAGGTGATGGTCGACTCTCTAAGAGTGGGGAATTGTATGACTTTATTTGTAGAGAGAGAGCAGAGAAGTATTTGAACAATAACTGGGCTCCAGGGGGACTAGAGGGACAGCCACCTCTCTCTCTTTGTTTTGACATTCTTTTCTTCTGCTTCCAGATTCAGCCCTGGTGAGTCAAGGGGAAGTGGACTAGTAAAAAGTTGAACAGTTCGAGTTTGAGTCCCAGCCCATGGCTAGATGGTTGTTACCTGTGCTTGTATAGCCAGATGCTAGTGTGTCGCCCCTGAAATGCTTCCTTTTCTATCAGTGACAAGTTAGAAAACAGGCGGCACCCTCAAACGGAGGTACCTGAGAAGAATTTTATGAAGGGGATACTCTTAGATCCGTGAACAGGAACCCAAAAGGGATGGCATGGCCCCCAGAGACGTGCAAGAGCAAAGCTCTTAACCCTCCAGGCCTGAAAAGCAAAGAGGAGGGAGGGGCTGTGTGAACCTGGGGAAAGCTGACTTAAGTTCAACTTACGTTTCTGGTGATAAACCTGTTCAATGGGAAGATGCTAGGTAATAAAAGACATGGACTCTTAGTAGATAATGAAAGACATGGACTCTTAGTAGAGTTAAACAAATCCTCTATACAGACGAGCTGTAACTGACATGGGCATGTGGTGGCAGCCTAGAGGTCTAGAAGGTTCTTCCCTTGCCTTTCAAGAGCAGGAGTGTGATGCTTCTTGATCTAGTGCAGCCAGGTTGCTCCACTTGCCCACTGACTTTTCTCTTCCAAAAGGTACTTACCAGCCTCTCCTCACTTCCATCTTGGCCTTATTCTCTCTCACCAAAATCTACTCCTCCTATTTGAAATTTAAAAAGCAGCAGCAGCATTTCTGTTGAACTCACAGGTACAAAATAATAACAACAGCACAGCTGGGAATTGTGCTAGGAACTTTACAAGACTTTGTCTCATTTAATCCTCAATACAGCTTTAGTGTATTTTTCTAGAGAAAAAATTACTAGGATCATCTCCATTTCATGAGTTGGTAAGTAGAGAAGACTTTTGTCTGTTTTTTAACTAATTATACTAGTTGTTCAGGCCTTTATCCAAGCCATCTAAACCTAAGGGTAACTTCGTCTCAGTGATATTTCCAAATAAAGATTTTTAAAATTTCTTTTTCATACTTTGCAAATATTCACTGACTCTATGAATTTCCAATGAAATTTATCTATATAATGTCCATATCCCCCACATTTTTTTTTACAAAAAGGCCCACAGAAAACAAATCTGTAATAAAATAAGACACACAGTTCATACAGTTTTTATTTAACATCTTTCAGCATTTCTTTATATGCTCCCACCCACATGTGATTCTCTGGCACATAATGGGATATCTGCAAGATGAACTCAGATTGTGATATGTAGCCAATAGAAGACAAAATGCTCAATTTATGGGTTACATGAAGATAACACTTTACCCATTAATTCACATGAAATTCTCCTTGTAGCTCACTTACACAGAAGTGGGAGAGCAAACACATTCTCTCAAAATATCAAGGTGTTCTATTCTGAGAACAGCAGAATTCGATGCAGGTGGCTATTGAATTAGCTATTAACAGTTGATTAGAAGGATATATTTTAGAACATTCTATTTCTCTCCAGAACAAAGAAGAGTCGATTTTAAACAGAACTCTCAGCTTCTAATAGTATGTGTGATTCCATCATACTATTTTGTGAAATAGAACTATAATTCAAACCTGTAAGTTAATGGTATTTGACAGAAAGGTACACATCACATTTTGCAAAAGAGCCTTGATTACTTTCAGTGCTTCCTCGTGGTAATAAAGTCTTGACAGCTTCCATTTCTCAAAAGAAAAGCTTTATTATTTTCTCCTCAATTCTAAGTAGTTACTTAACTTTAAAATAGTTGCAAGTAAACAGGAATTTCTTTGTTGAAAAAAATAGACAAGAATTTCTTATTCAGTTCCTCCCAAACTACTATCGCTTAGGAAACTTAAAGTAACAAATGGGTGCAATTTAAAACTTTGAATACTTTAAAATGTTTTAGTTACCACTTAGAGACTGTATCAATCAGGGTCCAGGCAGGAAACAGATGGTATATACTCAAATCAGGTAATCTGAGGAGAATTTATTAAAGGCATTATTTACAAAAGTGCAAGCTGTTGTGTGAGGAAACTGCAATGCCTGGTTCAGTACTGCGGGCAGGAACAGCAAGGCATCTTCTTACACCTACCACTAAACAGCAAAGAAAAGATCAGGTTACTAGAACCATGACCTGTCATCTGTTGACGGGGAAGCCGATAGCCTGAGGCAATCTGACTCAGGTTACTAGAACCCTGACCTGTGATCTGTTGATGGGGAAGCCAATAGCCTGAGGCAATCTGACTCAGGTTACTAGAACCCTGACCTGTGATCTGTTGACCGGGAAGCCAATAGCCTGAGGCAATCTCACTCAGGTTACTAGAACCATGACCCGTGATCTGTTGACGGGGGAAGCCGAGAGCCTGAGGCAATCTCAAGGTGAGAAAGGAGAAGAAATTATGGGGGAAGCCGATAGCCTGAGGCAATCTCACTCAGATTACTAGAACCCTGACCTGTGATCTGTTGACTGGGGAAGCTGATAGCCTGAGGCAATCTCACAGTGAGAAAGTAGAATAAATTAATACCTTGGCTTCGCTTTCATTCCTCCTTCTGAGTTTTTCGTGGCTTTCCATTGGCCAAACCAACTGGAAGGTCATTGATGGAGTCTGTATCAGTCAACCTTTCTGAGTACAAAGTAGGTTGGGAGAGGGTAGTAGTGTGGATCTGGGGGGGATTTGAAAGACATACACGGGTACATTGTTTTAGGCAATCAGTTAAATTTTTGCCTGTGGCTGATTTTTGCTCTTAAAAGACATACATTTGAGTCAGGAATTGCAATTTCTAAGGGTTGTTCTATAATTAAGTTATTCAATATATTTTAGGAGGGAAGAGTGTGATCCAGTTTGGACTCATGAACTACACACAGCTACTAAAGTATTTCAACAGTCCAAGACACCTGAACACAGTGTCACTCTGCCTAGAGAGCCCAAGGTATATCAGAGACAGTAGATCAACAAGTCAACTGGTAGACTTTTGGGCAGAATATGTGACCTAGGACATCAACCATCTCCAGAATAAAGAGAAACAATGGAAATGTACTGTCTTTTTCATAAGCCTCACCAGTGGTCAGTTCCATCACCATTATATACACATTATTTCTTTTCCTGCACAAACACCCACACCCATAACTACACAGGAATCGGCAGCACCCTTTAGATGACTGTATCATGGAAAAAAATTTTGGTTGTACAACTGCTTCAATAATTATTCTGCAATTTCACCAGTAATTATAAAGTGTACACATTTAGTCTCTTCCAGTCTCTTTGCACCTATGATCCATTTAATAAATTCAACAAATGTTGATCAGGTTATTTTTTCATGCCAAGCAACATCCTTTGTGCTGGGATAAAGCACGGAAGTAAAGTTCTGTCTACAAGGTACATGATTTAGATAAGCAGTATTATTAAATAGTTGATTCAATAAATCTGTATCATGTTCATCAATCCGCGTTTCCTACAGTTTTATATTCATCTCATGTGTGGTAAGATATCCTCCTTGCTTTTAAACAATTTATATTTTTGCAGAAAATACCTACAAGTCTAAGCATTATATTGCTCTCTCCTCTCTTTTTCTCTTTTCTTCTCCATTTTATGAATTATGAAACAGTAGAAGGGCTTCATTCAAGTGAGATAGAACATTGCCAAGTGAAGCGTAACATGATATATGTGGAAAATATTGTGAAGATGTCCAAAATGTAAATGCAGATTTACATTTTATTTTTATTTCAGGGGAGTAGAGATGAGCTGTGCTATGCACATAAACATTGAAGCAGTCACTGATGCATGAGTGCTTCCCTATTTGTTCCATTTTCATCCACTGCAGTATCCTTGGATCATGTTCTTGTTTGGCGTTTTATTAGCAGGACAAGTGGTGGGCTGGTCTGAAGAATACAATTCAGGGCTTCTTTAAATCTCTTTTTTTTTTTTTTTTTTTTTGACATTTCTCGTTGTATTGCACCATGTCAAGTAAGCATGAACCACTGTGCACAGTATATTGAATTTTCTTCAGGTAGTTCAAAACAAATTAATTCTCTACCCACACATCATTTAAAGCACTAATTCCCTGTGCAGCCCAGCAAACTTCAAGCTGTACCTGTTCAGCATATAAAGTTAAGGCAGTGCACCATGAACACCTGTGAAAGTTTATGGCCGTCTGCTTCCTCAAGAAATCTAAATTCCAATAATATAAAATTAACAGATGGGGAAGAGCTATAACCTCAGCTTTGAAGAGGGTAACGGCAACCTTTAATTAACATAGTGTCATTTTGCTGGTAATTGTTTACAATGGCCACAGGGACATAGTTCAACAATGATGGCACATTAGTGACATACTTTGCTTTTGTTCAGGGATAGTTTGTATGGAGAATATCTCTTGATTTCTAAAACTCTAACTTAAGGTAAATCTTCATCCTCTTAACTAAGGAACAAGATAATTGAGATGTAATGCAGTGGAGTTCAATGCATGACAGTCCTAAGAATAATGGAAAGATACCTGTGAGACTGGAAGTGGCAACGTTATGAATAAAAAATTAAAACTGGTAATAATCCACTCGCATAAGATTAAGTATAAAAATTGGATTTTCAGAGGAAACTTCTAACTCACTGCATGGATTTTTCAGAAACAATTTCTCTTAATATTCACAAATAACTGAGAAGACTGTTGTGGCATAAAGACTGATTCAGAAAAAAATTAAAACCATTTATAAACCTCAGGGTTTGTTTTGTTGTTTTGCAAAATTAGCCTGTCTTTGTGCTGTTTTCTTTTTCTGATCATAAAAGTAATGCCTGCTCAATATAAATAATTCAAACCCTACGAATGTTTAAAGTGGAAAGTGGAAGGTGACCATGATTTCACGCTCCACAAACCTGAGGAAAAAACATCAATAAATCTTTTTTTTTTATTTTTTCAATTAATAACTCAAGAACCCACATGCTAGTTTTGTAAGGGGTCCAAATCTAACGTGTGAGCTGGCTCCAAGCTGCCCACTGTTCAACAGGACTAAGTGGCCCCACTCATGGCTAGGCAACAATGTGAAGACAGTATCTGAATCTGAACACAGTTTGGTTCTATGATGCCTCTTGCCACCCTACTATAGGATAATCTGGTCCTCCATTACATGACCAAAAGTGCTAGTCTGTATGTGGAGATGCTTGGTGGTATGTTTCTGCATGGTCTGCTGTAGTCTTTGTTAATAGAGAAATTAATTTAATTCTGTCATTCATCCCCACATTCTTTTGCTTGCTTAAGTTGCCCCCTATACTGGACATATTAATCTATTGCTTTTCTGACAAATTTGGTGCAAGGTACCAGAATATGTCACTCCCAAATATGCCTCTTTGATATATGAATTATTTTGAGCTAAAGGCCATTGAGAACCAGTGGATTCAGGAAAAGCTCCAAAAACAGGGCATGAGCTTTCCTTTTATAAAAAGTATTTCCATTTACAAAGTGATTTTCCATTTGTAAATGGAAATTACAAATTACAAATGCATCCCTTTCCCACACCAGAAGAAGAACTCTTCACAACCCTTGTTGATGGAAAAGGCACTGACCATACTTTTTCTTGGTCACCTTGCTCCTTCCCCAGACCCAAGCCCCTTTTCCTTTGTTTAGCCTAAGATTGCATTTAAGTCCAATTCTAACTATTCAGAGTTACTCATCTCTGAATGCTCCCATGTGTATGTGTGATGCACACATTAATAAACTTCCTTATGTTTTTCTGTTGTTAATCTGTCTTTTGCTAGTCTAGTTTACAGGGCCCTTGCTAGAGAACTTCAGATAAATAAAGAAAAAAGTTGTTTTTTTTTATCCCTCTCCTATAGTGGAAATAAAGGAAGACCATCCACATGAGAATACACAAAGCCTAAGTATTTAGAGTTTGCTATACAGAGACAGTCAGCCACTATTACTTGAATTTGGCTAAGGCTCAAAGGTGGGCCAGTGAGTAAAGAAACTTTATAGTAGAAAAATGGAAGGTTTAACTGGAGATTATTGGCATAGAGAAGCTGTAGGCAGTCAAAGTCGAAGTGGGGCATTTTATCTGTTCGAGTTGAGACGCGTATTTGGCTTTCTCTGGTTGGTCCTAAATTGGAAGTGGGAACAAAACTAGAGAAGTTGACAGTTATTGACGAAGTGTTGATTTTGGGCCAACTGCTGAATAGGTTGTGGTTTGGCTTCCTGGACTGGTTGTTGCAGAGTCTGTGGGTCAGGTTTCTATTTTTATATATGGTCTGGCCATTATCCATTTGTACATTCATCCTCTCACGAAGTTACCAACAATTCAACAGCTTGAACAATACGGAGTTATTTTGTGGCAGCTCTGTAGGTCAGAGGTTCTATATGGGTCTCACGGAATTAGGATCATCTGTTAGCAGGCTGCATTCCTTTCTGGAAGCTCTAGGGGAGAATCCATTTCCCTCCCGTTGGAGTTTTTGGAAGAGTTCAATTGCTTGAGGTTGTAGGACCAAGGTACCCATTTTTCTAGCTGGCTGTCAACTGAGAGCTATTTGCTGTTTCTAAAGGCTGTGACATTCCTGGGGTTTGACTCCTTCCTACATCTTCAAAGCCAGCCAAGGTGGCTTTCTCTCACTTACTGCTATGGTACAAATAGGAATCTCATACACATGTGAGGAATGATCTGATAATTGGGTGTATGGATATGAATGCTTGGGTGGCAGACTGGGAGGGCTTTCAAGGTTGAGGCAACAGCCTGTTGCAAAAGAACTGAGGCCCTGTAAGTACAGGGTGATGTTGATGAAAAAAGCCAAACACTGTAAAATATTCAAAAAGATTTATTCCAAGCCAAATGTGAGAATAGGACTCATAGCCCAGCCCCATTGAGAACATGTACCCAAGGTGGTTGGGGTACAGTTCAATTTCATACATTTTAAGGGAACAGAAGTTACAGGCAGACATCAATCAATACATGCAAGGTGTACATTGGTTTGGTTTGGAAATGTGGGACACCTCAAAGTGGGAGTGGGGCTTACATGCCATAGGTGAACTAAAAGAATTTCTAATTGGCAATTGGTTGAAAGAGACCTATCTAAAGACCTAGAATCAATAGAAAGGAGTGTCTGGGTTAAGATAAGGCATTGTGGAGACCAAGGTACTTACTATGTAGATGAAGTCTCATAGATGGCCACCTTCAGAGGCAATAGATGGCAAATATTTCTTATTCAGACCTTTAAAAGGTGCTAGAGTGTCAGCTAATTTATTCAGGATCAGAAAAAGACCTGGTAAGGGAAGAGGAATCGCTATATAATGTATACTTCCCCTACAAGAGACCCCTTTGCAGAGCCATTTCAAAATATGTCAAAGAAATACATTTTGGGGTAAAGTAATTTCTTTCATGCAGTAATTTCTTTTCATCACATGCAGTCTGCCATGTGATGCTATATGAAAGTCAGGTTGGAATTTGGCATCTTATTGCTGCAGAGTCTGTTTTGTCAGTCTTAAGATCTCTGTTTTCATGTTAATGCTGATCAATTGTGCCTAAATTCCAAAGGGAGGAGGGTGTGATGAGGTATGTCTGATCTCCCCTTCCCACCATGTTCTGAGGGAAGAGGGTGTGATGAGGTATGTCTGATCTCCCCTTCCCACCATGTCCTGAACTAGCTTTTCTGGTTTCTTTGGAAACCCCTCGGCCTAGAGGAGGGATCCGTTTAGTCGGTTGGGGTGCTTACAATTGTACTTTGGTTTACAGTGAGATTCAGATATTACGAGTTGGTGGGAATTTCTAGAACTTAAAGTACAAAAAGGAGTGGCAGAAGTCAAAACTGCAGTGGTCATCATAGGTAAAACCAGGATACTTATATTGTTCTCAGAGGATTTAAGATATTTTCTCACCCTTTGCAAAAATAGCTGCCACATCAAGTGTCCATATGCCCAACAAGATTTCAAAACATCCTGGCTCTAGAATTACTTAGAGATGAATTCAAATTCTATTTCGGCCATTCACTTACTACATGACTTTGGCCAGTTAACTTCATGAATCCTCTATTTCCTCACATGTAGGACAGAGATAACTGTAACTTTCACACACGTTTTGAGCATTATGTTAAAAAAATACCTTCACTACTTAGGAAAATAAACAGGATACTGGTAATAACAATAATTTTATTTTATGTTTAAAGTATATTATATCCAGTCCCAGATCCAAATCTAAAGAGAAACTGATTAACTCGGTGGATTATCACTCCCCAAAAGGAGAAAGGTAGTCCCAGATCCAAATCTATAGAGAGATTGGTTAGCTCAGTGGATTATCATTCCCCAAAAGGAGAAAGGCAGTCCCAGATCCAAATCTATAGAGAGATTGGTTAACTCAGTGGATTATCACTCCCCAAAAGGAGAAAGGCAGGCCCAGATCCAAATCTATAGAGAGATTGATTAGCTCAGTGGATTATCACTCCCCAAAAGGAGAAAGGCAGGCCCAGATCCAAATCTATAGAGAGATTGATTGGCTCAGTGGATTATCATTCCCCAAAAGGAGAAAGGCAGTCCCAGATCCAAATCTATAGAGAGACTGATTAGCTCAGTGGATTATCACTCCCCAAAAGGAGAGTCCTTGTTGTCACTCAGCTGGGTACAACAGTATAACCAGCGACTTAACTGAGGCTGAGGTCACAATTCAATTTGCACTAGAAGCATCAACATGTGTAAAGTATGTAATCATTAAACGGAAAGCCATCACTTAAGCATACTAAATTTAGATGCATATCATGGGGTCTATTTTAAATCACAATATGTTATCCATTTACTTAATACCTAGTTAGCATTTATAGTGAAGTAAATTGTTTCCTCCAATTTACTATTAATGTCACATATCAATTTATTCAGAATGGTGATTTCTGGTTTTATGAGCCTTAGGAAAAGAGCAGAATAAAAAGACATGACAATAACATCCTTACATCTCAGATTTAATTATATAATATAATCTCCAATTTTCAAAACCTGCTTGAACTTTACCAGTTTTTCCTTACAGAATTTACTTTTTTTCATGCAAAAAGACAGGAATAAGACATTAAGCGAATTATAGTTTACCTCTGAGAAATCTCACAGCAGAAACATGAATTTTAGGATAAAATTATTATTTAGAGTATTTTCTCTCATTTTTCATTTCTTAGACTAACCCTTTGAGATGTGGATGTTCAGTCACTTAGGATCAATAATAACTAAAAGCAATCCAAACAGAAATGTTCCTGTAGGAATTCTTGAGAAATATATATGTGTCTCTCTCTCCCCCAGTAAACACTCATCCAAGGTACAGCTGACTATACATCGGGGAAAATAGGAATACTTATTCTTTTATTGTCATGGATATTATATAAGGCAATGATTATACGATTCTTAGAATAGTGCCAGGTAAACACCAAGAATTCAATTGCTGTTAGACTTTAAGTCAGTATCATCAGCTTTACTGCAGCTTGCACCATCGATAACCATTTCTTCTGTTTGAAACATTTTAGCTTCTTGGCTAAAATGGGAAATAAGAATCAGGTCCTTCATAGTAGGAAGATAGGGAAGCAACCCGTGGGGACTCCCAGAGTGAGAACAGGAAAAGGCACTGATGTACCCAGGCTCCTTGTCTGTGACGAAGAGTGTGTGCACATTGCAATACTATGAGAGGGTATTACACTCTTTGCTGGGGTGGGTTTATGTGGGAAGGGAAACTTCTTGAGGGTTCTAGGTCCCCATCATGAAGTCCAGAGTCTCTGACCCTACCTTATAAAACTAAGGATGTGGCTAAGACATAAGTGGCACTTCCTTAAACCTCACACCCCTTTGCAATGCACAACTTGAATTGCTGCATCCATTTGCAGCTGTCCTTTGCCTTTGCCTAAGAATAATTATCTTAGGAAATGCTGCTGAACAGCAGAATAATAATAGGCATTACAGGCAGAGAGATCTGAGTTCAAATCCTTATTCTTCTCCTTATTGGCTTTGACAACTTGAACTGTTTAACTTGATGTCTCCACATTTCATGTGTGTATCTACTAAGCATTGCCTTCATCCTTTATGCGCCTATTAAACTCTGTAAGAACTCCTTTCAACACACAATTATGCATCTTCTCTTCTCTGAAGGCTTTACTGGTTTAACTGGGCACAAATAATCACATTCTTCTATAACCACCACTAAATAGTCTGCATACATTTTAAATTCATTCCTATGAAATTGACAGTATCCCACCTCTTTTTGCCTAAAGGATTGGCAATCCTTTATATTTGATCCTAATGTAATTCCATAAATAACACTGGTTTTGCAAAGATTTGTTAAAATGTCAGGTGATCTGTGAGTTCCTCATGGACAGGGACCATGTCTTATTTAAAATATAAAGCAGAATTTTATAATGGCTTAACTACATGTTTATATTCAGCTTCAATAATCTTTAGCTGTAATCTAATTTTTCTGTCTCAATTTCCTTATCTGAAAAGCAAATCCAATATCCCCAATACTCAAGGTGTTTGCAAGGATTCAATGAGATAGCATGTGAAATTTTGTTTTCAAGGTAACATCATTATATCTTTTTAATTAATCCTACTATTGTTCTTCAGAGAGATTAAGACAAGTTGCCTGACTATTCACAAATGTAAACATGGTGCCCTTTTTGGGAGGAAAAAAACTGACAAACTGATAATAGATTGAACTCAAATATTAATGAACTACTCCTTTTTATGTCAGCTAGCATGTTGACAAAAGTTAACCTTTAAAAAATCATACTATAGGCCTGGTGCAGTGGCTCACACCTGTAATCCCAGAACTTTGAGAGACCAAGGCGGGCGGATCACGAGGTCAGGAAATCAAGACCATCCTGGCCAACATGGTGAAACCCCGTCTCTACTAAAAATACAAAAGTTAGCTGGGCGTGGTGGCGGGCGCCTGTAGTCCCAGCTACTCAGGAGGCTGAGGCAGGAGAATCACTTGAACCAGGGAGTCGGAGGCTGCAGTGAGTCGAGGTTGTGCCACTGCACTCCAGCCTGGTAACAGAGCGAGACTCCATCTAAAAAAAAAAAAATCACATTAAAGTCAGGTATTGATTAGATCTACAGTCCTTCCGGTATTAATTTGCTGTTTTGTCTTAATTTATAGAGTTTATTACATAAAACTTAAAAATATATGTCCTCAGTGACTATGCAGACAGCAAGAAGACTCTTGAATGATTTGTATTCCCATATTAAATTTGTGCAGGAGCACTCATAAAATATAATCCAAATAAAGATTACCAGTGAACAAGTCCAGCTTTGTCATCACACTATATATATATATATATATATATATATATATATATATATATATATATATATAATTCCATACATATTTATATAGATATATATACATAAAAAGAAAGAAAGAGAGATTCAATAAAACTATCTCAAAAACTAAAATATATGCTAAACAATAATGAAATTAGGAAAATATTCTTTAAGCAAAACAGGAATAACAATAGAAAATAAAATGTTAGTCTTTCACTAGAAGAAGAAGAAACACCCCCATAATGAAATTAATATTAAAATAAATGTAGAATTAAACTTGCATTACTAGATTCAATCTTTCAATTCTTGTTTTGATAATAATTATCTTAGGAAATGCTGCTGAACAGCAGAATAATAATAGGCATTATAGGCAGAGAGATCTGAGTTCAAATCCTTATTCTTTTCCTTATTGGCTGTGAGAACTTGAACTGTTTATTTAACTCGCCTGAAACTCACCTTCCTTATTTGAAAAGAGGATTGTGATAAAAAATAGTGATAATGTGTATAACAGTCTTAATTCTGAAAATAGAACACATAGTTCTTCAATAAAATGGTAAATAGTCTGGCCAGGGTTTCAAAAAGAAAAAAAAGAGGTCACATGATCAATTAATAATCTGAATAAAGGTTGCCAGTAAACAAGTCCAGCTTTGTATTCACACAACATTTTCTAAGAAGATATTTCCCATTTTATGAAAGCTTAAAATATGTCTCACTGACAAATGTCTGATCTTTACATTCATTAAGAGTAAGTTTTGAAAGATTTTCCCCTATGGGCGTATGCCAACAAGACTAAATGAACAAATTATTTTCTACTTGCAACATAGATAATCAATTGGAGGAAGTGAAAGGGAAAGGAGTTAATCATCATCTATAATTGTGCCCTAGAACAAGGTAAGGCTGGGGAATCAAAACAACAGCATTTGATAACAGAAATTTATATCATGCCCAATATTCTGTTTGGACAACTAACAGATGGTAGTAGTACCATTCACTGGGAGAATGATTGCAGGGCAACAAAATTATTTGCAAGTAACAGGACAGGCATAGATATGGACACAGCAAATTTAAGCTGACTGGAGAATAAAGTAAAGTTATCTAGTAGCTAGCTGTATGTGTCGGTTGAAAGAGCAGAAACATATCTGAAAGTGAATACCACCAAATACAAAGACTTTAATTGGTGCCATGGGAGTAGGAAAGAGTGATCCCAAGTAAACACGGCTACAAGATAATTCTTACAGATAACCAGTATTTTAACTGATGGGTGGAGAAAGAAGTACCTCCAAAAATGGTATCAGGTGAATGGTCACAAATCAGTGTAGATGGTGCTATAGAAACCACTCAATGAGAGTGTTTCCATGAGAGAGGATGACCCTCAGTGTTAAATGCTACTGAGAAGTCAAGTAAATACAATAACTGAACTTATTTACCATATTTATTATTGATGACCTTTGAGAAAGCAGTTCAATAGTCTGGTAGAGAATGAAGCTGGGCAGCATAAATTGACCTATGAATGAAAGGTAAGAAATACAGTAAGTGTAAGCAGCTCTTGTAAACACTTGGCTGTCAAGTGGAGGAAAGAAGAGTAAAGCTGTAGAGAGATGAAATAGACAGATTGTATTATTTGTTTTGATAAAATGAAAAAACTTAAATGTGATTGAATAGTGACAGGATGGTACCAACATAAACTGAAGTTATCACAATTCAGAAGTAATTTATTGTGTGGGAAGAAAGAGATCCAGACATAGAGAAGTTAGCCCTAGATTGAAGGAAGAACAACTTCCGCTTAACAGGAGGACACGATGGGTATAAATGTAAAAAAAAAAAAACTTTTATGACGTCTGTGTGTGTGTGTGTGTGTGTGTGTGTGTGTGTGTGTGTGTGGTGGAGTGCTGGACGCAAAGTTTAGAGAATTCCTGAAGATTTTATTTCTTCTGTGAATTAGAAATTAAAATAATAGTAAGGAGAAAAGTGCTAGGAAAGGAGATTTTATTTTTATTTATTTATTTTTATACCAACAAGAATAAGCTTGAAAGGAAAGGTTTGAAAGAATGGAGAAGGATGGGAATAGTAACTTTAGAAAATAAGAGCACTAACTAGGGAAATGGCAGGATTTGTAAGCCAATCGAAGGTCAGGTTACTAAGGGCACCAACTAGGGCAATGGCAGGATTTGTAAGCCAATCGAAGGTCAGGTTACTAAGGGCACTAACTAGGGAAATGGCAGGATTTGTAAGCCAATCGAAGGCCAGGTTACTAAGGGCACCAACTGGGGAAATGGCAGGATTTGTAAGCCAATCGAAGGTCAGGTTACTAAGGGCACTAACTAGGGAAATGGCAGGATTTGTAAGCCAATCAAAGGTCAGGTTACTGTTGGAAACCAATAATTTTTCTAGATTGCAATCTATAGTCCAATAATAGGCCTGAAGAAAGTGAAGACAGGTAAGTTGAGCACTGGAGTTTCACCCTGTATACATGGGGCAAGCAAAATAGGGAAAGAGTTGAGGTTATTGGAGTGAAAATAGTTGGAATGACAGACTATCACATCTAGTTCATTAGAAAGGAAATAAAGAGAGAAGGTGTGACAGATATGGCAACTTTCCTGGCAGAGGGATGTGAGAAATATTACAAAAAGAAGTATTTGGAACAAAGGGAATGTTATGTATGCCTACTTCTTTTTTTAAAAAATCAATTCTAATTTCATTCATCCTGTTTAAGAATCCAAGAGTAAAGAAAAACCGCTTGTAGAGAATAGGTGTATTCTCCTGCAGAAAAATCAAAGCAGGAAATTAATTTTATAATGCAGAATTGAACTAAAGGTAGTGGATGAATGAATGAATAAAAAAGAAGAATATACTAATGAGAATTATTAAATATTATATAATCAAACAAGGAGGGCTAAGACATATTCTTTCTGACAAGCTTTAATAACAGGATGTCTGAGTTGGGATGATTTAAGTATGACCTTGCTGGAAAGCAGAAAGATAGGCAAGATAACCTCTGAGTATCCTTCCCAGTACTGACATGATTTGCAAAGCTATTTACCTGGTGTAGGTCAGCTGTGGTTGAGAATAAACCTGTCATTGAGAATAAACCTGGGACGCGTATTGATCACAAAGGGAGTTTCGCATATGAAGAGATGAGGCCATGTTGAAATTATATTTGTAGGCACCACATGCATATTAAGAATTCAGTGTGTAATATTTAAGCCTAGAATTACTTCTTAATTACCCCATTCATTTTACTTAATCATGTGTAGCAAGATCTGTATTTGCACTTATAGATTCTCCTTGCTCTGTAGTCTAAACCTGCCCATTAGCACCACTTAAGAGTTGTTAAATATAATATTCTATTGTTGCTATCTTGATACAACTGTGATCCCAGTATTAATCGCTCTTAATGTGCTACTATAACCCATTCAAAGGCTGTTCTTTAAAATGTTTTAAATTAAGCATGCAAAACCTTTGAATGCCTATAAAAAAGTCTAAGGAATCAAAAAACATCAAGTTTGGCATATGAACGAACTAATATATTAACTACTTAAATAACTGAGCATATATAGTGTCTCTCTTTGACGTCAAGATTTGAATGAAATTCGGTATAGAAAGGGAAAGAAAATATTAGGTACAGCAATGGGAAGCATAAGACAATCTTGGATACTTTATTGTCCATAACATTACTTGTTTTCCTTATAATGGTAATATTCATGCATTTTGTAAAGTTATGGTAGTTTGTATCTTCAATGTTTAAATTAACCTGGTTTACAAGGTGTAAATATAGGCTAAATAAGACAGAAACATTAACATGGTGTCAAATGAGTTCATGTGACCATTTTAAAGTTATATGTCTAAGCTTTTAGAACTACATATTGATTTTAAATAATTTAAAGCATTAGATAATCACATATAACAATGTCCATGCTAACAATAATTGCTGAGTAATATAATTTAAAATGCTTATAAAATCTGACTCAGCCTCAGTGCCAGCTATTAAGGCCACCTTAAATGATACATACTTCGTTTTTATTGCTACCAACTATGGAAGGCATAAGATTTTATTAGTTTCCAAATGGACACATCAATATTAATTTAAAAGAGATTCACTATAGCCACACACCTCTTCGGGAGGGACACCAGAAACAAGGAAATTGGAGATTTTATTGCTTAGAATATCTTTTGTCAATCATTTTGTTGTATTCAAACCAAGTTTTTGTTTTTATCATTTAAAAACCCAAGAAATGAAAAATTGTCAAGAGTATAGACAGGATATTGTGAGATAAACAATCAAGCCGATCATCAGCATAGCTGAAAGCTAGCAGAGGCATGGAGGCATGGCTTATTACTGCTTTTATAGAAAATAGCATTTTTTAACAGATAATAAAACTTCAAAAAAATACAGCTGAACATAAAACTGGAATTTTCTCTTACGCAAGTGTTCTGTACATCTCTGGGCAGTTAACACACAGATTTAGGCCTGAAGCTCTGGAGACAGGCATGTATTTCCTGCAAATTCTTTGTATGCCTTTAGACAAGTGATCCTTTGAAACCTCAGTTTCTCATCTGCATATAGAAACAAAACACACCTATCCCTTTGTGTTATTTCAAAGAAGAAACGATAAAATGTGTTTAAAACCTTAGCAGAAAGCCTGGCATACCATAAGCACTCAGTTAAAACCAGCTCTTCTTTTCAGAGAAAATGACTTCACGAAAATAACTTTTCACCTCTTGCTGAGCATAAAGTATTTAACAGGTTTTAAGTTGGGCATAAAATTAAGAATGAGAACTTTTCCACTAAATACAAACTATATATGGCTTAAGACAAGAGAATGTCTTAAAATATATATTTTACCCTGTTTTGTATGTACAGAGAGAATCTTGGATCTGAAAAATGTTTAAAATCTAATAGGGAACATATGTTTGAAAAAGCAAACAGAAACAAAAAGCAAAATAGAAGCCACTATGTGATGCTGTCTATGATACTTTCTGTATTTCTGTCATTATCTGTGTTTATTTTTATTCTTGAGGAAGAAACTTACTAAAGGCATCTACTCTTTATCCTCATTAATGATTTTGGTTTCTCCTAAATTCTTCACTTAATTCATAAAAACACCTTTTTTTCCCATTGTGTTGAATACTTTCTCTTCAAATCTAGAATCTCTGCTTCTCTCTACTATAATTAATAAACCAGAAACATAGCCTTCATATTTGAATACTCATTTCCCATTTTAGTTAGATAGAGACGCAAAGAAAATTTGAGGCTTTGCTTTACTATACGTCCTCATTTCACTGCCAACTTTCTGGAAAGAGCAACCTACACCTGCCTCCTACATTTCTTCACTGCTGACTCAGTGTTTATTCCTATGATGTGTTTTCTACCATATCCACTTGCCTGAAACTGATCCCTCAAAGGTCACCAACTGCTTCCACGGATTACAAGATACAATAACCTTTTTTTGCTTCTGATTCCATTGCAGCATTTGACATTCATAACCCTCACTTTTTACTGAGCTATTCCTTTTCCTTGACTTCTCCAACACTGTATCTTTATTTCATGTTTATAGCAAATAATGCATTGATGATTGCCTGTATACTAGGCAGAAAGTTGGAGATATGAGTGTGAACATGGAAAGCTTGGTCCTTGACTGCAGAAAAGGAAACCACTATCACCAAAACAGACTGATGCATGCTAGGACTTTAGGTACAATAGAGTTTGAAGGAAAATAAATCATAAAGGTAATCTAAAACAAAACAGGTTAGATAGCATGGGGGTTTGAGGCCCTTTATTAATTTCTTAGGGCTTCCGTAGCAAAGTACCACAAACTCGGTGGCTTAAAACAACAGAAATTTATTCCCTCACAACTCTAGAGGGTAGAAGTTCAAAATCAAGGTGTCAGCAGCATCATCTCCCTCAAGCATGTGTGGGAGAGTCCTATTTAGTCTCATCTTGCTTGAGGTGTTTGCAGGCAATCCTTGTTATTCCTTGGCTTGCAGATGCAATACTCCATTCTCTGCCTCCATCATGACAGGCCCGTCTCCTTTGTGTAAATCTTTACATCATCTTCATCTTTTTTTCTGTATGTGTCTGTCTCTGTGTTCAAATTTCTCCTTTTTAAAAAGCTCTAAGTCATATTGGATTAGGGCCCACACTAGTGACCTCATTTTAGCTTAATTATATCTACAAAGACCCTGTTTCCAAAAAGGTCACATTCAAAGGTACTGTAGGCTTCAATATATCTTTTGGGGGACACAATTCAATCTATAACTGGCCCACTGAGAATGTGACAACTAAAAAGCAATATAAAGAACAGCCACGTGGACAGCAGGAGAGATGGAAGTATTCACTGTCAACTAACGAGGTGGCCTAGAGAAACCTTCTAGAAAACCACTTTGTAATCTGAGTGCACAGATTATTGTCAGATATAGGAAAAGTAGCACTAAGTGAGTTTAGAAATTATGTAGTGTCCATATTATTTGGGGCTTTTAAATCTTATTAAGAGCTTGAGTGTTACCATGAGTGCAATAGGTTCACCAATGGGTTCTTTTGATAGGTTTTAACATGGGAATTATGTGACCCAATTCAGCGTTATGAAATTCACTTTTTGCTTCTATATGGAGAGGCTGAACCTGATGATTCCAAGAGAAGAGGTAAAAAGAGGTGGACATATTCAAGGTACCATTTAGAGACAGAATCAACAGAAATTTCTGCTGCTTAGATTGAAGAGGTGAGGGGAATATTAAAATCAATCCTGTTTCTGGTTTGAACAAATGAATGAATGATATTGTTATTTATTGACATAGAGAAAGGTGACAGTAAACACACAATAGGAAAGAGAAAAGACAATTTGGCCAGGCATGGTGTCTCATGCCTTTAATCCCAGAACTTTGTGAGGCCAAGGCAAGAGTATGGTTTGTATTCAGGAATTCAAACTAGCCTGAGCAACACAGCAAGACCTCACTTCTAAAAAACATTGAAAAAATCAGTTGGGTGTGGTGGTGCACACCTGTTGTCCCAGCTACTCAGGAGGCTGAGATAGGAGGATTCCTTGAGCCTGGGAGGTCAAGAATGTGGTAAGCCATGTTCGTACCACTGCACTCCAGACTGGGCAACAGACTAAGACCTTGTCTCGTTAAAAAATAGAACAAAACAAAAACAAGCAAACAAAAACCAATGAGTGCTTTCAAGATGTAATGTCAGAACTATATGTGAAATACGCAGGTGATGATTCCAGGCATATATTTGGTTATGTTTGTTTTCAGCTCAGAGAAGTGCCTAGGCCAGAGGTATAGGTGTGGAAAACTTCAGCACAAAGACAATGTTTATATCCAAGAAAATTGACAAAGTTTTTTTTTTTTAAGTCTTGAAAAAAGTTTCAAAAAATTCTAATATTTATGGATGGGGTAGGGTAGAAGAAGCCAAAAAAGAATAAGGATCAGTGAATTTAGAAGAAAATAGAGAGTGAATGATGAGACAGGAGGATGTTTCAATATGAATGTAAGGATTCACTGTCAAACACTACTGAGAAGTCGAATGAGATGGTGAGAATAAACTGGACTTGGCAACATGGTGGTTGTTAATGACTTTGAAGAGTGGTCAGAGTAGAATAAGAGTACTTAGAGGTAGTGAATGAATTGGAGATGAATTAGAACAAGGGAGTGAATAATTTTTGCTAGAAAGGGAACACAATGCAGAAGTGGTTGGAGACAGATATGAGGGCAAGAGATGTTTTTATTATTGCAGATGGTATATACTAGAGGATATTTCTTTACTTATGGGAATGATTTGGAAAAAAAGTGGGAGGCAAATGACACTGAAGAGACAGCAGCCAGGAGAAGGGTGAACTATTGACAGAGAGGAATGGGATCCAGTGAGCATTTCTTGTGAGAGAAGAACAGATACTCCTTTCATTGTGGAAGATGAAAGGAAGACATTTTGGTGAGTTTTAGGTTTAGTTCTGGAAGGTAAAGACACGTGAGAGGTTTTATTCTTAACAACCAAGTACGAGAACTGATCACTAATTGAGGGCAAGTACATTATGGAATTGAAACGAGAGAGGGTACGGGGGAAGGAGATAGAAATTATACTATGACACGGCTTAATTCTCAACGTCTTTTGCTTGCCCCTTTTCTTCTTCTGCCACTTAAATGCACTATGATTCAAGTCTTATTAAATATCTGTGGGTCAGGCATGGTGGATCACCCCTGTAATCCTAGCACTTTGGGAGGCTGAGGTGGGTGGATTGGTTGAGCTCAGGATTTTGAGACCAGCCTGGACAACATGGCGAAATTTCATCTCTACAAAAAATACAAAAATTAGTCAGGTGTGGTGGTGCATGCTTGTAGTCCATCTACTTGGGAGGCCGATGTGGAAGGATGGCTTGATTGCAGGAGCTTGATGCTGCAGTGAGCTGTGATAAAACCCCTGCACTCCAGCCTGGGCAACAGAGTGAGACCCTGTCTCAAAAAAAAAAAAAAAATCTGTGTTTCCTTTAATGAGAAATGAATCTATTCCTTTGGAAAGTCAAATATTTTCTCACCATCAGTTTGTTGAATAAACTAACACATCTTTATAATCCAATATAGATTGCCTGCTTAATATCTCCATTTGGTGTTCTGATGGTATCTTATTGTCAAAAATGTTCAGGAGTGAACTTTTTAAATACAATTATTTTCTCCTTCCAACTTCACAATTATGCTAATTATGGCAATTTTTTAAATTGTGCATTATAATGTTATGTTATGAATTGTAACGAATAATATTGTATTAACTATTAATGGCATCCTCATTCTTCCAGTTTTTTTCAGAAGCACCTTTGATCTTTAATGCTCTCTCTTTGTCTATTTGGGCAGCAGTCATGCCACCTGGGTCCTGTTCTCACAACGGTTTTCTCCTCTCTTCCCATGCTGACCATTTTTGATGCTTTAGTGCTAATTTTCTTTTCACTGCATAATTGCAAAATGCTCCCAAATAATTTTTTGCCTCCTTTCTGTCATCCCAGCACATCACTGTAAATAATGCTATCAAGTAGCCAATAAACATGTGAAAATATACTTAATTTTGCAAGTAATCAAACAGATGCAACTTAAAGCAATGATAATAGATTGGTTTCTTTATAAAAACAGTAAATAATGTTTACCAAGCTACTGTTGACAGTATATCCATATTACATATATATGTATATATAACATCTTTGTTTATATATATATATATATATATATATATATATATATCTGTGTTTACTTATAGAAGCCTAGAAAAAAATGGAAGAGTTGTAGCACATTGATTAAAAAATGGCTACAATTTTGTTACTATTTTCTGAGTCCATACCTGTGATGATTTAATATAGGTGTCAACTTGACTGGATGAAGAAATATCTAGAAATCTGATAAATCATTATCTGGGGGTATGTCTGTGAGGGTGTTCCCAGAGGAGACTAGCATATGAATCTGAGTGGACTAGGTAGAGAAGAGCCACCATCGATGTGGCAAGGCACTATCCAATCTGCAGGGGATGCAGAGACAACAAAAACAGAAAAAAAGGCAAATATGTCTGTCTTCTGGAGCTGAGTTACACTCTTTCTCTGCTATCTTGGAAAACTCTAGGCTTCTCAGCCTTTGGAGTCCAGAACTTACACACCAGTGTCCATCATCTCCCAGGTTCTCAGGTTTTTGTCCTTGGGCTGAGAATTACAGCATTGACTTCCCTGATTATGAGGTTTTTCGTACTTGGACTGAGCCAAGCATCTCAGGGTCTATAGCTTGCACATGCCTGTCCATGGGACTTCTCAGCCTCCATAACTCATGAGCCAATTCCCCTAATAAATCCCCTCTTATCTGTCTATCTCTCTCTCTCTCTCTCTCTCTCTCTCTCTCCTATTTGTTCTGTCTCTCTGGAGTACCCTAATACAATATTCTTTGAAATATGTTTTGCATCTTCTCCCATGAAGAGATCAAGACTTGAAGTCAGTTTCCCCAGGTCTTAAATCTGGGCTGGTCATCCAACTTGCTTTGTGCTGATATGCCAGTCATGGGTCTAGACCTCAAGGGCCATTGCATACTTCTGTCTTCTCTTTTTGAACCAGATCGTTGGCATGTTAACAAGCCCAGGGCAACCCATTGGAGGAGGAGAGACTATGTGTGAGGAGCCTGTGGTACCCTAGAAGTCAGCCAGCCTACCCAGAAGCAAAAGTACCTAGCTGGACACAGAAGCATGAGAAAGCCCACTGGAGAAGCAGAAGAGACCCATTGAGCCCAGTCTGAATTAACAACCCACACACGCGTGAACCAAATACATGGTTGTTATTTTAAGCCACAAAGTTTTGGAATGATTTGTTACATAGCAATCGTGGACAGATATGGGGACACACACAAATGAAAGATTGAAAACATCTGAGAAGTAGAAATATAGGTCTTTGTTTTTTATTAATATCATTTTGCTTTACTGTATTTTCTAAATTATTCAAGAAATAATGAGTTATTTTGTAATTCACAATAAAATTTACTTGCTACCAAAATCAAATTAATCATTCTTAATGTACAGAATCTGGAAGCAGGCAGATCTAATTGAATATCTTTATTTATTTAATTTTTAAAAATAGCTGTGTGAACTTAGCAACATTAGCCTCTATGAACTTTATTTTTTATAATTCAACTTATAAACATGATAATATCTGCCTAATAGGGCTGTTGTGAAGACTGCAAAAATAAGCCAGTAGAATATTCGGAGTAGGGTGTATCCTTAAATTTTCTGCTTGCCCCTACTAGAAATTAAATTTTAAGTTCTCTGTCTCTCTACTACCTAGAAGAGTGCCTGCATGTAATATGATAGCTCTTCACTTAATCTTTGTTTAATGAATGAACAAATGAATGAATGAATAAATAAATGAAGAAATGATAAGGAAGGTGAATTTTTAATTGACCCACTCTGCTACCATAGTAAAACTGACCGTATATATATTACGTCTAACAGACAGTTGGGCAGTGCTAGAGATAGCCACAAGTACTGTGCTATTTCTCCCATTGAGAGGTTGAGTCTAACTCCTATTCTTGAATTTGGGCTCACCTCAGTAACTTGCTTTACCAATACAACAGAGCAGAAGTGATATTCTAAGATTTTGAGCATATGTGATAAGATGCTTGCAGACTTCTGCTAGGTTACTTGAATTGCTGTCTCCAGGACCTCTGAGCTGCCATGTAAGAAGTTGGAATGTCCTAAGACTGCTGTCCTAGAGATGACATTTGTGTACACTCTGCTGGACAGCACAGCTGAACCTAGGTTTCAGCTGTCACTGAAAAAGCACCAGATATGTGAATGACAGCTCTTTGATCCTCTTACACAGCTCATTCACCAGCTAAATTCCATCAAGCAAAGCAATTAACATCACTTGAAACAGAAAAATCACCCAACATAGCTCTGCCCAAATTTCTGACCCACAAAATTAAAAGACAATGACATGATCGTTATGTTTAGCTACAGAGTTTCAAGGAAATTTGTTATAGAGCAAATAGACACCAGGAACAAGCAGACAATGTTTCCAGTGATAAAGCTGGTTCAAATATTATATGGTAATGGAAAACGTAAAACCACTTTTTGTTCAAACCATGAAAAAACTAACACCACTTTGGGAGATATACCCAATCTCCAAAAGGAAGAGTATGCAGTCCAAGGAAGGATATTAGTTTTGAATCTCTAATTTGCGCCTCCTGACTTTAGGTGTACTATAGTCATTCAAAAGGCATTGGTTGGTCACGGAGTGATAAGCAGAGATTAAGTGTAAGAGAGCACAATGTAATTCACAATAGTCCATATGGAGCCGTCAACTTGTAGAGCATTTGCTCCTATGGAGATTTAGAAGGCTTACTGGAGGGACACAGGGGTTAATCAATATTTTAGCAAGGCCTGGAAGTTCTAATCACTAAGTAGGGTAACACAACCTAATCCTGAATTGAGCCTACTTTCATGTTGTCTTAGCTCGTCACTCCCCAGCTACAGAAAACTGCCATTGAATATAATAACTAAAAGAGTTCAAGCCAACACTTTTATTTCTGCTATTTGAGGAAGAAATATGGAGAAAAACATATTTCCGGTTTCTGGATCATGAATTAAAGGATATATGTGTTCAGGAAGGTTACCATGAATCCTAAGGGACAGGTTGTAATTGTCTAAATAAACAAACAATTGCACAAACAAATTGACCAGAAAAGGCCAAGGTAAACTGGTTATGAACTACAGAGAGTTCACAGGAAATTCAATTGCTTTCTTTTCATTGAAAATATATCAATTCAGCGTCTAGGCTGCTACAACTCAATTATCTAGCCATCTAATGCTCCTGGCCCTTCTTCATTTCAAACTAAGCATGCCATACATATCCTAGTTCTCATACACTGAACTCAAAAATTCATTCCTAATCTTTCTTCCTTATTAATGCTTCCTGTTAGAAATAAAAAGAGACATATGAATACATAAAATTGAATCAAACATCTTCATGACACAAATACACAAGGGGAAAATGGTCTGGGAATAAAGCTACATAATAAAAATGTGGCATGCAGAGATTTTTTATGGAGTTGAACATACTCCCTCTACAGATGATATCATCCTTTTCTATATCCTTTTCTTTTAGGACAGAAAAGGTCAAATATCTCATGATTGGTGTAGGATATTTTTAATCTATGTCAAAATGGCACTGAGGTTAAAAGCTAGCTAGAAAATGAGGAAATGACTATTAAAAAGAGAATGAAAATTTTTAACCTTTTCTAAATAGTGCAGTGGAATCTTAGTAATTATTTGAAAGTAAAGTCATTGAAATATTTTACTTGAAGCATAGGAAATATCCTAAATGCAATTAACACATATAAAATATTATATCTTCAGAAATGTACGCTAGTTATCACATTGTAGGGCTGCTTGCATTTTAAAGCATGGAAGTCAGTAGGGAGTTAGAGAGTTCTAATTTCCCATCATATCAAAAGTCTTATTTTAGAAACAATGGCAGAATCTGCTGAATCGACTCATTTGAATTTCCTTTCTTTTAATTGTTCTTACAAGTAGACATATTCTTAGATATATTATACAATTACAACTGAAATTAAATAAAAAATTAATCCAACATTAATAAATCTGAACACTCCTTTATTTCTTACAAAACTTAGTGTATAATTCTCTTTTTTGACTTTTTGTTGTGGAATTTTACATTCCACAAGCAAATCTAGGCAACAAACAAGGAAATGGCAAATACAAATAATGGCAGTTGTAATCATGGCTATGAGGAGATAAAGGTATAAGATATTGAAAAGAAAGTGCCCTAATTCAGGTAGTATTGTCAGAGCAATTCAGGGAGGCTGACATTTAAACTGAGGCCTTAAGGAAGTGAAGTTGTTGGTCATGTAGACTGTAGAAATGGTGCATTCCAGACAAAAGGAGTAGAGTCAGGAATACAGGCTGGAAAAGGTTGACTCGCTTTAGGAGCTGAAAGAAATTCAGTGAGGCAGATAGGGGAGAGTGGGAAGGTGGGGTGGCTGAAGCAGCAGTTCAGATGGTAGTGATAATCAGAAAATTCAGGGCCTTGTAGGATGGTAAGATGTTTTCCTTTTATTCTTGATGATATAGAAAACCACTGAAAGTTTTGAAGCAGTTGAGTTGTGTAATCTGATTCATGCTTTTAAAATACGTTATTTGCTCTATGTAGTGAGTGAATTGGTTAAGGGTGGGAGCAAACTCAGTGAAATGGTTGTGAAGAATCAGAAAAGAAATTAGCTTGGCTTGAAATAAGATCGTTGCAAGCAGGCATAGAAGGAATATTGAATCAAAAGACTGGAGGGAGGACTAACAGGACTTGCTGTTGGATTTGTCAGAAGGAATAGGAGGATGGTGAGAAAACGTGATTTAAGATGAACAATAATATATAATAAGCTTCACAAAATCCTGTAGTATAAACTCCTGCTTAACATTGTTTTTCTACACCAATTTAAGCTTCAAGTTTTCTTATCGCCTCTCCTTTTTTTCCCTCTAGAGTATACTACAAAGCTATTTTTGTGAAATATTAATTTGTAATTCACTATCCTATAGCATTGCTGTATGATGCTCATCTAAAACTGCTACATGGTGAGAAATAGGGACTTGAAAAGTAACTTTTATATCTGAGATTCATCAATATCATCATCAAAGTCAGATTTCCAAGTGTGAATATTGTGGATGGTAAATTTTTAAGATGGAAAGGAAAAAAGTCTATAATATTAACTAAAATAAATTATTTCATCCTTGTAATATTTTAAAAGATCATGCTTCAAATCTCCTTTTTGGGGAGCTATCAAATAGAGATACACGTATTTCTCTGAATATCACATTCCAAATGTTGCTTGTTGTTAGGCAGACCTTTCACAACAGGGAATTTTCAAAACTCAAAGTCATACCTTTAGACGTAGCACAACAAAGTAGAAATGTGCCAAATTACCCAGAAACAATTCGGATAGCTGGCAAACAGGGCTGCCTGCTGGTTTGTGAACAGTGTAGGTAATTTGCCACTCAGCTCTCCTCTATTTGCCTCAATAAATTGTAGGGTACTTAGAACCCTACTCTCTGTTATCCATCTGTCTATATTTCTCTGCTCTGTCAGTGTCTGACAATAGAAAGGCTTCATCTTGTCTGTCTTTCTCTTGCAGCTGGCAGGGAAGATATAAAAGAAATAGACTGACTTTGGAGTGGGAGGGGAATTACAATTAGCATGTAAAATAGAACATCTCCTTAGTTAGCTAGGAGAAAAAGGTAACAAGCCAAAAATAAAAATAGAAAAGAACATTAAGAAGGAGCAAAAATCCCACCAGATGACCCAGCAGGATGATCAAGCCTCGTATTTTCTAATCAACATATTCATAAACCAGATATTTACAAAATGTCATTGACAGCTACTTAGCCCAAACATATCAACATTGCTCCCCATACTGTTTCAACACTAATCTTCTGTTTAAGTGGAATTGAATTCTTTCAAGTGAGTATAAGTTTGAATAGTTAGAATTAGGTCCAATTGTTTTTGAAAATGACAGGTCAAAGAATGTAACTTGCATTTTCTTCTTTTATCCAGATGAATGAACTACACAATCAAATTTAAATGTTTATTATACCCAATTTAAGATACCATCTCCTTCCAAAAAAATGTTTCTCCTTATATAATAAAGGATTATCTTCTTAAATCTTTAGCAAAATACATAGAGCTTTTGAGATGTGTATCTGACATTAGACATGAAAAATGGCAATGAGTGAGAATAACGAGAAATACACACTAGTATTAATACAGAAATTTGTAGCTATAATTGCATTCACTGAAAACAATTTTTTATTGTTTTCTGAAAAGATTTGGAGACTGTGGCAAAAACTAAAATGATGAGGATATGACTGCAATATAAAGTACAGAGAATAAAGCTTTTAATAATAAAAGAGCTGGGTTCAAATTCAAGTTTTACCCTTTAGTAGTTGTATAGTTTTACAGAATCATTTAACTTCTCTACACTTGAGTGTTCTACTATAAAACGGAAATGACATACACATATTATTGGATGGTTATAAAGATTAATAGAGACTGTTAATAATGGCCTTTATTAATAACGGGTTTTTGAATATTGTTGATTGTTATTTAGCTACCCTTATTTGGAAACAAATAATCAAGTAAGAAAATGAGGAAAAAATGCAAAAAATAAAAAATAATTAAAAGGAGTATTTTCAGTCGTCTCCCAGATGATAACAGAGTTTTGAGGAACCTAATATCTTCCTCCTAACAGATCCATTGTTTAGACCTTAGAGAAAATCTTTTCTGATTTTTTTTCCACAAATCTCACTGTTTGTACTCCAAGTTTTAAATAATCAATATAAAAGTGTACCATTCTGTATTCTCTTAGTACTTCCTGGCTCCCTTTAGTGTAGAAGTTTATCATGTGCTACTGTAATATTCATGACTATCCACAAAATTTCTATGAACAACTGGAAAGCTGTAAAATAGTTTTATTTATCCCTGTCCTTGGAGCACAGCAGCTATTCAAAAATATGTTTTCTGCATAATAATACAAAAGATACCATACTCAGAGGTTTTCACACACTATTCAGAGTATGAAACACATCGCAATCAGCTCTCTATTAGGCTGTGAAGGGGGCGGTGGAGGTGGTGACAAAGATGGGCTTGCATGGAGGAACAAAAAATAAAGCTGCGCCCTTGACTTCCAGATTTTACTAATCTGGGAAAAAAGAGAAAAATTAAAATAATGTATAAAACAAAAACCATTTTAGAGAAGCAGCATGTGTCCCAAAGGACACATGGATTTTATTGTTTCCATAAAACATTTTTGACAACTTATAATGATATCAATACAATTCAGAGGTAGCCACTAAGAACTATAAAGAAGAAAAAAAAATAAAAAATTATGGCTGAGTGAGATTGCCACATTTGAGCATATGTAATTCTTCTGAATTTTCTGCTAAAAGGTGGAAAGAAAAACTACATAGGATGAGAGAACTTCTCTTGCCCAGAAAGCATATTCATCCAGGAGGGAAAAGTAATATTTTCCTGGCCCTGGTTTCTGAGATGAATCAGTCACAGAAGTATTACTATGGGTTTTGGGTAATAAATACACACAGGGTAGAAGTTTTCAATAAATACAGACTTCTTCCATGCAATTGTTCCTTTTATTGACTCAAGGTATAAACAAAAATACTAGGGCAAAGTCAGGAACCAGCAGTTCTAGAGATCTAAGAGGCAAGGATAGGGAGTATAGCTTTCTGGTAACCTTGTTACAGACATATGGTGTAGAAAAAAATTTTGACCATCTTTCTCTAGCTGAGGTCCCTACATTATGTCATTATTTGCTTCATGAGAAAATGAGTTGCATGTTTAAACTTTTAGAGAAAATACATTATAAATTTTATTCTATAAGCTAATTATCTCAATCAATGTTCAGACTAGAACCCCAAATATTTTTAAATATAGGTCTGGAATAAGATACTAAAGCTTAAAACAATTAGCATGCATAGAAATAAAGGATATTCAAATAGAAAGAGAGTAAGTCAAATTGCAATCATGTCATCTGTTTGCAGATGACATGATTGTATATTTAGAAAACCCCATCATCTCAGCCCCAAAACCCCTTAAGCTGATAAACAACTTCAGCAAAGTTTCAGGATGCAAAATCAATGTCCAAAAATCACAAGCGTTCCTATACACCAATAATAGACAAGCAGAGAGCCATATCATGAGTGAACTCCCATTCGCAATTGCTACAAAGAATAAAATACCTAGGAATAAAACATACAAGGGACATGAAGGACCTCTTCAAGGAGAGCTACAAACCACTGCTCAATAAAATAAGAGAGGACACAAACAAATGGAAAATAATTCCATGCTCATGGATAGGAAGAATCAATATCGTGAAAATGGTCATACTGCCCAAAGTAATTTATAGATCCAATGCTATTCCCATCAAGATACTATTGAATTTCTTCACAGAACTAGAAAAACCTACCTTAAATTTTATATGGAACCAAAAAAGAGCCCATATAGCCAAGACAATCCTAAGCAAAAAGAACAAAACTGGAGGCATCATGCTATCTGACTTCAAACTATACTATAAGGCTACAGTAACCAAAACAGCATGATACTGGTACCAAAATCAGCATGATCTGATTTTTGACAAACCTGAGAAAAACAACAAATGGGGAAAGGATTCCCTATTTAATAAATGATCCTGGGAAAACTGACTAGCCATATGCAGATAACAGAAACTGGACCCTTTCCTTACCTTATACAAAAATAACTCAGGATGGATTAAATACTTAAACATAAAACCTAAAACCATAAAAACCCTGAAAGAATACCTAGACAATACCATTCAGGACATAGGCATGGGCAAAGATGTCATGACTAAAATACCAAAAGCAATTGCAACAAAAGACAAAATTGACAAATGGGATCTAATTAAACCAAAGAGCTTCTGCTCAGCAAAATAAACTATCATCAGAGTGAACAGGCAACCTACAGAATGGGAGAAAATTTTTGCAATTGATCCATCTGACAAAGGTCTAAAATCCAGAATCTACAAAAAACTTAAACAAATTTACAAGAAAAAAGCAAACAACCCCATCAAAAAGCAGGCAAAGGATATGAACAGAAACTTCTCAAAAGAAGACAGTTATTCGGCCAACAACCATATGAAAAAAAGCTTATCATCACTGGCCATTAGAGCAATGCAAATCAAAACCACAATGAGATACCACGTCAGGCCAGTTAGAATGGTGATCATTAAAAAGTCTGGAACAACAGATGCTGGAGAGGATGCAGAGAAATAGGAATGCTTTCACGCTGTTGGTGGGAGTGTAAATTAGTTCAACCATTGTGGAAGACAGTGTGGCAATTCCTCAAGGATCTAGAACCAGAAATACTATTTGACCCAGCAATCCCATTACTGGGTATATACGCAAAGGAATATAAATCATTCTACTAAGACGACGCATGCAAACATATGTTTATTGCAACACTATTTACGATAGCAAAGACTTGGAACCAACCCAAATGCCCATCAATGATAGAATGGATAAAGAAAATGTGGTACATATATACCATGGAATACTATGCAGCCATAAAAAAAGAATGAGCTCATGTCCTTTTCAGGGACATGGATGAAGCTAGAAACCATCATCCTCAGCAAAGGAACACAGGAACAGAAAACCAAAGACTGAATGTTCTCATTCATAAGTGGGAGTTGAACAATAAGAACACATGGACACAGGAAGTGGAATATCACACACTGGGGCCTGTCAGGGGTGGGGGTCAAGGGAAGGGAGAGCATTAGGATAAATACCTAATGCATGTGGGGCTTAAAACCTAGATGATGGATTGACAGGTGCAGCAAACCAAACCACCATGGCACATGTATACCTATGTAATAAAACTGCAAGTCCAGCACATGTATCCCAGAACTTCAATTAAAATAATAAAAAATAAAAATAAATAATTAGCATGTATTTTATGTATGTTAGATAGACTTATCTGAATTTGATACATAAGTATGTGTGTATGTATACATATATACATATACACATATATACACACACATATATATACTCACACACATATATATTACCATTAAATCCTTACAATCCTTTATTCATATGAAGATGAATAAAAGTGGATTCAAAGAATTTTGTATCTTGTCCAAAGTCATAAAGCTAGTTATGCTCGAAATGAAATGCACATAATTCTCTACTGTAATGCCCATCACCTTACGCCATGTGGTCATATTTCCTCTGATGAATTTTACATAGTTGGGGTCAGAGACAGCATGCTCTAATATCAGACATTTTGTGATTTTTTTTACTGAGGTCCAGTCATCCTACCTTTGCTTGAAGCTTTATATATATATATGTATATATATATATGTTTACATGTTTCACTGACCTTCTTTCTCAACTGCAGTTTGCACATTAATTCAGGTGGTCAATTTTTAAAATGTAACTTATTATATTTTTCCATGGCAAAATTTCCATTTATAAAACAGCTTTTATTTTTGTAGCAAGAATTTCTATTTTTTAAATTGTTTCCAGAGTGGTCACTTTTACCTCATGAAGTGTGGCTAAAAGTCATCATCTGATGATTACAGCATCTGGGTTATTTCAGATTAGCATCTGTTTATTTTAATGTCTTTTCCCGAGATTTTGTTACTTTTTTTCTTAGTTGTCAGTATGTGCGGTAATTTTGGATTGTATAGTGAACGTTTAGAATATTAAGTTTGAGAATCTAGGTCCTGTTAAATTTCTGTGAAGAGCGTTGGTTTGTTTGTTCAAGCAGGTAATCCGCTGATTAAGCCCAGATTGCAAGGTTTGCTTTGCCTTTTATGGGCAGTGGTTTTCTTTTCTTTTTTTTTTTTTTATTATTATACTTTAAGTTCTAAGGTACATGTGCACAATGTGCAGGTTTGTTACATATGTATACATGTGCCATGTTGATGCGCTGCACCCATTAACTCATCATTTACATTAGGTATATCTCCTAATGCTATCCCTCCCCCGACCCCACAACAGTCCCCGGTGTGTGATGTTCCCCTTCCTGTGTCCATGTGTTCTCATTGTTCAATTCCCACCTATGAGTGAGAACATGCAGTGTTTGGTTTTTACGCAGTCATAAAAAAATGATGAGTTCGTGTCCTTTGTAGGGACATGGATGAAGCTGGAAACCATCATTCTCAGCAAACTATCGCATAGGCAGTGGTTTTCAATAGCAGTTTAGTTTTAAAGTTTTGCTGTGTGGTTTGGGCCTGCTCATTATATGAAAAACTTAGGAATTGACCTGGAATTTGGATGGAGTCATATATTCCTTCTCTCTTGAAGACTTGGGTATGTTCTTTACAAGTACAGCTTAGGGGTGAGTTTAGGACTTAGGTTGGTATATATGCAAAATTTATGGATTCTCTTCACTAGACATCTCTTCTGAGTTTACGCCTCACTTTCTGGATTCTAAAATCCCCTTTTGCTGAGTCATCGGCCAAAAATAATAGGGTTCTTTAAGATATTTAGCTTCAGCAATAAGAGGAGAGAAAGAGAAATAATAATTTTCTCCCCACCCTCATTCTTTCTGCACAACAGGACCTCTTTTGCTGATTCTCCTACCTAAAAAAAAAGGGATTTTTCTTTTGGGTCTTATGCATGTGCACCTACCGCACTGGGATAATGTAGCTACATCAGGGCAATGCTGGGAGAGAAAAAAGAGGAAAAATAAATGAGGACATACTCCATAATCTACTGCTCACACAGGCCCTTCTTCCCGGTCCTTTGACTAGATTTTGCTGACCATAATCATTACAAAGTTCCTGGTTTGGCCCGCCCTTAAAGACATAAAGGAAAAATAAACAACAACAAAAAACAAAACAACTCATCAATATGGCTCTTCAAGTTTTGACTTCCCTTTCCCACCTGACTGAGATTATTTTTCAGAATCCTCAGAGGTTTTTTTTTCTTCTTCTTCTTCTTTTTTTCTGTTTGTTGGTTGGGTTTTTTTGGGAGAAGGAGATTTGGGGTCCAGAGTTTTTAGTTATAATCAGTGGTAGAGAAGCTACGGTGGGCTTAATTAGAAAATTCGTTAAAATCTCAAAATTTATATCAGAAATTGTAATAATAATGAGACTATGACCTAGGAAAGTTTAAGGACAAGTGTCTGTAATAATCTAAACTGTCAAGGTTCCTGGGAAGAGAGGGAGATCTTATATCAGACTATGGCATGAATTAAGTTTGGATCTTTACCAGACATCTCTGAAGGCAGTCATCTCATCTGCTTAATGGGACAGTAACCCTTGCCTCTGTGGGTTTTAATGTGTAATAAATGAATGTGCATACAGCACATATCAGCAGTGCCTGGCATACAGAAGGTGCTTAACAATGATCACTGTATTAGTGTAGAACATTTAATTTTAGAATAGCCACATACTAATTGTTCGCCAGGGTATTTTGAACTTACAAAGTTCAAAATGAATAGCTACAAAAATACCTACCTTAATTTCAATAGCATTATTTGGCATAATCTAAGTGATGTATGTATGTATGATTATTCTGGTATCTAACCAATCACCTTAAATTATTTTTAAGATTTCATTCTTTACAGCAATTCTATAGGCCTAAGAACCATTACTATTCTCATTTTTCAAGTGCAGATAAACATCTTAGATGAGAAAAGTAACCTGCTCCAAATCAACCTCATGAATGAAAAAGCTGGCTTGAGAGCGTAAACAGGTGCTGCTACGCATTTTGCCTATATTTGTTTCACTGTAATGATGTCTAATTTGCCTAGTATAAAATTATTGGCCAGTATCATTTGCTTTTTGAGGAAACACCAAAAACTGGAAGGTAGGGCCTTGTCAACAGTACGTTTTGGGCTTCTAGACAGAAAAACACATTTAATATTAAGTGGCCTCAATTTGTAGCTGCACGTAAAAAGTTATTCTAAATTAATTTTTCTATATTTAATTCAACTATTTTAAAGGAAGTCAGAATGTAAGACTAAGATTAATGGAAAAGCCTATATAGCAAAGGGATTTTAAAAGGGAATTGAAAAATGCCAGTTTGGGTTGTGCTATTTTACCATTCTATTAACTGCATGTATGTGAAGATTCCAGGAAAACAAACCCTGTATTACCCATGCTAAATAAGAAGTTATCTTTAAAATGACTGAAGAAAATGGAATATGTGGGAATGAGTAAAAATTTTTTTAAAAATCCTTAACGATGGCCAGGCACAGTGGCTCACGCCTGTAATCCCAGCACGTTGGGAGGCTGAGGCGAGTGGATCATGAGGTCAGGAGATCGAGACCATCCTGGCTAACATGGTAAAACCCCATCTCTACTAAAAATAAAAAAAATTAGCCAGGTGTGGTGGCAGGCGCCTGTAGTCCCAGCTACTCAGGAGGCTGAGGCAGGAGAATGACATGAACCCGGGAGCTGGAGTTGCAGTGAGCTGAGTTCGCGCCACTGCACTCCAGCCTGGGTGACAGAGTGAGGCTCCGTCTAAAAAAAAGAAGAATCCTTAACAATAACGAAACTATCTAATCTGGTAAGAGGCAGAAAGTCATTATTTAGGAGATTACTAGCTTTAGTCAAACAAAATCCACTGTACATCAATAAATTATGATTTATTATCAATGATTATTTATTATTATCAATGATTATGACCACCTGTAATGCAATAAAGTCAGATTCAGTGGCAGAGAGATACATTATTTCCTGTATTGTATATTTTCTATACCTGGATAAAAAGCTTTCATATTTTGAGAGGAAGGTTTATTTTTCTCCTATTGAAGTACATGATCAAGGGCCTTTCATTAGGCAAGGAACTAGGATGACCTTATTGATAGATTCTCATACGGCAAAGACATAGAAGTTCTTCCTGTTGCTTAAAGCCCCAGGCATGCTACCCTTCATATCACAGTTGTATACAAAATGTTGTGCCTCCGTTATTGTTGTCAGTGGGTGCTGGAAATTCATCTGCCAATTTTCATAGCTTGTGTTTGAAAGGGCACTCCAGGCAGATTTAAGACACTTCTTCGATTATCCAGTTGGCTGATGGTAAGCAACCTGTGTATTTACTGTGAGCCGCAGTTTTCTCATCGATAAAGTGGGAAGAAGAAATGAACCAGAGGAACAGCAGAATCTTGAAGATACTTTCTAAGGTATCTTCTAAAAAGAAAATTTATGTTTTTTGAATTTCTTCTAGCAGCATACATCGTATAGTCGATCACATGCTACCTTCTCAGGAACTGTTCAAGTTTTAAAGAGAATGGATTATGCACCTTAATTTTAGATAGTACTACAGGGAATCATTAAGTGCACCTTTTAAAAGTTAGGAAATCAATGAAAATAAACAATCTATATAAACTCCTTGAAAACAAAGACACAAATTTATACACATTTGTATATCTCAGTGCTTAGCAATACTAGATAGGCAATCAATATTCACAATTTCCATTAAGGCAGGTTATTATTCTTCTGATCACTTAAGGATTCCACAATTTTTACATTGCATTACACTTATATTTTATTTATCATAATTATATTTTATAAGACGTTAAGAAGACAACATTAAGATTATAATGATAATACTACTACATTTTTAGTTAAGATGCTTATCTTGAAGGGTGTTGTTTAGTATAATTAACCTCTCAAGGTACTGCAAAAATAAAGGAATACAGGTCCATTTTATGAGGATATGTGGATTTGTAAGGGATGATGAGACCTAAATGGAATAAACAAAGTTGTAGCCCCCAAACTCCATTTTCTATCATTTGGAATACAGAGAGAAAATACTGATACCTAAGAAGAACTGACAATGACAATCCAATGAAACTAGAGATTAATAGAAAAGAGAATAAATGAAGAAAAAGTCAGGCATAATTGACAAAAGAGAAAATGGATTAGACAGAGGAAAAATAAACAGACGAAAATATAGGATAAAAAACATTCTTTCAACAATATTGTCACCTCTAAGAATATGACTTTTGAATTTCAATATGTGGTAGGTAAAAGAGATTATGTACTCTTATTTGAAATAAGGGTAGAGGTATCATCTATACTAGTTTAAGGGTTTGACATTGAAATGACATAGGTTTACTCTAAATGCCATTGTAATAATTTCTTTCCAGGAACAGTGAACTTACCTCACTCTAACTTGCATTTCTTTCTCCCTAGGTTTCTTTCTTTCAGCAGTTAATGAGTAGTTTGGCAATACAAAAATAGACAAAGGAAACAGAAAACAGCATGAGTTAGTCCAAGGTTGACTGGATCATCTACTTTTGCCTAAAACTGTTCACACTGAACGAGCAGGGCCCACAGCCACTACCAGTGCTTCCAAGAGATTTGGAGCCTCTGTTAATGGACTCCCAGTGCACCAGGAATGATTACCTTACACACTG
Source organism: Gorilla gorilla gorilla (assembly GCF_029281585.2). NCBI lineage: Eukaryota > Metazoa > Chordata > Mammalia > Primates > Hominidae > Gorilla > Gorilla gorilla. The sequence continues at coordinate 86,208,272 of NC_086017.1, read as the reverse complement.
ATGCAGAGTAGCAATTCTAGGTAAACCGGCAAAAAGTGAACAGAAATTCTAACAAATTATGCATTCCAACCTATTGTTTCCTTTAGAACACAAATCTACTGTCACTAAGCAATATTTTAATTTTTAGATTTCAAATAAAATATGTAAAGAAAGTCAACTTGTTCAGAAATTTAATTATCTTTAGGTAAAAAATCTAAATACTATAATAAAAGGAGAAGAATGCTGTAAAGTGAAGGGGACAAATAGGTGCTAATTTATAACTGAAGTTCCTGTCTTTGAGGGATTTCCGTCTTTGAGGTTTCTATTTTTTAGGCGTTTTCAAATTAGAGGAAGGGCAGAGAAGTAAGCATGCATGCATGACGTGCATGATATGACAGTATAAATATTACAATAGAAGGATGCACAAGATAACATGGACACTGAAGAAGATAAATTTAATCCAGAGGGACATTGTCTAGGGACATGGTCAAGGGAAGGCTTAACAGAACGGCTGGTTCCTCTTCTGGGTTTAGAAAAGGAAGAGGAGCTGAAAAGTCCAAACAATATCACCAAGGTTAGCTCAGGGAGAGCAAACTACTTCAGCAAACAACAGAGATGTGAGCAAACTGAGTGATTCAGATAATTCCAATCAATTCAATAAAATTCAAGTGTAACCCCGGGTACAGTGGCTTACTCCTGTAATCCCAGCACTTTAGGTGGCTGAGGCAGGTGGATCACATGAGGTCAGGAGTTCGAGATCAGCCTGGTCAACATGGTGAAATCCCGTCTCTACTAAAAATAAAAAAATTAACCGGGCGTGGTGGCACAGACCTGTAATCCAAGCTACTTGAGAGGCTGAGGTGGGAGAATCACTTGAACCTGGGAGGCAGACCAGTGAGCCAAGATCGCGCCACTGCACTCCAGCCTGGGCCACGGAGTGAGACTCTGTCTTAAAAACAAACAAACAAACAAAAACTCAAGTGTAATTTGTGAAGGGACACAATGACCAGTGAGATTTAGGACTTAATAAGTGCACATGTCAGGCCAACTTAAAGCTTCAAATGAGAAATCAGAAGAATTTTATAGAGGGAAGTCAGCTAAGGCAGTCGAGGTTGAGGAATTATATTTACTTATTCAAACAAGATTTCCTTAAAACAAGAGTCAAAAATGAATGTCATCCTGGAATTTATGCTCTAGTGTATTCTCATGTATATTATGCTGGGATTTTTTTTTTTATATGTAAGTTAGCCTTGAGGATCCATCTGAAATTTAACTGGAAATTATAGCTGAACGGGGCTATCATTGAATCTCAACTGCCTGAATTTCGGAGTTAGGTAGCTGGATAGTTAGGCTAAATGAGGATTTATTTAGAGGTTGAGGTAATTCATTGTAGAGAAATGGGAAAGAAAATAGAAAAAGGCTGTGAAATTAGAATACAACGGCTAAATCAAAGAACCGTAAATTAGACGATGATGAGGATGAAAGAACTGGCCTGAGAATAAGAAAATGAGCTGAACATCAGCTGAACATGGCAGCAAAATGAACATATGAAAGCCTACGATTCAAGAAACTGGCCTTTCAAACTGTAATGGGATTATCCCTGTCCCATGTATTGGGACTCTTTAAAAAAATTCACAATTCATATTAAAAATATAAAAAGGATACCAAAGCCAAACCAAAAATATGTACAGGTATGTCTCATTTTATTGTCCATAATTTTATTGCTCTTTGCAGATATTGTGCTTTTCACACATTGAAGGTTGTGGCAACATTGTGTCCAACAAGTCTATTGGCTCTATTTTTTTTCAATAGTATGTGCTTATTTTGTGTCTCTTGCCACATTTTGGGAATTCTACAGTATTTCAAACATGTTTATTATTATTGTATCTGTTGTGGTGATCTGCAATCAGTGATCATTGATGTTACTATTGTAATGGTTTGGGAATGCCCCAAACCACTCCCTATAAGACAGCAAACTTGACGAATGAATTGTGTTCTAACTATTCCACTGAAAACTTGCTGCTTCACCTTGCATTTTTATGTTATGGAGATGGCTTCTTTCCTTCAACCTCATGAGCTAATTTCTGCTAGCTTCTGGCAGTTTCCCATGCTCTCTCCTCCTCCAGCCTCCCTATTCTCTGAGATACAACAATATTGAAATTAGGCCCATTAATAACTAACCCTATAATGGTCTCTATGTGTTCAAGGGAAAGGAAGAGATGCATGTCTCCCACTTTAAATCAAAAGCTAAAAATGATTAAGCTCAGTAAGGAAGGCAATCAACAGCCAAGGGAGGCTAAAAGCTAGGCTACTTGCACCAAACAGCTAATCGAGTTGTGACTACAAAGGAAAAGTTCTTGAAGAAAATTTAAAGTGCTACTCCAGTGAACAAATGAATGTTAAGAAAGACAAACAGTCTTATTGCTAATATGGAGAAAGTTTTATTGGTCTGGATAGAAAATCAAACAAGCCACAACATTTCCTTAAGCCAAAGCCTCATCCAGAGCAAGGCCCTCTCTTCAATTCTATAAAAGCTGAAAGAGATGAGGAAGCTACAGAAAGAAAAAAAAAATGGGAAGCCAGCAGAAATTAGCTCATGAGGTTGAAGGAAAGAAGCCACCTCCATAACATAAAAACGCAAGGTGAAGCAGCAAGTGCTGATGTAGAAGCTGCTGTAAGTTATCTAGCAACTCTAGCTAAGAAAATGATGAAGATGTCCACACTAAACAACAGCTTTTCAATGGAGACAAAACAGCCTTGTATTGGAAGAAGATTCCATCTAGTACTTTCATAGATAGAGAAAAGTCAACGTCTGGCTTCAAAGCTTCAGCTTTATTTTTTCCCGTGGTAAAAAAAAATATGTAGATTGTATGTTGTCAAATATGGTTTATACATTTCTTTTCTTGGCAAACCTTTGAGTGTTTCTAAGGAGACTATGCAGCTCCGTGAGTACACAGCCCAGGGGGCTGGGTCCATGGCCAGTCGTAGCTTGGCTTTGGATTGGTTTTGTTCACTGTCCCCTCTGTGGCATGGTTCCAGTGTCCTGCAGGGGCAGTCCCAGCCAGGCCCCAGGCATTTCTTGGTAGGGGCTAATGCAGCTGGTGACTTTAAGCTGAATTCAGTGCTCACTGACCATTTCAAAGACCCTAGGGCCCTTAAAAAGTATGCAAATATTCTCTTCCCGTGCCCTGTAAATGGATCAACAAAGCCTGGATGATGGTATATCTGTTTACAGCATAATTTACTGAATATTTTAACCCCACTCTTGAGACATTCTGCTCAGCAAAAAAGACATCCTTCAATATTACAGCTTATTGATAATGCTCTTGGTCATCCAAGAACTCTAACAAAGATGCACAAGGATATTAACGTTGTTTTCACACCTGCTAACACAACATCCATTCTGCAGACATAGGTCAAGGAATAATTTTACTTTCAGGCCTTATTATTTAATAATATGTTTCATAAGGCTATAGTTGCCATAAATAATGATTCCTTTAATGGATCTGGGCAAAGTAAACTGAAACCCTCCTGAAAAGAATTCACCTTTCTAGATGTCATTAAGGACATTTGTGATTCATGGGAGGAGGTAAACATATCAACATGGACAGGAGTTTGGAAGAAGTTGATTTCAAGACTGCAGTGGAGGAAATAACTGCAGATGCAGCAGAAATACCAAGAAAACTAGAGTTAGAAGTGAAGCCTGAAGATGTGACTGAATTGCTGCAACCTCATGATACACATTTAATGCATGAGAAGTTGTCTCTTATGGATGAGCAAAGAGAGTGGTCTATTCATGGTGAAAATGCTGTGCACATTGTTGAAATGACAACAGAGAATTTAGAATATTATGTAAACTTAGTTGGCAAAGCAGAGGCAGGTTTGAGGGGATTGACTCCAATTTTTAAAGAAATTCTACTGTGGGGAAAATGCTGTCAAATGGCATTTCATGAGACAGAGAAATCTTTTGTGAAACAGGGAGTCAATTAATGTGGTAAATGCCATTGTTACCCAATTTTAAGAAATTGCCACAGCCACCCAAGCCTTCAGCAACTACTACCCTGATCAGTCAGCTGACATCAACGTCGAGGTATGATCCTCCACCATGAAAAGATTACAACTCACTGAAGGCTCAGATAATCATTAACAGTTTAAAAAAAAAAAACTAATTATGGTATGTGCATTTCTACACATAATGCTATTGCACACTTAGGCTGTAGTATATTGTAAACCTTGTTTTGATATGCATTAAAAAAACAATAATTTCTTGTGACTTGCTTTATTGCAATATTCACTTTATTATAGTCATCTGAAACCAAACCTGCAATATTTCTGATGAATGCCTATATATATGTATATACATATAATTCAAATATATCATATATGATATAACATTATATAAATATAATATATAATACACAGTTATATATTGTATATACAATATATGTCAATTGCATATGTAAATATCCATATAAAATACTATCATATTAATTTCAATACCACGTTATAATAACATTTTGTCACTGTTAAGTAGGCTTACAATAAGAATTAAGGTATTCTCAGTATTAGAAAATCTCCATTATATAAATAAGTTAAAATTCTCTAATCTAACAAATATAATCTTTTGGAACAAGTAGTTAGTATTATATTGATTGATGAAAAACTAGAGGATTCATCATAAAATTTGAAGGTAGAATATGGTGAGCCCTGCTCACCATATTCTTTAATAGTTTGAATATTAGATTTCCTAGGCAAAGTTATCAGATGCAACAAACAATGATAAACATGATAAAACGATTATTATTTTCACTTGTTATGATCCTTCATGAAGAAAGACTCGAAATGTTTTAGACTAATGGGAGATTTCAGTAACCTTGATAGATTCTTTTTCTCTTATGTTCAAGTCCTGTGGCAAAAGTTTGTCACCCAGTAATCCATTCTAAATAATTAATCACAAACATGGCAAGGTAAAAATAGGCAAGCATTTTTTATAGCACTATAAAAACAAAAAATTAAAATAATCTGGACTTCCAGTGATAAGAAAAAGAGATAACTATCAAAATATTTTAAGTCAATATAATAATATGAAGGAGTAGTATAGGGATGTCTAATAAGAAAAATATCAATATACAAAAGTATACACATGTCCCAATTTTGGAATCGATATGTACTTATTGTTGAAAAAAGATGGGCATACTCTAAAATATGAATAGTTACATTTTATTTGCAGTATAGACTTATAAATGATTCCTATATTTCCCTATATTTCTACAATGAGGAAATAACATAATAAAACAAAATAGTCTGGTCCCAGTGGATCATGCCTATAATCCCAGAACCTTGGGAGGCTGAGGCAGGAATATTGCTCATGGCAAAGAGTTGGAGATTAACCTGGGCAACATACGGAGACTCCATCTCTACAGAAAACAAACAAACAAAAATTAGCTGGGCATGGTGGAGTACATCTGTAGTCCCAGTGACTCAGGAGGAGGCGGGAGGATCACTTGAGCCCAGGAGTTTGATCCTACAGTGGGCTATGAAAATGCCACTGAACTCCAGCCTGAGTGACAGAGCAAGACCCTGTCTCCTAAAAATAAATAAAATGAAACACAATAAAGTAATATGCTCATGCCAAAGAGGCTAGTCAAATCAAAGCTATTTCACTTTTGAGTTCTTGCTGTTAACTGATATGCTGTATGGACAGTATGTTACTTGATGCATTGGTCATCTCCATGTCCAGCACAATGCCTGATACCAATAAATACATTGAAGCTATCAAGGAAGAAATAAATTATGCCAAAATCTCTCTGCATAACTTATGTCCAAATTAGTTAAAACCCTACTTTTTTCAGTCATGACTCATGGTAGCAAGAGCTCAAGGCTATCAGAACTAAAGATTGTACATAATGTTACTTAACTACACAAACTACATAGCCACATATATTTCAATTAAACTGAGATAAAAATTCAGATGGAGACTTTTAAAAAATTTCAAAGGTCACCCTTTCATTTAACATGCTCAAATGCACATGCAGTATGATATATGACAGATACTGTAACAGATATGGATGAGAATCATCCTCTTGTGGAATTCAGAGTCGAATAGGAGAGACAGAGGCAGGTAAAAGACATGGTGAAATGGAATAAATTTTACAACAGAGTAAGAACCAAGCGCACCATGGGAAATGTGAACATAGGGAAAACTTGTATGCTGCAATTTAGATAAAAGACGAAAAATGCCTAATATGCCTGAGGGACTCAGGAAAGTTTTATAAAATAGATCTCCGAGAAAAAGAGAACCAGAAGAGAAAGGGTCTGTCAGAGAGCAAGCGTGCCACAATTCTCTAATGACCCTGAGAGCACTCTTAGCAGGGCTCCTTCATGTGACTCACTGGTTTGGAGACATTGGTGACATTAACCTGAAATTCTCAATATTTTAGCTCACATTCAGATATTGTACTATCAGTCTAGCTCACTTTATTTTTACCAATGATGTGCTTTAGGATTTTTCTTAAATCCATATATAAATGTTCAACAATAAGCACAATAGAAAATAAAACAATTCCCTAAGACACAAAAATAGCTCGAGAATAAACAGATTAAGAACATTTATAAAGAGTTGTTCTTTTTTCCTTCACAGGGATCAAATTTGATTAGAAACTTTAATGTATTCAACTAAATTTGCTATTTGACTTTTTCACCCCCTTCTGTCATCAGAGTCACTGTATTTTTTTTTTTTAACTAAGTGGTCTCGATTAAGGATGAGGAGTAACTTTAGTAACACCCAAAAAAGGAATTGAATTCTGCTTTACAAAAAGATATGGCATCGAAGCAACTGCTGTCTCTCAGAAGAAATACAAGCTTTAGTGTGTTTTCCTTTAGGTTTACAAAATTCATTAACCGTTCTGTTGGTATTAGTTATGAGGTAGCCTGACTGGTTCAAACTACATGAAAAAAATCATGTAACATGTCAGAATCTTTACAAGAAAACTTTCAAAATGAAATAGAAATATGAGGGGCCTTGAAAACATTCATGAAAAATTCACTTGAACTGTGAATTTCGTGAGAAATCTCTGTGTATTTCATGGGGATTTTTGCTACAAAATAAACTTGTGCTAACTTACTATAACATATCTGAACAGATGTAGCTTGAGGCACTCAGGATAAGACCTCAGTTTGAAAAAAGCCCTATCATAGCAACATGAATTCTGCTAAAACTAAAACAAGAACAAACATCAAATTTATGATGAGGCTTAGGTGGAAGAATAGTAAAACCACTGATCCTTTACAAAAAGTTTATGAGAACAATGCCCTGAAGAAATCAGCAGTTTACAAATGGATAATTCATTTTAAGAAGGGATGACACAGCGATGAAGATGAAGCTTGCAGCAGCAGACCATCCACATCAATTTGTGAGGAAAAAATCATCTTGTACATGTCCTAATGGGGATGACCAACAATTAAAAGCAAAAACAATTGCCAACATCATAGACATCTCAATTACTTCAGCTTACACAATTCTGACTGAAATTAATATTAAAGTTGAGCAAAGTTTCCACTCAATGGGTGCCAAAACTATTGAAACCAGATGGATCACCTGCAGATAGGAGCAGAGCTTTCAATGGATATTTTAAACACATGGAATCAAGTTCTGAAGCATTTCTTTGAAGAGTAACAAGAGAAAAGCAATGGCTACCGAGAGATGAAAGTGACCCAGCCAAAGTGAAGAGAACTGATCAAGAGCAAAGGCCGTACCAATGTTTTTTTGTGATGCTCAAGCCATTTTGCTTGTTGACTTTCTGCAGGGCCAAAAAATAACATTTGCTTATTATGATAGTGTTTTAAGAAAGTTAGCCAAAGCTTTGCAGAAAAACACCTTGGAAAGCTCTACCAGGGAGTCTTTCTCCACCACAACAACGTTCCTGGCTCATTCCTTTCATCAAGTACAGGCAATTTTGTAAGAGTTTTGATGGAAAATCATTAGGCATCCACCTTACAGTCCTGACTTAGATCCTTCTGACATCTTTTTTGTTTCTTAATCTTAAAAATTCTTTAAAGGGCACCATTTTTCTTTAGTTAACAATCTAAAAAAGACTACATTCCTATTTCAAAGGCTCAATTCCTATTTCTTGAGGGATGGACTTAAGAACTAGGGTGGCTGGTATCATTACTTACAAAAGTCTTTTGAACTTGATAGAGCTTATGCTGAAAAATAACGTTTTTACTTTCATTTTCCACAAAATTTTTGAAGTCCCCTTGTATATATAAGACAGTAGAAAACCTAGACCAAACTGTTCATATGTTTATTGTGGAATTCACATTGGTGGCTTACACTTCTCTGAGACAGCTATCCCCAGCTCAGTCCCATGTTTGACACAAGTCTTTTAATAAAACTCTTAACCTTCTATCTAAACTGAAGGATACTACAAGTAGCAGTCCAAAAAAAATTTAAAATGTGTGGATTTTAATTCTTTATTGTTTTCTTATGCCTCAATTTTGTTCCAAAAAATCTAATGAGTTAATAGGTGTAATATTATTACTGGCTTTAGAAAAAAGAATGTTTGAAGTGACTACTGGTCCTTTGTATTGTCAAGAGAACTGTTTCTTTCTGTCCAAGGATGTGTTTCATGGGCTTGTATGAAAGGAGTTGCAGCAATTCTGCTTGGCGCCTATAAAAATACAGCACTCACAACTTAATAACAGTTAAACGGCATTATGACTGTCTCTTTCACAACACAAAATCCAAATTCTTTACCTTTTAGTAAGTTAATTGGTTGTAAATGTTAGATAAAATGGAGTTAGCCATGCAAGCTAGGAGGGACATTTTCAAATTCACTACACATCCCACTTTCACCTTCAAAAATATGATAGTAATCTTAAGGGAGCAATGGTTTAAATACCCATAAGCATTCTGCACTTATAATTCTTTTAATTCATTCTTCAAGTCTAATTTGGCAGTTCTTAAGCTTCACTGTGCATAAGAATTATTATACAGAATTTTACATATAAACAATCTGTAACACTATATTTTTATGGTAAAGATGATAAGTAATCTGACTTTATAATATAACTGTATAATAGAATGCCCCATGATAGTTTGAGTCAGGAAATTAGCCTTATCAGGAAAAGAATCCCAGAGTCTACAAACAAGGGTAGCTTGCTTGATATAAGTCTTTCTCACCAAACTGCCACCTTCCAGAAAGGAAGCGGGACAATGCAGGGCTACTTCTCTTAAACCAGCTCAATATATGAATGCTCCCATCATTCATTTGGCAGCAAACTCTCAACCACTGCATGCCACCTCTCTCCCCCAACCCCACCCCTATTCATTGTTCAGTATGTATACAAAATAAATCATCAACACTTGCTCAGATTTGATTATGTATCAAATAGATTCAAAGAGGGCTAAGTGGAGATAGTACCTGTGCAGTATTATATGAGTTTGTGAAGTTTTTTTTTTTAGAGGTATAGTATCATTAAATATGTGGACTTTGGTCTGTTGAAATATTCTTTAATTTGGAGACCGCTGGTCTGGAGATTGGATCATAAAAACACAAGCCTATAGTTAGAGAGAGGATTTTCCTGACTCTTAGAGCTAATGAGGGCCTAGGATAAGGCAAGAACAGAGAGGATGGAGAGAAACAAAGTCAAGGAGGCAGGATGGATCAATCTGGGTAGCTGGTTTGATAGATGGTAGTTAAGAGCAGAGATGTAGATTAGGTGACTCCCAGCTTTCTGGCTTAGGTGATTCTGGGAATACTTCTGTTGTAGTCCTAGATGGAGAGCATATGGCATAATGATAGACTAAACCACTCTGAATATAACACAAACCTCTCACCTGTGAAGTCATTGGTTCCCAACTTCCTGAGACCAGTAACATATTTTGGTTGAGAGAACTTCTTAGAGAGATTACTAATATATACAAATTAAAGGCATTTTCTGACCTGGAGGAAAGAGAATGAATTTCCTATCTGATATGGTAATTTTGAGACTCTGCCAAGTCTCAAGGTCTAGAAGGAGAGAAGATGTGAACATTCTGGTACACAGTGAAATGCCTTTTGAGAGAATTTATAACTTAGAAATGGTAGTTAAATCTATGAGAGTGGAACAAGGCATTCTTCACCAAAACAAACATAGCCAACACTGCAAAGAAAAGAGTATTTACAAATTAGGAAGTTCAATGTCACTGCTTTTTTTTATAACACTGTGGACTCCTGGAAATTTAGTTCTGTTGTTTCCACAAAAGGCAGATATCAAAATGAACCTGGGGCAGAGAATGTGCCTAATCAACCCCTAAAGCATTTGCAGCCCCCGCCCCCATAAATGATAACCACCACTTCTCTCACATTAGGTAGAAATCCCACAAGTATTCAGAAATATACGTCTGTCTATAATTAGCACAGAGTACATGTTATTTGAAATGAGAATTGCAATCAATTCTTGATTATATACTCACAGATTACACGCATTGTGGCTTAATCTGCTACAATAAATACTTTCTTTTTTTACATTTAACTGACTTGTTGACACACAATACTCCATTTAGACTTAGTCTGCTTCCTGGCCAAAGTGACCCACAAATCTCTTAGGTGCCCCCCCCCCAAAAAAAAAGCTCTCTATAGACAAAAATACAGTATGGCCTCAGAAAAGTTTGAACTGAAAAAGTTAGAAGGTTCAAATAATCAGCCAAGTATTATTAACAATTTTATTTTTAAAAGTTCAATGTATGCATACCTTACTGATAAGCTGAGAAGACATTAAAGAAATCTTACAGAGTGGGTGGAGTTGGCTACGTAAGCCAGGAAAAATGACCATTCCTTCAACTCCGAGGATATCAATTCTCTCTGTTCATAAATAAGAATTTTGTATATCCACACACATATCCACACACATACTTTAATTACAACTGTTTCTTTTATTTACTTTTATTTTTATTTTTTGAGACGGAGTTTCACTCTCATTGCCCAGGCTGGAGTGCAATGGCACCATCTTGGCTCACTGCAACTTCCACCTCCTGGGTTCAAGCAATTCTCCTTCCTCAGCCTCCCAAGTGGCTGTGATTACAGGCATGTGCCACCACCATGCCAGGCTAATGTTTTTGTATTTTTAGTAGAGATGAGGTTTCACCATGTTGGCAGGCTGGTCTCCAACTCCTGACTTCAGGTGATCCACCCACCTTGGCCTCCCACAGTGCTGGGATTACAGGTGCGAGCCACAGCACCCAGCAACTGTTTCTTCTAAAGTTCGTTAATTCTATAATTGTGGGGTATCATTTGTTAAGGCTGTTATTGAGCTCAAGGTCTGACATGCCATAAGATTTTGGCATTGACAAACACAATTGTACCTTTTGCCTCCTTTCCTTACATTTAGCACAGAGAAGGCTTCAACTCATTTTTACATGCCTTGATATATATGATGAAAGAAACTGATTTATATTTATAAATTCCAATTCTGGGGTCCAATTCAGAAAGGACCTGTGTAATGAGGAGTCCATAACATATCTACAAATACACCAATTTTGTTCCAGTTTGTACTATATGGCTTCTTTTGCAGTCTGATAAATAACTTTAATGTGCAGGCTAGACAAATAACCTTTGAAATGCTTTTTTTTTCTGTCACTTTAAGCACATAGAAGAAATCTTCCCCTTACTTTCTTATTACTTTGTATTTTCAGTGTATGGTTCTCTTACAAGAATATGGCTGCTTTCTTAAAAGCTCATCTCGTTCTATAATATGTAATACAGCACTTACGATGTTCTGATTCAGAAAAAGTAATCCTAAAGGGCATTTAAACTAGTAGGGGGAAATCACAAGGCAGGCAAAAAAAAAAATTGTCAAAAATGATAGATCTGAAATTTAGAATCCTAGAGAAGAAACAGGCAGGGAGAAGCAAAATGGTATCATTTAGCCTCCTAGTAAAATCAATATGTCTTTTGGATGAAAAAATATATATAACCGACTAGTTTCTTTGACAGGGAAAGGTAGAAAGGAAAATTGCCTACAGACAAAGGGGTTGAAGAAATCACACCAAGTACTCTTACAATTAAGTTTGCCTTGCGATACATTTAAGTGCCAGTAATACCATTTACATGCATCTTTGTTAACGTTTCAGAGGATTATAGATATTCTTTACATTGAATATTTATAAAATGCGGTTTAGAATCATATTATGGTAAAATAGACAAAGAAAAACACCCAAAAAAATACACATGGCTTAATGAATTAGTTAAAGACGTGCAAACTTGCACCTGCAGCTCATGTCAAGAAAGAGCTTTGTTACCCATCCTAGAAAACGCTTTCATGGACCAAATCTGAATCACATCTCCTCCTCTCCCTCCAAAAGCAGCCCCTGTTATGACTTTTCTTGTAATCCCTTCTTGTTTGGTTTTATTTGTTAAATCGATTTATCATCTGAATGTACTTTCACAAACATTATAATTTAATTTTCCCCATTGTAAACTTTGTTCTATCTTTTAAGTCTGTTTCTCTCCATTTTTTTCTTTTCCAGTAGCATTTTTCATAGTCTGTATTTTGCTGATTTGCATTCTCATGGTTCTCTGCATATCTGGCAGATTGGAACCTGGATCCATCAACTGGATCAGATTGAGGTTCAGTCTCTTTTCTGAGAATATAGTTGGCGTTGTGTTCTTTCATCAGTAGGCACATAATGTTAAATTGTCTTTCCTTTAGTGATATCAAAGCCATCAATGTTTAGGCCTATTTTTTATTAGTTCATTGGGGATTGCAAAACAGCAACATTCTAATTTTGACATTTATTTTTAATGTATTACCTGTGATATTTTTACAAAGGGACACTTCTTCGGTACTATTGGGTTAATGGCGCTGTTCACATAGAAAAACAGGACAAATATTTCCCTTTATCTGCCAGTTTTTCAGATATCTTTAATATGGCATTTTCAATCATCCAATTCAGATTTTTTTATCTGTGTTCTCAATCAAGTGTGACTTTTCAAGCTGTGAATCATGACACTGAAATAACCACAATATATATTTGTCCAGAAAGTAGAAATTCAACCAAAGAGTCAACAGTTGCTGAAAAGAAAATCAGTATGTTGGTGTCATTACCCTTAAAATACATATTTGTCTGCCTGGAAAATATGTCTATTTGTTTTAAAATAAAATTGAGAAGATGGTTAAACATCATAATATTTCCAGAATGTTTGAAGACTAGTTGCAATTTGGTGGTGTAATTTACTTTTAGTGGTCATAATTGCTGATTCTCTTTTTATATATAACAGAAAGCAGAGTACATTGAAAAAATGTAATCAAATATACTCAAATCTCAATTCCTCCGCTACTCCCCAATAATAATCCAATCTGGAACTGGCTCAGCTGACAAAGGAATTTCTAAATAGTTATCTTGTCATTGGCAATGAGAATCTTCTCTCAAATCTCTGTTTATTTTATCCACCTTTAGAGCACCTTGAAATCCTTTTGGTATTTGATTAGTCTGTACTTGTTGTGCTCTCATGAACTTTTCTATCTAATCTTTCCAAGGTAGTGTAATCATCTTAAAAACCCCTGAATTTTTCACTGACTCATCCCACAAACGCCTTCATGGCTGCACAAATATATTAGTTTTATCCTGATAACTCAAAATCATATATTCATGAATATTAGCTTTTTCTTCAAAGATGAAGAATCTAAGCAATGAAAAAGAAGGCATGCCAAACTTGAATCACATTCTTTTTCTGAGGAAGCTGCTGCTACTTTTAAACGTTACCAAAGCGCGGTTCTGATTTGGAAATATCTGTTCATGTATCTCCACCGTCCCCCTTAAAACATTTCATATTATCTCCTTTTGACTTAGCACACAATATTGGCATATGTTTTTCTGATTGCATTTATGTGTCCAGTTCACCTAGGAATGTGTATTAGGTACCTGGCAAGCAGAGGAATCTGTTAAAGAACTTCTTGAAGCTCTTCTTGAAATACGTTATAGGCTCGAAGTACTATCAATATATCCATATGCTCTTGTGGAGGCACCAGCTTCCTCTGCAGTTGTGTTGGGGCTACTCAATCCGGTTCTTGATGACAAGATGTGAATAAAAGTGATGCAAATCATTTTCAGGCCTGGTGTTTAAAATCATCTTGCTTAAATCCCAAGATCTCTCTGTAGGGACTTTAGAAGTTTGAGTTCTAGATGACATAGCTAAAAGATGGAATTTGAATAATGTTTTGAAGAGGGACAAACTAATCCACATTGGGCTCCATGTGAGGGAAAAACAATCCCATTTTATGTTAAGCCATGAGGATTGTAAGGTTCGTCTTCTGTAGCATGCCCTACTCATCCCAACTAAAACAAAGAAGATATTTGAATATGTGTGATTTTTATTTTAAAAAGACCATCCAGGATAAATTTTGGTTTAGGGTTCTTTTCTTAGTTATGTTTTCATCACATCTCCAAAACAAAAAGACCAAAACAAAACCACCAATACAACAACAACAAAAAAAAACTCAATGCTTTTCCCTAATGTTTGTGCATCCATTCACTTGATTATCCTTAAGATGAAACTGAAGTCAAACATAAGTCATTTCTGTTGGTATGAAAAGAGCAAGTTTTAAGGGACAGGTAGAAGAATGTTTGAATTTCATTTCGGTGTTTTACCAGCTGTGAAGCTATGGAAAATTACTTAACCTCTCTGGGATGCAGCTTGCTCCACACACTGTAAAGAAAAATGTTTCCTCAAATGTTGTGAGTCCTCTCAAGAGTATAATAATAGACATTATCTCTTTCCCTTACTTTACATACTATTCACTCTTGAATTAGGTTTTCATGGGACTGAAATCCACAAGAGATTTATTTGTTTACTATTATATTAATTTACTCATAGTTAACTAATAACACATTGTAAGAACTCAGGTTGCATTATCATATTATAATCATCACTGGCCAAAGACTGACATGTTAAATTAATAGCAGCTGTTCTATTTCTGGAATTTAGAAGAAGGCAGATCTAAATTTAAATACTGACTTTGTTAAATTATATTGGTAATTGACATCGATTTTGGAGTCTCAATTTTTTCCAAATGTAAAATGGAAACAATAAAAAGCAATATTTATCTGAATAATTGTATTGAGTGAATAAAATGTGATTAGAAGCGCTGGTGACTTCCTGAAATATAAGAGAAGTTAGTTCCCTTCCTAAAATTTTAAAGGTATTTATAATTTCAAAGATCTTCATAGACCTTCCTTAATTAACACAATGTTAGACAATGCCAATTTGTAAGAATTCACTGGGGGCTTAAATGATAAACTGATTCCTCACAGAAGAATTGCAAAGAGAACTCTAATCAAATATTTTATACTGTTTTAATTCATAATCATTAACACAAATGCACACATTAGAAGGACAATCCCCAAATCCCTACCTACAATTGAAAAAAATACATATATTAAATAAATGTGTACTCACAAAATCTCCATAGAATTCCTCTGAAAGATTTACTAGTTCATATCAAATATTCCATTTAATGTTGTGTTCTATATACTCCATCAATCTTTTGATTGACTGAATTTGAAGCTCTATTAATGCATCCTACAGTCAAAGTTTTAATGGAGTTTAATGGAACTCATCCAAATCTATAATAGCATTTTCCCCCTAAATTAACTTATAACCCACAAGTTAATGAAATGAATGTAGCTGCCATTTACCCAGAGAGGGTCAAAGTGCAGGACCTATCACTAGGGAGATAGCCGGATGGCTTAGCTCCCTCAGTTCAGCCCTGGGGCATCATAACCCTGGAAGTGCATTAAGGATGTTGCTAAACACCGCACATGGCCTTTACCAACAACACTGGCCACCAAAGAAGTTAAATGGCCTTTTAAAGCTCATTAGAAAAATTTAGTAGTTTCACAAATGAAACCAAACTTTTCAAGATCAGTGGTGATGTCTTATGCTTATTTTAATATTGGCATAGTATTTTATGTCTAGTGAGACGTTTGATAATGTTTATTGGATGAATCAATACTCATGTTTTTATTTTTTAAAGTAGCAACCAAATAAATTATCAAAATGAGAATTCACAAGTAACTGCATTAAACTATATTTCCTTCCGATGATGATGATGATGATGATACATAATAATAACAAAGACAGAAATGGATGAGTTGATCAGGAAAGGTTTTGTCCCCTCTCTTGAGTTCAGTAAAAGACGTAATCAAGTGTTTGGAAAATGGATCATTTGAGGAAAGGCTATGGAACTGAATTTATTTACAACAGAGAACAGAAGGCTCACAAAGTACATAGTTGAGGTTCTGGAGTCTGGGGGATTTACAATTTTCAACTATATAAAGCAATAGCATATGGGAGGTGTTAAGCAGCTGTTCTATTTCTGCTCAGGAAATTGATATGTTTAGGAGCCCCAGCCAGCAGAAATAGGACCAATGGATCAAAGTTATAGCCTGGCAAATATTAGCTCATCATATAAAAAGAGCATTCTTAAAATTAGAGCTTTGGAAACTGAAATAGACCGCCCAAGGAGACAGCATGCCCTGGTGGCTCTGGTGCCTCACTGAGCAGCCAGCCTTGGCATATCTCTATTATATGTATCCCATTTTAGAGTGGAAAGAAAAAACAAGGGACAGGAAGAGAGAGGGGGGGAAAGAGAGAGAGATAAAGATTTCCATATGAGCATTATAGGAAACTAGCATAATCTCTGCTAGGGATGAAAGACTCTCATTTATGAAGATATCTTAATGGACTGTTTTAGTTATATGAATGAGGGCCTCAAGAAGTAGTCTGGGATGGTGATTAATTTTATAATAAGGTCACAAGGATTTTGAAGATATTTTTCTGACTATTGCACAGAGGAAAGGGGGAAGAAAAATGGTGAAGAGGGAGGACACAGCAAAGCCAAGAGGACCCAACAACACGGTAGGGTCGGGGACCTTGGAGAAACATGGTCTTAAATGTTGAGTAAATGGTGTATGCCTTTCAATTCAAAGCAGGTTTCTATTCTATGGTGTGCTACATTGTACTATTCATCAACTCAACAAATATTTTTTGGTCATCTATCACAAGCATGTAGGAAGAAGCTCCCACCCTTTTGGACTTCAGTTCTAATTTTAGAAAAATGCTACAAGTAAACCAATTAGTATAAAAATAAGATTACGAGTAATGGGAAAGTGCCATGAAGAAATAATAAAAGTTGGAAAAAGATTAGAGTGTGATTGGGGATGAAGTGGTATTTTAGCATCTGGTCAGGGAAGGTCTCCCTGATGATGTGATATTTGAGCGAATATTAAGGAAAGTAAGAATTAGCCATGTGGTGACCTAGGGATGTGTGTTTCAGACGGAAGTCAGCAACTATAAAGGCCCTGAGGTGGGAATGGGCTAAACGTGTTCAAGATCAAAGGGATCAAGGTGTGTGTTTTAGACAAATGTGTGTTTTAGACAGATGATATGTGTTTTAGACAGATGTGTGCTTTAGACAGATGAGTGTTTTAAACAGAGTTGTGCTTTAGACAGATGTGTGCTTTAGACAGATGTGTGTTTTAGACAGATTTGTGCTTTAGACAGATGTGTGTTTTAGACAGATGTGTGTTTTAGACAGATGTGTGCTTTAGACAGATGTGTGTTTTAGACAGATGTGTGTTTTAGACAGATGTGTGCTTTAGACAGATGTGTGCTTTAGACAGATGTGTGCTTTAGAGAGATGTGTGCTTTAGACAGATGTGTGCTTTAGACAGATGTGTGCTTTAGACAGATGTGTGTTTTAAAAAGAGGTGTGCTTTAGACAGATGTGTGTTTTAGACAGATGTGTGCTTTAGACAGATGTGTTTTAGACAGATGATGTGTGCTTTAGACAGATGTGTGTTTTAGACAGATGTGTGCTTTAGACAGATGTGTGTTTTAGACAGATGAGTGTTTTAAACAGAGGTGTGCTTTAGACAGACGTGTGCTTTAGACAGATGTGTATTTTAGACAGATGATGTGTGCTTTAGACAGATGTGTGCTTTAGACATATGATGTGTGCTTTAGACAGATGTGTGCTTTAGACAGATGTGTGTTTTAGACAGATGATGTGTGCTTTAGACAGATGTGTGCTTTAGACATATGATGTGTGCTTTAGACAGATGTGTGTTTTAGACAGATGTGTGCTGTAAACAGATGTGTGTTTTAGACAGATGATGTGTTTTAGACAGATGATATGTGTTTTAGACAGATGTGTGCTTTAGACAGATGTGTGCTTTAGACAGATGATGTGTGTTTTAGACAGATGATGTGTGCTTTAGACAGATGTGTGCTTTAAACAGATGTGTGTTTTAGACAGATGATGTGTGTTTTAGACAGATGATGTGTGCTTTAGACAGATGTGTGCTTTAGACAGATGTGTGTTTTAGACAGATGTGTGCTTCAGACAGATGATGTGTTTTAGACAGGTGTGTGCTTTAGACAGATGCATGTTTTAGACAGGAGTGACAGCAAGGGCAAAGGCCCAGAGCTGGAAATGGGTAACCTGGTTTAGATCAAAGGGATCAAGGAGAAAAAGGTGAGCACTGAAATCACAGACCTGCAAAGCTAACCGGTCTTGTGTTGTGTTCTAAGTTTGGGGCTTAAGTAGGAAGTGATAATGTTCTGATACACATTTTTAAAGGACTACCCCTTCTTAGAAAGGGTCTGCAAGTTTGGATTAGGAGAGATTTGGTGAAAGTGGAAATTGCTTGTCATACCCAGCTTGTATTTTAAAGCAGTTGATCAGTCTTGTTGATGTCCTAGATATATGGTGGAAGAAAATTAAAGGAATCAGTTTTTATCACACACACACACAAAAAAAACTGAGTGAGTGAGAATGCCACTTATAGAGATGAGAAAAACTGAGGCTTAAGGGGACAGGGAATCAAAGTTCTGTTCTGGATGAGTTATAACTAGAGCTCAGGACTGAGAGAGATAAATATGGATGTCATTAGCATATACATGGTTTATTCAAAATAAAACTATGTGACTGAATGAGATAATTTAGAAAGTAACTATAGATGGAATAGTGAAAAGAAAGACAAGCACTGCACCCTACAGAAATATAGCTTTAAACAACCAAAAAAGGAAAAGTGGAGGAAACAACAAAGGAGATTGGGAAAGCCACGGAGATAGGAGGACAAGAAAGAAAATGAAGTGTCTTATAATTCAAGGGAAGGATGAATTCATAAGAAGGGAAGAATTGATTCCTAATTTTCTTATTACAATAAGGCAGCAAGTTCAAATACAGTGAGGCTGAGAATCAAACACTGGGACTTGGCAAGATGGAGGTTCTTAATGACTGAAGAGGGAGGCTCCAGAAGGTTGGTGGGAAGGAGTCTGATTGGGATAGGCCCAGAAAGCATTTTGGATTTTTTTGGGATAAATTTTGCTATAAAAGGGAGCAGACGAATGGAGGACTGTAATGAAAGGGAAAAGATGCTTTAATTTGTTTAAGTTTGGAGGTATTATAGCATCCTGGCATGCCAGAGTACTTAGACCATATACAGGAAAGAAGCATGATTTAGGAGAGATCCAAGGTAATCAATGGGGAAAAATTATCCCACTAGATGATAGGGGATGAGATAGATGGTGTATATCTAGGGGAGCTGTCTTCAGTAGAAACAGAAGCAGCACATCAATAGAAAGGCAGGTAGTTGAGAGTTGGTTTATTTTATTATTTTTAAGGGGGTAGTATATTTTTGGATTCCTTCCATCCTCTCAGTTAAGTCAGAAATGAGGTTATGAAATGTGAGTGAAACCATTCGTAACAACTTTTTTAAAATTAATCAAGGAGGAAGGGAAGGAGAGAAATGAAAGTAAACAGAGCTTGCAGCACACTCAGCATTAATCATTAGGCCAGCTTGCTCTCTGACGTGCTTCCTCATAGGTATTTGGTGCCTATTATCCTAGAATCCTGTAGGCCCTAGATAACAGTTCCACTTAACTGTTCTATAGATAACAACGTGAACATTATGAAATGTTAAGTTTTTCATTTGAGATATTCTCTCAGGTCACACATACCAGTGAAACTACTGATGTCAACTGGTCTGAAGGACCCCACAAGAAGCTGAATCACCAAAGAATGCAGTCTCCATATCATGATGATTTCATCCCCCTTCCCCTGACCAATGACCCCAATTTTCTAATGCCCCATAATACTCCAGCCCAAAACTCCTCAGGGAGACACATTGAGGGTCCTTCCCATTTCCTGTCTTGGCTGCTTTGCAATCATTACAATTTTTCTCTGCTGCAAAACCTGCTGTCTCAGTGTATTGTTATGTTACTGAGCATATATGTTATGGAACCAGCTATTGTAGGCCGCAAACTTAAGTACTTTGAGTAGAGTTGGGGGTTGCTGAATAGTTCACAAGATTAAAGGTGTAGAACAGTAATCTCTGAAACTGTTTTTGCTAATTATATGAAGATAAATAAACACATAGTTACACTTTATAAATAAAGATTGTAATATAAGAAACAAAATATGCATATGCACACACACCCTTTACTTATTAAAATTAAGAAGATAATTATTAATATTGATTCCTTAATTATTAAAAATTATAAGCAATATATAGTAACATTTATAAAATGTTGAATATGCTCATTACCTTTACTTATTTTTAAATTAACATTACCTCTATGTATCCTAAAACTTAAATTTAAGTATCATAGATACATGGTTTACTACAAACTCAACATATTTCAATGTACTCTAATTATTATTTTCTACTCAATTTTTATTATTTTATTTTTGTTCTCAAGAAATTTTCTTTTTTCCTTTTTTTAACTTTTCTTTTAAGTTTGGGGTACATGTGCAGGTTTGTTATTCGGGTAAACTTATGTCATTGGGGTTTGTTGTACAGATTATTTTACCACCCAGGTGTTAAACCCAGTACTCAGTTATTTTTCCTGATCTTCTCCCACCTCCCAATCTCTACCCTCCAGAAGGCCCCATTGTGTGTTGTTCCCCTCTATACAGGGTATATGTGTGTGTGTGTGTGTGTGTGTGTGTGTGTGTGTGTGTGTGTGTGTATGTGTGTGTGTGTTTGTGTGTGTGTGAGTGTGTGTGTGGTGGAGGGGAGAGGTGGGTATCCTCATATCATTTTAGAATTATATCATTACCACAGAGTTACCTTGGGCAGTGGGTGTCTGTGGTAATGATAGAATTCTAAAATGATATGAGGATACCCACCTCTCCCCTCCACCAGACACACACACACACACACACACACACACACACACACACACCCTATGTAATCCCATGCTTTTAAGTGAGAATGGGGACTATTAATATAATGGAATATTACTCCTATAATTGAGTTAGCCTGCAAGGCAAAGTTGAAGGGATTTTGCAGAGGTATTTCAAATCTCCAATAAATTGACTTTAAGATAATCAAAATGGGGTTATCCTGAAAGGACTGATCTAATCTAGTGAGTTATTTAAAAGAGGTCAGAGAGATTTGAAGTAGCAGAGACACTCTCTAGATTAGAGACATAGAGAGGAAAAAGGATTTGTTTAGAGCAGGAAGTATGAGGACCTTGAGAAATGAGTAGAGATATAGGGGACTTTGCTGATAACACACCCTAATTTCCTGAGAGAATGCTTTAAGGAGAAACAATTAAATAAAATAGCCACAAAAGGGATCGAAATTGTGAGTCCCTAAAAGAAACATAATATAACATTTGAGGACTGTGATAATGAATTTAAAATAAAAGCAATCAGTTTTGTTGAGTAATTGTTTTAAAGAATGTTTTACTGTTGGGGTGTGGTTGTGGAGAAAGTAGGGGTTTACATAGATCTAGTGCTGGAGTTTTGCCAACAAGTCAGATGCAGGAGAAAGAGACAAGCAAATAGGGTGTAAATGTAAGCGATTAATTACAAACGCTATGGAATCTAAACTGTGTATGATATAAACCAGAATTAAAGTTGATGAACAGCGGGAAAGAAATAGTGGAATCAACGAAATTAAGGTTTCAGTTAGTTCACCCCTCACTGCGACCATTTCCTCAAACTATTGTTCATAAATTCTATAGATGCAAAAATGCAAAGTTTAGTGTGTGAAAGTAAAATATGGACAGGTGATATTTGTGAATGAAAAAGGGTACTGAAATTTGGAAATTGCCATTTTTGTAAGAACCAAACAATTCAGATTTGTCTAATTAGTTTGAAAAACTAAAATTGTTTGAATACAACATTTTACTTCAGTTAGAAGAAATGTAAACTTCTACCCAAAGAAATATATAGAAATAAAAAATCGAGTCCTTTTTCTAAGGAGTTATACATAGGTAAATTTCTGTATCTATATCTCCATGTATCTCTCTCATATACATAGATATAGATAATCCTACTTGTTTAATGTATAAAATGTTATGGTATAATAGTCTAGTAATTTCTCTTTTACATACATTAATTTATGTATTTTTGTATAAAAGGTAGCTCATCACAAGTATCAAGACAAAGTGGAGAATAGTTAATTTATTGAAGTCATGATTATAATCAGACCTGTCTCCTCCCAAGCTTTTGCATATCTGGAAAATATGTCAGTGGATGTTCAATTTACCATATTTGTACCTGATGACAACATTTCAGTTCACAGCATGGATTAAATATTGGTGGGACTATGTTTCTTTTATGCCTTTATTTCTAAATTTGTCATTTATTAAAACTTATTTTACGAAGATTTATCAGAGCTTAGAAATTGCTATTTCTATCTCACAGAATAGAAAAAATAAGTCAGATTCCAAGGTTAAAAGGCTTTTTTGCCTACTGCATTGGAAGAACCAGTTTTCATCAACTCTCCAAATAAAAACCTTGTGATTTCAAAGCGCTTTTTTTTCTCTTCTTTACAAGTTACAAAATCAAAGTACCTCAAATCATCTACCACAGGAATTGCATGACTGCTTTGATTTTAAAAATAAATGAAGAAATTCTTGAATAAAAGTGTACAGTAGACAATGCTTTTTTTTTTTTTAAGCCACAGCTGTATGACAAGGTCATTTTCACCAAGTCAAAATGCACTAAAATTACTACTTTTGAAAGCCAGCTCATAGCTGCAGATAATGGTCATCTCAACAAGGAAAGTGTTGGGCAATGAGAGTTTCCTGAAAGCCACGGAAGTCTTTTTAGGAAAATGTACGTACATTCAATATTTCATGTCTAATTTCAGGAAAGCCCCAGGATCCAGCTGAAGTTCATCCATATTCCACAAGTTAAAACCCTGACAATGAAAATGTGACTACTCTTCAGTTTGGGGTAGCTGAACTGTGAAGTAAATTAACTGCAAATATGACAATAAACAAGACCACCTATGGAATTGTTCATTATCTTTTGCATAATCTAAGAATCTCCAGCATGCACATGAATGTTAAAAGTCCAATTGTGTTTAAAACCTATAATTAATTCACATAGGGATGTATAAACCCATCTGAGTGAAATGGCTTACCTTGGTTTCTTTTTATATATCTAATTGAAATGAGCTCAAGGGCTTAGTGATAAGTATAGATCTATTTTTTTGTACTTTTCAGAGACAAGTTCTTTTAAAACCTGATGAATTCTTCCCTCTTGCTATAATGTATTCACAAATGAAGGCTTCATGAAATTCATAAATAGCTAAAATACTTCAAATATTGAGGCCTATCATTTTTTTCTCAAGATCTTTATCACATTCCTCCCTCTACTTTCTATTTACAGATAATTAGGAATGCCTTTTAAAGTCCAGAACAGTTTTGTTTGTGTGTGTGTGCATGAGTGTATTAGTGTTAATAATTGCTTTGACTTCCCTGCCCCTTGTGATGACTAATTTTATGTGTCAAATTAGCTGGGCCACAATGTGCCCAAATATTTGGTTAAACATCATTCTGGGGTGTCTGTGGGGGTGTTTCTGGCTGAGATTAACATTTGAATCAGTAGACTGAGTGAAGCTGATTGTCCTCCACAATGTAGGGGGGACCTCATCCAATCAGTTAAAGGCCTGAAAAGAGCAAAAAAAAGGCAGAATAAGAGAGAATTTTGTCTCTGATTGACTCTGAGCTGAGACACTCTTCTCCCACCTTACAGTGGAACTAACGCCACACAATCTCCTGGCCCCAAGGCCTTCAAACTCAGACGGGAACTGTACCATCAACTCCCCTAGGTCCCCAGGTTGTCGACTGAGGATCTTGGGACTTAGCCTCAGTAACTGTGTGACCCAATCCTTTAAAATGTATTGATAATCCATCTCTTGATCTACCAATCTATCTATATTATTGGTTCTGTTTCTCTGAAGAGTCTTGACTGATACAGATTTGGGGAGTGGTTTTAGAAAAATGGGTTTTAAGGCTGAGGTTTTTGAATTGGCTTTGGGGTTTCATAAATTGATTAGATTTAAAGACACTAGTGACCCTTTTTCTGTTAGTAGAGAGAGTATTGCTAGTTCATGGCATGATCTACCAATAGAGATAGGCAAAATATCTTTATTGGATACTCCTTATCAAGGAACTTGGTGGTTGTGTATATAATTCTTGTAAAAATATTTATGGAAAACTAATAAATATAATAAGGTTGGCTGATTGTTCCTAATGTCACTGGACAAAGTGGTGACAGACAAGGATGGGGCTAGGGATTTAAATTCCCAGCTAAGTCAGACATGGTAGCTCATACCTGTAATTCCAACACTTTCGGAGGCAGAGGAGAGATGACTCCTTGAGGCAGGGATTTCATGACCAGCCTGGGCAACCTATTGAGACTCTGCCTCTACAAATAATAATAGTAATAAATAGCTGAATATAGTGGTGCATGCGTATAGTCCCAGCTACTTGAGAGGCTGAGGTGGGAAAATCACTTGGGCCAGGGAGTTCGAGGATGCTGTGAGCTAAGATTGTGCCATTGAACTCCAGCCTGGGTGACAGGGCAAGAAGTTCCTATCTCAAATACCTACATACATAAACTCCCATCCAGAGCACATCATAAATGACGTGAAAATTTATTTCGTAACTCAACCACTGTTTATTTTTAATTTTTGTGGGTACATAGTTAAGTGTGTGTGTTTATGGGGCATGCGAGATGTTTTGATACAGGCCTGCAATGTGAAATAAGCACATCACATGGAGAATAGGTATTCATCCCTCAAGCATCTATTATTTGTGTTACAAACAATCCAATTATCCTCTTTAAGTTATTTAAAAATGTACAACTGAATTATTACTGACTATAGTCACCCTATCGTGCTATCAAATAGTAGGTCTTATTCATGCTTTCTAATTTTTGTGCCCATTAACCATCTCCACTAGCCCCCCATTACCCTTCCCAGCCTCTGGTAACCATCCTTCTACTCTCTATGTCCGTAAGTTTAATTTTTTTGATTTTTAGATCCCACAAATAACTGAGGATATCTGATGTCTGTCTTTCTGTGCCTGGCTTTTTTCACTTGACATAATGATCTCCAGTTCCATCCATGTTGTTGCAAATGACTGGATCTCATTCTTTTGTGGCTGAATAGTACTCCATTGTGTATATGTACTACATTTTCTTTATCCATTCATCTATTGTTGGTCATTTAGGTTCAAATTTTAGCTACTGTAAACAGTGCTGCAACAAACGTAGGAGTGGAGATATCTCTTCGATAAACTGATTTCCTTTCTTTTGGGTATGTACCCAGCAGCGGGATTGCTGGATCATATGATAGCTCAGTTTTCAGTTTTTTTGAGGAACCTCCATACTGTTCTCCATAGTGTCAATCACTATTTATTTATTGCATAAGTGTACCCGAAACAACTGATTTTATTCTTGTGTCTTAAGTTGTAGGAATGCTATCACATGCCACTTGACAACCATTCAATAGGATTGGACATTCTATAACTTATTTTTTATTATCCCTTTCCTGAACATTTACTGAATCCGTTTGTTATTGCATTTGTATCTTATATGTCTGGCCCCCTCAGCCACTAAACTATTGACACTCTTCCTATTTAGGTATTATTTTACTGCTTAAAACTGTTGACCTTCTTAGTCATTCACCTAACTAATGTGCATTAGTGCCTACTATGTAATAGTTACAGTTTTAGAGTCTGGGGATAAAAAAGTTGGCAAAATTAACAATGCCTGTGCTCTCAGTTTACATTCTAGTGGAGCTCACATTTTAACAAGCATAATTAACATTGACCTCTTTGATTTAGTTGTGTCTAACATATTTGAGGAAAAAATTAGATTAGATGAAGCCACATTCCCCCTATGATCACCCTAAACCAATCTTCAAATACTTATTTAGCCACATGGATCTCTAGACTGGGACTCAGGCCCTCACTTAGCCCTAAATATCTAGCACATACTACTGTTTATCACATGAAGCCTAAATAATTATCTTAAATTCTAAAGTTGGAAGTAACTGGATATAACTTAGCTTGCTTTCCAAATTATTTTCCACTAATTATTTTTCCTACCTTGTATTTTTATTCAATGTTACTCATTGTTCTTTGCTAGGATTTTTTTAATTATGTGTCTCTAATACTTTTTAAATTTTTCATTAAAAAATTATATTCAGTGGGTACATGTGCAGGTTTGTTACATGGGTATATTGTGTGATGCTGAGGTTTGAGTCAAGTTTTTTTCTCACACATTTCCCTGTGATTAGAATGTCTTTCCTTCCTAACTTTGGCTGTCAGTATTATATCCATTTTTTAAGATTCAAATTGGCTATCGCTTCTTCCATGAATCATTTCATGTTCAGCAAAGCCAGAAAGAATGTCATTTTTAATGTCTGATATATATATATATATATATCAGACATTAAATAATAGAGAGAGAGAGAGAGAGAGAGAGCATGGTAGCTCATACCTATAAACCCAGGCACATATATAACATATATATATGTATGTAAAAAGACATCTGTGTGTGTGTGTATGCCTTTGTGTGTGTGTGTGTACAATTTTCTAAGTTATATGCCTCGTCAACTTTCCAAGTTAAATCTGAGTGTTTACCATATTTTTGGTAACAGTCATATCTCTCCCATTAGAATATAATAGTCATTATTAATCATTGTTTCCGTTTCAGTGCATCTCATATAGTCCTTGAAAAAAACACATACAATATGGATGTGAAATTATAATAAAAATATTAATTCATTGACTTGCCTCTTCCTCTCCCACCCCTCAAAGGATAATGGGCATCTAGAAGCATTGAAACATAATAGGAGGACAATAAAATTGGGAATTCATAAATCAAAGTATTCTCCCTAGTACTGCCACTAATTAGCTTTATCACTTTGGACACACTTTTTTAACATGTAGAATTAAGGAAGAAGATATCCTGTTTCACAGGGAACACTCTGAAAAAAGGCACAGGTAATTACTACTGACAGGATGTATATAATGAGGAGGTTTGGCAGGTAGACTATAAAGTGATAGGATTTCAGCGTTGACCTTACCACTGAAGTTACTAGTGTAACCTCAGCAATTTCACTATTTTGACCCTACATACACTTCAGTACAATGAAGATAATAACAAGATAGCGTGAGGATTAAATCGGTTAATAAAAATACGGCAAACGAAATAGTGCTTGGCTCCGATTACCCTAGCTATTATTATCCTTAAGCCTTATTTATTCATTTTTACCCACAAAACTGAAAACGTGTAGTTGATTTTAGACAATATTATTTATAAGGCTCCTGTACTTGAATGAATGATATAAAAATGAGATCAAGTTACTCCAAATATTTTATATTCAAGTTAGTCCTAATTGGTCTATGTAAAAGCTCTTCAGCTTTCATGTAGGTTCTTCAAATTGAGCGACATTCTGAAGCTTACTTTTACTTGATTAATGAATGCTAGCTCATATAGTCAAAAGCTGCCTAGTTAAAGGCACAAACATGGCCCATATACATTATTATTTATGGTAAAACCAAAATGACGCAGTCAGTTGGCTATTTATACCAATTTCATTTATCAAATAGATTAGAATGAAGTTTGATAAGACAGGTATATGGCATTTTACTCCTTAATAACTACGAAGAAGAATCAGTGATGGTAGTTTCATGATAAGCTCTGAAGACTTTGATACACATCCAGCTGACGCTTGGAAGAATGTGGCCATTCCCGTTAGTTCTAATATGAGATTGGAAACAAAACTTCACCATGTTTTACGTGACATTTTTCATGTTAAATGTAAAGGAGAGGTAAGAAATAATATTGGTTCCTCGATGCAGACAATGCTTCAG
Source organism: Gorilla gorilla gorilla (assembly GCF_029281585.2). Taxonomy (NCBI): domain Eukaryota; kingdom Metazoa; phylum Chordata; class Mammalia; order Primates; family Hominidae; genus Gorilla; species Gorilla gorilla. Next base: position 86,180,121 of record NC_086017.1, on the reverse strand, counting down.
GGGCTCTTTATATTTTTATAACTATATATTTCAAGATGTATTCTAAAGGTTTTATAACTGCTTTTTACTTCACAGGAGCTTGATGCTGGAAGAGAACCACAGAGGTCATCACCCTGCCTTAAGGCAGAGTGTACCTAAACCCTCCTGGAGGACGAAGATGAATTTAAGAACTCTCTCCACTCCACTGCAAGACCTCCTCGCCCTACCCACCAAGCTCTGCAAGCTCAAGATACAAAGATAAATTTAAATGCAGAAAACAGTCCTCCCTAGAAAAGCTTGGTTTCAATATTTCACTGCCTGCTTTTAATCATCATCAGTAGATTCAGAGATTTGGTTCTTATTCTCCTTTTTTATTTATAGCTATCCAAATTAAGTTTAAATATTTGTACATTTTGTATTAGTTTGTATCTGAGCTGTGTTGTCCTCAAATTTTATCCCTTTGAGAAAAAAGGAAACTGTTGCTTAGCAATAAGGAAAGACAAAGGCTTACAAATACAAAGCATATTACAGTCAAGCATAAGAAGTCATACTAAATGATGATATCTAAAGGAATGCTTGATTGTGGCAACTCAATGAGAAAAGAACTGTTTCCTATTAGCTCTAACAGCAGGGTTTGTTATCATTTAAGTACACGCTCTAATACATTTAGTATTTTGTGCTACATTTAACAAGATTAAGTGAACACACACTGTTTCAACTCAAATCTTTATCGGAAATCAGAGGCAAGCCTCATTTCTTGCCAAAACATTCTCTTGTGGCTCATTCTTGGAGCAAATTCCATATAAGTAAATCTGTTTACCCAGGCATACCATTGATCAGATAAAGGATTTTCCCTTCAGGTAACTTTTTACTGAACTTTGAAAACATTACCTAAAAATTCGAAAAAATTGAAATGTCTGAAAGATGCTATTAAAGATTATAATTTGTAATAAAACATAAATGGCATTGTGAACACAGTAAACTATTAAAATGAAATTTGAAGGATGAGCTGTCAAAGTTCTTACATGATTTCACTGTAATACTACAAATAATTAGATTCTGTGGACAAGTAGTAGATACTATATAGCATACCTGAAAATCATAAAATGTCTCATTGTCCCATATCTTAATTATTCTCTCTTGATTGAAAAAATTGAACTGCATGATGTAAGCTTCAAGGAACACTTTAAAAGAGGTGTTTAGGTCTTAACTTTCAGAAAATCTTATTGAAAATGCTAATGTGCCATTCTGTTCCACACATCAAGTTCCCTTTTATAGTACAACGCATTTCTAGTTTCTTCCATTTCATATTATATTATAAGGTATTTCTCTTTGCATTTATATGGTGAGCAAAAAGCATGTGCATTTAGAATCTATATCAATACAATATACATTTATATTTAATATTTTTATATTTTGTTCTTCTAGCTCAAATTAACCAGATATTTGTAGCTTGTTTTTTTAATTTTTCACATCTAAGAGTAACCAAATATGACCATATGGAGCGCAACATAAAAGTGCTTTTCTCTATTACTATTTGTTTCATAGGTAGTTTAAAAATCCACAGTGATTTGGGCATCACATTTTTATGGGTTTTTGGCATTTTCATTTGATTATAGTTTTCTTTAAAAGACTAAAAACGTTTCTATCTTTTTATCAATCATCAAGAGCCAAGGACATGATGATAAAGTCACGGTTATGCTTTCATGGTAGGTAGAATAATTGTCCCCATGATGTCTAAGTACTAATATCCTTACTTGTGAATATATTACCTTATGTGGCAAAGGATATTTTGCAGATGTAATTAAGAATACTGACCTTGAGATGGGAAGATTATCCTGGATTTCCCAAATAGGTTCAATCTGATTATACAAACCCCTAAAACTGGAGAACACTTTGTGGGTTTGGTTAGAAATATATATATATATAAAACAGAAGAATTAGAGAGATACAATATTAAAAGCACTTGACTTGCAATTGTTGGCTTTGAAGATGGAGGTAGGGGACATTGAGTCAAGGAGTGAGGCAGCCTCTTGGAACTGAGGAAAGAATAATAAAGATTCTGTCCTATATTCTCCAGAAAGAAGAGCAACTCTGCCAACACTTTGATCTTAAAACCCTTTACCCTTTTAGGGAAAAAAAAAAAAGTGCAGTTGATTGTCGGCACTCATTTAATTTTACATGAACATGACTCTTTGAGGCTGAAGCAAATCTAATTTTCAATGTGAAATTAAAGTATAAAAACTGTTCTTGGAGTTATTTCTAAACAGAACTAACATCAGAATCGTCTGAATTATTACAATCATCTATTTCGGAAAAATTGGATTCATCAAATGAATCTTTGGTCCACAACTGTATGAGAACAATGTTAACATCAGGCATAGAAATGGTACGTTTTCTAGGATTGGACATTTTCAGCAACCAAGAATTACTACATTTTGTAAATGGAAATACCACTACTAAAACCAGAATGCTATAAATAAAATGCTGTCTTTTGTTTCCAAAGTCGATACACTGGAGTGATGCAAAAATATTAATAAAAGTGAGATATTTCCTGGCAAAGTTATCTCAGGGTAAATGGACAGTAGCCATAAGCTCTGCCAGCAAGTATTCTCGGGGCAAAAGAATATAAGGTTGAACCCTAAACTTCTGACCTCCAGAACTGTGTATTAATTCATGTAATTTAAGCCACTTAATTTGTGGTATTTTTTTTCTTGCAGCAATATAAAACTAACACAAAATCTGAAGGTTCTGCATTTTCCCTTTAATTGTTAAAGATACTCCACCTCCTCCCTATGATAATCCACTTAGCATGTTTTCTATAGACTTGATTTCCCCCCCCTACATTCCAGACTTTGGAAGCTCTTATGAAACTGACTTCTATACAAGATCATTTTTGTGACGGTGACTGGAAAGCTAGAATATGATTTGTGGCTTCTTTTTTGTACAGGTATAAGATTTCTGCATTTATTTTGACACTAAATTCATTCTTTGATTTAGCTGTTGTTTTTACAACCTCCTTTTCCCTTTGTTCTTTTTTTTCTAAACCACTCATATTAGTGGTCTATCTTTTATAAAATATTTTGAAGTTGTAATGAATCCTTCACAGGCTATAAATAAATGCAAAGTTAAATACTTACGAATGGATAAACTTGCAAGCAATTTATGTAGATAGACAGGCACCCTGCTCTGCACTCCTATATTATACCCCATTCTGTTGGCAACATTTTAGACATTTCTCTTTCCTTATCACACTTCCAAGCTTTCCCCAAGTCCAGAAAATCACAAAAGAATTGAGAAGGAAGGGTTGTTTATCCGTTTTTCAATCATTATCAAGTTTTTTCCCCATTGATTTTTGTTACCAACAGTAATTTCTGAACACTGTTCATTTTAAGTCATTTTTTGTCAATAAAAATTGTTTAGACAGAAGCATGATTCTAAATGACAGGAGGGAGCTTTATCAGAATTCCAAAAAGGCAGAAACAAGATTGAATTTTTTCTTACAGCACTGTCAACTTCACAGATTGAGAAGCTAGTATTTGAATGCTATGTAAACCATCAGCGAGTATTATGCCAATAATACCTTCCAAAAATGCTGTCAAGAGAGTATTAAACCCAATGGATACACAAGAACACTAAAACTCAGAACATTTAAATTTATTTTCAAGCTGTCTACGATGTCAGATGACAAAGTGTAAACTTGTTTGTTCCATTACAGTGATTTTTAAAAGTGAATTGTTTCAGTACCAAACAAAAAGTCAGATACCTATTTTAAGCTTTATGTTACAGATTTTTTTTTTGTAAATAATATTGCCTTGTAGTAAAATAAACATTTGTAAGTGTAACGTAAGTTTGTAATACTCGTGAAGTAATATTTCCTCTTCAGCACATGAAAAATTCATCTCTGGAATTTGTCATATGGTAAATATATTTTTTGTTGTTCAAAAGAAAAAATTGTAAAGTGCTATTTAGATGTCCTTACAAAGTGGGAATTGCACATAGTTGCTCTGCAAAAGGAAATTTGAAGTCATGAGACCTGAGTTCTATTCTTGGCTCAGCTACTGACAAGATGTTAACTTTCCAAGTTAGAAAATATTTTGGATCACAGACCTGTTTTCTGAAAATAATAGAACAGTCGCGACTTCCTCATGGGCCGATTCCTCTAGGGTAATTGTGATACATTGAACATGTTTGTGTCCCAGCCCATAACATCTTTCCCTTTACTGAACAAAATTATATGTTGAGTGGATTAAGGAATTACCAAAAGATCTTCATAAATCATCTTGTGAAATTATAACAAATTATACAAAAGTAGCACACAAGTTCTACCTACATAAATATCATCCTCAACCATTAAAGAGAGTTGTAAAGCAAGAGAGGGCATTGCATAGTGGCCTTGGATAAGTTACTGATCTGTTTTCAGCCTAGGTTTCCTCATATGTCAAGGGGGCCCTCTATCAGTACCTTGATAGGTACATTAAAAGGCTAATTATTCCCTAAATTTCACATCTTCTTTGTGCTCAGGGAGCACAAAGCTGGATCAGATTCCCCTGCCCCTCTTGTGTGACCTGTCATGTGACTGCATTCTGGCCAATGAGATGCAAGGGGACTGAAGTGTATCCCAGAATCTTGCCCCACACACTCCTTCTTGCTCTCTGCCCTTCCTACCAGCTGGAGGAGAACTCCAAGGAAGACCTCAAAAGCTAATTCAGAGATGGCAGAGCCACTGGCCCCATAAGGTCCTAAACGACTGTGAGTAAAGCCTTCCTGTGACTGTGGCATTGCTGAAAATCATTATGTGGTCAACAATCAAATAAGCACCTTCATATTGTTGAAACATATGCTTGGGTCAATTTGTTACTGTGGCTTAGTCTACCCTACTTATTTTTTTTGTGAGGTTTAGAGCCCATATAGGTGCTTCTCAAAAATAAATAGGTTTTATTATACTCATTTTACTAGTTTTCTGCTGAATAAATTACCACAAACTTAGCAACTTAAAATAAAAGATATTTATTATCTCACGGATTCCATGGGTCAGGAATCCAGACATGTCTTAGCTTGGTCCTTTCGTAAGGGGTCACAAGGCTGCACGCTAAGTGTCAGCTAGGGCTGGGGTCTCCTATGAAGCTTATGATCTTTTTCCAAGCTCAGGCCATTCCATACAGGTGAAAACCTCAAGGCTGCTTTTTTATTAGGCAGGAGAGAGATTCTCTGATCTCCAGATCTTCTTTTAAAGGGTTTTCCTGATACGGTCAACCTATCCAAGATAACCTCTGATTAGTAACCTTAATACATCTGCAAAATCCCTTCCGTTTTGCCATAGAACATAACATAATCACGGGGGTGTTGGTCAGAAACACTCATAAGTCCACTTACTCTCAAGATGAGAATACATGACAAGCAGGTGACTCACTGAGGGTCATCACTGGGTGTGTCTGCCCCAGTTTTCTGTATTTACGGTGGTTATCAGAGAGAGAGAGAGAAAAAAAAAGTATCTTCACTTGGGAATTTGAAATAAAGAAAAGAGAGTGCCATGAGAAATTCCTAGTGTCTTTTAGTAATTTAATTAAGTTACATCAGAAGTATAAGGCTATGTAAACAAGCTCTGAAACAGTTGAAGTCTGAAAATTTTTGAAAATTGCAACAACTTACACTAGCGAATAAAAATACTTTTACTAAAACGGAAAAAGTACACAAATCCCATAAACTATGTACTATGAGATGACAAGCCTAAGAATAAAGGACAGTGAAATAAATTTCATTCGTATTTTGTTTCATTTGTATTTTCTGTTGTGATGGCTAATACTGAGTGTCAACTTGATTGGACTGAAGGATGCAAAGTAGTGCTCCTGGGTGTGTCTATGAGGGCGTTGTCAAAGGAGATTAACACTGGAGTCAGTGGATGGGAAAGGCAGATCCACCCTCGATCTAGGTGGGCACCGCCTAATCAGCTGCCAGTACAGCTAGAATAAAAGCAGATAGAAGAAGGTGGAAGGACTAGACTGGCTGGGTCTTCTGACCTCCATCTTTCTCCCATGCTGGGTGCTTCCTGCCTTCGAACATCAGACTCCAACTCGAAGTTCTTCAGTTTCTGGACTCTTGGACTTAACACCAGTGATTTGCCAGAGGCTCTCGGGTCTTCGGCCACACACTGAAGGCTGCACTGTCGGCTTCCCTACTTTCGTGGTTTGGGACTCAGACTGGCTTCCTGGCTCCTCAGCTTGCAGACGGCCTGTTGTGGGACTTCACTTTGTGATCATGTGAGTCAATTCTCCCAGTAAACTTCTCTTCATATATTCATCTATTCTATTAGTTCTGTCCCATTAGAGACTAGTAGACTAATACATTTATTAGTCTTTAGAGACTTATACATGTAGTATTATTTTTCTAGAGAAAATATATATTTGAGTGTGAAAGTAAAGGGTAAATTCGATTGTTTTTTTCACAATACTTTGAGTGTCTTTTGGGAAGAATACAATCCAAACACATGAAATCTTACCTAAAACCTGGTTGTATATTTCCCTTCTTATATTTTCTAAACTACTGGCCTTTCCAACATTAATTTTATACCCTGGGCTAAGAAGTTTAACTAGGTCATATTTTGCTGTTTTAGAGAGGTGCCTGTTTGTTAATTTATATAACTTAGTTTTATTTTACAAACACTGAAGAGGTTACCTTTACTGTGTTCCCGGTATTATTTAAATATATTCGACAAATATAGAAAAGTGAACTCATTTCCCAAAAGGGGCTTTATGAGTCAAGACCGTTTGCAGCCCCACTTTATAGATGAGGGAACAGAGGCCAAGACAGTCCAAGGGTCGCAGCCAGACCGTCTCCAGCATCCGTGATTTTAAGCCATTCACTTTGCGCTTTCTTCCCATGGCTCACTTGCGTCCACTACTGCGTGTGACTTATCTCTGCTACTGTTCTTTTTCTAACCTTGTCTCTTCTTATTCACATATAAGAAAAAGAGCACAAAGTCATATTTTCTGTAATTTCCAGGAAATCTTTTGTGGCTTCTCATTTCACATAAGAGAACTGACATTAATCTCACTAAATATTGGAAATGTAAATGTGTTACATGTTTTAGAAGAAGGCCTAAAGCCAGGGATCTGGTTCCCCAAACATTATATAGTAAAATTACTGCATAATAATAGAGAATCTGAGGTATTTAGAAAAGAGTTAACATAGCAGGACTTAACTGCTACCTTCAGAAAGGCCTGCTTGCAAGGTTAGTCCTCGGTGGCATCTGGGAACTTGAGTTTTGTGAGTGTTCCTGTCATTTCCTAATTGATGAATGTGATTTACTGTGCCTAAGCCATTTGGACAAACATGTGGTTTATGCTGAACATCTGCGTCCCCCCCCACAACAGTCTGGAATTTGGGCAGGTGTTAGGCAGAGGGTGCCTATATGACTAGGCCCAGTGAAAACCTTGGGCACTAAATCTCTTCAGTTTCTGCAACACTGCAGCAAAGAGCTGCCCTGTAGCATGTCTCTCCTGTTGCCACAGTTTGATCCTAGAAGAATGAAGCACATTCTGTGTAACTCCAATGGGAAAGAACTTTTGAAAACTTGTCTTGGGGTTTTGCCCCATGTGCCTCTTCCCTGCGCGGATTTTATTTTGTATCCTTTTGCTGTAATAAATCTTAGCCACGAGTATGACCATACACTGAGTCCTGCAATCCTTCCTGGTGAATCACTGAACTTTGGGGTCGTCTTGGGGATCCTCCACACAGAAGGCTATAGGAGTTTGCACAAGGCTCAAAATTGTCATAACTGCTATTATTTCATTATTTTTAGCTTTGCTAGTAATATGTGGTTACGTGTCACCGTGATTTAATTTTTCTAATTTGAGTCACTCTAATCAATAAGAACATTTTATTTGATAGATGATTGTGAAATAAACAGTTAATCATTACAACTTAGAGAACTTTGTGCTTATAATCCACACATTGGGAATAATATGATCTTACTCCAATCATGCTCGGAAGAATGCTAAATGCTCCCTTGTTTTTATATCAAAACTGTTATAAAATCAAACAAAACGTATCAGTAGTCATCCTCTGTGTTGCAGTGTTTAGTAACGATGACCAATAAAATCACATCCGCTCTGCTTGTATTCTCTTTCAGACTGAACTCTCAGAAATCTCAGCTGCTGACAGGTCTCAGTTGATTCCTGCCCAAGGAACAAACCTTGCCAAAGGGAACTATTCCCTCACCACCTACTGTGGTTCAGCCTCTTGCTCTGTGAGATCCTGCTTGACTCTTTTCCTTATGGGCATTGTCTCAGTTCACTCCTCAATAACTTCTTGTGAGCAAACCTCAATCTCATATTATTTTTTCAAGAAACTTGACCTAAGGAACCGTCATAACATGTAAAGCATCCGTTAAGTTTCTAAAGGAAACAGCCTATCTGGCCTGTCACAATGCCTTTCTGATTATAAAACAAGTTATAACTTAAGGATTAATAAGCTGCAGTTTGATCTTCATTTCATAAATTCCACTGGAATGAATGGAGACTATGCTGCTATCTAATTGCATATAGCAGGTGAAGTTTTCAATTTCAAGCAGTTATAATTCAAGCACTTATGTAAAAGGAATAGTGAAAACTACTTTTTAAATTTTAGCATGAAAGATGTAACATACTATACACATTAATTCTATCAGTCTTTATAAATGTAACAATTGTGATCCAGAAAATTTCTATCAATTACTAAGATAAGTTCTCATTTTAAAGATTGTGAATTCTTCTCAGCGTTATTTAATCACAAGCATTTTTGGAGTGCTTTTCATACGTCCATCACTGAATGTGCTGGGGTCAATGAGGGAAACATTTAATACAGGATGTCTTCACAAAGAGCTTGAAATCAGAATGGGTTTAAAGAGGTATATTCATCATTAATATTGAAAAATAGAACTGTATTCAACAGTGTGATTTACTAATTGCCAGATACTTACTGTTGGTTGCTTAAATCTTTCTGCCTACAGAATGCTAATTTTTTTAGGAGATGAATTGTTATTAATTCCCACCAATGACAATAATTCTCTTCCTACTGAATGATAGTTGATTTTTTCAGGTATTTTTCTTATTAGGAATGGCTATGTGGCCTGCTTATGGTTAATAAGATGTAAGAAGATATCAGTGGGGGTTGGTGGTGCTACCTCTTTGTTAATCTTCCTTCCCTGAATACAGATATGATAATATGATATCTGGCATGGCATCAGTGATACGTGTGTGAGTGTATGCGTACATGTATATACTAGGTTCTGTAAATTTATATAAATGATATAATATCCTAGGGATTGTATAACTTCTTTCTCTTTTCACTCAACAATGTTTTTAAATTTCTCAGTGTTTTTTATGGAGAAATATTTTCCTTTTAACTGAAAACTATGCCATCATATGAAATTATAGCAGCATAAACAAAAGCATTGTATTGTTTTACCACTACAAATAAAGCTGCAAAAAATATCCCAAACTGATGTTGCAATAAATATCCAAATGCAAGTCTTGCTCTCTTGGGTAAAAGTTTCTAGCATGGAATTTCTGGTGGATAATTTGCATATTTTTTTCTAGATACTGACAATTTACTCTGCAGCACTTATACGAAAAAGCATATATACCAGCCGGTATACATGAAAATTCCCATCCCTCCACATCCTTTTCAAAATTGATAAGATCCAACTTTTATTTTTTAATCTGGAGGGTGAAGATGGTAATTCACTGTCTTAAATATATTCCCCAATGACGAGCAGTTGAAAACCTTCTCATATGTTTTTTATTAACTTTCTTTTAGTTTATGCTATTTTTATACTTCAGATCCATCAGGTGATTCAGCATAAGAGAAAACTTTCAACTAAAATATATCAAAATGATCTAGAGTTATAGGCATAAGATATGAAAATATCCTGGTGCTAGGACGGGAATCGAGATGTAACTCCCTGACAATTGATGCCAAGCAGAAGTGAATCAATATTCTAGAAAAACTCCAAGCATGTGAGGAATTGCCTCAATCATCAAGATTACTGACTCTAGAGGCACATCTCCTAATGTTTCAGGTTCCTCTTCTCTGCTCTCATGAAAGAAGTATGTTTTTTGCACATAAACCCTTTCATTTACATAACTTAGAAGAGTCACAATGCCTTAGTGGGGATGTTGAATCATTTTTCGAATGGGACTAATAAGAGCTCTCTTTACTAAACTTAGTTTAGTCCTAAGTGTAGAGTTACATATGGGAAAACACTCATTGTGTTCTAAAGCACTATACAATAAAAGGCATTATCCTTATTGGGTTATTGGAGTTAAATTCTAGGAGATTGTATAGTGCATTTCAATTGGCCTCCAACTTTAAAGACACATTTGAATATAAAATGTGAACACATTTATTTTGAGTATGAATATCAAAGCAAAATCCATCTTGCAATTCTTCTCTATAAAATGAAAGTTTAATATCCTTAGAGTGCACGTCATCTCATTCACTAATGTACAGCAGCAAATTGTTTGCTTTTTACTTTAGTGCTGTAACACTAGAGAATATTTTTCACATCACTCAAACAGAGGCTTTGGTCATCAATAGATCAAAGTGTGACCTACATCACCCTCGCCAAAGTCACAGAACTTGCAGCTATGGAAATCACAGTTCCAAACTTTGGTGAGAAAAATGTCCCCAGATCTTGAGTTTCCTTTTTTTTTTTGAAATGACAAACTCCTTTACTTTGTTCTATGTTTATTCATAGAGTATAACCTCACAGCAAAGGATTCTTCCATATCTGTAAATTCCCTAAAGTCCAGAAGACCAGTAGCTACAAAAAATTATTATTCACAAGTTACTGCTCTACACACAAACTCAGGAGTCACAAGTATAATTCTCACTCCTCCTTTTATTGTGAAGAAAAGGATAAAAATGATTTCCAAGGAGCACCATACATCTACATTTGAAGCATTAAATGAATGTTATTAAATCTTTTTAAAAAATACAGTATAAGAAAAAAGCAGCAGTTTATATTCTTTGACTAACTGTCAATGACTGAGGAAGGTTTTGCTGGGATTACCCAGCCAAAGAAGCCATATGTAAATTTCTAAGATGAATAAAAGTCTCTTCCAGAAAATTCATATGAACACACACACACACACACACACACACACACACACACACACTCATATCATATCTTTGGGGATAACCTATCCTTCAGGGAAAGAATGTGCCCATTAATCAACTTTTTTTAGATACAGCGACTAGTTATTAAATATCTTATCTTTTCAGCTAGGCAAGATCATTTCCTAAAAGGTTTCCCCAAAGTAGCTTTTGAATCAGAAAACAGTTACTATAAATTAATATAATTCCATTGGTCTGAGAGGGAAGAATTATGTGCTCCTCCTCGAAAGACTAGAAACTGAGCCGTCCTTTGTTTAAGATCATTCACTTCATACCCTCTTTTTCATAAGAGAAACTTGAAGAGCTCCTTGCTGTAAAGGCCACATTTTCTATTAAGCATAACTAGTCAAATACAGGGCCCATAACTGTGTGTAAATGGTGCTCATTTCAGTGTTGCTGCTTTACATGATCCTTAGAAGAACATTCTTCAGGTGGGGTGCGGTGGCTCATGCCTGTAATCCCAACAGTTTGGGAGGCCGAGGTGGGTGGATCACGAGGTCAGGAGTTCAAGACCAGATTGGCCAATGTAATGAAACCTCGTCTCTACTAAAAATGCAAAAATTACCTGGGCATGGTGGTGGGCGCCTGTAGTCCCAGCTACTCGGGAGGCTGAGGCAGGAGAATCACTTGAACCCAGGAGGTGGAGCTTGCAGTGAGCAGAGATCACGCCACTGCACTCCAGCCTGGGCGACAGAGTGGGACTTCGTCTCAAAAAAAAAAAAAAAAAGAAATGTCTTCAAGAACATACAGTTCTTTGAAGTGATTATTTTACCTTATGTATTTTTCAAAGTATTCAGGCATTTTGCTTCATAGATATTTTGTAAAACAGATTTCTTATTGATGTAATAAAGTAATTATACCTATAAGAAGTCATAGCCTATAAGTGTTATAACCTATAAGAAGTTGTGTTATCACCTATAAGTGTAGAATTCACTCTTTGATAAATGAGATAATTCACAGATTGGTTTTCTGTTGTTGATTGCAATTTACTGTCTTGATAGTATATGTGTATATATATATATTTTTTTCAAACCATATAGAGAAAGCACACAGCTATTTGGTTGTAAGATAATTAATATTCATTTGTTTTCTATATAAACGTGTCCAACTATATCACAGACATAAAATTGTTCAAAATATTTTATATTTTAGAAAATTATATAAGTTAGATAATAGTTATATTCTATCCTAGAGTCTATTTGCTTTCAGTGATACCATTTGGTGACAAATTATAACAAAAAAATTTAGACTTATATAAGAAACACTTATCCTACAAAATGAGCTATGATTATTAATGTGGTAGCTCTCAAGGAATGAAAAGGAACACAACTTTGTGAAAAGTTAGAGTGCAAATTTTCCAGCTTCTAGAAGTGGCCTCCCAAATTACCACTGGTGGAGTTGTATCTGGTGTTGTGGTTGATGTAAATTGGTTAATCCAAAACTTCCCAAAGGCTTACAGACTGTCCCACAAGGAAATATGAAATCATAGTAATGGATCATCTTTAAGGAAAAGCTTTGCTTCAAAAATTCCTGAGCATCTAAGAACTCTCATGATAACTAATAGTATTTGATGATAGAATTTGACAACAAAGTCTCCTATATCTTACCCTTAATAATACACCAAGCATTATCTGGAGGTAAATACGGAAAGGACATGTGTTTGGCCATCTCACAACAAGATATTAAGCAGAAACTCAGTCTCAAACAAATCTTGTAGTTTTTTCAAATTAATGAAATCATATTAATAGAAATTAATATGCTTCAACCATTCCAGGTACTAAACTTAAACACATGTTATTTTATAACTGTAAATACAAGGCAGGTTATTAATGCTTAATAATAATGAATATCCAATAGTAGATCTAAATGTAGGGATCATTTGAACATGATACTGTATTCCCTCAAAAGTAAGGAGAATGTAGTTTCTAATTCCATAGAATATAGGAATTCTATTTTTATTTATATATTTCTCATTTGAACTGGGTTTAATAGGAGTCATGAATGCAATGCCTTAAATAAATGTGTTGATAAATTTTAAATCTTTTCTTGCTTTAAGGAACATGTTTTGAAGCAAAGCTCTTGAACTAATTACAATGTCATGTTTCTTGATATTAATCCAGGTGGTTTTTTTAAACAAAGAAAAAATACATTATTGTACAGGTATGCCTCATTAAGAAGTCATTGAATACTTTTCTTTCACTAAATAAGCGTTATGCTATCAGGTCCAACCATGAATATATAAGCTTTATGCTATCAGGTCCAACAGTGAATATATAAGCTTATACATTTCAGCATAAAATAAGGACTCCTAAGAAGCCATCCAAAATCAAAAGCGGAAAAAATAAAAGCAAACTGGTCTCTATTGACACTCCTCTCAAATTAATGTTTGTTTTAAAGGTAATTGCACTGTACACTTGAAAGCAAAGAGTTTGACCTGATTCACTCCTGTTTCCTTGTTACCAAATACTGACAATGCTATTTTTCCCCTTTAAAATTATTTTGATGCAGGCCGGGTGCAGTGGCTCACGCCTGTAATCCCAGCACTTTGGGAGGCCGAGGAGGGTGGATCACCCGAGATCAGAGGTCAGAGACATGGTGAAACCTCGTCTCTACTAAAAATACAAAATTAGCTGGGCGTGGTGGCACGCGCCTGTCATCCCAGCTATTTGGGAGGCTGAGACAGGAGAATTGCTTGAATCCAGGAAGCGGAGGTTGCAGTGAGCTGAGATCATGCCATTGCACTCCAGCCTGGGTGACAAAGCAAGACTCCATCTCAAATAATAATAATAAATAGAAAATAAAATTATTTTGATGCTCTAAGACACTGTTATTTGTGATAAAGCATTTAGTTTAATTGAATACCTAAGCTTATGGGGGAGAAAAATCAGAATCTGTTGCTGCAATGGAGTATGGGGCCCAGAAAGACATCACAATCTTAACTTTAAAATGTTTCTGTGTTTGCCTCTCAGTAGAAGACATATGTGTGGCCAACAAACATGTGAAAAAAAAAAACGCTCAGCATCACTAATTATCAGAGAAATGCAAATCCAAACCACAATGAGATAACACCGCAGACCAGTCAGAATGGCTATTGTTAAAAAGTCAGAAAACAACAGATGCTGGTGAGGCTGCCAAGAAAAGGGAATGCTTATACACTGCTGGTGGGAATGTAAATTGGTCCAATCGCTGTGGAAAGTAGTCTGAAGATTTCTCAAAGAACTTAAAGCAGAGCTACCATTTGAGCCAGCAATCCCATGACTGGCATATACTCAAAGGAAAATAAATCACACTACCAAAATGACACATGTGCTCATGTGTTCACTGTTGTGCTACCCACAATAGCAAGGACATGGAATCAACCCAGCTGCCCACCAATGGTAGATTGGATAAAGAAATTGTGGTACATACACACCAGGGAATATTACACAGCCATAAAAAAGAATGAAATCATGTCCTTTGCAGCAACATGGATAGAGCTGGAGGCCATAATCCTAAACAAATTAATGTAGGAACAGAAAACCAAATACCACATGTTCTCACTTATAGGTGATAGCTAAACACTGAACACACATGAATATAAACACAAGAATAACAGACACTGCAATCTGCTAGAAGGTGGAAGGAGGGGGTGAATGGGTTGAAAAAGTACCCATCAGGTATTATGCTCAGTACCTGGGTGATGGGATCCATACCCCAATCCTCATCATCACAGAATATTCCCATGTAACAAACCTGCATATGTACCCTCTGTATCTGAAAGTTGAAATATTTTTTAAAAATTAAAATAATGTTGCTATGTTTGGATTGGTAAATTTTATTACAAATAGTTACTTCAAAAATTCCTCTTCAGATCAGAAAAAAATATATGTAATATTAGACATTGGATTATATTTTTGAAACATTTTTCTAGATTAATTTGAGAAGTTCATTGTAACTTTATTGAATTACCATGAATTATCTTATTACAATCTCATTGCATAGAAGTCCAGCTGACACTTAAGAACATTAATACTACTTATTAAAGGGCTCACAGAAATGAAAAAAAGAAAATGATGTCGAGAAAAAACATTTTTACATTGTCTCTGGTGCCTCATTGATATTATGTCAACTGGTGAGTGTAAAAATTTATGATAAGTGTTCTGGTCACTAATTAATGGGTGGGATAAGCTTTGAGCTTGCCCTGATGTATTTATGTCAAGCAATCTCACCATAACAATTGTTCCTAAAAGGAAACTTTAGGGCATATAAGGAGTATAGAGTACTAGATAGAGTCATAATGAGATAAAAAATCCTGGTGAAACTCAATAATCCATTGTAAATAACACTCTAGCTAGAAGATATAAAGATTCCTTGAAATCAGGAAATAATATGGCAGAAATTTTAATTAGACAGAAATAAGCTATTCAAAACCTGAACAATATTAATTGGATTTCCCGGATATTTTCGAATTTTTTCATTAGGTAATTTTTTGTAATTCAAGAATAGTAACTTTTATATTTAAGCACTCTGATTCTCTTATTCATCTTTCTTGACATCAATACTGGTGTTTTTTTAAAACAAAAAAACTCATTATTTTTAAGATAAACCTCATTAAGAAGTTAGTGATTACTTTCCTTCACTAAACAAGTTGTTTTGCTAACAAGTACAACAGTGAATACATAAGCTTAAACACTTCAGCATAAAACAAGGATTTCTAGGAAGTCATTCAAAAAAGCAAGGAAAAAAAAGGGGAAAGGGGGGAAAAAGTCAGGTCATTTACAACTGGGAAACATACATCACCTCCACCCCATAAATATGATGTGAAGCAGTAGGGGTCAAGGTGTAGGAAGAAAAGGTGTAAGACGAAGCTAATACACCAGAGAGTGTGAACTAAGCACCAAGTACATTAGAAAAAGGAAGTAAAATGAACCCCTTCAAGGTGAGGGGCACAAGAGAAGAAAACTCTGAATCCTCGTTTTGCAACAGTGGGAACAAAAATAAAATATACTAACTAGTGACAGGAGAGTCCAAAACATAGTTTAGGTTCGAGAAGCAGAGGAAACCAGCAAAATAAATAATTAATAAGCGAGTAATATTTCCATAAACCAGTTAACCAGTTTGTTATTTGCAGAAAATCAGCAAAAAAGAAAAAAAATCCCATGAAGTCGCTCAACTTATTGGTTAGAGAGAAGTAAGGAAAAATTGAACTTACATACAAGAAACTCATTTATAGTAGAAAAACTTTAGTCTTGAACATAGCTTTGACTTCTACCTTAACAATAGTTTATTCATGAAAATATTGTTCCTTCAATAATGACTAATAAAAACATTTGAATAGGATATGTAAAATGACTGTTTTCAAAGGAGTAAAAAATAGGGAAAAATACACGGAAAATGCAAAATTCCCCACAGAAAAGATGTTGCTGGGGAGCAGATAAATATTGTGACAATATATTTTCACCATGAATTAAAAAGAGTTTTTGCTTCAATTAATCAAGAATGCCAGGCAAGAGCTCAGGGAAGATATGGCAAACCAGTTGAGAGAGATCTAAAAACTGAGCTGTGAAAGTTCCATAAAAAATGAAAGAAAATATGAAAACAGGCCAGGCACGGTGGCTCATGCCTGTAATCCCAACACTTTGGGAGGCCGAGGTGGGCAGATCAGGAGGTCAGGAGATCAAGACCAACCTGGCTAACGTGGTGAAACCCTGTCTCTACTAAAAATACAAAAAGTTAGCCGGATGTGGTGGCAATCCAGGGTTGAAATCAATTTTTATAGGTAAAGAATAATTTAGATCACAAAACATCAGACAATTGAAGAAGAGTATTTTTATTGTTACAAATCACATTGCACAAATGAATATATATGTCCATCATGCTACAGCATCAACAACCATAAAGCAGAGAGAGCACATAGGGAGAAACAGATAAATACATTAGTCTGTTTATCTGTGAAAAGTAAAAAGGAAAAAATAAGTAAGGACTAAGAAGACTTAAATAACATAACTAATAAACTTCAAATTATGTGTACCAAAGTCTGTATCTTGAAAGAGAACACAATGTGCTTTTAAGTATCCATGGATTATTTTTTAAAATTGGTCATATTTTAGGTCACAAAGAAAAAAATCAATAAATGCCAAAAATTCAAAAAATGCATCTTTCTGTCCCTCTGCAAATATTCATAACAACAAATAAAACCACCTGGAAATAAAAACTGAAATCTCTCTCCTTGAGTCATAGAAAAATCCTATTCAAGACTGAAAAATATCAAGAAAAATAAAAATACAGAGAACCCAAAATATTTTTCTAGACACAATCCACAAATCACCTTCTGAGAATATGATCTTGTTTCACTTATTTACATTTGGTTAAATTTGAGGTCCAAGAGCCTAATAGCCACAGAGAAAATAAAGAAAGGAGCTGAATCAACATTCATGTTTGACTGACTCTAAATTTTTTCTTTCCACATTAGTCATTAATGCCTTTCAGAGCATTAGAGCCATTTTTTCTTCATCTGTAAAATGAGGAAGTTGAGTTACAAAACAACAACTAGTGTTTTTGTGTGGCTTACAGTAGGGCATGCAGTGTTTTTGCATGTAATGCAGGCTTTCCATGCATTCATGTTTAACCTTCATGTCAACTGTATGGGGTAAATACTAGTATCATGACTAATTTAAAAGAAAATACATTGAGGAATAGAGAATTTAAATAATATCTTCACGTTACATAGATACTAACTAAATAGTCAAGTAAAAATCTGAATTCAGAGAGTCTATTTGGCTGTAGACTTAGGCACATTTTAGAGACTGCCTCAAAGGTACTCTCTAGCTCTGGAATTCTGTTAAGACACATACCTTGGTATTCATGGCATGAATGTTTTAAATAATTCATCACAGAGCGACGTATGGCTTTCAGTGAATTATAGGTGGATAAAAAGAATAACTATTCAGATGAGTTTTTCTCCAGGGTAAATGAAGAGTAAAATGCCAGCATCCAATCACACAGAACAACATACTCAGTTGTTAATGAAACAAAAGAATTGTTTCAGTACTGTAGGCAGCACATGTCCCAAATAAGCTTTTTTAACCAACCCAGATGGTGTAGGTTTGATCCAGAACTGTTACATAAACACTTAGCTTATAAATGAAATTGTCCAACCTCAGTGACAAATAGCTGTACATCTGCTTAATAATCATTCCTGTACCAATTTTAGGAGAGAGCACTGTAATTATTTTCCCTGATTACAAAGAATTTGGAAATGAATCACACAGATGCTTTGCTATGTACAGTTAGACAATTATTTTCCTCCCCCCTCCTTACTACTCAATAATATTTCTTTATTATGTTGAACCTAAAAATTGAACTAGGAAAGGTAAATGTTAGCCAATATACCAAAGATAGTAATCTCCCAAATTGCTACTACTGGAAAAATAATTCTACCATATGGACTCTATTCGATTGATTGTGAAATTGCTGTCCTCATTAAATGGTATGCATGACCCTTAGTAGTATAACCACCATTTTCCTCTTTTAGAGACCCAATAATTTCATTGCCTCTCTTTCATCCTTGGAATACAAATCTTGTCTAATAATAAAATGTTCCATCTTATTCTTGGCCCATCTCATCTATTGCTGCTACGCTCCCTTCAATTAGACTCCTCAAAAAAATTTTAATTATTTATTATGTGGCTATCAATCTAGTAGATACTATAGGGGATAAAAATAAGACAAAATATTGGACAGTAAGTACTTATATTGCAGGCAAGTATTGTTCTGTATTTGTAGAAGGAACTCTTATACAACAATACCTTACACAGCTTAGGAGAATTGTTATAGAAGTTTTTCAGGGGTTCATATGAACAAGATAATTTGAGAGGTTCAAAGAAGGGTAGAATCTGAGCTTGGTAAATTTTCTTCTGGCATTGCTTTTACAATTGCATTACTGAATAATAGATTCTTAGATGGCCAACAAATATATAAGGAGTACTTTCTATATGACTGATATGTGGCAAGGTCTTTAAGGTAGAGTGGTCCTTGTTATCTTAGAATCTTAGAGATGAAAGAGACATTAAACCATTCATTGATTAAGTATCTCAAATGAGAATTTAAAAGTACATGAAAGTCTGTATAAAAATACAGTACTGTGGCCCATATAGAAACCAACAGAAGTAACTGAGTTATGTTTATTAAAGAACAGTCATGTGCCTAATATCAGGATAAGCAGATTATATGGTAGAGTAAGTAAGTATTACTGAATTCTGCAAACATAAGTTTGAACCTTGCCCTACCACTCACAACCTGTGATCTGACAGCAATAAAGATTAACATTAAAAGAAGAAAAGCCTCCAGGCGTGGTGGCTCACGCCTGTAATCCCAGCACTTTGGAAGGTCGAGGTGGGCGGATCACCTGAGGTCAGGAGTTCAAGATCAGCCTGGCCAACATGGCAAAATTCCGTCTCTACTAAAAATACAAAAATTATCCAGTCACGGTGGTGCATGCCTGGAATCTCAGCTACTCTACTCAGGAGCCTGAAGCAGGAGAATGGCTTGAACCCAGGAGGCAGAGGTTGCAGTAAGCCGAGATCATACCACTACACTCCAGGCTGGGCAACAGAGTGAAGCTCTGTCAAAAAGAAAGAAGACAGAAAGAAAGAATGAAAGAAAGAGAGAGAGGAAAGAAGGAAGGAAGGAAGGAAGGAAGGAAGGAAGGAAGGAAGGAAGGAAGGAAGGAAGGAAGGAAAGAAGAAAGGAAGGAAGGGAAGGAAGGGGGGAGAGAGAGAGAGAGAGAAAGGAAAGCAAGAAAGGTAAGTCATGTGTGGTCAGTCTTTGAAAACTCCTGTTCTAATACTCTATGACTGATGAGACCTACTCAAGATTCTCAGAGTGTATGTGCGTAAAATAAAGTAGGCTTCTATTTTGAATGTCATTTTTTTCCTATGATAATATGACATTTCACAAATGTTAAAAGTACAACTTCTTTTTTATTTATTTATTTATTTTTATTATATATTAAGTTCTAGGGTACATGTGCCCTAGAAGTATAATAAAAAGTACAACTTCTTGTAGGAAAGTTAACCCTAAGCTTGCCTCTGAATTCCTGAGAATATCAAATCAATAATTATATAAAACCATTAATATTTTATTGGACCACTAAATAATTATAATACGTTATTAATTAATGTAATTCTGACATGATACCTTCGGGTGAGTAAAAATTTAGGAAAAGTCATAATCTTACTGGTATTCTGGCCATAAAGTCAAGAGTTTTTTGTTAACTAAGTGAGCTATGGTAAAAAAAAAATTACGAAAGTTATTCACAGTGAACATAATGTTCTATTGTTTTTGTTTGAATTGAACAGCAAACACACCATTATAAATAGTGCAATACCAGTTCATTTCACCCATCGAAAATTGATTTGGTGCATGAACCAACAGCGAATTCATCTATTACTTTAGAAAAACAAGGTTATAAATGCCATTTATTCATGAATAAAAACAGCCTTCCTACTTTACATAAGCAATTTAACACAGCTCGTTTCATTCAGGTGTACATGATGAGAAACAATTTATATACAATATTTTTCTCTGTATCTGCTATGTCCTCATATTGCATTCATTTCCCAAGAGTAGTTGTTTAAAGAAAGCAACTGAAGAAGATCTTTACCTACAGCTAGATGATTTTCTATAAGAAAAACATTGCTAACATAAAGTTTTCCCTATATTGTGAAAGAGCCAAGAGCCCTGACATTCTTCAACAGCACAGAAACCAGCACAGATTTTAGTTAAATGGTGCCCATTTTGTTAATACCATTACTGATGGTAGTACTAGAAGTGTTCATGATAATAGTAGCACTAATATTTGTACTTGACATCTCCTGAAGGAAATCATAAATTGCTAAGATTAGAAAAGATTCACATTTTTCAGAAACATATACAGTCTATATGTGGAAAAGTTAAGAGAAACAAGCAAAATAACTTCCCAGAAATGAATAAATGGAATATTTCCTTCTTTACTATATTCTTCTTGTGTGTCACATATCTGTCTGAGCCAAGTGTGATCCAATAATAACGGACGTTCTGCCACAATCCTTGGTGTTTTTACTATGCTTCTCATGTTAACACTTTTGAAGGTAAAGAATCTGAGAATCTCATCTCCATCATATGTTAATCAACCCTCCCTCATTTGGAGAAACAGTACATGACCTTATGACCTTTCCATACTAAGTATCAGAATAATATGAGGATAATGCTTTAGTGAGCTATTTTCAAAGTATGTATATGAATTTGGGTGTTAACAGATAACAGTTGGGCACATGGCTGCAAATTACTGCTAAAGTTTGCTGAGCAGTGCTCCAAGTAGTATTTCATTTTGCCAACAGTTAAGACTGACTTTGTCTCTCTGTGTCCCTCTCTCAATTTGTGCCTGGTAGTTAGTAGAAAGTGAAGAATAATGTGGTCAGTTTTCTTACTCATCTATTTTTTTTCTCTTTTCAAATTGGTGTCTATTTTTATTATACTTTAAGTTCTAGGGTACATGTGCACAACGTGCAGGTTTGTTACATATGTATACATGTGCCATGTTGGTGTGCTGCACCCATTAACTCGTCATTTCCATTAGGTATATCTCCTAATGCCATCCCTCCCCCTCACCCCACCCCACTACAGGCCCTGGTGTGTGATGTTCCCCTTCCTCTATCTAGTTTTATAAAAAGCAAAATGTTGCTCTTTCTTGCTACCTTTCTTCCAGGTTCAAATAAACCTTCCCTGGCCACTGAGACGATGCCAGTTCTCTCTTTTCCTGTGAAAGTGATTTATCAAATACATTTATGAAACTTATAAAACATATATGATAGTTTTTGTTTAAAATTCATTTGTGTCTTTTATATTCAACATCTGTCTCCCCCACTAGAATGTCAGCTTCGGAAGAGCAGGGAACATAGAATTTGATTATATTAAATTCCAAAACGTAGCACCGTATTTATATTTGTTAAATGATGACTATTATGAAACTATCAGAAGAGGAAAACAAAATACCTCAACTACGGATTCTAAAATTCTCCACATGAAGTAAGAACTGATGTGAAAATGGAACCAAGTGCTTGGCCCTCAGAGGAGTTTACGTAAGTATATTAATCATTACTGATTGATTTTCATTGACATACACAGAGACATTCTTGTTAAACTTGGTGTCTCATAATTTCTGTTGGAAACAGTAACTATAAACAACCTGTTAATCACTGTATAGGTTTTATTTGAGTTGAGTTAAACAGATTTTATACATTCTCAAATAGATTAAGGTCAGACTTAAAAGAGGTCAATTTAATCAGTTCCTTCAGCTTCACTGTTTGTGAAAATAGCCACAATAATGGATGAGAAAATAGTGTGGCAATATTATCATGACAAATGAAGCTATGAACAAGTAGATATTTCCCAGAATGCATTTCACGCTACATGAAATGTGTTGTGACATCACATCTTACCTGTGGAGCTTATTTATATGGTTTAGGAATTCATTCCAACACCATTAACACCTACCTATATTTCTACTCTACATTAGAATGTTTTAAAAAGTGTTTTGGCTAATAGCCAATTATTATCAAACTTTATGATGAAGCTGTAACTGAAAGCAACATTTTAAAGTGATTCGTTAGCTCATAATATTCCATAATCTATTTCTTCAGTTTTTTGAATACTGGGATAAACTGCAGAGGCTTAGAGAAGAAATCTACTAGCTAGAGTAATGTCTTGATGGCAAACATTTCACATCGCAAGAAAAGCTTCTGCTTTTTAAGGTTTCACTCAAGTAAAAAAATATGCAGCTAAATTAAGGGTGAGGAAAGTGGCTGTGCTCACCTGTGCTCACACAAAGCTTGGTGGAAACTTCTGGCTGACAACAGTATAACACCTGCAAAAGTAGTTTAATTCATGGATATTGCTTAAATGTCTGTGGCATCAAATAAATTTAAGATAAAATGCCAGCATATTATTTGTGAGTCCTTGACTCTGGTAACAGAAGGATTAATAGCTGAAAGACTGAAACACTGCAGAAACAGTGATGTTTAATATCTCCTACACAGCAAGACTTAAATTCTGTCACCAAAACTAGAATAAACTTAGCAACTGAAAGCATCTCGGTTCTCCTCCTGTCTCTAACCTTCTACATCTACACTAGCAAAATGTGGGCATTAGTATCTCTGAAGTGCTTTGCTAATATTCAATGGAATTACATGCAGAAATGGTATAGCAGAGTGACTAGAACAGTTACATATGTTAATTTATTCTATGTCTGACTGAGGATTCCATTAAGTATATCCATAGGAGAGGGGATAAAAAGAATACTTAATTGAAGCTCGAAAATAACAGCCAACATGCACATAGTGCTTGCATTGCACCTGACACTTTTATGGTATACATGTAATAGAAGATCTACTCATTTAATCTTGGACACTCTTTTAAGGCATTATATAAGGGAATATAAGCACAGAGAGGTTGACAAACTTGTCCAAGATCTTATACTAAATGAGGGGAAGAGTCAGGATTTTAATAAAAGCTGTCAGCTCTAGAGTCCATGCTAGACTACCTCTCTAAAATCTAGACCTGGTTCTAACAATACTGATATGTTGAACTTTGGTTAAAACCAATTAATAGTGTTTTCATTTAATTGGAATAGACATACATGATCTTTAAAATGTCTGCATTAAACTTTGTGAGTTTCCAACAAACATGAAGGCATTTAGGATGGCATAATTTGAAATCTATGTGGCATAGCACATTTGAAATCCAGTGTCAGTGTCCTTGGGGGAACCTCAAAGAGATTGGCTGTCATCATCTATAGCTGCTGAAATTTAGGTACAGAAAGATGTCCATATGGCTAAATTAAAAGAAACAAGAGCAGAAATGTTGAAATTCATTTTGCTGCTTCTTATGGCTAATGCTCCAAAGAAACATTGAGAAAACAATTGATGTTTGTTTATTTAATTTTTTTAAAAAATTTCCTAACAATGCTAGATATACTATTATTAATAATGTTCGGCCGGGCGCGGTGGCTCACGCCTGTAATCCCAGCACTTTGGGAGGCCGAGGCGGGTGGATCACGAGGTCAGGAGATCGAGACCATCCTGGCTAACACGGTGAAACCCCGTCTCTACTAAAAATACTAAAAATTAGCCGGGCGTGGTGGCGGGCGCCTGTAGTCCCAGCTACTGGGGAGGCTGAGGCAGGAGAATGGCGTGAACCCAGGAGGCGGAGCTTGCAGTGAGCCGAGATCGCGCCACTGCACTCCAGCCTGGGCGACAGAGCGAGACTCCGTCTCAAAAAAAAAAAAAAAAAAAAAAAAAAAATAATAATGTTCATGTGCATATTCACTTCGCTAAATACTTTACCTATGTGACTATACTTGTATCTCATAATAATCATATGGAAGAATCTATTTTTAAATTAGTTTTACATACCAAGCAGCTTGGACTGAGATGAAAGCATGGATTTCCCAACTCACACAGCTAGTAAACAGTAAAGCCTGGATTTGAATCCAAATCTTTACTTACAGATTCTATTTGAGGCACCTCCCATGGTGCTGAGGATGAAAATTTTCACATAATTAAAATGCTAGAAATTATTTAAAATCATAACTCATTGTATTACGCAAAGTGGATCTGATTGGATCATATCTGCTGTTGCCACATTCATTTTTTAATTCGAATTGGTGCCTATGGTGATGCAAAAAAGGAGAATTTGTTAGAAGTAGAAATGCTGATGTTGGGGGTTTGGGGTTAAATAGACTAAAATTGCCCCACTAATATCAGTTCTGAGAAGGTATCTTAGTTCAAACTTAGTGTTCTTTTCCTTTGGATCTTATAGTGATTTATGCGAAGTTGAGTTCTAACCATAAGAACATCTGTTAAAGATCTTGTTTGCTGCTACTGCAGGGAATTTTTTTTTTTTCAAATGGGACTCTTAAAAACTCTTGAACTACACATCTGCTTGTAAGAACTACTGGCTAATAAAAATAGTATGTACAGATAACATTTAAGATTTCTAATATTACTATTTGTAGTAGCCCATCATTGTACAGTAGAGAAATCCAATTATCAGCTTCTAATATGATCCTGTTCATAACGCAGGGGCAGAGAGTGTTTCACACGTGGTCACTGCACACGGGCCATACATTTGCTAATCAGTTCAGGAAAAGCAGTTCCAAAGATGTACACTGATTTCTGCCAGAGGTATGCTGTGTCAGTGTACTGGTTCCACACAAGCATGCTTTACATTGAAAGAATAAGTTGTTTAAAATCTATTGGAATGAAATCCCGGAACTATCATAAATTCTAACCTCACTTAACAGAGAGTCATCTTAATCAGCCACATGAAAGAAATGCCCATTCAAGAGCAATCTCGCCTTCTGAGTGCCCAAGACAATTTGCATTTAGTATTAGGTTGGTGCAAAAGTAATTGCACTTTTTACCATTAAAAGTGATACTTCAGTATCTGCAGTAGCACCAACAAATGATCAGTGTTTTGTAAAACTTGATACTGCCAGAGAAGTTATTTTTCTGAGTTTTCAATAAACATGTCCTTTACTAATCATAAACTAATTTGTGAGTTCTTAGGGGAATAAAGTGAAAAGTATGTGGGCTCCAAAGTCTGATGTATATGAGTCTTAACTTCAGCTTGATCTCTTACTAGGTGAGTGATATTGGCAACATCACATAACCACTTTAATGTTCAATTTCTTCATCTTTAAAGATAATGATAATAATTATATCAGGGCCTTCTGTAAAGTACATGAAATAATGCATATAAATAATATTGACATTCTAGGCAGCCATTAAAATATTATTTGATGTTAATGTTCTTGCTATTATGAATAATTTTTTTTAATTAATATTACTCCTTTATTGAGAGGTTGCAGCTAATGATCACAAACTTGTGACTCTAGTCTTTCTTGGATAGAATCAATTTATTCCATTAGTGATACCCAAGAAATTAATTTCATGAAAAGCCACCAAACACTTAAAGTTTAGATATTCACAAAGTACTTGGGCTCCAAGATAATTTCATCTGTGCTGTGGCTTGAATGTGTCTCCCAAAGTTCATGTGTTGGAAACTCAATTCACAACGTGACAGTGATGAAAGGTGGGACTTTAAGAGGTGATTAGGTCATGAGGTATGTTGTTCCATTTTCTATTGCTATAAAGGAATACCTGAGACTAGATAATTTAAAAAGAAAGGAGCTTTATTTAGTTCATGGTTCTTCAGGTTGTACCAGCATGGTACCAGCATCTGCTCAGCTCTGGTGAGGCCTCAGGAAGCTTTTACTTATGGCAGAAGCCAAAGGGAGAGCAGGTGTGTCACATGGCAAGAGAGGGGGCAAGAAAGAGAGGAAGAGGGGCCAGCCTTTTTCTAAACACAGCTCTCACATGAACTAATAGAGTGAGAGCTCACTCATTACCACAGGGAGTGCACCAAGCCATTTATGAGGGATCCACCCTCAAGACCCAAACTCCTCCCATGAGGTCCCACCTCCAACATTGGGGGTTACATTTCAACATGAGGTTTTGGAAGGGAAAACATCCAATCTATATTATGAGGGTTCTGGCCTTATAAGTGGATTAAATCCTTTATTATGAGAGTGGGGCAGCTACCACAGGTAGGTAGGATGACTTTGGTTCTCTTCATCACTAAAATGATGGAAAATACAATTTTAAACTTCAAGTACTCCGATATTCCTATGACTCAATATATTAATTCCTTTTTAGTTCGATCGTATGACATAATTTTGCAGATGAGATATATGTAATGGGCTGTTACTCAGAGTCTGCTCACACATCTGTTGCTAAAATTCTCTCTGCAAAGCTTCCTGGGTCCTTTTAATGAAAGTGGTAAAGGTACAAGGATAAAGACCTCTGTCTTCAAGAAAATCTCAGTATAATCAGCTTGATATTTTTTCTTAGTTTAATTTTAAATTAATATTCAGATTTTTATAGTAATTGAACTTATCCACCATTATTTTAGAAATAATTGGGAGGCCCATGTTTAGAATTCAGCTGCTTTGGGCCTCTGTTAATCTTTCCTACAACCTTTTCCTCACATCCATTTTTTAGATATAATGAAGAATAATTACATAAGTCTTTAATGATTAATGTTTTTATATCAAGAATAAACAAAATTTTTTATTTCTCATCTTCTTATCTCTCATTCTTTAAGTCTATCAATATAGCAACCTGGAAGACATATGGCACCATATTTATTTGCAGAAATTACTCCACTAGTGATTAATAAAAGCTAATTGTGTCAACAGATTCATGCTGAACATATATTTATTCAACAGGAAATTTCCTCAATCAATCAATCACTGCCTATTGAAAATTTATTTTTGAAGTATTATATCATTTAGAAAAAGAATTGATTTATATTTTAGAATTTTCAGTGATATTTAATGATTTTGCCTGCTAAATCAAAAATAGAACCATGTAAATTCTGCTTTATGAAATTATAGCATTTTCATTATAAAATTA
Organism: Gorilla gorilla gorilla; assembly: GCF_029281585.2. Classification (NCBI taxonomy): domain Eukaryota; kingdom Metazoa; phylum Chordata; class Mammalia; order Primates; family Hominidae; genus Gorilla; species Gorilla gorilla. Next base: position 86,152,492 of record NC_086017.1, on the reverse strand, counting down.
GAAAAACATAGATGTGCAAAAATTATAAAATCTCGATCACATAATTTTATTATATTTAAAAATCATTTGAGAATGATCTCTTTTGCTTCTGGGCTAAGAATAATCTGATTTGAATTTTTCTAAGTAAAGGAGGGATTGAACCTCCAAAACATTGTCTACAGTGAAGATTTCTTCTGAAAGACAAATTACACTCTTAAACATAGTACATTTAAATTTCATATCCACAGTTTCACTATAATTCAACAGTTATATTACCTACAGACAGAAAACAACATGGTAGATGCTTTCTCACCAAATTAAAAATAAACAGATGAATAAGCCTAAAAACCCAAGGATAATTGATAATATTATTCAGTTATAGGAGGTTCTACCAGATATAAAAAGAAGGTAGGAGTAGAAAAAATATGACTAGGTTATTTGTATTTCAATATAAGAACATTAGTGCATTCTGAAATTTTGACAAGATGCCCATGATAATAATAGTACTATGTTTTGCCAAACTCCTAAATCAAATAGAAAAAAATCACTTTGGAGTTCAAGATATAGAATACTCAAAACATTTTTCTCCAGCCCAATCTATGAAAAAAAAGGACTCCTAAGAGATAGGAAAATATCTGGAAAAAAGAGGAAATGCAATTATATCTGTGGGGCTGTGATGAATAAGGGAAGCAAAGGCAAAGAGAGCTAGAAATAATTCAGTTACGGTTGGATAGAAGGGGAGGCCACTGGTGACTTATTAGCTCAGAGTAAAGTTTAAGAGTGGGATGAGGTTGGGTGGAGTCGAGAGTCTACTCTTCCAAAATGACTCAGGAAGTAGATGTGGTCATTGTGGCTAATTATCTGTGCCCGTTCTGAGAAATGTGCAGATTTAGACATCTTAGGAAGCTCAATATTCAGTGAGGACCTTCTATTTTTAACAGATCATTTATACACTACTTGATTTGATTAAAGAGAGAGAGAGAGAGAGTCGCTGCCCTCATGCAGCTTTATAGCTTGTATTCCAGCTGGAGAAGGCTCATCTCCCTGCCCTTTTGGGTGGAGGCAGGAAAGATAACAGCAGAGTCCAGTCTCATGGAGGGTCTCTTCAGGACAGCTATATTTTGAATCATAATGAGAGAAGATGACTCAAACCTCCTGTGTGATGAAAACTACTATACAGTTTCAAAGGGGGCTTTTCCTGTGTAATCGTAATGGGCAGAAATAGAAAGCCCACAGATGGAGAAAATTCTGGCACTGGCTGGCATGAAAACAAGAGTCTCCAGGAGTGTGAGACAATGCCAGGCGTCTTCATTTCCTAGGGCTGCCCTCACAAAGTGCCACATCCAGGTGGCTTAATATGGGAGAAATTTATTCTCCCATATTTCTGGAGGCCAGAAGCTCAATATCATTGTATCAACAAGGCAATGCTCCAGAGAGAGTCTGAGTAGCTTCCTTGACTCTTCCTAGCTTCTGCTGGTAGCCATCAATGCTTGGTGTTTCTTGCTGGCAGCTGCACCACTCTAATCTCTGCCTCTGTTCTCACATGGCATCCCCCTGTGTGTCCCTGTGTCTTAACATGGTCCTCTGCCCTCTGTCATGTTCTTCCTGTTAATATAATGACACCAGTCATATTGGAATAAGGATCCCTCCTACTCCAGCATGATCTCATCTGAACTAATTCCATCTGCAAGACCATCTTTCCAAATATGGTAACATTTTAAGGTATTGGGGGTCAGGACTTCAACGTATCATTTTGGAAGACAAAATAAAACCATTAACACTAGGCAAGCCAAAATTTTGAAAAAATCAACAGTCTCCTGCTTTAGTGATAGTTTTCAGAGGTAGAGGAAGTAGATTAAGATTGAAAAGAGAACAAAATAAAGTTTTAATGTTTGCTAAAGTAAGGAAGATTTGAGCATAGTATTTTTATGATTAACAGAACTTTCAAAACAACAAAGATTTCAGTTTTACAAACTAATTAATTGAATTTTTATTTCATTAAAGTTCATTCTTCATTTCTTAATAATTTTTTTAGTTGTCTTAAGCATGTTACATTTTATTAGTACCATAAATGCCTTTTCCAATCTATATTTTCAAAGTTTTTCTTTACCCTAATCCCATACTGCACAGGGATGTAAAAAGGGCTTTAGACTTTCAAGATTCCATAGGACTTACATAGATAACCAATAACATTTGTTTTATAAATGTTTTAACCTTTAACTCTAAAACATCAGTGCCATTATTTTCCATCTTATATTTAACCTTTCAAATCCATTTTCATACACAGAATTTGCTATTCAAGTTTCATGTCAGCTCAACAAATATGTGCTAAACAATAATTAGGCCTCATGTGATTATTAAGAATATGGATTATAAAGCCAGAATGCATGGCTTCCTATCCTCACTCCACTGTTTCCTAGCTTGCTAATAGTGTCATGTTACTTAACTTTATATGCCTCCATTTTCTCATTACTAACAAGGATATAATAATAGTACTTACCTGGTAGGGTTATTCTGAGAATTCAAAAGATTAATAAACTTAAAACCTTAAGAAGAATGTCTACTATGATGAAAGTGTTGTGTATGTATATAAGCTATTATTATCAACCTATAAACTGATATTGAAATACAACACCACACATATCTTTAGGAAGACTTCCCATATATCTAGTTTAAGACAGATGGAATGGGAAGCTTTTATATATATACATATATATATATTCATTCGTATATATATACACACATATATATATATATAACAATACTACTTAGTCATAAAAAGAACAAAATCATTGTTTTTCAGCAACCTGAATGGAACTGGAGGCTATCATCTTAAGTGAAATAACTCAGAAAGTCAAATACCACTTATTCCCATGTATAAGTGGGAACTAAACAAAAGGCACACATAGACGTATAGAGTAGAATAACAGACATTGTAGACTTCAAAAAATTGAAGGGTGGGAGAAGGGTGAGGGATGAAAAATTGTCCACTGGGTACAATGTTTACTATTAGGGTGACTGGTAAAACAAAAGCTCAAACTTCACCACTTCACAATATATGCATGTAACAAAACTGTATGTGTACCCTCTAAATCCATAAAAATAAAAAAAATTCTGAAAAAACAAGTTACTGCAATCTCAATAGAAACATGGGAAGAGCGCCAGAATAAAGAGCCAGTGGAAAAAGAAATGAAAAACATAGAAAGCAGGAGGCATAGTCAACACATTCTTAGTAAATGATTACGTGTGGAGTTAAGGAGGAAAAAGTGATGACTCCAAGGTGTCTGCAGAAGAAGCTCCTTAGGGTGATGCCTGCTTTACCAGGCATATTTTATCTCACAAACCACATATGGTATTATTAGTAGTAGTGGTACCTGACATCTTGTGTTTCTCTACCCTTCTAAACTTTCAAACCCATACTGCCATGATTTTAATTCTTTACTTTTTTTTAAAGGTATTATGGTCTCTAATTTTGTTCCTACCAATCAGTCATAGTTTTCTCTGCAACTCAAAAGAAGCATTATAATGTAACTATGAGAAAAAGCATTTTCATCTGGGAAAATGTAATTACAAAACTCATTTATGAAACACTATCCATGCGATAGTTTATTATATTATACACTTTATTGTGCTTGTGAGTTTGACTATGAGTAGTATCAGAGAAACTTCTAGCAATAATTTCAATATTGTAAGTTATTTAAAAACCAGTACCAGCATTATTAATGATTTTAGAGAACATTTTCTTCACATTAGATACTACTTACGAAAAAAGATACAGGGAAGCACCTGAAAAACTTAGCATATACATGTAGTAAAAATTATTATCATATTACCTCATATAACTAACATTAATACATTAATAGTAATTTAATAAAATTACATTTTAATAATTGATAAATAACTAAAATCAATAAAATAGATCTCTGTATGTAACCTCATTAGACTTCTATCCTATTTTACAATCAAAATAATACTTAATTTAAAAATATAAATAAAAACAAAATTCTAACTAAGTTAAATTCTATCAACAGAATTTGGTAATACATAGTAATTTGTGTTCAATGAATTACTTATAAAAAACTATTTGTAATTATACTTATTTTTGAATATAGTAATGTCAGATATTATTCTCACTTCTTCATTAACTATGAAGAATTGAGGAAAATTTGGGCTACTTTAAGACCTTATGTCCCACTTTCAATGGGAAAAGTATCCATAGTACAGAGATAATTCAAAACAAAGATGGATAAAAAATTTGGACAGAATCTTTACAGAATGAATTCTAGGACCTAAATAAAACAAAAAATAGTTGATATGAATATAAGAGTCACAGTGATGATATTCAATGTAATTTATTGGTGAGATTTGTTGATATGAATATAAAAGTTACAGTGATGATATTCAATGTAATTTATTGGTGAGATTTGAATTCCAATTTTTCTATGCCATGAAATTAGAAATGATGCTAAATAAGAACAACTAAACCAATCTTTCATTAAAAACTTTCAGAATTTATAAGATGAGCAAAAAGTTTAAAAATCACTAAAAATTTCAACGTCAAACTATCAGATCCTAAACTCATACGCTGGAAGATGATTAGCATAGCAGTTCCGAACACAACCCAGTAGATGGCAGTAGGCTGTTACAAAGTCAGAAAGATTGAGAAATAAATTATACATTGCTAGTATTACACACGTAGATAGAGCATCTAATAAAAAGAGTATGCTATTCTTTCTAATATAATACAGGTACCACATCCTAAAATGCATTATAATTTATCCTGATTTTGTGGTAGTTACCTATACATTTCTGAACAGAACAAACAGCTAACATGCCTTCACATAAAATGGCAACAATTACTCATAACTCAATCTCAGTGAAATTCAATTATAATTAAGAAATTTAGAGTTGGTATAATATGAGTAAAACAAATATTAACTTTGAGTTTCTAATTCATTCATGTGGGAAAAATAAGAAAAATAGAAAGAGGAAACATTTTGTAACAGAAACTGTTAGTGACCAGGTATCATAAAATAGGGATTTCAGATGTGATTTATGCACTTCAACTGTGTAATTTTGAGCATAATTGTGTAACTGTGTCTTTGAACATGTCTGTACCTTAATTTCTTTATTTCCACAATAGTAATCACAAGCCTTTTCCAACACAACTCAAACTCTATACATAAAATAAAATAGCGTATGCAAAGGAAGGGAAAAATGCTATGCAAATGTAACATTATTTTCACCCACATGAAGTTAAAAAAAGGAGTTTTAAAAAGAGAATTTGTCCAAAGGCATCACATGATTCAGAAAATAAAATGCTAAGGAGACAAGTCAATGGATTTGGTTCTCTGAGAGTTGTTCTAGAGTATATTTTGAATAATATGGTAAATATATTTTGACCTGGATGAAGTTTGCCTTCCCATTGGCCCTATGGTACGGTCTAGAGGTGACACACACAGGCTCCAAAGTTTGGACACCCAGGCTCATAATTAACTTTCCATTCACTTTACTATGCGACCTTGAGTAAATAACCTAAGTCTCTGTGCCTTAGCTTGTTCATCTCTGTGATGGAGTAGTAACAATAACTACCTCAACTTGAACAAATACCTGCCAGTTTCTTCCTCTAAACTGGAGATAACATCTTCTCATTTTATTGTGAGCTTCAAATGAGAATGTTTATGAAAGCTATACAAATGTGATGCAGAAAGTTTTCCATTGACTAATATTTCAGCTTTATTTTTTTTAATTCCATTACCTATTTTGTCTTACAATGATGAATATATACAGAGATATATCTACACCAACACAAAGAAGATATCTTACTGGATGATTTTCAGATACCACACTCAAGGATTGCTTTCAAACAGCATCAAGAGTACCCCTTGTGGTAGCAAACAAGGGAAGAATTATGCACGCAGCCTAGTAAGCCCCTTAACATTTTCCCTATTCATCAGACAGAAAAGGGCTGTGGTATTACCCATTATAAATAAATCAAATATCATTAGAAATAATTAATAACTGTATTATTGTCCTAATAACCTTTTTCCAAAATGCAAATGCTCTTCTGTTTTCCTCAAGTGCTTATGGAATTGTTTGGCTCATCTTGCCTTCTCTCATTCAATTCATAATTTGAAAATGGGTTTTCAAGTTTAAAGTATTATTTGAGGCCATGGAAGAGAATAAATTTATCTGGTCTCTGAAGGTACATAATCCATGGCTCGAAACCCTTCAACAAACAAATAAAACTATAAGTGTCATGAAAATAGTGGGAAAGACAAGACGTTCTATTCAAGTCCAAGCAAATATGTAAAAGTTAAGTAGTAATGCAAAATTTGGGACTATATATACATGTATATTTTCTTATTTTTGAATTAATGCACAGTGCGTTTATCAACCTATATGTGTATATATGTTCTTACTTTGAATGAATGTTCAAATATATAATATCACGCAGATTGAGATTATTTTTCTTTTATGTTTGTAAAATTGCTTCTGTTGCAGGTAAAAAACATGCTTCACTCTGGGTTATCCAACTGGAATATACAGCACAGCCAGACAAAAATAAGCCACATATGACAGAATTTTGTCAGCAGCTCTACATGTTTGCCTTTTCCAACTCTATGTAAAAGAATATCGTCTCTACCAGTCAAACAGGGCCCACTTAGTTCACTAATCCATAACATAACATTATCTCGAGAGATCATTTAACTTAGACATTTCTAAAAGTGGCACAGAATATTGAACCTCTAACCTGAAATGAAATGGTGTATACATTACTAGAACTGTAAAGACATAAATTTAATGTAATAACTGAAACCATTGTACAGTGGTATTATGAAATAACTTTTCCTTCCACCCTATTGGAAGTAGGTGATAATCTTTGTTAATTATGAACAAAGGAATTCCCTGGTGTTACCTGTGTCTTTTTTTTTGGTTGCTGAAAATCCTTTGATCCATATTCCTTCTCCTTATTGGACTCAGCTGCCCTCACAGAGACGCATCCTGGTTTGCTCTTATAGGCAATACCATTTTACTCCCCATGGGAAGGTCTGCAAGTGTTCTCTCCTTCTAATGAACGTGTAGGTTACTCTATTTCTACAGTTCAGAACTCATAAGTATATTGTTGCTGCACAAAGATTCCTCACCCTGTAAGCCAGGTGTCAAGATATCTGTATCTACCTGACTTCTTAGTCAACCTTTCCATTGGTTCTGAATTCAAGCAGGGAAAATGTTTTTATTAAGCTGTATCAAATTCCAACAATGAAGAAATATAAATATATCATCTAGGGATACAGATACATGTAGTAAAAGCACAGATATGCTTGAGAATAATATGCTACAAGCCTCAGGCTAAACAGAAGTCTTACTACAGTTCAACATGTTCCATTTCTTAAGCTGGATATTAGGTATACAAGAATTTGTTACATTATTCTTGAAAATATTTTTGTTATTTTCTTTATAGAAGGTGTGCAATTCTTGCTTAATTCTGTTTCCTCTGCTGTTGGCAGAGCGCTGTCAATTTGGGTGATAGGGGGATTTATATCCAACAATTTTTTATAAAGAACAGAATAGTGTTTTGTTTTGTTTTTCTAAGTACAGGCTGAAAAGATTGATTTTTCATTGTGTGGTACCATGAAATTTTTCCCATTAAAAGAAGCACAAGGGTGTTACCTGTGTAACCATTTGAAAGCTGATACTGAGAGCTTATGACCCACCTAAAGGCTAGGTCTCTTGCTTTTCCCTTTACCCTGGCAAACATATAAATAAATCATAGAGAATCAAAGTCATCATTGTCTCCTTCAGTTTGGAAGGTGTTCTTGGGTAACTTATCAGCACTTACTAGGTCCTTGAAAAAGATTAATCTCTTTAAATCATTCGCATAGTACAGATTCAAACTGCAGCCAAATTTAATAAGCTAATTATGGGTAAGATTCAAGTGTCATTCCTTATTAAGTCACTGCTCTAAAACACTTCCTAAGTTTCCTAATCAGTAGACATGAACAATTAACATCTAATTAGCCCTCCATCATACTCGCTAGAAATGTTTTAAAAGGAAATTTAAAGAGAATTCGCTCATAAAGATTTCACTGAAAATGTGTGATAGTGTCCTTTTCCACTTACATATTCATCATTTACTATTTAGTAGCCTACTTGCTAAGATGATTATTTTAAGCATGAAAGATGTTGATTGGAATTCATTAGAAATTCCATCATTTTATGGCTATGAATGACATTATTGACAATTAATCCAACCAATTAACTTTCCATAGGAGGAAACTGAGACCAAGGGAGGTTTAACCTGACAAAGCCACAGTTGCTTATTTCAAGGGTATTTGAGGCCAAGTCTCAAGTCTGTATACTATCTACCACCCTCTTCTTTCCTTTATAGTTTTAAAATAACATTTTAATGCCTTCAACCTACTTCCTAAGATCACTGGCTTTGCTATTCTTGGTGTTATGTAAGTAAAACAGCTTTCTGGCTTCAGTACTTTGACTCTAGATCTCCAGCTTATAGTTACTAAGTTATGTAGATTTGCTAAAGCTAAAAGGTTTAAATCACTGTATCAAAGATTTAAGTGTTCATTAAATGTTATCTTTTTAAAATGTGGTGTCTCTAGAAGTTGTATATTTTCTCCAGATTTGTTTTCTAGGAAATAATGAACACACTGGCCTATAAGCTAAAGAGACCAGGGTTCAGAAAAGACAGTTCTCTGGACGTCGTATATTCCTCTCATGTCTAAGGCCAGTAGAGAAGATACCTTACAGGGAAAGTGAAACATGCACCAAGGGAAGGGGAAAAATGAGAAAAGCCCAATCATCAAGTCCCTCTCAAACCTGAGGTGGTTTTTTATGTTCACTGGGGCTCCGTATGTCCTGGAAATCAACTTCAGCATAAGCACTGCGTCAACAGCAGCAGCCCCACCAGGAGGCATCTTCAAAATGGAAAGGGACAAAATGACTTCACCTAGCCAGAGCCTAGAATAAAGTGATAATGGACATCAAGAAACGCAGTACAACACCTGCGTAGACTTGATGGCCTGCAAAGGAAACGTGGTTTGAGATTTGTTCACCTCTTTTTAAGTAACCTTTTCAAATGGACCTTTTCCTTGACCCTTTCTCCTAAGCTTCCCAGCTCCCAGTATCCACAGGTGTCTGTGGTCCAGTATGTACGTGGACAGTCTGTAAACGTAATCAGTATAAAAACATAATGATAACAGTCCTCTCCCCTTTCTTTGCCATTGAGCATTACGAAGAATAATTCTAATCTCTTCATTAACAAACATTTCACATTTAAGAGCTGTGTATTGTGAGCAGAGGGTGCGTTGCAAACTCCAACTACATGTAACACCTCTGTTTTCTTCAGTTAGAAACCTATTTTAAAACTATACTAAGTACAGAACACTTCAGAGTAGGTGTCGAGGCAAAGGAGAAGAAACAGCTCCTATCTTCTTTTCCTCATTATAATCTAATGATATACATAGACAAGAAAGCACACAGTTATTTAAAATGTGGCGAGTGCTCTGGTAGGAGGACTCTGCTACTGTGCTTCCCAGAAACTATAAATCATTCATTACCTCGACTTTCTCCTGTACCTGGAAACTTCCCTTCTTTTCTGGATAACTCTCTTGGCTTTTAAACATGGTCAGGTCTGGCCGGGCGTGGTGGCTCACGCCTGTAATCCCAGCACTTTGGGAGGCCGAGGTGGGCGGATCACGAGGTCAGGAGATCGAGACCATCCTGGCTAACATGGTGAAACCCCGACTCTACTAAAAATGCAAAAAATTATCCAGGCGTGGTGGCGGTGCCTGCAGTCCCAGCTACTCGGGAGGCTGAGGCAGGAGAACGGCGTGAAACCAGGAGGCAGAGCTTGCAGTGAGCCGAGATCGCACCACTGCACTCCAGCCTGGGCAACAGAGTGAGACTCCATCTCAAAAAAAAAAAAAAAAAAAAAAAAGTCAGGTCTCTTTGTATTAAAACATATTCCTTCATCTCATTTCCTCTTTATAGCCAAATTGTAGAGATTGGTCTACACTCTTAATCTCCAAATATTGATGCTCAGTTCATCAACATTGAAAAGCTGCTTTTCTCTCATCCCTTCTACCAAAATAAATGTTACTATCTTCAAAAGTATTCATAATCACTAAATCCAATGCACACTTTTCAATCTGTATCTTTCTTGACCTCTGAGAATTCCTTACTGTAGAACATTTTATCTTGAAACATACTCTTTTCTTTGCCTCCAAGTGAGTATGATTTTTCTGTTACTACTTTGACTGCTCTTAAATAATGATTTTGGAGATAACAATTCTCTACCAAGCTGTTAAATATTGATTTTATCAAAGTTCAAGTACAGGTATTATTTTTTCTCACTATAACCCTGGTATCCAATAGAAGTATAGTCACAAATGTCCTTCGAAATTTTACATGTTCTAGTAGCTACATCAAAAATATAAAAAGAAACTAATAAGATTAACAGTCCAGTATATCCAAATGTTATCCCTCAAAATGCAACCAATATATGTATTACTGAGATGTTTTACATTCTTTGTTTCCACGCAAGTCTTCAAAATCTGATGTGATTTCAGATTCAAACTAGCCACATCTCAAGGGCTTAGTAGCCTCGTGTGGTAGTGTTTCCTACATTAAACCATGCAGCTCCAGACTTAAAAGAACTACAATGGGAACACATGGACACAGGAAGGGGAACATCACACCCCGGGGTACAATGGGAACACTTGGACACAGGAAGGGGAACATCACACCCCGGGGTACAATGGGAACACCTGGACACAGGAAGGGGAACATCACACCCCGGGGTACAATGGGAAAACATGGACACAGGAAGGGGAACATCACACCCCGGGGTACAATGGGAACACAGGGACACAGGAAGGGGAACATCACACCCGGGGGTACAATGGGAACACCTGGACACAGGAAGGGGAACATCACACCCCAGGGCCTCTTGTGGGGTGGGTGGGGTGGGTGGGGTGGGGGGAGGGGGGAGGGATAGCATTAGGAGATATACCTCATGTAAATGACGAGTTAATGGGTGCAGCACACCAACATGGCACATGTATACGTATGTAACAAACCTGCACATTGTGCACATGTACCCCAAAACTTCAAGTATAAAAAATAAATAAATAAATAACTACATAATCTCATCTGTCCTCATGGCTTCCGTTACCACTTTAAAATCATGACTCCAAAATGTATATCTCCAGCTTAGACCTCTCCTGAGTTCTGAATACTTTATATTTGACATCTCCCTTTTAGTGTTGCAAATTCAATGTTTTTATATCTAAAAGTGTGATCGTCCCCTCCCAGCTTGAACTTGCTCCATTGTCCCTTCTCATAAAGGTTGGCACTGCTGTCTGTATAGTGTTGCAAGATGGAAACCTAGTTGTTGTCTCAATTTTTTTCACAACTATGATGATAATATTGATTCACATTATACCTATATCCAATGTAATACTAAAACAATAATAATTTCTTTGAGAAGTAATCTCATCACATCTTTCCTCCATGGTAGCCCAAATTAATATTAACTCTGTGACGATTACCGGCTTTCTGGACAGGACCTGTTTCCCTGTTACACGTTTTCTTGCCTCTCGGTTCTTTTATACAAAGCACATACCTTGCTTCCTTGGCTCTCTGTTTTTTTTTTTATACACAGCACTCTTTACAATTAAAATGTTTTCAATTATCTTGTTAATTTACTTATTTATTACTAAGTTGTAAATTCAGTGAGCCACGACCATGCCCGCTTTGCTCACAATTGTATCCTATATGCTTAACAGGTACTTGGTGCATCATAGGCACATAATAAATCCATGTTAAATGAGGAGAACTTAACCCAGTATTGAAGAGTCCAGGAAAATCAGAAAGTACGGTGTTCCTTACTGAGATAGAGTTACCATAAAGCAATTTGCTCTTATCTTTCTAAGTTACAAGTATGTTTGTCCTTTGATCCAAATACCTCTTCTAGAAAATTACGCCCTAGAAAGAGTCATGTTTGTATAACATAGTAATGGCTTCAGTGCATATTTTATGCCAGGATCATCTTTTTCCTCTTATGTTTTCCTTAATCTCCCCCAATAACTCTATGAAATACATATTATTATCCTTCTTTTACAAATAAACAAAAATTATGTTCAACTCTATTCAATATGATACTTTTTAAGTAAAATTTACTATGTTTGTATGAACAAAAGGTTTGCAAGTGGACAGAAATTGGAATGGAAAGATACATACAATATTGCAACAATATTTAGCTCTAGAGTCTTGAAGTTGCAGAGAGCAGACAAAGAGCAGTTTTCATCTTTAGTTCCACATAGACATTGGTTGGTTGACTCTTTTATGGAAAGAATGTGTGTATTATTTATAAACAGCAAAAGATAATGTTTTTAAATGTGGTGATTCTATTGAGCTTGAAATCAATCACAATATTTTTCTTCCCAACCGGCATCCCTAAATAAATCAAGAAGCACAATCCCATCAGTCAGTACCTGGACTTCAAAACAAATAAAGCTGAAAGAATTGCACAAGGATTCATGGGTTCCAAGGAATTGAATGATAAACAATTACAGAAATACGTTCTAGTCGATCTTCTTAATGTGGATTCTGGTGGTTAAAAAACACACAGGACTATGCATGAGGCTATGAGCCCAATGCTGTTTGCAGATCCATGCTATCTGGAACCTCAGAAAACAAAATAAGAATCATTATCTATGATCCTCTCCCTTACCTACAGACGAAAACTACTCTGAGAAGATTGCTGAAAATTTGGCCAACATATCAAGTGGAGAATCCATGGCAACATGACCAAAAGGCTACAGAAGCAAAGTAATTTCTGCACTTGCCGTTAGCCAGCCCGAAGAGTCCTATCACACCTTCATTTCCTCCCTCCCTTCCTTCCTTCTTTCTCTTATGTTTTTGGTAAGCCATATTCCAAAACGTTTTAATAAGTGAATATTTATTTAGAGAAAAAAATCAGAAATTTTGCAGATTTTTAACAATTAAAATGTACTTTTTTGGCACAAGTATAAAATTTACAGGATTCTATAATGTAGAGTTTATGAAAGTTAGGTTTTTTATTGTTAGTCATTTTCTTCAAGTATTCTAATATTTCAATTTCAACATAAAATATCCACTGCTTTTCAGTCAAAACCAGCTAATGGCAATTGGAAACATTTTCTATAATTTAGCTCATTCATATTTTAGAAAATCTCTCAAGAAATATATGCCTTAGAAAAAATGAACCTACAGTGATTTGGTAATTACATTTTTTTTTCAGCACAAAATGCAGATCTATGCTCTTCACTTAAAACATAATGGGTGTTTAGAAGTCAAGGAGTCCACAGAGACACTACAAGGACTAAACATATTATCCTTAAATACTAATTCTGTCATTTATGATTCATAGCCATCTCCTTCAGTAAAGTTACAGATTTTCAAATTATCCCACTGAGAGAGATAGAAGAGGAGAAAAGGAATGGCTAAACTCACATCTGTCTTGGCTGCCAAGGAATTGCAGTAATAACTAACTTTCTCAGTGGCTTGCTAAGAATGCTATTTTCACCTGTGTTTCCTAAAAGAATCTCTTTTGAAGAAAATCCACATATCATTTTACTTTACTGGATGCTGGATGAAAAATAGATGCCCACTGTCACCTAGCTATATTGATTACGAGTGAAAATGTGATCATTTTGCATTGACTTGCCCCACGGCACTGAGTTCCTTCAAAGCAGCAGGAGGAAATTAATGCTTTCATATCGTGCCTAAGAAAAATATGAGATGTTGTTCACTTTGCCCTCTAGACAAAGAGGTATATGCAATAGCTGAAAGGTAATAGCTTTCAGAACATGAACTCGAGACTTTTATTAAAATCATTATTTTATGCACAAAAAATAACGAACTCATGGCCATGGCATTTAAGGCAGCCATTTGTAGACATTACCTCTTACACCATAATGTTTACTTTGTTAGGAGCCATTATTTCTTAAATTAAAACTATGCTTCTGTTTTATTTAGATTATATGTCTTAAATGATAATTTATTTTATATATATCAATCAAACAATATAAAAACTCTAAATTGATGACAGGAATTGTTATTTTTTCATATTTATTTATCTTTTACCAGAAAGACTAGTGATCCTAATAGTATAGCTCTATGGAAGTTGATTTGCATAATGATTTTATTTAGCATATTTCATCAGTAGTTACTATAATACACACTTGCACTTAAAACTCATCCGAACACAAAAATTGCACGTTGTAGATATCAAAAATAAAATTTACAACATGTAAAATCTAAAAACATAGTTACAGAGAGATTTTGCATTCTGATGAATTTGTATTTTTGAAAATTTACATACCTCACCAATGATGTTCTCTATAGAAATGCACATTCTATTTCTTAAGAATAGAATTTGAAATTCAGTTCAAATTCCTTACCACAGGAATTAAAGTTCAAATTGGCAAAACAGTTGCTTTAAAATTGAAGATTTTGTTTCCTCTCAACCCTGAATATTTATAAAGAATCAAATGTGATGATATTAACACGTACACCTACATGATGACACTGAAGGAGAGACATGTGTATGGAGAGAGTGAACCACACTCTTAAATATAAAAAGACCCTGAACTGATCCATGAGCTCACTATGGCAAAAAAATAAATGGAGAATTTCAAGGGTGTCAAAAAATGCTGTTTTATTTACCAAGAGTTGCTTTGATCTTGTGAAACTTTGATTTTATTAATCGTTGTTTTGATTTTCTAAGTGTCCTAGGGGAAATAAAGATAAGTCACGTTTTTCATATTCCTAAACCCAACTTGACCTCTTATTCATTCATTTTTTAAGCTACTACTCACCAAGAACTAGAATATATTCTGGAGAAAAAGTGGGGAAGCAAAACAGAGTTCCAGCCCTCACAGAGATTACAGTTGCATGGACTTGTGTATGTGTATTCGCTGCTTCCTACGTTCTGCACGTGTTTCCCACATATTTTTTAAAATGTCCCCATCTCAGTGAGATCCTCCCTGACTACCCTGTTAATTTTTGTTTATTTTAATTTCCACCACTAAACCTCCACTCTTTGACATTTTCTATCTCTCTTTGCTAATCAGAAAACTTATCACCATCTGCCATGCACAGTCTTGCCTATCACAATACTCATTAGTCTCCTTAGATTTACCTAAATATTCAGAATTCTAAGACTATCACATGACACATCAGGAACTCATCTATGCAGAAGGATATTAATGAACCACAGCTGGCCAGCACGGAAGCATCAATAGCTCTTCTCAGCAGAAGCCCCTGCTGCAGTCCCAAGAACGGACCATGTAGCTCTCCAGGAGCAAGTTCAGGCGCTAGGCTATGAGATCTGCACTGGGAACGGGTTGGGGCCATCCTGACAAATAGGCTCATGCCGTCACAGAAGCTAGGATTTCTTTTAACAACTCTGTGGCTGCAGCACATAGGGTTGGCACAGAGTACATGCTTCATTAACAAGATTCACCACATTCAGTAAAACCCAAAATACGGCATTCCCACGACATATTGATAGTCTCTTTACATTTCCCACCAGTCCAGATGCAACTGACCAACCTGGGGTCACTTTTTTTTAATCATAAATAATGTTGCTGAGTAATGTAGCAGACAATCTATGTTTACCAGGTTTCCAGGAGAACAGAACTAGAGAGTTAGCCAAAAGTCAGATTCTCATGTAGCAAAGACAGAGAGTTTTATCAGTCATCTGCCCATAACTAATTTTTCCAATGCATGTTTCTCACTAGACTATAAGCATTACAAAGGCAAGGATATGTGTCTGTTTTGTTCATGGTGGATGTTCATTAACTCGTCTCTACAATATTGTGGTTACATAGTTACATTGTTGTATAAATGATTATGTTTCAGTTTACTTTTCTATGAAATGAAGATAATAGCAACACCTATCTTGCTGGGTTGTAGTAAGGATTAAATGAGACAATACCGGTAAAACCAAGTGTTTGGCATGATGCCTAGCATATTGTCAACACTCAGTAAATGCTTAATGTTATTATTTGTATTATTAATTATCATAATCTATAGAAATTCAGAGATAAATTCTAAAACAAATCAATAAATGACCTAACCACAAATACATAAAGAAATAAACACTCAAATGCATTGGATTCTACTGTTGAATCATGCTGAAAATCCTTCTCTGTGTTACTTACCTTTGAATTGGAGGTAATTTAAACAAGATAATGTGATCTTCCTCTGGGATAACAGCACAATTTCTCCGTAAAATTTACCTCTTCTGGGAAGATGTTTTTTAAAGATTAGTTTAATTTCTCTTATTTTTAAAATGCTTTTCTTCTGAATATTCTTGTTACCCAAGTTATGATGCTAGCTAGTTTATTATCTCAAAGTTATTTATGAGTCATTCAGCATGAGAATGTAGGTCAGAAGGCTCTTCTTAAAATGTAATTGATCATAAAGGTGGCCCAAGTAAACTCGAGGTCTGTGATGGAAGATGGCCCAGAACCACAGGATTCTCAGAACATGAGAACTGCCTATGACATGCACTGCACACATAAGGAGATTATTGCTTACGAGGCCTGTCAATATGGGTTCTTTTTATCTCCTTAGAGATAAAGGTTATTTTGTTATGTTATACCTTATGAGGATATTCTTTAATACCTTTTAAAATTTCACTTAAGTACATGACTTGATATTTGTTCAGCTTAATGTTTGGTAAATTATTTTCTAGAAAATTATTAATGTCATCAATATCTTCAAATGTATTAGCTTAGTATTATATATTTTACACATTTACGTCTTTGCAATTTCTATTTCTAATTTTGCTTTGTTTGTGTGTTAGATTTCCTTGTTATATTTACCAGATGATTATCTTGTGTGTGTGTGTGTGTGTGTGTGTCAAGCATACTATGTGTCTTGTATATAATTCATAATATATGTGCCATACACACACATTGACAATATCATAGATAGTACTACAGTATTTTCTATGTGGAGTTTTGTTGTTATCCCATAAATTTTAGATATTCAGTGGACCCTAAGTCCCCATATGTCTAATAATAGGTTAGTGTTGCCTTCATATATAGACAACCATGGAGCTTTGACATTTCATTATTTGAGTTATCATTATATCAATTGATATAATGTTATTTATAACTAGTGGTCAGCCAAACCTATGCTTGTCTTATTTGGTTTTGCACAGATGTTTGTAACAAATTTAATTTTTTTTTCTTTTATTATATTATCTTTCCTTTTTGGTTTAGTGATTTCACATTTCTCTTTATTATTGGAAAAAAATATTTGTTTCTCTGCAGGACTTCATTAATTTTTTCTCTTACATAATGGGCCTTTTAAATTCACAATGTATAGTTGCCTTAGCTTTCAGTTTTTTTTTCTATTAAGTCTTTCACTATTGCTTATCTCCCATGTGTTCTGATATCAGAAACAAAGTTCCATATTTGGATTTTCTCTCTCTGTTCATCATATTATCTTCTCATTCTCACTGTGTCTTTTGCATCTTAGTCTCATACTCACCCATACTCAGCCCAAAATTAAAAGAGAGCTTTTTTAGTGTGTCTTCCATGTTGCTTTTTCCTACAATTTAGTTCTGCTTCTTATTGCTTCTGATGCTGACATTAATGCTGAGATTATTGTTTATATTATGTAATCTTTAAAACCTTTACCGCCACCTAACTCAGAGGTCACTTTTCATATCAGTCAGTTGTCCCATCTCATCTATCCTGCTTCATGAACTCTAACTGATCTAAAATTTATTGATAGTACAAAGCATCTAAAATTTATTTCTATTTGGAAAAGAAGAATTTCCTTCAGTAACCTGAAAGCTGTATTCTATCTTGTAAACATATTGGCTGATTTTGTAGTTTCCCTTTCTCCCTTATTTATTCTTTTTGAAATGAACAATATTTACATAGTTTTGTTATTTGATGATAGAGGGAGAATGAATTCTCCTTCCTGGAATATTTCAGGTTTCATTTCACAGTGAAGATACTGCTTTCAAAGAAACAATGGGGTTACTATAGTCAATCATAACATAATTGCACATTCTAAAATAACAGAATCACGGTGTCATTTTGTAAAGAGCAGTACATTTTATTTGTGGATCTTCCAGAGAAGACTTAATTCTTTCCTTGCTAGATGGAGTCTCAGGGCATCCTTCTCCCACAACTCTTCTAAGCCCAGCTGTATTTCGTTATTGACTGTGAATCCTTGAAAAATAAAACAAAATCTCAAACACATGTCTCTCTTAGTGGCATTGTGTTGTTGGGAAGATTTGCTGGAGAAAAATTAGTGAGTGCTGCCTGCCCTGGCAGGTCTCCTTCCTGCTCCTGAGGATTAAGAGTGCTTTGCCGCATCCATCTGGTCACTGGATGGGCCGATCCTATAAGGCAGGCACACAGAATTGATTATTTTGAGAAAAATTCTTTCAGACTTTCTGAGGGGTGTATTTGTTTGTTCTTTAGATTGTGTGTGCTTGTGTGTGTGTGTGTGTGTGTGTGTGAGTGCGAGTGTGCACTCGAGATTGTTATACACTTTCCAGCACATTCCCCTATTCTTCCTCAGGGCTCCACGTACCTGTGGTTGTCAGGAATTCTTTTTGTGATCTGGCACATATTTGGTCCATAGCTTTTAATTTTTTTCACAAATCTGAGAGGGAAAATTAGAAACCTCAAATGCTTGATATCTTAACCAGAGAACCCTATGAATATTTCTAACTATGTTGTTGTAGATTCTTATACTTATGAGGCTGACCAAGTCTATAAAAGAGACTTTTATTCTAAAAGTTGATAACACAGAAGTAGTATAAAATCCCACACATTTTCCTGTAAACTATCACTATCATTGACTCTACCATGTTTTCTATAAGGTGGCTTATTTCTCTGATATAAACATTTATAGATATAAAAAGTAATATTTATGGTTCATCCCTCTTTAACTGAAATAAGGAAACCATTTTGATATGAAGCTCAACTGCAAATTTTAGGATCTTAACTGAAAACGAATTCCATCTGAGTTCTTAAAAAGAATGAGGTTGGAGAAAAAAAATCATTCCAAGCAATTTATATAAATATATATAACTATAAAATGATAATATATATGAGAATATATTGTGCCTAATATATATGTATAAATATATTATTTTATATTATAATATCTTGCACATAATATATTATAAACTATTTTTTTCAAGCAGGCCTGTGTGACTGCTAGTAAATATTTGATTTGCCATATGCATTTTTGACAGAAAGAAAATTGAATGAATAAACAATGCCAAAATCTCTTCTTGTGTGGCAAAGATGATCTATTTTAGCATGCTATGTTAATGTCTACTTGTTATAGAAAAGAAAGAACACCCATTATACAGGGGAGGCAAGCACAAGATTGAACAAATGAGGAAGCAAGCTGACGGTGTTAATGTCAGGGACTGTCTACGTATTAAATTTTGTCATGGGTAAAACGTGTACCATTCACATAAAGACAATCGAAACACAATGATGATTACACCAGAAGACAAATATAAAGACTAGAAAATTCAAATCAACTTCCTTTGTTGAAACCAAAATTTACATCTCAAAAGTATCCCAAAACAGACATAATCAACCACGTTTTACTCAACAGAAAAGGGAGAATAAGTTTTCTACATTTGGGCTATGATGTAAAATACCTTCATAAGTGGCATGCTAAATAAAAAGTGATTTGACGAAGATGTTTTCATGAATGCAAAGTGAATGTCTTCAGTGATTTCTATCAGGAAAATACTTCAAACTGTTCTTTTGTCAAGGTTGACTGAGTCACTGAATATGTTTGCATTTTTCTACTGATTATCAAAATAGTCATAGAAATCTTCATATCAGGTCCTTAGAAAACAGCTTCACAGATTACATATGACCTGGCAACAATTCTTAAATAAAGGGTGTGTCACTAAGATAAAATTTTACAAAGTATGTAGCTGAAGAGGCTGGATCTACTAAGAGCAAAGAGAATGATCCTAACAGAAACAAGTTCGGAATTTATGAGTCTTGCTAGAATACCTGTTAACTGCGGGTACCCAGAGAGTAACAATGACCCAGATCCTAGTAGAGAAGAGATGGATGTATTGAGAGGAAACAAATCACAGATTCTTAATTCTTTAACTTAGGGGATAGAAGTTATGCCATTAGCCATTACTGTTAATTTGAAACAATAAATCATATAGCTATTGAAGAGAAAATGACATACCAGACTCCTTGATGATTGATTAGCTATTTAGAATCAAGAACAGACATATAAAGGAAGCATTGGATTTTTTATTTGATCACCTCTAGGGTCAAGCTAGCAATAAAATGAATTAATAGATAATCAAGTAAATTTTAACAATTTCAAATATATGTGTATTTTTTAAATTAATAAACTTGACTTTTTAGAGGTGTTAGGCATACAACCTAATTGAGTGGTAAGTACAAAAAGCCCTCATAAACCTTTTGTCCCCACACATGCGCAACATCCCACACTATCAACATCCCACATATCCCACATCAGGTATGTTTGTCAGAGGTGATGAACTTACACTGACACATTGTTATCACTCAAAGTCCATAGTTTGTCACTCTAGATGCTGTACATTCTATAGGTTTTGAGAAATGTATAATGTCATATATTCACCACTAGTGTATCATATAGAATAATTTCACTGTCCTAAAAATCCTCTGTGATCTGCCTAATCATCTCTCCCTATTCCCATAATCCCTGGTAACTACTGATCTTTTTTTACTATCTCTATACTTTTGCTTTATCCAGAAGATCATATAGTTGGAATTATACAGTATGCAGCCTTTTCATATTGGCTTATTTCACTTAGTGTATTGAAGCTTTTTCCATGTTTTTCATAGCTTGATAGTTTATTTCTTTTCAAAATATCAAGTAATATTCCATTGCCTGGAAGTACCACAGTTCGTTTACACTCTCAATTACCGAAGGAAATCTTAGTTGCTTCCAAATTTTGGCAATTATGAATGAAGCTGCCATAAACATTCATGTGCAGGTTTTTGTTCCAACATAAGTTTTCAGTTTATTTGGGTGGATATCTGAGAATGAAATTGCTAGATTATATGATAAGAGCCGGTTAGTTTTGTAAGAAAGTGCAAAACGGTCTTCCAAAGCGGCTGTACCACTTTGCAGCCCCCAGCAGCAATGAATGAGAGGTCCTGCTGCTCCCCATCCTCCTCAGCGTTTGGTGGTGTCAGTGATTTGGATTTTGGCCATTCTAGCAGCGATTTCTCATTATTGTTTCAATTTGCGATTCCTTAATTATATATGTTGAATATATTTTCATATGCTTATTTTATGTTCCGTCTTTACATCTTCTTTAGTGAGGTGTCGGTTCATGCCTTTTGCTCATTTTTTAATTGAGTTATTTATTGTTGAGTTTTAAGAGTTCTTTGTGTATTTTAGATAGCAGTCCTGTATCAAATGTGTCTTTTGCAAATATTCATTCTCAGTTGGCAGTTTATCTTCTCCTCTTCATGGTGGCTGTGATGAGCAAAAGTTTTCAATTTTAATGAAGCCCAGGTTATCAATTATTTTCTTCATAGATCATGCCTTTAAAGCTGTTTCTAAAAAGTCATTGTCAAAGTCACAGATTTTCTCCTATGTTATCTTCTAGGAGCTTCGTAGTTTTGTGTTTTAACATCTAGATTGATAGTCCATTTTGAATTAATCTGTGGGAGAGTTGCAAGGCCTATGTCCAAATTAACTTAGTTTGTTTGCATGTGGGTGTCCAGTTGTTCCCGCACCATTTTCTGAAGAGACTGTATTTGCTCCACTGTATTGCCTTCACTCCTTCATCAAGATCAGTTAACTCCATTTATGTGGGTCTGTTTCTGGGCTCTCCCGTTCCGTTCCGTTCCATGTGTCTGTTCTTTCACCAACACGACACTGTTTGATTACAAGAGCTTTAGAGTAAGTCAAAGTTTGATAGCATCACTTCTCCAATTTTATTCTTCTTCAATATTAAATTGGCAATTCTGATTCTTTTGCTTCTCTGTATAAACACTAGAATCAGTTTGTTGATATCTATAAAATAACTTGCTAAGATTATTTGGGATGGTGTTGAAACTATAGATCAACTTTGGGAGAACTGATATCTTGACTACCTTGAGGTTTTTATACAAAAACATGAAATATAGCCTCATTTATTTAGCTTTTTGTTTTTGTTTTTGTTTTGACAGGATCTCACTCTGTTATCCAAGCTGGAGTGCGGTGGCATGTTCTCCCGGATCTATTCTCAAGCTATTCTCCTGCCTTAGCCTCCCGAGCAGCTGGGATTACAGGCACCTGCCACTATTCTTAGTAGAGATGGAGTTTCACCATGTCAGCCAGGCTGGTCTCGAACCCCTGACCTCAGGTGATCTGCCCGCTTCAATTTCCCAAAGTGTTGGGATTACAAGCATGAACCACCGCACCCAGCCTAGTTTTTTGATATCTTTCATGAGAGTTTCGTAGTGTTGCTTACATAGATTTTGTACATATTTTGTTAGATTTATACCTAAGTATATCATTTTGAAGGATACTAATGTAAATGTTAGTGTGTTTGTAATTTCAAATTGTGCTTGTTCATTGCTAATATGTAGAAAAGCAATTGAGTTTTGTATATTAGCCTTATATTCTGATACTTTCTATAATCACTAATATTCCAGGAGTTTTTCTGAAAATTCTTTTGGATTTTTTTATGTCAACAATCATGTCATCTGCAAACAAGGAAAGTTTTATTTATTCCTTTCCACTCTATATTTTAAAATTTTGTTTTCTTATTTGATTAGCTCGAACTTCCAGTACAATCTTGGAAACAGTGGTGAATTGAATCTTCTTGCATTGTTCCTGATCTTAATGAGGAAGCTTTGAGTTTCTCACTGTTAGGTATGATATTAGCTGTAGATTTAGAGCTTTTTCCAGATATGCTTTATCAACTTGAAAAAGTTCTCTGTTCCTAGTTTACTAAGAATTTATCATGAATGGGTGTTTGATTTTGTCAAATGTTTTTTCTTCATATATTAATATTATCATGTGATTTTTCTTCTTCGGTCTGTTGATGTGATGGGTTACATTAATTCATTTTTAAATGTTTAACCAGACTTGCGTGCCTAGATAAATCTAATTTGGTTGTGGTGTATAATTCTTTTTACACATGTTCAATTTAATTTGCTAATATTTTGTTGAGTATTACTGCAGCTATTTTCCTGAGAGACATTGTTTTGTAGTTTGCTTTTCTTATCATATCTTTGGTTTTTTTATTAGGGTAAAGCTGGCCTCAAACAATGAGTTTGAAAGTATTTCCTTTGTTTTTGTCTCCCAAAAGAACTGTGGAGAATTGGCATAATTTATTTTATAAATGTTTGGTAAAATTCCTCCCTGAACTCATCTGGGTCTGGTATTTTCTATTTTGGTAACTGATTAACTATTAAGTCAATGTCCTTAATGGATATAAGCCTATTATAATTGTGTTTCTTTTAGTGTAAGATTTGACAGATTGTGTCTTTTAAGGAATTGGTCAATTTTATTTGGATTACCCAATTTGGAAGCATAGATTTGTTCATAATATTCTTTAACTATCCTTTTGATGCCCATAAATCTATAGAGATGCCCTCTCTTTCATTTCTGATATTGGTAATTCGTGTGCTCTCTCTCATTCTCTCTCTCTTCCACTCCGATCTTTTCAAATAACCAGTTTTTTGTTTCATTGATTTTCTCTATTGATATCTGTCTTTAGTGTCACGGATTCCTCCACTAATTTTTATTATTTCTTTTCTCTCCCTACTTTGGATTTAATTTGTTCTATTTTTCTAGTTTCTTAATGTGAAGCTTATATTGTTGTTTGTTCTTTCTTCTTTTCTAACACATTCATTCGATGCTGTAAATTTCCCTCATAAATTGCTTTTGTTGCCTCCCACAAATTTTGATAAACTGCATTTTCTTTTAAATTCAGTTCAAAATATATTTTTAATTTCTCTTGAGATATTTTCTTTGACCCATGGGTAATTTAGAAATGTGTTATTTAACGTCCAAGTATTTTGGGATTTTTCCAGCTATCTTTCTGTTATCGACCTAGTGTAATTCCATTGTACTCTGATAGCAGACAATGCATGGTTTCTATTTTTTTAAATTTGTTAAGGTGTGTTTTATTGTTCAGATGTAATCTATCTTGGTGAATCTTCTATGTGAGCTTGAAAGGCTGTATAATACACTATTGTCAGATAAAGTAGTCTATACGTCAATTACATCCAAATGATTTGCTAATGCTGTACATCTGTGTCCTTACCGATTTTCTGCCTGTTGGATTTGCCCATTTATGGTAGTAGGGTATTAAGGTCTCTAATTATAAGAGTGGATTTACATAATTTTCCTTGCAGTCCTATCAGTTTTTGCCTCATATGTTATAACACTCTGATGTTAGGTGCATACGCACTAAGGATTTTTATGTGCTCTTGGAGTATTGACCCTTTAGCATTATGTAATATTTTTCTTTATCCCTGATTACTTACTTTGCTCTGAAGTCTGTTCTGTCTGAAATTGATATAGCTACTCTGCTTTCTTTTGATTAGTGTTAGCATAGTACATCTCTCACCATCCTATTTTTTACTTTTAATCTATGAGTCTTTAGATTTAAAAGACTTTTTATAAATAACATATAATTGCTTGTAGTTTCTTGATCCATTCTTACAATCTTTGTCTTTAGTGTGTTAATATCATCCATATTAATTAGAATTAAAATTGCTTGCCCTACAGGTTGCAATATACCTTTACATGTAATCCAAATGCACTTTAAAACAATGCTTTTGTTGTTCATGGGTAGTGTGTGAACTTTATAACACAATAACTCTAATTACTCACTCCTGTCTCTTGTATCATTAGTGTCACTCATTTTATTTACACTTAGCCATATATATGAACAGAAGTATAAACAATCTAATTCATTATTGCTATTATTTTGAACTTATTAGATAAATTAAAATAACAAAAATAAAAGATTTATCTTCACTTATTCCTTTTCTGACTCTATTCACTTATTTATGTAGATATGACTTTGTAACCTGTATCATTTTCCTTCTTTCTACATAACTTTTTTTTTTAACATTTCTTGCAAGGCAGGTCTACTGACAAAACATTCTCTCAATTTATGTTTGAGAATGTCTTTCTTTCTCTTTCACTTTTGGAGGATAATTTTGCAGGGTACAGAATTCTAGCTTGGTGAGTTTTTTATTTCTATCAAGACATTAAATATTTAAACCCATTCTCTTCTTGCTTGCATAGCTTCTGAAAGGAAGTCAGATATAATATTTTTCTTTGATCTTTTATAATTAAGGTATGTTAAAAATCTGGCATCTTTTTAGATTTTTTCTTTGCCTTTCATTTTCTGAAGTTTGAGTATAATATGCCTACGTGCAGGTTTTCTGGCATTTATCCTCCTTGGTGTTCTCTGAGCTTTCTGGATCTGTGGTTTGGTGTCTGTCATTAACTTGGGAGAAATTCTGTTATTATTGCTTCAAATCCTGCTTCTTTCTTTCTTCTTCTTGTATTTCCTTTATGCATAGTTTTTAGTTGTTTCACATTTCTTGGATATTATGTTCTGATTTATTTCATCATTTTTCTCTTTTCTATTTTGGAAGTTTCTGTAGTCATATTCTCCAGCTCAGAGAGGCTTTTCTCATACACGTCTAGTCTGTTAATGAACCCATCAAAGGCATTCACCATTTCTATTAGTGTTTTTAAACTCTAATACTTCTTTTTGATTCTTTTTTATAATTTTCATCTGTTTACATTGTCTATGTGTTCTTCCAAGTTGTTTACTTTTTCTATTAAAGCCCTTAGCATATTGATCATAGTTACTAAATAAAAAATTTCTTGTCTAATAATTCCAACTTTCTTGCCATATCTGACTCTGATTTTGATGATTGTTTTTTGTTTTCAAATTGTGCTTATTACATATTAGTATGCCTTGTAATATTTTGTTGAAAGGAAGACATGATGCACTGGGTAAACAGAACTGCAGTAAATAGGCCTCTAATAGATAGGTAAGGGGTTGCAGTAGAGGAAGTTATTAGTATTTTGTTCAGCCTGTGACTTCGGACAATGAACTTTACCTACTTCTCAGCCCCATCCGCAACCTCTGCCCATTGGGTGACATAGGATGACAAGAAGTGGCTGAAGTTGGGTGATATGGTTTGGTTGTGTCCCCACCCAAATCTCATATTGAACTGTAGTTCCCATAGTCCCCATGTGTCATAGGAGGGACTTAGCAGGAAGTGACTGAATCATGGGGGCGGTTACCTCCATGCTGTTCTCATGGTAGTGGGCGAATTCTTCTGAGATCTGGTGGTTTTATAAGGGGCTTTTCCTCTGCTTCGCTTTCACTTCTTGCTGCCACCACGTGAAGAAAGATGTGTTTGCTTCCCCTTCCACCAAGATTGTAAGTTTCCTAAGGCTTCTGCAGCCAGGCCGTACTGTGAGTCAATTAAACCCCTTTTCTTTAGAAATTACTCAGTCTCAAGTATGTCCTTATAGCTGCGTGAGATCAGACTAATACATAGGATATTTTCCTTCCTTCATGTCAGTTAGGCTTTGACAATACCCCAGACGGTTAGTCCCTGACAAAATAGTTTCTCTGTACAAGTCTTTAAGAATGGGATGCCCTTTAGTATTTCAAATTGGTTCATTTATCCCTATCCCTGCCAGAAGCTTGAGAGATTTTTATCCAATATTCACTATGAGGAACTGGTAGAGTTCTTAGAGCTCAAATGCACAAAAGTGTGGGGGCCCTTTGTGACGGGCTCTCTTGGAGTTTTTAATTCTCAGAGTTGTCCACAGTGGGTCTCCAGCAATTCCTCAGTTACGGTTCCGGTTTCCCTAGTGTGTCACTGGTTCCCACAGGTGTTACTGCTGATGGGTTTCTGTGCAAGTCGGTTTTGAATCTCTGTATCTGCCTGTGTGTCTCTCCAATTTCAGGGGCAACAGTTTGCTCTGTGATCCGACCTCTAGATGGATCTAAAAAGAACTGTTAGTTTTTCATTTGATAAGCTTTTAACTTGTTGTTAGAATGAAGTGGTGACCGCTAAGCTCTTTACATGCTGTAATGAAAACTGCAAGTCTAATGTATATTTTTTATTTAAAAAAATACCTGCTAGATTTACTTCTATTTAAAAGATAAAGATATGCAGTGCTTGTGATTTTTTGTTTACCTTTTTAAAAGTAGAAACAAAAACTGGGATTCCTTGATATCTGATAAATTAGCTTTTGTAAATCAGGTCAACGAAAGAACACAAACTTGCATAGCATTTCTATAATACTTAACTATGGTAAGATAAGAATCAAACATTTGTTAAAGGTGTCTTTGAGAATGAATTGGTTTGTCAATGATTCTTAAGAACTTTAGAAATCCACTTAATGATATGTTTCTATATACATATACTCAATTTTCCATGCATATATATCATATATGTATATACGTGTGTGTGTGTGTGTGTGTATATATATATATATATGTAAACTGGGGGGTTTGTGTTACACAAACTCTGAAGCAGATCATGCATAAGCTTTAAGCACAAGAATAGTCAGCATTTCCAAGCACACAGGTGTTACAGGAGGTTGCATAAATTTTTTTTAAAAAGCCTAAATATTACCTAAGTAATGTAGTTGGGTACTAATTCAGACACATTCTGAATCTTTACGTGTTTCATTTTATTTTATTAATTTAATTAAGCTAGGTTTCTATATGTTTCACAGAATAAGATGTGGTCCAGGGATTGGATGAGTCCATAGAGAATATCCTAATTGCCTCTTGAGCAGCAAGGACCATTATTAATGTGATTTCATTCTGTAAGGTGGTAATTCTTCTGTCAGTGTATGTAGATACAAAAGAAATGTAAACCCCATAATTTAAAAATCCATTTACAGACATGAGAAGATGGAGACAGGGCACTAGTATGAGATAGACTTTAGAGGAAACCTCATGCCAGATATTATAATGGAAATCCTAATATGTAGCCAAATTCGGGTCAGTACAGGTGGAATAATATTGAGGGATTTAGAATAGGTTAGGATTTAATTCCTGCATCTATGCCTCAATTAACTGTGTAATTTTGAGTAAATTCCTCATCCTTTCTGTTCCTCAGCTTTCTTATCTGTAAAACAGTAGTAATAACCGCCTCACAGAATTGTGCTGAAAATTAAATGATATAATGACATAATGTTCATAAAATATGTAGCACAATTAATTAATGGCACATGATAAATGACTAATTAGGACTCCGGTGGCTGTGGAGAAGAAAAGACTAAGCAACTCCACCTTAAGTAACAGCCATTTCTTACTTCATATGACTAAAGAGTCTACATGAGTCATATGAAGAGCTTACATAACTATTTTCTTTTTGCTTCTTTGTTTCTCAGATTTGCATTCTTCTACATATTTGGCTTCTACTTATGGTTTGCTTTTATGATTACAACACGGCAGCAGCTGTTTCTCATATTCCCTCACGAAAGAGCACAAAAGTGTCTGCTTTTTCCTAGGAATTCCATTAATTGCTACATATCATTGGTTCTGCATGGATTTTTTTCCCCAACACAATATCCAGCAGTCTCAGTTCCATTAAAAACAATAGACTAAGAGAGAGTAAGTGGCCATTTCCCAGGCGTAAGTTGGAATAAGCTTACCAATGGATGGCTTTCAAATTCCTCCCTAATGAGCATGCAGTTGTGGTAACCATCATATTGCCATCATTGTTGACATTGCCATAATGGAATTTTGGTGACCAATTTAGAGGAGAGAGAAAAGGGTGTGCACCTGAGAAAGTCTACACACTATTCAATTATTTCTGCTTTGTAACATACAGAATAAAAGGAAAGACATTCAAACGGGAAATAAGTACATAGAACAAGCCATAGGAGGTGTAGAATTTTGGGACAGGAGGGAACATTTCAGATGCTGGTTCTATCAGGGAATTGGTGAAAGACAAAAAGTGCTCTATGAATCTAAACTCAGATGTTGACCTACATATTTTTGAAATCTAAAAGCTTAGTAAGTTTCTACACTTAAATTTAAAATGCAAAAATCACAAACCAGTCTAGCAAAAGTGTATTTTTTTTCCTTCCCATGCTGTTGCTAAAAAACAAAAACAAAAACAAAAACTTATCTAGTTCTCATGATGAACAGTGGTCAATCTCAAAGACTCCCAGTGCAACTTTGGAATAACAGAATTTTTGTCATCCTTAACTCTCATTTTAAAAATATTATCATTTTATTTCCTGATCTTAATATTTTTCCAAATGCTCTAAACTTTGCAGTATTTATATCCTTATGCCCACTATTCATATGACTTTTATACTTGTGTCTTCTACTGCTATCAATTTTTAATGATTTATATATCTCTACCTTAATCTCAGATCTTTCTCTTGGGCCCCAGGCCTGCAATTCCATTCCCTTTTGACTGATAGAGAACTGATGTTCAACACCTCTGATACTGAATTTATGATCTCCTTCCCAAAGGTGTTCATATTACATTTCATTTCAGTGAATGTCATCATAATTCATCCTATCTCCCACACTGTGAAGGAAGCGCCTCCTCTTTTAATCTTTCCTCCCTCATTACATATACGCCATCACCAAACACGTTTGGTTGATTTAATTTAGAAAAGCTTCTTAAGTCTGCAGTCTCTACTCTATGCCCATGGTGATCGCCTTGGTCCGGGTCTTCATCAGCTCACATTTTGAAAAAAATCATTGATTTATTCACAAAATATTTACTGAGTAGCTACTATATCCCAGGCAATGTTCTGGTCACTGAGGCTATGGCAATCATCTCAAAAGATATAAAAAATGACATACTAGTGGGAAAATCATAACTATTCCTGTAATGATTTTTTTAAAGAAAAATAAAATAGGAAATAAGGAAAGAGAGTAGCAGCGACTGTTATTTAAAGAAGGTGATTCAAATCAATCTATGTAAAGTGGCAATATTTGAGCAGAGACTTGAAGGAAGTAAAGACAAAAGGCTTGTCACTCCCTCCTCTCTTACTGGCCTCTACTAACTTGTCACTCTCTCCTAAACAATCTTTTCCAGGGAACACAGGAGTTATTTTGTATACAGATAAGAGTCAATTATGTAGCTCTTCTATTTAAGAAACTGTCAGTTGTTTACCCTCTTGTTCCTGCTTCTCATTTCCTTCTCCGCATCCTATACTCTCATCATCTACCCTTCCCATTGATCTCTACATGTAGCATAACTTTTTATGCCTTTACACACTTAGTTTAAAAAAAAAATCTAAAAGGAACTTTCCTCTTCCCAATCCATTAACTTTCTGCTAAACCCTTAAGGACTCATCTTAAATGTCACTTTCTCTGGTGAGTCTTCCCTAATTTCTGGTAGTAACAGTAGTCACATCATCTCTTATACCTACTTTGTCATGGTGTGTAACACAATGGATTGAAATTTCTTACCTTTTACATCAGTCTACCTTTAGGGCGGTGATTGACATTTATTTGGGCATATGGCTTAGTGACTGATGCTTGTAGATAGTAAATATGTTTGTAGAATCAATCAAGTAGCTTGGAGTGAAGAAAGGAGATTAACAGTTGGGGGCTCAATTATCTTTGCCAGTCACAAAAATCTGTGGCTTGATTCTAATTTCATTAGCAAAATAAAGTTATATTTTATATGCATGTCTACACTTCTGCATTTGAGTATTTGCTCTTGAGGTTTTCCTTTATCTTTTCTTTCAGTTTTTCTGGTGTGTGTGTGTGTGTGTGTGTGTGTGTGTGTGTGTGTGTGTGTATGTATTTGCATGTGCCATTTTGTATTTCATATAAAGGGCAAAGGGAAATTGTACAAACCTAAAACCATGATAGTTTAGCATACCACCTACAGGCCTTTAAAGGACAGGTGTGGTATCCAGCTCGACAGAAATGAGAACATCTATGAAAAGGGGATCTTAAGCTCCTTATCCAGCAGCCTAAGACATGGGTTGCTTTCTGATGGAAAATTTCTCTGTAGGAGCTGAGTGAAGTGAAACATATCTAAAGTGTTCAATTCATTTCTGCTTCTGTGACATAGGTGAATTTTTCATTCTCATCCAATTCTATGCCAGGTGTTGAAAAATAGGGAAGGATTAAAACAAGTTATTTATTATTTTTATTATTGTTTATTGATTGCTTAACTATGTGAGGCTGAGCTAAACTCATATTATCAAATATTACTCTTTTCACTATTCTTTTGTTGAGGCATGATTTTCACCATTTACAGAGAAAATCAGTTCAGACAGTTTCAGTTACATGACTATTCATATATCTATTAGGAAGTAGAGCTGGGACAAAATTCAAGTATCTACATCAAGTCTACATAAATCTATGTTTTAGAACCATAGATTGCTAATTTCCACTTAGTAGGCATCTAAGTAATGCCTGCTTAAAAATGTAGTTTGTACATGGAATAGAATATATATATATATGTATATATACATAAAATGTTGTAAAAAAAGTATAAAACACTAATTTTCAATGGTTCTCATGAATTTTCCCTCAAAGTAACTTGAAAGTGATTGCTAATGCCCCTGATTTCTTGCCACAAAGCCCTTAAAGAGCTGTCTTTTTAAAAGAGGAGCTATAAATTTCACTTGGTTGAATTTTTTTCCGTTAACAAGCCAGTCTCTTTAACATTAGAGAATATTTTTATAAAGGAATATTAATAGGACAAACAATTGTACGATTGCGTGTCATACTGGCAAAATCAAGGATTAAAAATAGTTTTAAGAATGCTTTAAATATGGTAATTGCAGTACCGCAAAGAAAAAGATGATCTATTTTCTCTTCTTTGTTTGCATAAAGAGTCATATATATTACTACATATCCTTGGCATATTTAGATCCGTTGTAGATGGTTGAAAAAGAAATTTTAACAGATAATTTGCCCCTGAAATAAGTGAAAATGATGAAAATAAAGACTGACATCTAATTTTAAAATGCTTTCATTTATAAATGTGACAACTGAGTAGACAGTGAGCAGACATACATGATCAAAAAATTCTTTGTAAGCAACTCCTCAGAGCAATTTAGTGGTTATTTGATTAAACAAATAGAGTGAGTCTGAAACTTCACAATGGCAGAAATTAGTATCTTTTGCAGAAACGAAAAAGAATGTGTTGTGCTCCGACCATCAGGCTAAAATACGGTTTTTTACAACATAATCCAGGCTCCAGTTCTTCCACCCGAAGTCTCGCACAAGTTGGTCTTTGGGAACAGTAGAAAAAAACGTGGTTGAATTTCACTTTAGGACTGAATTATAAATGTCTTCATGGTCTCACTATGTTAGGATATTTGAGACAACCAGGAATAGTAAGCGCTGAAGCCAAAAATAGAACTGATTTTTCTGGTGGTCAGTACACACTGAGCCTGGGTCAGATAGTCAGGCAGGGGTGTTTTCGTCAGCATCCTGGCCGAGGCTTATAAGCTCTGATTAGAATTACTGGTCCTCACTAAATCACTGTAGGCTGAGAGCTAGGTCACTATTTGGCTAGATTTAATTTCGCCTTCAACATGAGAAATCAGTGTGTCATGTTTCTACACAAAAGGGAAAAGCATTTAAATATTGTATCTACGTGAAGGCCAATTATGTTATCTCATTCTTATGTATTCCTGCTATAAAATATTTGAGGGTGACAATCAGGCATATCATTGGTTCCATTTTTCTTCTCTCATTTTCCAGATTACAAGATTTTTAGTAAAACCAATCTTTTAGGATTTTGTAGAAATTTCTTTCTTTCTTCTTTCTTTCTTTTTTTCTTTGTTGTTGTTGTTGTTAGTCCCTTGTTTGTAATTTCTGCCTACTTAGTCAGACTTTACTTCATTCAAAAACCTAAATTTTACCTAGCACTTTGGGAGGCCAAGGCAGACGGATTGCCTCAGCTCAGGAGTTCGAGACCAGCCTGGGCAACACGGTGAAACCCCGTCTTTACTAAAATACAAAAGAAATTAGCCGGGTGTGGCGGCATGCGCCTCTAATCCCAGCTGCTCGGGAGGCTGAGGTGGGAGAATTGCTTGAACCCGGGAGGCGGAGGTTGCAGTGAGCTGAGATCGTGCCACTGCACTCCAGCTTGGGCGACAGAGCGAGACTCTGTCTCCACCAAAAAAAAAAAAAAAACAAAACTAATAATAATAATAAATAATTTTCAATGTTTAATGATACATAATAATTGCACATATTTATGGGAATACATGTGATATTTTGATACACACATACAATGTTTAATGATCAAATGAGGGTTATTGGGATATTCATCACCTCAAGCATTTATTATTTCATCGTGTTAGGAACATTCCAACTTCACTCTTCTAGTTATTTTGAAATACGCAATAAATTATTGTTACCTATGGTTACCTTATTGTGATAATGAACACTGATTTTATTACTTTCATCTAACCATATTTGTACTCATTAACCAATCCCTCTTAATACTTGTTTCTTCACTACCCTTCCCAGTTTATTATAACCGTTGTTTTCCTATCTCTATAAGATCAATTTTTTTAGCTCCCACATATGAGTGAAAACATGAGATATAGGTCTTTCTGTGCCTAGTTCATTTCACTTAACATGATGTCTTCCAGTTCCGTCCATGTGCTCAACATCACTAATCATCAGAGAAATGCAAATCAAGACTAATAAGCTTGATTTAATAGATAATAAGCTATTATCTCACCCCAATTAAAATGGTTTTATCAAAAAATAAAACACAGGCAACAATGAATGTTGATGAGAATGTGGAGAAAGGGGGACACTTGTACACTGTTAGTAGAAATGTAAATTAGTAAAACCATGGAGGTCCCTCAAAAAACTAAAAATTGAAGTTATTTTATTATATATTATCTACTCCAATTACATATGGCAAGCTTTTTTTTTCTAATTTTTAAAATATTGTGTTACATTAGTTAAGATATTGAACAATTTGATATTGTTCTTTAAAAGCTTATTACTGAGGCCGTGCATGGTGGCTCACACCTATAATCCCAGCACTTTAGCAGGCCAAGGAAGGAGGATCTCTTGAGTTCAGGAGTTGGAAACCAGCCTGGGCAACATAGGGACACCCTGTCTCTACAAAAGGATGAAAATTAGCTGGGCAAGGTGGTGTGCGTCTGTAGTCCTAGCTACTTGGGAAGCTGAGGCAGGAGGATTGCTTGAGCCTAGGAGGTCAAGGCTGCAGTGAACTATGATCATGCTATTGCACTCCAGCCTGGGGATGACAGGACAAGACCCTGTCTTTAAAAATAAATAAATACATATATACATAAATAAATAAATCGCTTACTGCTAAATCCAACACTAGACTGAGTTGTGCAAAAGATGACTCAGATTCAGACTCTCCAAATACATCTGAATCTGTTTCTATGAAAAAATGTTATAGGTTAAGTCATGGAACAACTTAAGAATATCAACTCAGAAACATTAACAAAAAATATGACCTACCTCACAACCAATAATGAAAACACACGTTGTTATGATCCTCTAGCTACCAAACTCTATCATAGGAATGTTGCATTGATTTTCCACTCTTTTCTAATTGCCACTAAGGGAAGAATATATTTCAGTATTGTGAAATTTTGAAAAATTAAGCAGTTCTCTGGAAAGAAGAGAGGGAGTGGAAAGCAGGGTTGTTAGCAGTAAATTTGCATTGCAGGTTCATTCTAAGAAATGAGGAAATTATGCTCTTCTGTTTTATTTTGGTGGCAAAAGGGGGAATGGTTATCAATGGAAGTTGGCAACTAGTGTTTGTCTTAGAATTTGAACAGTCTCCTTAAATCAATTCTTTGATCTTCCAACTCACTTTGCTGATTCTTTCCACTTTTTTCCTACTTTTCCATTGCAACTCAAAATCTAATGTATTTTAATGTTTATCCATTTTTGTCTTTACATCTTAGGTTTCTTAAAATTTTAATTTTTCATACCCACATGTGTTTCCTCCTTAGCCATTTGTATATTACTTCTTTTTTTAAATAACAGTAGGAAAAATGTTGCTTAAGTCAAGAAGAATCTTTATATTGAAAATTCATTATGATTTTATTATTATTATTGTTGTTAATATTATTTTGAGATGGAGTCTCGCTTTGTCACCCAGGTTGGAGTGGTGGCACGATCTTGGTTCACTGCAACCTCCATCTCCGGAGTTCAAGCAATTCTCCTGCCTCAGCCTCCCGAGTACCTGGGACTACAGGTGCCTGCCACCACACATGGCTAATTTTTGTATTTTTAGTAGAGACGGGGTTTCACCATGTTGGCCAGGCTGGTCTCGAACTCCTGACCTCAAGTGATCCACCCACCTCGGCCTCTCAAAGTGCTGAGATTACAGGCATGAGCCACCTTACCCGGCCTCATTAAGATTTTAAAACATTATGAAATTTATGTAAGATTTCCAAATTCCCCAATCCCTAGTTGCACACAGTTTTGCTTTTCTACACATTATGGGAAATGTTTAAAATATAATCACTCCATTCATGGACTCAATTAATTATTGAAGTTGCCATTCATACTGCATTTATTGTGTACGACTGAAAATTATGTTTTTGGGGATAACCAACAACAACTAAAATAAAAACAAACAAAATTCACTTTGCACTACCAGGGAGTAAAACGTTGCAGTAGAGAAGTAGAGCCCGAATTAAACAGAAAAATACTGGCCAATACTCCAACTTCAGGATAAATCCAACCTAGACGTCTGAGCTTACATAAAAGACCAAAACAACAGTTATAATTTACCAGGGCTAGTTCGACAGTACAACAGTTAAAGTCACCCAAGTTGTAAAAAGACAATGTATGGCATCTCTATAATTAGAGTTTAAATCTGCTCATCTTGATGCGGTAATAAACTGAGAAATGCCAGGTTATATGCTCTTTTGGAAGACAGCACTTCTATATAACACATGTGGCAGTTTCCAATTCAAGCCCTGATTCCTGGCTCCTGCTTCTGAAACACAATGTTTCATTTTAATGAAAAATACATTACTGTGGTAAGATAGGTCATCAGCTGTTAAGTGTAATGCAATTTCTATAATAAAATTAATTTTATAGCTTGCATAAAAGACTTTATGCAGGTTAAATACTGTTAATTACTAGCTTAATTTTGTTCCTTAGAATGCATAAATGAAGCACCTCCACCCTCTATAAAAATAATGTCTACAGTATAAAATGTCCATGGGATTCTTTATGATTTCCATTTTTTATATTATGCTAAAATGCCAGCCATAGCCAACTGTGAGTTAATATGGCCTTTCATCGGTCACTGAAACAGAGGATATATTTGCTGATGTCTTAAGACTAAAACAGTTGTGCTGGTGAAAGGCCAGTGCAATTTTCTTCTGGGTTACTTATTTAGAGATAGCAATTCAGACCAAAAAAACTCTGATACATGGTTATAGATTTACGTAACCTAAGTGAACCATCCAGCAAATGGATGCAATTGATCTCAAAGGGAGGTGCAGGAGAGTAAAGGACATTCAAACCCCACCTATAACCAACATTGGAAAAACATTTCAATGTGAGTACAATTACAGTCACATAAAAGGACAACATATTATTGGTCAAATGTACATGTGAGCATTAATGCAATAACCTTTTTGCTCTGTGAAAAGTTTTCATTGAGCTATTTGCTAAAATAATGTCTTAAGTAATAAAGAATTTGGAATTAGTACAGAATATGGAACTGGACAGCTCTGAATTTGAATCCAAACTTTTTCATCAATTAGTTGCTTTGAGCTAGGACAAGTTACTGTATCTTCCTGATCCTGTTTTATTATCTGCTCTGTAAGTAAGTACAAGACAATTGTCTCATAGTGTTATTGCCAGGCTTGAATATAATGATGGATACAAATTTCCTGGCACTAACATGGCCTTTATAGATGTTGCTTTCCTTCTGTTTTGCTCTTTCTATTGACTCATGGGAGCCATTAAGGAAGAGATGTCATCAGATTTTAGATGCTCATTTGTTTGTCTACGCTATTGGGATACTATAGCAAATCACTGATTTGAATGGAGTGATACCTGGTTTAAAAAGGCATTACATTGTGTAAAATGTTACATTTAATTCAATCTGAGAAATTTTAAATTAGTTTTGCAAATAGCACATCTATGCTTTTTGATACTTGTTATATGGAAAACAGGAACCCTAGCAAAAAAAAAAATTGGAAAAGTCTTCAGGAGAACATTTTTAAAAATATCCCTCATTTAACTCCAGACAGGAGGCAAAGACAGAGGAAGAGCGCATAGAAACTCCTAGATGTGGAAAGATGTCAGAGATTCTCTACTCTGCATTCTGTCACATTCAGGCTGTAGCTATTACCAGTGTACTTTGCTTTCCTGGTAATAAGGACACAACCTTTCTTCCTCCCCTGGCCACTCTCAGCCTTGGAAGTTACTGGCTAGTGGATAGTAGATACTAGATGAGCCATCACAAGGTGGCCCTGGCACAGAAAGCATGGGTGACAGGGCTCCACACAAGCATAGGACAATTCAAACAGGCTGCGGGCAGATCATGCAGGGAAGCAATGTCGTTTCAACAAAGAATTCAGCAGGATAAATACGATCAAGCTCGTATTTCACAAATTATCACTTGTGTCTGAATGTCTTCCATTTCTGTTCATATTCATTCCTAATGGGTTAGGTCTCATCCCCCAGGTATGTTTCTAGTGAATATGAAAAACCCTATTGTCACATATTTCTTTCTTTATATACAACTACCATCATTTCATTAACTTTTGCTTAAAGGAACATTTTTTAAAAGTAATCTGACACGTTACTTTACCATTTTTTGATCACTTTATGTTGTGTCTTCTTTACATATACTTTGAAGGGCCATATCTGAAACAGAACTTTCTTTTTTCATTAAAAAACTAGCATATGTGGGCTATCTGCCTTTATATTCATTTTATTGACTATTTTACTATGAACAGTCTTATATTTTACTTTATATTAATTCCTCCAGATTAATGGCAAGTATTTAACCTAACATATGGATCCATCTCACTTAATATTAGTTTAACTTCATTTAATTCCTTCCTTTTTACTCATAATCAACTACTTTTCCTGATGAGATATTAAGAAAGAAGATATGTTTTGGCACCTCTGTCCATCTCTTTACCCATTTCTTACTCCTCTAAGAAGGGAAGAAATTCTAATCTGATTACACATTACCAATTAATCGGGCCACATTTACTTGTGGGCCGTCTGGCTGAATATTTTTACATCATAAGCAAACCATGGTGCTCTTCTTCTCTCTTGCCCCTGCCTTAATGAAGTAAGGCGTTTTCCTTGGCTTATTTCCTTTCTCATTGCAGCAGAGTTGAAATGTTGAGATTGGGTGTAGCTTCTCCTAACCCCTGCCATATTATCTGCTGAAACTGAAGCGTGAAAATGACCTTCATGGACCCTGAGCCTCAGCTTCACATTTCCACACAGGCGCCACAGAGATGCCATATTATCTGATGAAACTGAAGGGTGAGAAATGACCTTCATGGACTTGGAGCCTCAGCTTCACATTTCCACACAGGCGCCACAGAGACGCCATATTATCTGATGAAACTGAAGAGTGAGAAATGACCTTCATGGACCTGGAGCCTCAGCTTCACATTTCCACACAGGTGCCACAGAGACACCATATTATCTGATGAAACTGAAGAGTGAGAAATGACCTTCATGGACCTTCCACACAGGTGCCACAGAGACACCATATTATCTGATGAAACTGAAGAGTGAGAAATGACCTTCATGGACCTGGAGCCTCAGCTTCACATTTCCACACGGGCCCCACAGAGACACCATATTGGAGGGCAAGCTCAAGGCGGTGCCTTTACTAGAAAGGTTTTTAAAAGGGAACCCTTGTTCACATTTGTTAGGACACTGCTTATCTCTCTACTTGAACCTGTATAACTTATTTTATAAGATGGTAAGATACAAAGACTCTTAATTTTCTATCTACCAGGACTCTTGACATAAATTCAAAGCTCACCAGCTCTAGCGTCCCAAGTGCCTTTGACTACACTCCAATTTAACTTATTGTTCAGTTTTTATATAACTGTCTTCCTTATATTGTGCTTAATTTTCTTATTAATTTAACATTTTAAGAGGAATACTCGGCCGGGCGCGGTGGCTCACACTTGTAATCCCAGCACTTTGGGAGGCTGAGGCGGGTGGATCACGAGGTCAGGAGATCGAGACCATCCTGGCTAACACGGTGAAACCCCGTCTCTACTAAAAATACAAAAAATTAGCCAGGCGTGGTGGCGGTGCCTGTAGTCCCAGCTACTCTGGAGGCTGAGGCAGGAGAATGGCGGGAACCCGGGAGGGGAGCTTGCAGTGAGCCCAGATCGCGCCCCTGCACTCCAGCCTGGGTGACAGAGCGGGACTCCATCTCAAAAAAAAAAAAAAAAAAAAAAAAAAAGAAGAATACTCATTCTGAGAAGTTCACAAATCAGTTAGGCTTAATTAAGTATTTAAATAAATTAAATGTTTTAAAAATATTAAAGGCACACATATAAAATAATGATACTAGACTTAATTATGGAGAGCAGCCTCCCCTACAAATTTCAGCCACGATACAAGAGCAGTAAGCAGATCAGTCTACTCACCTTCATTCCAACATTTCAAGTGACTGGGGAAAGAATAGGGACAAAATAAAATAAAACAAAATAAAAGTTTCTTGTGGAACACTGAAAAATTATTATGTGCCAAAGTGTAAGAATGCTTTATATCCATCACATCATTTGTCCTCGGAGGTACTTTCTATTATTGATTTCATTTGACAAATCAGGAAACAGAGGTCTGAATAGGTAGAGAAACAACTGTCAACTTTGTACTTCTTAGTACAACGTTACTGCCTCTGAGGCCTGCCTACATTCCTGCACTGGGGTTTCATGAACATCGCTTGAGGCCATTGGCCCTATGTCTGTCATCTTTTATGTTTCATTAATAAACACCCTCAGCTCTTGATCTGTGAGGGTCTTAATAAATATGGTTGTATTAAATTGTTGCACTTTAAAGAATAATATATGATATTAAGAAATACTATTTCTGATAACAGCTTAAGCCATAATATGAAGTGTGCTGATACAAGAGGAGTTTGTAGGTCTTAAAAAAAAATAAAACAAAAAAACTAAGCTTTAATTTAGTATAAGTTTCTGACTTTTCTGCTAAAATTTATCTAGGAGTATATATAAAGAAAAGGCCTTATTGAAAAACTGGTAAATGCATCTCTCAAGTTTTATTTTATATTCAACATAATATGAAGTAAAAATAAAAATAAAATACAACTAAGAAATATAGCATTGGCTACTTTTTGAAACATTTCTCCACAAAATAGCGGGTAAAATATGAAAAAGTTTCGACACAATGTTTTGAATCTCTATTTCTTTATATCCTAAAGGAAATAACAATTTGACATGTCTCAAGGAAAAAAAAAAACCAACAAAGATTTTTTTTTGCGGGGGAAAGAAAGTCTACTATCCAGCCTCGGAGATTAGATTTAAAAGCCAAGGAAAACTTTGTTAGATTGTAGTGTGACAGAGCAAACCAATCTTTAAATCTACCAAAACACTTCTAGAATGCTAGAACACAGTATGTGTGAAAAAATGACAAGTGTTTTGAGAAACATCATTTTTTTATGTCCTAAACCACTGACATACAAAGTATAAAAAAAAGATGTGGTATAACATGGATTTGAGAATATATACTGTAGAACAACTATTAAGCTTTTTTTGGTATTGAAGTGTGTTCCACAAAACAGTTTTTACTGCTACATGAAGAAAAAAGTGAACCAAAGTAAATTAAACTACCAGAAAGAGGTGTTAGCTTGACATTAAGAACCTACAAATCTACATTTGTTTCCATTCTTAAAAATCAGCTTTTAATTAATAAGATTATAATCATTAAAAAATATATATTTTTAAAGCATTTGTTTACTTTCCTTAACTTGTAAATCACTACTGGTATTTTCCAACTCTCTTAGTGAATTTAAATGACAATATCATTCCTTAATTTTTCTATGACCTGAAAAAGTCCGATTAGAAAATGAGCAAATTGCTCACAATGCTCACAGAAATCAAAGTAAAAGCTTGTATTTAAAGAACATCAGTCTCTACTAAAACAAGAAATACCTAAAAATACGAATATATCCTAAATGTTGCAAAGCACATAAACCGGGTTGAAATAAAAATTTGAATGGGTAATTATGTAATATAAAGCCAGATAACCCAACCAGTTCATAATATTTTATACTATATAGGATATTATAAATTAGATAGTTACTGATGAGAT
Organism: Gorilla gorilla gorilla; assembly: GCF_029281585.2. Classification (NCBI taxonomy): domain Eukaryota; kingdom Metazoa; phylum Chordata; class Mammalia; order Primates; family Hominidae; genus Gorilla; species Gorilla gorilla. The sequence goes on along the minus strand of NC_086017.1, from coordinate 86,111,148 downwards.
AATAGCTTTTATAGTTAACTCTGTAGTAATTAAGTAGGATGGCAAGGCAGCAAAGAGGTCAAATTAATTTCTGAGTTCTTCCATTTATCTTTAGAAATGATGGGGAAAATTCTAACTCCAAAAGTGTTTTGTGGGAATCTAAAGAACAGTTTTGACAAAGAGGAGATCTCAAGAAAGCATTTATGATTAAGCAACCTGACATAAACAGTAATCACAAATTATTAGAACCAGTTGATGTTTATCTAAATGGATATATCATTCATCTGGATAATTATTAACCCAGACAAACTACAGGCCCTGAAATTGCAATTATGAAGGAGAACCAATCAAATCTTATGACCAATTTTAAAATTTTCACGATGGTAGAAATTATGAATCATAAAATGCTACCTTTGACTCAAGAAATGCAACCCTTGGTTAGACAGTATATTAAAAACTAGATGGCTAATGAGATATTTGTATGGTTTCTTTTTACACTTGTTTTTGTGACATTAAGACTCTCAAAGAATCGCAAATTCAAATAAAGCAATAGCCCTCTTTATCGGGGACTCTGCCCTGATATTCTGTAGGTTCTTTTCTATTTTCCCTAAGTGCCGGCCGGCTTGAGAAATAAAGGGACAGAGTACGAAAGAGAGAAATTTTAAAGCTGGGTGTCTGGGGGAGACATCACATGTCGGTAGGTTCCGTGATGCCCAGCTTTAAAACAAGCCACAAAACCCAGCAAGTTTTTATTAGAGATTTTCAAAAGGGGAGGGAGTGTGCGAATAGGTGTGGGTGACAGACATCAAGTACTTTACAAGGTAATAGAATATCACAAGGCAAATGGAGGCAGGGCGAGATCACAGGACCACAGGACCGGGGCGAAATTAAAATTGCTAATGAAGTTTCGGGAACCATTGTCATTGATAACATCTTATCAGAAGACAGGTTTTGAGATCAACCGGTATGACCAAAATTATTAGGTGGGAATTTCCTCTTCCTAATAAGCCTGGGAGCGCTATGGGAGACTGGAGGCCATTTCATCTCTGCAATGTCGACCATAAGAGATGACCATGCCCAGCGGGGCCAGTTCAGAGACCCACCCCCAGGTACGCATTCTCTTTCTCAGGGATGTTCCATGCTGAGAAAAAGAATTCAGTGATATTTCTCCCATTTGCTTTTGAAAGAAGAGAAATATGGCTCTGTTCTGCCCGGCTCACCAGCGGTCAGAGTTTAAGGTTATCTCTGTTGTTTCCTAAACACTGCTGTCACCTTGTTCTTTTTTCAAGGTGCCCAGATTTCATATTGCTTAAACACACATGCTCTATAATTTGTGCAGTTAATGCAATTATCACTTGGTCCTGAGGTGACATACATCCTCCTCAGCTGACAGGATTAAGAGATTAAAGTAAAGACAGGCATAGGAAATCACAAGGGTATTGACTGGGGAAGTGATAAGTGTCCGTGAAATCTTCACAACTTATGTTTAGAGATTGCAGTAAAGACAGGCATAAGAAATTACAAAAGTATTAATTTGGGGAACCAATAAATGTCCATAAAATCTTCACAATCCACGTTCTTCTGCCATGGCTTCAGCCGGTCCCTTCGTTCGGGGTCCCTGACTTCCCGCAACACCTCTTCTCTCTGAGTTTAGCTTAGACTTTCCCTTAGCTAACATGTCTGAACGTGTTCTTTGTTCTTGAGCAAGAGTTCACCATTAAAACTCACACAGAAAGAACTTGTCAAGACTTTACTAAATACAGTTTAGGATGTTTCTAATTTTCATTAAAAAAAAGTGTAGGTATTTTTAATGAGATTACATAATTTCTAAGTCAGTTATTTAAGACCCACCAAATTACAATAATTTATTTCTTTCAGAGAAAAAAAAAAAAACTAGCAATAAGCCTGCTGTCTGGCTTCATCAGCTCTAGATGCAAATAGGAAACTAAGGCAATATTCCATTGAGAGCTGATGGTGGATTATACCAGTGTAGTGTCAGTGTAAATTACTTAAACTGGTATTCAATTTAAAAGCAGACTTGCAGGATTTCCTGATGGATTGAATCTGGGAAAAACAGAAATAACAGGTAAGGATAACTTCATAGAGTTTGGTTTAAATAATTGAAGAATAAAATTGTCATTTATTGAGCTGGCCAACTTGCAGGAGAACCAGGTTTAGGGAGAAAATCAGAGGGTCAATTTTGCAAATAATAACCTTGAGTTACTTATTAGATTTCAAGAAGTGATATCAACTAGGTGGCTCAATGTACAATTCCAGAGTTCTACAGCACAATGAAGGCTGGGGATTAAAAACTTGAAAATTGGCAGTATAGGCATAGGAGTTAAAGCATGACACCATCTGAGATAAAAAGAAAATGCATTTAAATAAAGGAAATAAATGCCAGAATCATCCCTTCTGTGCTGTAATTGAGAAATCAGGAAGACGGTGGTCAACGAAGGAACCTAGTAAGCAGCAGCTAATAAGGTAAATAGAATTGACAATATTGTGTCCTGGAACCCAAGTGACAAATATGTTTTAAGGAGAAGTCAATGATTACCTATGTCGAATTCTGCAAAAAGGACTAAAAGTTGAAGAATATGGAGATCAATGTTGTCCTTGGCAACAACAAATTTTGGAAAGTAGAAAAGGAGAAGGCAGATTGGGGTGGAATCTTTAAAAACCAAGATGAAAGGATTTGGGTACAATGGGTGCATGGAGTTTTGCTCTCAGGATCAGAGAAAGGAGGCAGTATCTTGAGAGATTTGTAGAATATGGAAAGGTATTTTAAAATAATAATTGTAGCATGTTTGCATATGAAGAATATGATTAATTAGCAAGAGGAGAATTGATGATACAGAAGAAAGGGAAAAGTTGGTGGAATAATGTTCCTGCATTAGTTGAGAGGTGATAGGGTCTGGCACACAGGTAGAAGGCTTAGCATTTCCTATGAACACACTGTGGCCTCTTAGGGCACCTTCTCCATAGCATCCACAGTGATATTTTCTCGTATTAAGCCAGATCATAAGGTATGGCTGAATAAAAAGTCTTCAGTGGCTTTCCATCTCATTCAAAGTAAAAGCCTGAGATGTTACAGAGGCCTACAAGGAACTATGTAATTTGGCTCCATTACCCCACTGTCTCCTTCTGCTCTCACTGTCCTTCAGCTGACTACAACCCAGTCAGACAGAACTCCTTGCCCTCCCTCAAACACACCAGACACCTGCAGGCCTCTCTACCTGCAAAGTCTGTACTCTTAACAACTAGGCTATCCTGCATGGCTTGTCTTCTCTGTTCGTTTGTGTCTTTGCTCACATTTCACCTGCTTAATGAAGTCTTTCCTGACCTTGTAACCTTCCACCCTCCATGTGTATTTCTTCCCCTTAGCACTTACCAATACATGACATATTAAGAGTTTTAAATATTTTCTTTGATAATTGTCTTACCCCTCTAAATAATAGATTTTAAGAGAACACAAATTTTTGCCCGTTGTTCACTGCTATACATCCAGCAGCTAAATTACTATCTATCACATATTAAATGCTCAGTAAGTTTGCCAGATAAATGAAGAAAATGATATTTTAGGGCTTAACCTCAAATTTTTACTGCTTTGCATAAAAATCCTAAAACAACATTAATGTTTAAACAATATGCAATCACATACACTAGAGGGTATTGTAGTTTTCAGTGAGATTTCTCATATTGGTAACTAGAGCATTGGTGAAAGTTTACAAAAAAAATACATTTCCTACTTCGTAATTGGAAGAAACCAGGCCCTCTCGGAAATGTTTGATATGACACCAAGTACAGATAAATGCTACAGGATAAGAATAATATAAAAAAGAGATTCTTTTTCTACTTAATTGTATGGAGCCTGATATATTTATGGCTCTTCAGGTAAACAACAGTTTTTTTTTTAAACAATTCCAAGGCTCTGGTATATTCTATTGCAAAGAAAAGCAGTGAATCACAGGAATTCTGTAAACTATTTGACTAAATTTGGTTGCCAATCTCTACCATGTTTTCCAAACATTTGTTCAAAAAGTTTCCTCTTAGTCCCTGTTACTAGTATACACAATAGCTGTAATTTGTTGATGATTATTATGCAGATATTGTCCTCCTTTGATCTTGATATACAATAATTAATCATACAACAGATGTGAGCTGTGTTGTATTCTTTATTATCCCCATTTTTAACAGAAGGGAACTGGGGCTTAGAAAAATCAGATAACTGGCCTGTGATCACATTCTGATTTGTGTCAAATCTGGGATTCAAACCAAAAAAGCCGACTCCAGAATTCATAGCCTGAACCACTTTGCTCAGCTATTGCCTTGGGCTTCCTAGGTCAGCCATACAACCTCAGGAACCCTACAGTCATTGAGCTGGAGACTCGTATTTGTCCATGGAAAGTGTCTTTGTTTCGAAAGAGCTAATCAAGAATTCACATTAAAGCAAAAAGACAATTGAAAAGAAATTGCTGCCTTCAAACACGCAGTCAAGAAGATAACAGCCAGATTCCAAAAGATTCTGATGCAATCTAAACTAACTTGATTGATTATATCTATCAGTTTAATTATCTTTTAATATTTATATAAAATATTATTTCTTAAATTCTTAAAACTTAATAAACATGAAATTTTAAAGAGAACAGAAAAGAACTTATTATAAAGTACCACTAAGATAAATGTCTGAAAACCTAATTTCTAATTTCATTTCTTTGTCAGTCTAACTGATTGCATTCCTTAACATAGGTGAGCCTGTTTTTTCACATATAAAATTGGCAGACTACATCATATTTCTCTATTCCTTTCTTCTCTGTGGATTCTAATATCCTTAAAATAAAGTTTTCTCTTAAATTTATTCTTGCTAATTTGAAAAATGTTCAATAAACATCTCAGTTTTTGCAAAGACTTACTAGTCTTATGTCTATTGTATTATTCTTAAGAAAATGGTTCATTATAAAAAATATTTGGTTTCGTAATTTAATATTTTGTACAACTAAAGAAGTTAACGTATATAAAATATTAATTAGCAAATAATTAATTAATTTTGAGTATTCATTTGCATTATCCATTCTAAGTTATAAATTGGTGGAAGACTACAGATTTGATAAAGAGACTGGATGCTGACTAATCATTTTGATGCAAGCTTACAAAGAATAATTTCAACACTCTCCAAAATGGAGTGATTTATTAGCATGTCATGCTATTTATTGTGTGATATGATAAATATAATATGATTCATCATGACATTCTATAAATATTGCAGAGGATTATTAAAGCGATAAAATCCATTGGCAGAAATATAATGAGATCATGTCACATTTGTATAAAAGCTACATGATAAATTGTGCTCTCTACAGAGGCTGTTGTAACCTTAGATGGATTTAAAGTGAGAATTCTTGGAACACAAAGCAAAAGAAAACAATCCTAAATCGTACTTAGGTTTCAATTAAGAGCAGCTGTTGTGAGCAGGGAATAATACAGGAGTAGAGAAAGATTATCATCTGCACTGCCATTGGATGAACAATTTTTCAATATAGGGACTATTCTTTAAATAGTTAGTCTAAAATATTTCAGACAAAATTCAGAATAACCACTTCACTGAATCAACATGTATAAGTAAAAGTTCAAATGGCAGCATATGTGTGTGTGTATATATATATATATATGCATATATTTAGTTTAAAAATTGGTATGAATATGAAAACCCATATCAGGCTGTATTTTTATGCATTTAAAATTTTACTTTGTCAGATAATTTTTATTTCTTCCCTAACATGATAAAAATATACCCCTTTGGAGGAAAGGTTATTATAAGGGAAATTTTATTTTCTAAGTAGAGGCTTTTTAGGTTTCTGATGCTTTTACAGACAGAATTTGCCAAAGATTTTGTTTCTTATAGTGTAAAATATGGTTAATTAGTGGCCAACAATCTTTGGTATCGATTTGGAAGTAATTATTCAACACAACATGATTGTTGTCTTTACAAATGATTTTTGAATCATATACACAGTTTTTTAAAAGCTGCTTTGTAGTCATCTTCCTTGAGATTGTAAATTGTTCTCACACGTTATTTAAAATATCCTGAGAATAAGCACTAATTACTACTTTACAATTAAGCAAAGATAAACATATTCTATAATTCTAGGACAAGCAACCACAATGATTGTTTAAAGCATTTTTTGGGAGGAAATCTAGTTAACTCTGACAACAGAGAGATACAGACCCTGTGTCTATCACTACATTAATGAAATCTTTATGGGCTACAAATTTTTCATTTCTTACAATAATTTTTATGCTATTATATTTTTTAACCACTTTTGCTTCATTTCTTTAAGTTGTTTCAACTTATCTATTTCCTTATATATGGACTCAATATAACAACAATCTGGAATGCAAATTGATTAATGACTATACATATAATCTTTGTTATACTCCTGTGATAAAGATATAGAAGTCAAGCACAAACAAACAAAGAAAAAAAATCATACCTTTCTTTTATGGCAGCATGGCACATTTGAAATAAAATTTGAAAAGATAGGTATTATTAGGCCATACACCTTTTAAAATATTTAGATCTTTCTCTTTTTTATTTTTAAAATGTTATTTCCAGGAGCATAGATTCAAGTTGCCCTGAATAGACACTTCCTAAAATATCTTAGCTCTATTGTGCTTCTACATTGTATGTATTCTTTCAGGCCCCCAATTTTTATTTTGCATTAAAAGAAAATCAGTTTAAAATTAAAAGACCTGATTCAGATGTACCTATATTTGCTAAAGGAATAAAAGTAATTATTAGAAAATCTTTCTTTTTAAGGATTGTTAGAGAGCTAATCATATATTAGTATTCAGATAGATTTCAAATCACCGATAATTTGCCTTTAAATTTGGTCATCAGAGGACCAAACCATAATTCTCTAATGAGAGTGGAACTACCTAGTAGCTTGGCCCAGAGGATGAGGGTTATGCTAGTTCCCAGGACTGGTTCACTGCTGACTCCTCGAATTTGAAGGCAACCATCTATAATGGGAGAGGCCAGAGGATTTGCAGCCGAGCTTCCTCAGCAAAATACTTAGCCCCTCATCAGCTGTGTAACCTTCATAACATGTGTCAGTTTCCCCCTGCTGCATAACAGATTACAACAAAATTAGAAGCGTAACACAACACACGTGCATTATTTCATTTTCCATGGGTCAGGAATCTGAGTGTGGCTCAACTGGATCCTCTGCTCTGGGTCTCATGAGGCTAAAATCAAGGTGTCGACCAGTCTGCAATTCTCACATGAAACTTGGAGGTCTTTTTCCAGTCTCATGCTGATTGATGGCAGAATTCAGCTTCTTGCAGTTAGAGGACTAACGTCCCTGTTTCTCTGCTGGTTGTCAACGAGAGTTGCTTTCAACTCTTGGAGGCCACCTTCAGATCCTAGCCATATGGCCCTCTCAAAACATAGCAGCTTACTTCTCTAAAGCTAGAGGAAACTCTCCAGTCTGCTATAAAGGAGGCTTATGTAACAAGAAATAATCACAAGAGGATCACTCTTGTGGTATAATTTGCTTAGTTATATTCACACACACACCAATTCCACTTAAAGGTAGGGTATTAAACAAAGCACATGTACTCAGGAGACAAAACAGATGTACAGAGATTTTACTCTGCTATAAGTCTGCTGAGTGACCTTTGTCAAGTTATATCTCAGTATATGAATAAGCTTAGCACCTATCTCAAAAGTTTGGTAGAAAAAAAAGTTAACATAGGCTGGGTACAGTGGCTTATGCCTGTAATCCCAGCACTTTGGGAGGTCGAAATGGGAGGATAACTTGAGACCAGGAGTTCAAGACAAGCCTGGATCACAGAGTGAGGTCTCATCTCTACAAAAAAAAAAATAAAATTGGTCATGTGTGGTGGCAACACCTGTAGTCCCAGCTACCCAGGTGTCTGAGGTGGGAGGATTGCTTGAGCCCAAAGGGAATCAAGGCTGCAATGAGCCCTCATTGCACCACTGCACTCCAGCCTGGGCAACAAAGTGAGACTGTCTCAAAAAAAAAAAAAAAAGGGAGGAGGGCAGCATAAAAAAACTTCTTAGAGCAACGCCTATGCTCTGGACTCAATGAATGGTAGCTATTTTTAGACTTCACCCAGTAACTCAAAAGGCCCCATGCCCTCTGCCACATTACATTATGCTCATGATTAACAATGCAAAACTTTTGCAAAGCTGCCAAATATGGTGACTCATTCCCTCTTTAAAGACTATAGTTGGTGTTACCTTGCATAAACATAGGTTAAGTATTTGAGTATCAGTTGTTAAATGAGCTGATATGTGACAAAATGTAACCAGGCTTTTAGAATGAATGAATCTAATAACCTTAATCAAGAACTTACAGTAATTGATTTCTAAATTATGAATAGAAAATCACTTAAATGAACTCTGATTGTTAAATATGACATAGACAAATATTAGTATCAGTAGGCATAATTTTCTCCTATATTAACTCCAACATACATGATTTTAACAATTTTGAAATCTCCCCAAATGCTTTCTCTGCTTTCTCACCATCAAAAGTCATGTTAATTGGTGGTCTAGAAGGCATTATTTGGGGGAAAAACAAAGCAAAGCTATGATTTGCTAGGGTCAAGCAACGATTATGTTCTGACAGCCCTATAGCTAACATTGTTCATGCTTTTTGATCTGCACTTCTTTGAATACTGTGCCTGTGTCTGGGAAAATTTCACCTTATAAATTCTTCTCTAAGATGAAAGCACAAACCCAATTTCCCTTGCATCTAGAACATAGGCCTATAACCCTCATATAAGCATATGTTGCTAATCCCAAGTAAGAAGAAGAATGCCAGGTAAGATTGAGTATTGACTTCACTTCGTATCAATGAAGGAGGGAGAAACTTGGATTTGAAATTTCTCATTTTACGACTGACAAAACCTGGTACAATGTTTTGCTAATGTTGTAAAACTATAGTGACTCTTACACCTGTAATTGTTTGGGGATAACATTAGTGAAGTAGTCGGACAGCATATAACTCTGCTAGGATTTCCAATAAAAAAAATTGTGTTTCAATTGAAATTTTTAAGTTAACTTTTTAAACAAATTATTTTAGATGTGCTGTTTTGATTATCTTATTAATATTTAAATTTTACTGTTGCACCCAAAAATCAGTTATGCCTTTCAAAGATTGTTTTAAAAGTCGGCTCCATTTTTGTGGTAGGCAGAACTAGGCCGTATCCCCCAAGAATGCCCGCATTCTAATCTCTGTAAACTTGTGAATGTGTTAGGTTACACGGCACAGGGAAAGTTAAGGTTGCTAGCCAGTTGGCCTCAAAATAGGTAGATTATCTGGAGTCATCCTAGCAAGCCCAATGACATCAGAATGGTCCTTTAAAATGGGAAACAGAAGCTGAAGAGCTAGAGTCAGAGGGAGATGTGACTATGGAAGAAAGAAACAGAGAGAACAATGTTGCTGGCTTTGAGGATGCTGTGGGACCACAGGCCAAAGAATGTGGGTGGCCTCTGTCGGAGAGAAAAAGAAAGGAAATGGACTGTCTAGAGCCTCCAGAAAGGAATTCAGTCCTGCTGATATCTTGATTTGAGCCCACTGAGACCCTTGTTGAATTTCTAGGCTACATAATTATAAGATAATGGATCTATGGGGTTTTAGCCACCAAGCCATTAGAGGTAATTTGTTACAGCAGCTGCATAGAACTAATACAATTAATAAGTGTGACTTTACTTTCTCCAGGAGGGAAATTTCTGGTGCTTCCAGCTGTATATCAAAAAAGTATTTGGTAAACAAGTTCATCTAGATAAAATATGTTTTTTTCACAAATTTCAACAGAACACATCTCTACTATCAAACAACTCTGTTTATAACTCCTGGTCAAATACAGAAAATACAAGCAAGCAATATTTTATATCTGTGTCCACCTTTAGTTACAGAATGAACAATGACTACAGGTTCCTTTAAAAGTAAAAAATACATCTTACCAAAAAAAGAAAATCCCAATCTGAATAATGAGACTGTACTTAAACACAGAGAGCTCAAACAACTCAGCTGAAATGTGATGAATTTCCTAATTATTAACTTGGTTGCTGACCATGAGATGCAGGATGCAGGTGTTCAAAGGAAAGCATGCACTTTACCTGAATTTATTCAGCAAAACAATTCCAGCCTCTAAAATTGGTTTTAGGAATGATAACTACATTTTTCTTAAACTTTGACATGAAATTAACTTGTTGCTGAGAATTTGCACATGTGAATTCACCTTGACATTGATTTTTTGCAATCTTTATAAAGAAGAATAACATAAATAAACATGGCATTTTCCAGGTGGCTGCAAATCGTAACAGGGAAAATAAAATCCTGAAATCGAGTGGAGTTTTGCAATAATCTTGTTCTTGGGGTGAAACTGCAGCAAGAACATGCTTCTAGAATTTCTAATATTGAAACACTGACTGCGTCCAAGGTGGAAGAACATTAAATCAAATTCCACGGTGGGAACAGGGATGATCATGAGATGGCGAAGTTTGAGATTTCTTATTCTCCGTTATTTCTCTGCCCATAACAAATCAGTTTTCCAAGTTAAGAGTCACAGACAAGATCTATTAATTATCTTTCACATAGCAGTAAGAAGATGTCTATTCCTGACTTGAAAAAATTCAAAAGAGTTGTAACATTGGTGTGACACCTTAAGCAAAAACCTTGGACTAGTTATTTACAGTTGTAAAGGGACCCAAATTAGCCACAGCAGTCAGATTATATTTATACTTCCCATTGTTAGGGATGGAAATCCTCAGTGACAGTCATCAACCAGAAATCGCTGCCAGCCTTCAAAATGACCACCTTCTGTGGAAGCCAATGTTTTCCCAGAAGACAAAAGATCTGGAGCAAAAATATCCTGTGCTGATTAAAATAATTCACTCTAGTATAATTTTATAAACCTTAGAGAGCTGCAAAAGCAGATGAGTTTTATTGTTTACTAAAAGGTAAGATATTACTCAAGATTATGGTCACAGACATACTTATTCATTCCTTGACCACATGTGATTATTAATACGATACCCATATTAGGGTTTTTTCTATTTCTGATGTACACAAAAATCAGGTCTCTGTGTGAAAATGCTTTTTAATTTATATATGAATGAACATTCAGCATAGATGTGATTGCTAATAATTTTCCCACAGGTAGTTTTTGGATTATAAGAGCACAGAAATGATTTATAGTTATGGTCAGTGATGATAATCAAATACTCAAATCACATTGTCTTTTAAAAAAAAAAACATTTTCTAGCTGATTCTGTTGGAAATCACACCAAAGTACCTTGATATGATAATGTCTTAAAAATATATAAAAGAGTTTCTCTGGTACCAAAACAGAGATATAGACCAATGGAACAGAACAGAGCCCTCAGAAATAACACCACACATCTACAACCATCTGATCTTTGACAAACCTGACAAAAACAAGAAATGGGGAAAGGATTCCCTATTTAATAAATGGTGCTGGGGAAACTGGCTAGCCATATGTAGAAAGCTGAAACTGTATCCCTTCCTCACACCTTATACAAAAATTAATTCAAGATGGATAAAGACTTACATGTTAGACCTAAAACCATAAAAACCCTAGAAGAAAACCTAGGCAATACCATTCAGGCCATAGGCATGGGCAAGGACTTCATGTCTAAAACACCAAAAGCAATGGCAACAAAAGCCAAAATTGACAAATGGGATCTAATTAAACTAAAGAGCTTCTGCACAGCAAAAGAAACTACCATCAGAGTGAACAGGCAGCTTACAGAATGGGAGAAAATTTTTGCAACCTACTCATCTGACAAAGGGCTCATACCCAGAATCTACAATGAACTCAAACAAATTTACAAGAAAAAAACAAACAACCCCATCAAAAAGTGGGTGAACGATATGAACAGACACTTCTCAAAAGAAGACATTTATGCAGCCAGAAAACACATGAAAAAATGCTCATCATCACTGGCCATCAGAGAAATGCAAATCAAAACCACAACGAGATACCATCTCACACCAGTTAGAATGGCGATCATTAGAAAGTCAGGAAACAACAGATGCTGGAGAGGATGTGGAGAAATAGGAACACTTTTACACTGTTGGTGGGACTGTAAACTAGTTCAACCATTGTGGAAGTCAGTGTGGCGATTCCTCAGGGATCTAGAACTAGAAATACCATTTGACCCAGCCATCCCATTACTGGGTATATACCCGAAGGATTATAAATCATGCTGCCATAAAGACACATGCACACGTATGTTTATTGCGGTACTATTCACAATAGCAAAGACTTGGAACCAACCCAAATGTCCAACAATGATAGACTGGATTAAGAAAATGTGGCACATATACACCACGGAATACTATGCAGCCATAAAAAACGATGAGTTCATGTCCTTTGTAGGGACATGGGTGAAGCTGGAAACCATCATTCTCAGCAAACTATCGCAAAGACAAAAAACCAAACAGCGCATGTTCTCACTCATAGGTGGGAACTGAACAATGAGAACACATGGACACAGGAAGGGGAACATCACACACCGGGGACTGTTGTGGGGTGGGGGCGAGGGGGGAGGGATAGCATTAGGAGATATACCTAATGCCAAACAACGAGTTAATGGGTGCAGCACACCAGCATGGCACATGTATACATATGTAACAAACCTGCACGTTGTGCACTTGTACCCTAGAACTTTAAGTATAATAATAATTTTTTTAAAAAAGGCAAGGAAACAATCTTGCATACCAAATAGCAAAAAAAAAAAAGAAAAAAAGTGTTTCTGCTGTTTCGACGTGTGATAGTTCATGTGCAACGTTCATCAAGTGGAAATTGTCACTACCTATTTCATCAATTAGGTCGCAATGAGTTTTTATAACTACACACTAGGTGCTTCATGCAAAAGGCAATATTACATTTAAAATATGAACTCATTAGAACTTTTAAAAACATTCAGTAGTAATAAGTATAGTATCTGTTTTCCTTTTAAAAATGTTCTTTACAGAAAACCAAACACCGCGTGTTCTCACTCCTAAGTGGGAGTTGAACAATGAGAACACATGGACACAGGGAGGGGAACATCACACACTGGGGCCTGTCGGGGGGTGGGGGGTTATGGGAGGGACAGTATTAGGAGCAATACCTAATGTAGGTGACGGGATGATGGGTGCAGCAAACCATCACGGCATGTGTATACCTACGTAACAAACCTGCACATTCTGCACATGTGTCCCAGAACTGAAAGTATAGTTTAAGAAAAGGAAAAAAAAAAAAAAAAGCTCTTTATAATGAGTACAATTCTGAACCTTGTAACACTATCCTCCTAAAATAACATTATTGGATTTCTTTTTCTACCTCACTCATGTTCCATTTTTAATCATAACCCTTCACAAACACATGGTAAAGGCAGTGATTTATTGTACTGGATTTTTAACTACCTATCTACATTTATGCTTTGCTGTTAAATCTGTCATTCCTGACAAACACAGCTAAACAAAAACATTTGTTTATGGTATGAGATTAGGAACAAAAATCAAGAAAAATGATTTAGAACAGGGAATGGTCTGATTTTTCAGACAAAAAAAAACTAATTGAATTGTTACTTCAACAAGGAAAGACAAGACAAAGGACATTTGGTGAATATTTGCAAAAAGGAAAAAAAAAAATCTGGTCTTGTTGGTCGGCGGCAGTGATCTACAGCTCTGTATAATATGGTTCCAGCTCTATAAATCTGTTCTACTCCACAACACTTTCCCGAGAAAGTGATATATTTCTAAAAAAGTTCCATCTACATGTCACCCTGAAAGCTTACTATGTTGAGGATAATTCCGAATGCAGAAGTGTGCAGCACAACCCCTTTTTGTGACCCAAAACTGACTTATTTATCAACTATGAACATGTTTATAAAGTAAATATAGAAATACTGTAGCAGTTTAAAGAGAATGCTTGTCTCCTTTAAAGTATTTCTAACCTTCCGAAGATTCTAAATGTTAACATCTCTAAGCATAAGAAGCTTTGTTCCTCCTGAGGTACTGAGGATCATACTTACTGAATTACTGAAGGAACAAACGTGTCGTATAAACCCAAGGATGGAGAGTCTAAATGACTTTAAGGAACTCCAGCAATGTCCCAGGCACTGCAGGCTGTGGGTGGCACACATTTGAATAAGCCCGCATACGCCTAGTATCAGATTGAAGCACGTATAAATAAAACGCCCTAGAAGGTGAGAGATAACGGTAACTTAAAATATTACACACAAAGGAAGGGAATCCACATCCTCATGATAAAATATTTTAAGATCTCATTTTGTTTCTAACTGGTCTTTAGAAAATTTGAGGAAATCCAAAGTTAAGTAGACAGAATATTCAGGTAAATAACATAGTTTAAATACACACACAGGCATACACAACATAATCATTTTTTTAAAAAGACCATAACTTTTAGCTGTTTTGTTTTGTTTTAATGAGGGATTGAAACTGCATACTATTAACATATGTCCAAAAATTGCAATTTACTACATCTGACATTACACTTTCCTCTATTATAGGGTAGACTTTAGCAAATCAATTTGCAGATTATAAAGTGCTACTAATCACCACTTCTGAATTCATAATCTACTGATGTATGTTCAAGATTTGTACCTCCTTAAATTACCATAAACATCTGCAACCCTCCCATGATAAATGTTCCTCAGAATGTTACAAGACTCAAATTTAAGTGTATGCTAAGTATTCTGAAGGCAATTGCTTCAGTGTAGTGATACATGTAAGAACCTTTTTCTTTTCTTTTTCTTTTTTTGTAAACTCCTCTATAAACAGGCAACAAAACTTCAGTATTTTAAAAGTGAATGGGGTTTTTTTTTTCAATTTTATTTTGGAGACCCTTGTAGAACATGTAGTTAAAATTAAATACAACCATCATGATCATGCCTTTTAAAAAATCACCATTTTTTAAAGAAAATATCACGCAATTTAAAGGTTTTATAAGCAGGGTTAGTATTAGAACTATATTCTACGGGCTAATGATTTCTGTTTAAGAATATTTTGTTTCAGTCTGAATACAGTCATCCCTTGGTACCTGTGGGGCACTGGTTCCAGGACCCTCCTCAGAATCTGCAGATACTCAAGTCCTTTACATAAAATGGTGTCATATGTGTATATAATCTATGCACACCCTCCCGTATACTTTAAATTATCTACAGAGTTGTTATAATACTTAATACAATGTGAATGCTATGTAGTTGTTATACTGTATTGTTTTTCATTTGTATCATTTTCATCTTTTTTTTGTTTTTCATTTTCTCAAATATTTTCAATCAGCACTTGGTTGAATCCATGGATGCAAAACCAGAGGATGTATTTTTAATCCCAAAAGTGTTGAATGAGTTGTGAGTCACAAAAACTAGTAAAATTAGTCAATCAAGTTTGTTTTTGAAAGCTGGTGGTCCAGCCAGGCGTGGTGGTGCATGACTGTAGTCCCAGCTACTTGGGAGGCTGAGGCAGGAGAATCACTAGAACCCGGGAGGCAGAGGTTGCAGTGAGCCGAGATCACGCCACTGCACTCCAGCCCGCTGACAGAGCGAGACTCCGTCTCAAAAAAAATAAATAAATAAATAAAATAAAAGCTGGTGGTCAACAGTTGATTAGATAAAAAAAAAGTATATATACACCATGGAATACCATACAGTCAAAAATAATAATAAAATCATGCCCTTTGCAGCAATGTGGATGTAGCTGGAGGCTATTATCCTAAGTGAACAAACCCAGAAGCAGGAAATCAAATATTTCACATTCTCACAAGTAGGAGCTAAATAATGGGGGCACATGGACATAAAGATGGAGATAATAGACACTGAAAACTCCAAAAGAGGGGAGGGCAACAGGGGAATGAGGGTTAATAAACTGCCTATTGAGTATAATGTTCACTATTTGGGTGACAGGTGCACTAGAAGCACATTTCCTACCATCACGCATGGAATAGCCATGTAACAAATAATGTCTGCATCTAAAATTAGAAAATAAGATAAATACAATAAAAAGATGGTGGTGACAATTAATAAGGTCTGCCTGATATGGTTTGGCTTTGTGTCCCCACCCAAATCTCATCTTGAATTGTAGCTCCCATAATCCCCACAGGTTGTGGGAGGCACCCCGTGGGAGATATTGAATCATGGAGGTGGTTTTTTCCATGCTGTTCTTGTGATACTGAATAAGTCTCATGAGATCTGATGGTTTTATAAAGCACATGCCCTCTTCCCTGCCGCCATGTAAGATGTGACTTTGCTCCTCATTCGCCTTCAGCCATGATTGCGACGCCTCTCTAGCAATGTAGAACTGTGAGTCAATTAAACCTCTTTCCTTTATAAATGACCCAGTCTCGGGTATGTCTTTATTAGCAGCATGAGAACAGACTAATACACTGCCCTTTCAAATTGATAATCAATCAACTTAAGGATATGTCCAGAGATTCCTCACCTCCCCAGACTTCAGCTTAAGGGTTTAAGGGCTGACACAGGATGTGTCAGTTTATGCAAGCTAATGCATAAGCAAGCATACCAAGAGGACAGCTAGAAAATCTTTGCTCTTCTCTCCAACTTTCCCTGGTAAAATATGCCAAAAATGCATTTCAAACTTACATGTTTAAAATTATTTTTGAAATAATTATTATGGACCTCCACTGATAGGCACATAGGACTTAATTTGAATAATATAATACGTAATCCAAATCCTGTTGGAATTCCCAGTGTCTATTATCTCTATGTTTATGTCCATGTGTCCCTACTGTTCAGCTCCTACTTATAAGTGACAACATGCAATAGGCATGTAAACAAGAAGGCATTAAACTTGGAGGGAATAAAACTAGAAGTATTTTTGGCTGGATAGAAAAACGAAAGCCATGATAACAGTGAACAACATGGGTATAGTTAACTTTAGTTGACCGTTTCTGAATTTCTGTCTAAACTCACTCTACGACTACTACTTTTAGAAGTTTATTCCTCAAGAAAAGTGACTTGACATGTCAGTAAGTAGATTTTCCAATTATTGGAGGTAGGGCTAGGCAGGAGAGGTTTTTCCATCTGACCTAAAGAACTAAATTCAGATAAAATATTTTATGCAAATTACACAATATTGTATACAATTTATACAAACATAAACTAAGACATTTCACCTCACCAAATCAGGATTCGTTCATGATAGAGGTTGCCTTATTATTGTAATTACATATAAAATTTAAATATTCAAGTAAAAATATAACTCTCAATTACAAAAAGGCAGGACTTAAAACATATTTCCATAAAGACATAAAACTTAAATTTCCATATCATACATGTTTGTTAATGTCTTTGGTCAATTTAGTTTCAAATAGATAAATCACATTGTTAGACAATGGTAATAGGTATATAAAGTACAGATTATTGACTTTATATTTAGCATGCTTGCACGATATTTTTGGGAAATAGGCAAATGTTTATTAAACTATAAAAAGCTCTGAAAAGCTATTTTATGAGTAGTACTGTATCTGCTAGCCCACTTAATCTACATCAACAAGAGTTCATACAAGAAGATATATCATCAGGAAGCCAGGATTTCAATCTGCCTCTTATCACAGTAATATGAAGTCAGTCTCCAAAATAAAAAAGATGGGTGGAAGAAGTTAATGAACCCATTTATCTTAATGTATGGTAAATCTAATGCCAAAAGCAGCACATGATATTTTATTCACTATTTTCCTAGTGCATCCTACATTACAGAAGATAGTTATTTTATAGCATCTGATAACATTTCTTTTGACTTCTATTTATATGAAATAATTGTTTAAATATAAAGAAATGTTTTCGTGTAGGATGTATCCAAATGCTAAAATATACATACATGTTATTCTCACCACAGTTGTAACAAATATTTGCTTATTAATGAACTACCTTTAAAGAATAGAACATTGTTTAGGTTTTGAAATGAAAGAAAAAGAACATCTATAATGCATTTTTAACTCTTTTTACAACTAGAAAATAGTCTCAGACTTTAAGCGTTTTATTTAAATTTAACTCTAGAAATAACATTGCACTTCTCAAAGCTCTATGTCTCAGTAACTTTGCATTAGATGTAAAATTTAAAGAACTAAGTCAACAGACTTGGCCCTCAGATATTTTATTTTAAAAACAAAAACTAAATGAATCATGTACTTTAACGTAAAAAGCAAAACTGACCCTGAATAAGTTCAATGGATTATATCAATGTCAACATCTTTGTTATGATATTGTCCTATAGTTTGGCCAACATGACCAACGGGGGAAGCTAGGCAAGTGGCAATAAAATATCTCTGTATTATTTCTTATAACTGCCTATGAATAAAAAATTATCTCAGAATTAAAGTTTAATTCATAAAACTAGCTTCTTTCAAATATAAATAACCAAAGGTTATATTTCTTAAGGAAAAAAATCCAGACTTGAACACTTTCAATGTTTAGAATTTCCCTAGTCAATTTAACATGAGATATGATCACTGAGCTATTTTGAAGGTGATGACTTTATGTTCACTTGTCCTAAATACAGAATGAGCTTTACAAAATATCACTTACAAAGAGATTGTTCAGTTTATCACATCAGATTTGAAGATATGAATGTTAGATTATGCAGGGAAAATTTCAATTTGGAACCACAAACAATAATTCCTGAGAAATCTGCTATAAAAAGACATCAACATAGTGAAGGATTACAAAGATTTCTGGTTCTTATATTTTGTTTTATAAAGCAGCAAGAATATTTGCCAAAGTCCTTACAGAAACACTGAGAAATTTTACTTTAATCAGAAAATAAGGAGATACCCTAAGTTTTAAAAATACTTCATGCAAAATGTGTATCATGCAGTTTAACAAAAAAAAAATCTCAAGGGCAGCATCATGAAATAATTGGGGTATGAAATTCCATAAGCAAACATTACTAATTTAGATTAACCAAGCATTTCTTTGCCAGAAATTAAACCCATTATTTTGTTTCACCAATTAACTTTATTATAGAACAGAAATCATCTATGTGTGCATGAGTCAGTCCTAGCATACATATTTGATGCTAGATGATAAATGTTGCAATTTCCAGGGTAAAGTTAGTATTTACATTACTCCATTGTCTCTTAATTTTAAACAGAATTGGCAGCTCTTCCTGGAAGACATCCTGTCCTTTCCTACACACCATTTCAAGGGCTGTTCACTTTTTCTTACTGCTGTAGTTCTTAACATGTCCTATGACATTGTTGTTCACACATAGGTTTTTAAAATAGATTGAGAACTTTTAAATTTATGAAGTGTGTGTAAAAGAATGTATGATTATTCATATTCCCATTTCATGAAAAATTAAATCATATTTTGGACATAAAAATTGTTAAAGGGAAGCTTTTCTATAAATATTTTCTTTTAATAGTACTTTTTAGCATTGAAATTTAGATCATTCAATTATGGAGATTTCTTCATTGAAGAGAAAAATATCTCTTCAAAACTCTAAATAAGCTGAGCTTTATCAACTAAATTTATAGGAATACAGGCTTCAGAGGTATATAATTTATCTTACAATAATATTTTCCCTTCTAAAATTTGTCATGTTTTGTCACAGGTTTAAAGTGCAAGGCAACTAATGATATGAAAGATAATGTGGTATATGTAGTATACGTGAACCTGATCTTTTCTCAAATATTTATTGTTTTTATTTTATTTTCTTTGCTGTCAAGTAGAGTGGTAGCAAATATGTATTATTTGTAAAGCCCCACACAATTTGCACAAAAATAATTGTTGCATGAACTAGACATGCTTTCTGTGATATTAATCTGTAATATTCTGCAAGCCACAAAAAATAATTCACGCCCATTACAAGAAGCTTATTTCAGCATTTTACCTGTCAGAAACCATGATTGATATACTTAAAAGTAATTTTTGCAAACATTGTTATAATATAGTCCATGTGTAATATACATGTGAAAACAAAGTCTACAAAAAGTAGGATGTTATCCCTTCCTTGATTAGTTCAAAGTATTTCATCAGCTAAATTCCTTTGAGATGTGTAAGATAAGGTGGTTCTTTAGAGGAACTTTGGACTGGAACTTATGACCGTAGTGACATGAATACATATCAAAGTACTTCATTTTTAAAATATAGAAAACAGACATGAAGAAAATGTATTTTAGAGTTTCAAATAACTGAAACTGTCGTTTTTTTCAAATGAGGCACTAAATAAGTGCATAAGTCAATTTTTTTTCAGCCTAGGCAATATGGCAATATATATAAGAACAAGTAAATATAACAAACAGTGCAAGATTCATCTGGAGAAAAATAATTATACACATGATAAAATATGAAAGAACAGAAGAAAACTCAACCAATGATGTAGGATAAACTCATCACAGGATATCAATATATCACCAAGGTTTGCACATTTAAAATATGGGCAGGCAACAAGGAAGAGCTCTTCTGCAGGAATAGTTGCCTTTAATCTTCTATCTTCACTGTTTAATGAAAATGATAGGAATGTTAGTAATTTCAAAAAGCATCACAGCAATATTCATTAGAGAAGACTTCTGTGAATTCTCTTTCACCTGCTGAGCCCTGTTGGAAGGAATCAGCTGTAGGAGGGAAGAAGGCATTTATAAAGGCAAAGAAGATCTGGAAACAGCTCTGGCCATCAGGTATGGAGAGAGAAGAGGGGGAGCACAGCAAGGACACAGCCGTTGCAGAACTCGATGGAGAAATAAACACTGTAAGAGAGGCAGTGGCCACGAGAACCAGCCTGTGGGTGGTATTTATAACCTTAACTGTGTCTCCTAGCTGGGTGTATTAGTCAGGGTTCTCTAGAGGGACAGGACTAATAGGATAGATGTATACATGAAAGGGAGTTTATTAGGAGAATTGACTCACATGATCATAACGTGAAGCCCCCAATACGCCATCTGCAAGCTGAGGACCCAGGAAGCCAGTCTGAGTCCCCAAACTGCAAAAGTAGGGAAGCCAGCAGTGTCCCCTTCAGTGTGTGGCTAAAGACCTGAGAGCCCCTGGCAAAACACTGGTGTTAAGTCCAAGAGTCCAAAAGCTGAAGAACTTAGAGTCTGATGTTTGAGGGCATGAAGCATCCAGCATGGGAGAAAGATGGAGACCTGAGGACTTAGCCAGTCTAGTCCTTCCGAGTTCTTCTGCCTGCTTTTATCTTAGCCACAATGGCAGCTGATTAGACAGTGCCTACCCAGACTGAGGGTGGTTCTGTGTCTCCTAGTCCACTAACTCAAATGTTAATGTCCTTTGGCAATACCCTCAAAGACACACCCAGGAACAGTTATTTGCGTCTTTCAATCCAATCAAGTTGACACTCATTATTAACCATCACACTGGGGAATAGCAAGCATCAGCTACCAACTACTGTCAGAAAACCATTCTGCACTCATTTAATCAGAGCTTTGCTACGCTTGGGTTATATTAAAGCACGAAGAAGAAGAGGCCTATCTTTTTACCATTTTCAATACACTGCGGCAGGAGGCAAAAATACAGAAGACTACCAATTGACCTGATTTCCAGAGAGGGACTATGCAGTACCAGGAGTGAAAAATTTGCAGCAGGCCACCCAGGGTGCAGGGACACACACATATCTTCCTTGTTTGATGAAAAAGTGGCACAAATTACAGAACACTGGACAATAACTTTTATGAATTAAATTCAGAGAAGAATATGTGGAAAGAATTAATTAAGAGGAGGTGCTTCTGTAAAGAGTGCGGTATAAATAACTTTACTTAGAAAAATTTAAGGCCTAAATATTTTCTCATTGTTTGTCCTTGTTGGAATATTTAATACTAAAGGAATGCTTGTGGCCAGACTCCACGGCTCTCGCCTGTAATCCCAGCACTTTGGGAGACTGAGGGAGACGGATCACTTGAGTCCAGGAGTTTGAGGTCAGCCTAGCTAATATGGCAAAACTCTGTCTCTACAAAAAAAAAAAAAATATATATATATATATATATACTAAAATTAGCCAGGGGTGGTGGCATGTGCCTGTGGTCTCAGCTACTCCAGAGGCTGAGGTGAGAGGATTGCTTGAGCCCAAGAGGTCGTGGCTGCAGCAGTGAGCTGTGGTCACACCACTGCACTCCAGCCTGGGCAGCACAGTAAAACCCTGTCTCAAAAAAACAGAAAATGCTTGTGATAAATGTGAGACACTAAGATTAAACAGAAAAGGGGGCTCCTTACACACACCACCTAGCTACCCAGCTCAAAATAAGAAGTTGCCAAAACCCTTAGAGTCCCTCATCCTGAGAACTCTCTCCCCCAAAGAGATTACCATTATCCTGTATCTTGTGTGGTTTTTAATTCCTCTTTATTTTTATTAATAGTTGTACCATCATATGTGCCTCTAATATGTTGTTTAGCATTGCATGCTTTGAAATTCAAGTATACTCAAGAAGTATGTAACTTTCTGTGGTGTGCTATTTTCATTCAACATTGTGTTCCTGAGATTAATCTTGTTAACATTTACAATTCCGTTCCCTCATTCACAATGCTGTGTAGTATTCTATTTGTAAACATGCTATGATTTGTTAACTTACTCTCCTGTCAATCTTCAGTGCCCCGTTACCGTAGACATAGCTGCCATGGATGCTCTTGTGTGCCCTGATGCACACGTGTCTAAGCTTCCTTGCTAGCTTTTTAGGGGTCAAATGGATGGATCATAGGTTGTGAGCACCTTAAAATATATTGTATAATTCCATATTGTTTTTTTAACTAGTGTGACAATCCATAATCTCATCTGCAGTGCATAAGGGCTGCAATATTCCCATGTACAAATTATCATTCATATGATCAAAAACATTGACTAATCATTTACTGCTTACTATATTAAGTAAAAATATTTGCAGTTTATGTACAAACTCATTTTTCTGGCTTATCACTATCTGTTTCCTACTCTAAAACATAAACCTGAGGGCCAATCATGATGTGTGTCTTCCTGTCACTGCAGGAAAAATTCACAATTTTCAAGTTGCACAAATATAAGTTTAATTTTAATTTTGTTTATCTAAAATGGTATGATTTCAATCAGAATTGCTCTATCACTAGCAGAAGATAGAGCTTTGCCAAACCCCACTGTGCAAAGGAAGTGTGCATATAGGTTAAGAGATTTTCTTTTTTTTAGCATAAAAAACCTGCCCACCTATGGGAATGCAAACAATTTACTCCACTTTTCATTCGCAAAGTGTTGACAATACATTCCATAGAATGTTTTACAATGACTAAATGAGATAATATATGAAAAGCCTCTAATACAATGCTCAGTATCAAGCAGACATTCAATAATGCTATTGTTATTCAGCAGCAATGCACTGATAAATCACCAACTTTGAGGGCTACTCTAATAACAAACAGGTATAATATAACCATATTCATTAAGAATATAATTTCTCCAAAGTTGTAACTTCAATAATATTTAATATTCCAGGTAAGATAACCTTACTGATACTTTAAAAGCCCAGGAGTTCTTTATTGTAATAAAAATGTAGTAATCTGCAGATTAGATTATTAGATCAGAGACTAACACACTTCTTAGTAGAAATTAACTGGGGTTGAAGAATGTACATGCTTTCCAGACATACATCATGCACACAGGCATATTGTCTCTGGTCTCAAGACTGGATTCAAGGCTAGCCTATCGGAACATCTACATCTTATTAAATTATGTTTACACTAAGTTAAAAGCATTTTAATATAATTATCGCTGAGGATTGTCATCACGCACAAATCCCAGAAGGACTGTGTTGCATGACAAAGCAGACCAGATATCCAGATCCTGGGTGGTAAGCAAGACTCGTTCTCACCTCCACAGTGCTGTCAATCTGCACTGACGGCAATCTCTGTATCACTAACATCTATTAATGTCACACACATGTTGAGTGCAGGTTAGGTCTTTTCATAGAACAAGACAGACAGAGAGAAATGGAGAATGAATATTAGCTTTAATGAATGGATGCAGAGGATCAAATATTATCCTTAAAAGAATATTTTTGGTTCTTTTCATCTCCTCTATCCCTATTTAGCTATATTTTTCATGAGGAATATTAATGCATTATTAGTCCACAAGTTCAACCTTTATACACTGAGAAATAGGATTAGCATGGCTTATAAAATTTATCTGGGGGAAGGTTTCAGCTCTTGAGGAATTATACAGTGTATTAATTCTTACTTATTTAGGTTACAGACTGTTCAGCCAGGAATTATGTACCTATAATTAAGTACAGCATCGATAGAGATCCTATGGTTGTTACTTATATATCACTTCTGTTCCAAATGCATTTAAGTTGTCTGCAAATATAAAATATTTAAGCTCTTTAGAAAGAACCTTTAGGAAATACAAAAATAGGGAAGCAAGATGGTGTCAGAAATGTGGTCAATGAACAAATGGATACTTAGACGAATCATGCACTGAGTCAGGGCAGAGCACAAATTTGACTTTGAGTTTTCTAATTAACATGCACAAAAGAGGAAATGTAACCAGTAACAAGACCATACGTGATATATTCTAGTTATTTGGGAAAAACACCAATATGAAATAAGAGAAAATATTTCCTATGGCCCCTCATAAAGAGAAGGTTTTATGAGGACTAAAGCAGTTCAGTAAGAAGCGACTGTGTTGGGCCCAGTATGATGTGGTCCAGTCAGGCTTTTTTTATTTTATTTTTTGAGACGGAGTCTGGCTCTGTCGCCCAGGCTGGAGTGCAGTGGCGCGATCTCAGGTCACTGCAAGCTCCGCCTCCCGGGTTCACGCCATTCTCCTGCCTCAGCCTCCCGAGTAGCTGGGACTACAGGCGCTGCCACCACGCCCGGCTAATTTTTTGTATTTTTAGTAGAGACGGGGTTTCACCGTGTTAGCCGGGATGGTCTCGATCTCCTGACCTTGTGATCCACCCGCCTCGGCCTCCCGAAGTGTTGGGATTACAGGCGTGAGCCACCGCGCCCGGCCAGTTAGGCATTTTTTGATGGTCTCACTTCATCTTGAAATAGATTTTAGATTACATGGCAGAATGGATGGCTTCGTTTCCTCCAGGCCATCTTCCATAAATATTATTTATCTTATCCATGTGTCTGAAAAGTATCGAGCTGCAGTGAAATTGTGATTATAGTCCCTGACAAGGACCGGGAAAGCTGTAATTCTATGTTTTCATTTATGAACAAAGCTTTACACTCCAAAAGTCAACAAAATTGCATGTAGCACAAACATCCTCATATGAAAAGCAGGAGCTGGATAAAGATGGGCCTGAACAGACCACTCAATTTCTGACTTGAAAGGTATACAAGCAGTGCTGGCAGTCAAAGTGAAGACTTCCTCGGGAAATAATTTTGGGACTACTTTAATGCAAAGAAAAGCAGGAAATGAAGTTCAACAGCTGCATTCCATAAAGCATACTGGCAGTAATTTGTCAAAAATAAATAAATAAAAAATAAAAATAAAAATAAAACTCTTCTACTGAAAAATGGCTCAAGCCTTAGGAAAGAAGAGGAAGAGAGAGGAAGGGAGAGGAGGAAAGAAACCACCACCAGCTACAGAGTGCTTGGTTTTGAGCAGCAAAGATTCCTGAAATACTTTCCAAAATAAACCTGTGGCAAAATGTTGAACTTGGAAACAGAAATAGACAACTTGATGCACAAAATAATCAGTTCTAAGATAGTCAAAATTTACAAAAGGATACAGAGCATTTATGGTGTTGACTGAGAAATTAACCATGTACATTTGCTAAAAGTAGAAATCTGGGGACAGAGACTGAAAAATACAATGGTCCCCAAGGCTATTTATTTTGGCATTACTTATTTATAAAGTAAATACATAAAATTGAAAGTCTTTCTCTATAATTTGTGTCTCCAAATCTCCCAGAGTCTTTTATTGTTTCAGATCTGGTCTGGCCTCACTCATTTTTGCTCTCAATCTGCCTGGCTTCTGAGGCCACTGGAGTCTGTGCTCCCAGCTCATGTCCATTCCACAGTGGAATGTGAGAAAGTAGTAAAACACAACAATAAAAATAAATAAGATTCTATGTTTGAGTCTGAGTGAGAGCAGCTAGAGGTGACTTAGATTAACTGAAAAGGTGTAAAAGAATTTTGCTAAAATCATGCCTCAAAGATTGTACAGTATTAATCATGTAACACGGCACTGTGCCACACGGGGGCACTATATAGTCAGCTTTCTCAGATGAAAACAAAATGTAACAAGAGTTTATAAAAACAAGATTTGATGAAAATAAAATTACATTCTCTCCCAGGTAATAAAAGAAATCAAAATTCTGGAACATTTAAAGACCTTATGTGTGGTTTGTAATAAAATGGAAATAGCTTGACTTGCTCTCACATCCGTTTCACCTGCAACTTGGCCCCTATCAGTTTTTCAAACAGCTTAGGAATTTTTCAACCTAAAGGCCTTTGCACATTCTATTTATCTCTGCCTAGGACACTCTCTGACCTCACTGTAATCTTTTAGGTCCCAGTTGAAATGCAATTTCCTCAGAGACAGCTAACCTAGACACCTTACCTAACGCAAGTCCCTCTTACACAACATGCAACTATATGTCAGCCCTCTGTGTATTTTAGTCATGGCACTTATCCCAGAGTATTTTACTTATGCACATTGCACATTCCTATGAGTTTTTTCTGTTGCCTTCAATATGCTTTAAGCTCCATGAGGCTAAACACCTGTCATTTTTGGTCACTGTTTAATCCCCAGAGCCTAGGCCAGTGGGGCATAATAGAAACAAAAACTATGTGTTGAATGAATGAATGAATGAATGAATGAATCTCTGTGACTGTGACTTATTTCTCCCTACAAAGTTTGACTGAGTCCCACATTCTCACAGAAATCTTTACAATAATAATAAAAAAAGTAGTGAATGTCACCATGTGTTTTCTGACCAATAAACCTGAAAACTTGTCTGGAGGTTATATGAATTATGGAGACTTCTGATACACTATTCAACATTGCTTCTCTTCTATTTAAAAACCTGTGCTTCTTTGGAAAGGGTGAAGTGGGACAAGCTGAAGAACACAGATGTTTGAGGGAAGAATGCTTACATTCACCCACTTCGTGATAACTTGGTTCCAGCTTTGGTCCTTGTTCTCTGACCCCACACCTTCCTTTGCTGCTATTTTCTGTATCTACCCTTGTTAAAACAGAAATACAGAAAAGAGGTTACAGAGGAGTTTAATGCTGCCCTGTCTCAGCATGAGAACAATACAATTCTCTTTTCTTTGTCTCCCAACTTTACAGGTACGTACTGTGGTGTATACAATGGTCACTTACAAATTAGCACCAACAAAAGGGTATTAAAAGTATTTGTTTATGGGACATTGGGGTGTAAAACACCACCACTCAACATCATGATGTAACTTTACAAAACAATAGGGAAGGAGGTAGAAAAGACAAAATGCATGGGGTGGAGGGGAACCACAGCAGGGCAAAGCGATCCGAAGACAATCTTCACATAGTTCCAAGATAATGTGGATTCCAAAAGGCCAGGGGCCATTTGCTCCTTGATATTAACTCCATACTTAGCATAATACTACAATATAATTGTGGATTAAGTAGATAAGTGCTTCTGGAAGGCTTAAACCAAAACTATGGTTGGTCATAAAGAGGTGGCAGTGTTTTTTTTGTTTTGGTTTGTTTTGGTTTGGTTTTTTGGTGGTTTTTTTTTTTGTTTTTTTTTTTTTTTTGGCCGATGAAGAATTGGTTAGGGTATAAGCTCTGCATTTCAGGCTTCCATCATCAAAGACTGAAAAATCCAAGCGAGCTGGAGTGAATGTTAGGTCTTCCCCAGCCATGGTCTTTACAGAGTAGAGGATCAGCCCTCAGCAGGACTAAGGGTGAAAGGAGCCGGGCACATTCCTCAGCCCCGGGCTCAAAACAAACAAGCCCAGTACAAACACATCCCATCTTCCCATCTCACCACATATCGCCATATATCTCTCAAACTTCCTGAGCCCAGTACAAACACATCCCATCCTCCCATCTCACCACATATCGCCATATATCTCTCAAACTTCCTGAGCCCAGTACAAACACCACCAAGAAAGTCTCAGATAAGGGGACAGCCGTTCAAAGTTTTACTGAAAAAGCGGGAACCAAAAGAATTCCTTTGTTCCCCTGTAACTCTCAGGCTATAAAAAGCAAACACTCGCATTGTTCAGGGCCCTCTTGTATGCTGTGGAATGGAGGGACCAGGTTCGAACTTGTAGTAAAGATCCTTGCCGCTTGGCTTTGACTCTGGACTCTGGTGGTCTTCTTTGGGGAACTAATGGTCTGGGCATAACAAGGGAAATTCAGTAAGCTTGTTACTCATAGGTCAGTAGCTTTGGGGTTGTGCTTTCTCCCTTTTTCAACCTGTAGTCAACTCAGCAAAAAGGCCCAGAACTGGTGAAGGAACAAAGCAGCAAAAAGTGAGGCCCAATAAAAGCTTTGGGCTCAAGAAGACCCCTTACAAACGAAAAGGGAGAGACTATTCCAGGGCACGGTATGTGAAAAGAGGAGATGACTAAAAGCACAGTGGCAAAATGTTCTTACACATAAGGGATGTTCGTTAATGGACAAATATTCATGGCACTATGATCTGTTAGGACAAATGTAGAATCATCTGTATGCTTTAAATACCTTGTGTGTAAGATTTTAACTGTTTATTAGAAGTCCAAGAACCCCGCTGAAGATATTTGGATATTCCCTCCCTTTCCTTTCCAAGATTCAGAAATTATTAAGGGTGTAGCAGGACGAGCCACAGACAAAACCCCTCAGACACCGAGTTGTAGAAGGAAGGGCTTTATTCAGCGGGGAGCATCAGCAAGCTACTGCCTTAAAATCCGAGCTCCCTGAGTGCACAATTTCTGTCCCTTTTAAGGGCTCACAACACTGAAGATTTCACAAGAAAGGGTCGTGATTGATTTGAGCAAGCAAGGGGTATGTGACAGGGGCTGCATGCACCGGTGGTCAGAGTGAAACAGAACAGAGCAGGGAGTTTCACAATGTTCTTCCATACAATGCCTGAAATCTATGGGTAACATCGGGTTCTAAGTCATGAGTTGATTTTTAACTACTAGGTTTAGGCCAGACAGGCCCTGGCCTGGTTTTGGGTCTGGTTTTGGGCCTGGCGCCGGGCTGCCTGTCTTTGATTTCACTTCCTTGTTTTTTTCTTAAAACAGGTACTGAGTATAAAACAATATAAAACAATATGAGAGGGTCTCTCTTCCCTCAAGGGTAAAAATAAGATTGCAACAAATCTAAATTTTATGGAAGTCAAATAAAAAACACTTAAACCTATGTAAATAATCGCATACATAAAATACTGCATTAAAATGCCTCCTAAGTGTCACATAGTCTTTAAACAAATACATTTTCAATGATAGCACAGCTTGTTGGTTCAGTTTCTATTTTAATCTCTGATATTCGCACATACCTGTGCACACCTGGAAACATCTACTACTGTTTCAAAAAGACAACTATTAGCAAAGTTCTTATATACTTATATATGCATATCATGCATTAAAATCAAGTACTTTATTCATTTCATTTCTTCAAAATTATGTTAATGTACTAATCAGGTATTAGTACATTAATAGGAAAGATCCTTTCTACGATATGATCTTCCTAGAATAATCTACCCAACTTTCTCAAAGATGCAGAATGACCATATCTAAAGTTTGGATGAAATTTAATTCATCCTTAATTTGTTTCTGTCACTTTACTATGTTCTGGGGTGTTTTTTTTTTTAACCTCTCTCTCTCTCTCTCTTGCTCTCTCTCTCCCTCTCTCTCTCACTCTCTGCCACACACACACAAACACACATGCCTGGTGCTGTCAGTTCTGAGATTTCCGATGATCAAGAGAAACAGGACATCTTTTAAACTTGAAGTACATTCATATGTCAATGAATGGCAATGCGTTTGCGCCATTACAGACAAAATCATAGCCGTCTTTATTTCCAAAAGCCAAAAATGTAGGGATCAATCAACATAAAATGTCATAAGCAATAATTAAATAAATGCCAATAGAATGACCTTATAATTTTCAAACCCAAGTCAGATAAAGCTATAAGAGATATCCAAATGCCAATACATATGATATTAATACCTGTAAGTGTTTTGTGGTATTAAGAACATGAAAAAATAGAAAATTCTATAAAGTTCAAAGTTCTTTAAAGTTAGATGGAAAAGACATTCATTGGTATTCCAATGAAATTTTAAGATTTAGTTGGAAAATACACATATGTTTCTTAAGAGCTAAAATAATGCATTTGACATACAGACAAAGGACCAATGTAGGTGGGAGGGCAGAGTTCTGTGATTAGACAGGAGAATTAGAAAATCTGTTCCAAGCAACTCCAGGGAATGAGTAGTGTAACTTCCTCCTTGAGGTCTGAGGGTCTCCGACATAAAAGCTCTACATAAGTTTTTATTAGTAGCTCAGAAAAAATACAATCTAAAAAGATCAGTCAAAATCCTGGCAAAGATTTCTGGTCATAATAAATCATAGTCATGTAGGATGACATTATCTTCCTCAGCAGTAAGATTCAGAATTAAGTATTTGGTATTGTGAGTATCTTCAGTTACCAGATAGTCATTGCTTTCATAATGTGTACACATCTCCTTAGCCTCAGCAGGATTTCTGACTAAGCACAGAAATATTTTAAAAATTTGAAATCCTAGTAAAGATTGTTTGGCATTGGAAAGGAACCAATCTGTGTTGGAAATCTACATACTTGTAATATTTAAGAGAACTTCGCTTATGAGAGAAAGTTTCATTTTGTTTTTTGAGATAGAGTCTCACTCTGTCACCCAGGCTGAAGAGCAGTGATGGGATCTCAGCTCACTGCAACCTCCCCCTCCCAGTTCAAGCAATTCTCCTGCCTCAGCCTCCTGAGTAATTCTGGCACTACAGATGCACCCCACCACGCCTGGCTAATTTTTGTATTTTTAGTAGAGACAAGGTTTCTCCATGTTGGCCAGGCTGGTCTTGAACTCCTGACCTCAGGTGATCCACCCTCCTTGGCCTCCCAAAGTGCTGGGATTACAGGCATGAGCCCCCATGCCCAGCAGAGAGTGAGTTTTAAAGGTACAATATCAAATGTGCAGTTGAGTACTTGAAACAGATATTTGATTTTAAATTTCTTACTAATATAAACAGTACTGAAACATTTGGCAAAGCTTTTGGATTCACCATATTGATTGTTCTTACAAAAATAAAATTATCAGGGAAATTTTGTTTGTAGATGCAGACACTAAAGAACTTAAGTGAAATAAAATATATTACATTTGGAATTCCTAGTGAATTGGAATGATGGTTTCATAATTTCAAACTTAAAATATGTAATTATTTGCTTGATTTTTGACATGGTATTTTAAATTGATATTTTAGTATTTATATATTATTTTGGAACAACTAGATGCATTTTAGGGCCACTACTTTTGTTAATTAGATTTATAAAAGTTACTTAGATACGCAGAAAAGATTTACTGTCCTAAATTTGAAGCACTCAAAAAATAAGTTATAAAGGTTTATAAATAAATTTTAAAATATTTGAAAATGTTTTACATTTATAAACAAGATTTAAAAAATTCACAAGCCCTTAAAATGATTGCTAAAATTTCCCATTTTAAAAATAAAATAATCTCAGTAATGAAAGAGACCTAGAGAAGAACTATGCTTATAAATCTATAAATTGAATAGCAAATGTTAAAAATGAGCTTCAGAAGTTTTCTCTGCACAAAAAAGAAGACAAAAGAAGTCATTAAAAACCTACATTCATTTTTAATTACAAGTCAGATATTATTTAACACAGCAATAATATGGCCCCTTTCATGTAATGTACAGAATTCAAAGGAACCACAGGATGTCATGTCATTTATTCTCCGAAGTGGAATGCAATCAGTTCTGCAGATAATACTGATTAATTTGAGCCAGGCTTCCACCTACATCCCCTATGCAAATAAACTTTACAAAGCCTTTCATTACATCATATACAAATATTTCTTCTCTTCATCAGTCATATACTAATTATAGAGGCTCAACAAGGTAAGTTTAGACTGACAAATATCTATGCTTATTATTATAGATTCACAAAGAACTCCTTCTTCCTTATTAGTCAGATAATGTTCTTTCCTTTTACCCTGTAGACAAAGGATGCGATTCATTAGGAAGTATTCCCCAGCAGAGAAAATGTTTATGTAAGCTTATTCATGTGTTCTTTTCAAATGCAAGGTAATTTAAATTTTCTTTAAATGGTTTTTTTCTTAAGAGAGTAGAAAAAAAGGAAACAGATGCTTTCATCACAAACACCATTTACCAACCAACCCAAAATGCATGGCCATTTATATTAAACAAGAAAACAAGTAGAATATGTGATTGCCTACATTTGTGCCAGTATAAATTCATTGTCCTTACTCTCAAATGAACTCCTGATGCTGCCTAAAAAAAAGAGACCATGTTTATTTTCTCAATTCAACCCATCACCCTTCAAAATAACTATTTTAATCTTTTACCACAAACACAACTCTATATTTCCCTCTTCTATCCTTACTCTTTGTCTCTTTCTTCCCTGAAACAAACAAAAGCCAAGACAGGAAACTGTACTGCATCCTTCTCTAGTCAACCTAATGCCAGTCTTTACTATGGCCACTTCCCCCACCTGTGGAGGAACATTTCAAAGTCAATTACGCAATTTCTTCTACCTAAAACAAATTTTACATGTGCTACCATTTTCCTGATTTTGTGTTTCCTTCTAAATTCTTCAGTAAGATTGTCAACATTACCGATCCTAAGTCTCCCTCTCTTATTCCTCTACACAGTCCAATTCCATTGCTGCTTGCATGACTTGACCAATTCAGCTGCATTCACTACTGATACAAAAGAGCTAATCACTACTTTGTTCCTATTGCAGACATTATTAATTGACTGTGTAAGATTACTAGACACAATCTAGCACACTTTAAACACAGACACACACACACATACACACACACACACACACACACACATGCAGTTTTCCATGTGCTACCAGTTGGGTTCCCAGGGAAGGAGAATGTCAGATGGATACTAACAAGAAGGATGTCTTTTATGGAATTCTCTTGGGATCAGTAGCTAGGAAAGTAGAGAGAAGCATGGTAGGACAAGGAGAGAAAGTGGGCCGGATGCAACTTCAGCCCATGGGGACACTGGTGTTAAAATAACACTTCAGAGTTGTATAAAGGCCAAGTTCTAGTTGGAATGGGTAGACTGTGCCTCCCTAACCCTATATTGATCAGTCATTGGTTGCAGGTAGTTGAGGCCACCCTTAAAGAGGGCTGTAATCACAGCACCCATCATACAATGTAATCTCATTCTAAGATGTTCCTTACACCTCTATAATTCTTGCTTCTAGATTGTTCATTACCAGATCCTACTTTTCTACTTAATTTTAAAGTGTTGAAGTTCCTCATAATTTCTTTTCCCCACTCTTCTTGCAATATACACTCAATGCAATCTCACCTACTCCTATTCTTTCCTTTAATAATGATAGACTGAAGTAACCCAAATTTATATCTGTACCAGATATTTCTTCTAGCTCTAGACATATTGAAAGGAGCCAGGCACATTCCTCAGCCCCGGGCTCAAAACAAACAAGCCCAGTACAAACACATCCCATCTTCCCATCTCACCACATATCGCCATATATCTCTCAAACTTCCTGAGCCCAATACAAACACCACCAAGAAAGTCTCAGATAAGGGGACAGCCGTTCAAAGTTTTACTGAAAAAGCGGGAACCAAAAGAATTCCTTTGTTCCCCTGTAACTCTCAGGCTATAAAAAGCAAACACTCGCATTGTTCAGGGCCCTCTTGTATGCTGTGGAATGGAGGGACCAGGTTCGAACTTGTAGTAAAGATCCTTGCCGCTTGGCTTTGACTCTGGACTCTGGTGGTCTTCTTTGGGGAACTAATGGTCTAGGCATAACAATATATTTGCAAAACCTACTTGTAGAATTCTACTCATGATCTTCCCCCACTTCCTGTTCTTTCCCAAACAATCTTTCTTTTTTCTTGCTCCACAAACAGAAACTAGAATGATTTCTCTAAAAATACAAATGAGGTCAAGTTACCCTTCTGCTGAAACTTTCCGGTATCTTCCCAGTACCCTTCAGATAAGGTAAGAACATTCTTAAAATGACTCTTTCAAAGCTCTGCACATTCTGATCTATATTTCTTCCTTAAGTTCCTCTCTAGGTTAATTTTACTTATTCATACTTCCTCCTTGACCCCTGTCATTCAGCGAATCTTTCTTTATTTTTAAAGTATCAGCTTAAATGGCATTTCTTTAAAAACTCTTATTCATTGTCCAAGGGTAGTTAAGGATTTTGTTCTATAATAACACTCTATCTTTGTGTTTATTCAAATGACAAAATTATTTACTTTATTCTTTTCTTTCATATTTTTTTCTCCTGTTTGACTGTGAGTTTCAAGGGGGCAGGGGAACAGATTATCCTATTTTTTTTTTGTTTTTAGTCTATCCCCAGTGCCTAGAATAAGGCTTGATACACAGAAAACATTTTATGTATGTATGTGCTGAGTAAAGCAGTATGATTGAAGAATGCATAAATAGTGATTGGAAAATGAACATGCGAATCCCAGCACTTTGGGAGTCCGAGGAGGGCAGATCACGAGGTCAGGAGTTCGAGACCAGCCCAGCCAACAAGTGAAACCCCGTCTCTAGTAAAAATACAAAAATTAGCCAGGCATGGTGGTGGTCACCTGTAATCCCAGCTGCTTGGGAGGCTGAGGCAGCAGAATCGCTTGAAGCCAGGAGGCGGAGGTTGCAGTGAGCCGAGATCGCACCACTGCACTCCAGCCTGGGCAACAGAGTGATACTCTGTCTAAAAAAAAAAAGAAAGAAAGGAAAATGTACATGCATTTTTAATTTAGCATGTGTTTCTACCACTGAACACTGTGTGGGCAACATAGGAATATGTATCAGGATGATGCAGATGAGTAAATAATTCTGAATTATTTAATAGGATTTACAGCTAGTATTATTTTCAAAGGCCTATTGATATACAATGGAGATGGATGAGCATATAGTACTTAAGGGCAGAAGAAAATCTCAATGACAAATAGGGAGTAGAAATCAGAAGACAACAAAGAGGATGGCAAGATAATTGCTTTTCCAAAGTAATATAAATGAACACACTGAAAAACAAGCATGGGTAAGTTCGCTATGGTAAAATGTCCAAATATATACTGGGAAGTAAATGGAAAGGTTTATCTTAATTTTCGAGGTGAATAGAGATCTACAGGGATAAATAATATTTTACAGATGAGAAAACACAAGTGAAAAAGGGGAGAAATGGCTGGGCACGGTGGCTCATGCCTGTAATCCCAGCACTTTGGGAGGCCGAGGCGGGCAGATCACCTGAGGTCGGGAGTTCGAGACCAGCCTCACCAACATGGAGAAATCCCGTCTCTACTAAAAGTACAAAATTAGCTGGGTATGGTGGCGCATGCCTGTAATCCCAGCTACTAGGGAGGCTGAGGCAGGAGAATCACTTGAGCCTGGGAGGCAGAGGTTGCGGTGAGCCAAGATCATGCCATTGAGCTCCAGCCTGGGCAACAAGAGTGAAACTCTGTTTCAAAAAAAAGAAAAAAGGGAGAAACTTGCCCCAAATCATTTGGTTAAAAAGTAGCATATTTAAAATGTGAACCAGCCTGGCGCGTTGGCTCACGCCTGTAATCCCAGCACTTTGGGAGGCCGAGGCAGGCAGATCACCTGAGGTCAGGAGTTCGAGACCAGCCTGACCAACATGGTGAAACCCCATCTCTACTAAAAATACAAAAATTAACTGGGCGTGGTGGCAGGTGCCTGTAATCCCAGCTACTTGGGAGGCTGAGGCAGGAGAATCACTTGAACCCGGGAGGTGGCGGTTGCAGTGAGCTGAGATCACTCCACTGCACTCCAGCCTGGGCGACAGAGTGAGACCCGGTCTCAAAAAAAAAGTGAGCCCATTTCTTTCTAACCTCCAAATGCACAATATTCCACGACACCATCCCTACACCAAAGAAATGTGTAGAAGTTTATAAAAATGGTTATTAACTGATTTTTTTCAGCACCAGAATCAACTATCCTGACTCTAGCTTTAGAAATGTAAGTTAAAAAAAGAGGAAAATAACTTTGAAGGAAGTAATTCTTTGAAAGCTGTTAGGACAATACAATGATTTGAGGGTCTTGTGTTTTTCCATGAAAAGGTGGAGCTAAGTCTGTTTTAGAGGGTGAAGGAGACACAGGAGTTAAAAATGTGCCAATACCGTGGCCCTTGGAAATAACTTGTAAGATCAGATGAAAATCGCAATCAAGACTGTCACTTTTTGATGAGATTGTTTTCAATCGATAATGAGTGCAGGCCCCTAAATGTGTATGGGAATTATGTGGCATATCAAGGTACATTTCTGCAAAACATACTCGGTGCAATATGGCTTGTGGATTCAACATTCCTTCATATAATTGCACTCAACTAATGTATGCCTTGGAAAGCAAGCACATCAAACATTATGTCTTAACAGACTTCTGAAAGAAAAATTGGAGTTGCTGGTGGCTCTTAAACAGTCTGCTGGTTATTTTATGGCATAGAGGAGAAAATCTACCCTGGAGAAAATCTAGCCTAGCACATCCTCAGACTGATCACATTCGCCTTCTAATCATGCTTCCAGTCTTAATTAAAAAAACAAACAAACAAACAAACAAAAAAACAGAATCATACATGAGTAATCTGTTCTGAATCATACTGGGATAATCCATGCTGAGATAATACTTATGCATCTGTCTTAGAACATGTCTAGAATATTTGTTACTAGGAAGACTCAGTATCAAAAGGGATTTTGGCATATGTGCATTAATTCAGCAAGCCTCATTTCTTAAATACCAAATATGTGCCAGACATTGTCCTAGGAAGAGAGGATTTAGAAAAAAAAAAAAAGATATATTTACATGTAGTCCAGCCATAGAAAAAGATAGGTAAGTAATTAAATGCGGGAGTATACTACAGCTTCAAAGATAAAACATATGAAGGTCTAGAAATTAGCACACATGGAATAAAACAGTCACTTCTACGTAAGAGGAGGCAATTATAAAGAAGATTCACATAAGATTCAGTATTGAGCGAAGGTTAAAGAGAGAAGCACTGTTCTTGGACCAAGTTTTCTGGGAGGTGGGAGAGTAAAAGAAGTCAGGGACCAAAGGAAGATACAACAGAGAGCGCTGAACTAGCAGCCTTGCAGGTCTCACCCAGACTGTAATCTGAGAAAATTACAGGCAGTTTGATTGGCTGGGGCACAGGCCATGAGATGGGGCATGATGAATGATAGCTGGAACCAGGCAAGGCTCATAAATGTCACACGGAGGAATTTTCACTTTTTTCTACCAGGCACTGGAAGAAATTGAAGAGCTTAAAGCAAGATAATGGCACATCACAACATGGATTTGAGGTGATAAGAAGAAGTTACTGTAGTGGAAGCATTAGGAAGTAGAATTGTATAATTTAACTGCAAAATAAATATTTTTCCTACCCCCACAAAAACATTCCAACACACAGAACTAATGCGGGTTATTAATTATTTCGCATTGTTCCCTACTGAAACAACATACTTTCAACTTTGTTCTTTCAGTTCTGAGTGTGCTTATCTGCAAGCATACATAACCTAGTCTCCACATCTTATCATAGAAAATTAGTATAGATGACTTGTCTATTTCACACGGGGAGAAAAATATAACAGAAACAGATGCATTTAGTCCTTCTGAATTAACCAGCTAAGCTACTTGAGGAGAAGGAGATTATATCAAAATTTTAAACTTTTAAAACTAATTTAACATTATAACCACAAACGAGCAGATACATATTTTTTTTCCTTCAGGAAATAATTTAGAGAAAAACTTAAAATCTATGCTCCTGCCTTATTCAAAGCAAAATGATATTGGGTGCAGCTATTCATTTCAAAGGCCACTGCAAATGACCCATGAAAGCAGAGTGCTAGAGTGATGAAAACTGCCCACCAATGCTCATGCCTATGCCCCTTTTCTAAGGTGTTTGCCACCCTCCTGTCAAGAGGTGAAGTCTATTTCTTTAACTCCTGAATCTGGGTTGCCCATGTGGCTTGCTTTGATCAATGAAATGTCACAGAAGTTATGTTCTAGGACTTTTGAGCTCAGGTATTCAGTTTTTACTTTCTCTTTCGGAACTCAGCTCCACATAAAGAATTCCAGGATCTCCTATTAAGGAGGGTAACCACACAGAGAGATGGGAGGGCGACAGGCTACAGGTAGAAACACAATCTACATGGAAGAGACCCATGGTGTTCCAGCCAAAAGCAAGTACCCATGCCCCACATGTGAATGAGGCCAATGGGTTCCACTAGCTCCAGGTGAGCTGTCCCAGCCAAAACCATGTCAATCATGGACGAGTTATCTCTTCTTCATCCTGCCCATATTGCTGTCTCATGACATCGTACCCAATAAAATGGCTGTGATTTGAAGTCATTAAGCTTTGGGGTGGTTTATTACATAGCAACATATAAATAATAACGAGTAGTAAAATGCTTATTGCTAACTTTTCAGTGTAAAATTCCAGTGGCAGACCATGATGCCATGTAGAAAATATCTGGCTCAATTCGTAAAAAAATGGCACAGCATGTGGGACTCAGAGGAAACACCACAGTAGCAGGCCCTATATGCACAGCAGGACACACAGGAAGCCAGTGTCCAAAGAGCTGAAGGTGACCCTATGGCCTTTTAGTATTCACACTAAGAAGTAAAAGCAATAGCACAGCATATCCTGGTTGGTGATATGTGTGTGTGTGTGTGTGTGTGTGTATGTGTCACAGCTACATTAGACCAGACCACGTGGTAATATTGTCTAAAGAAAGAAATAGAAAATACACAGAAAGCTCTAAACTTGTTTTTCTTTAGAAGTTATGTCCCAACCATGATAAAAGTACCATATTTTTCCCCCCTGAGGAAACAAAGAAAAAACAACAATAACATTTCTCCCCATTTTTTTTTTTTTGCTGTTATATCCATTTTATGATGTTTTGGAAGTACTATTTATTCTTACTTTTAAAGCCAGTCAGAATGTGTTTGGGTTTCTCTTATTTCTGTCTTTTTAAGGCTTCAACATAAAAGTTCTTTAGTATATCACACATTGCAATATTAAAAGAAAACACTATCTTGTCTAAACAAGCAGTATCATATAATATGCAATTGAAACTAACTTCAATGTGTGTGATATGAATATTGCTTTTTGAAAACTTTATGGTCTGTTTGGACCACTCAATACGTAATTTTTAAACTAGCATGCCATAGTGTTTAAACAGTTTTTACATTAGAAATGTAAGAAGTGCTACTCCTCAGCAAATGTAAAAGAACAGAAATTACAACAAACTATCTCTAAGATCACAATGCAATCAAATTAGAACTCAAGATTAAGAAACTCACTCAAAACTGCACAACTACATGGAAACTAAACAACCTGCTCTTGAATGACTACTGGAAAAATAACAAAATGAAGGCAGAAATAAAGATGTTCTTTGAAACCAATGAGAACAAAGACACAACATACCAGAATTTCTGGGACACACTTAAAGCAGTGTGTAGAGGGAAATTTATAGCACTAAATGCCCACAAGGGAAAGCAGGACAGATCTAAAATTGACACCCTAACATCACAATTAAAAGAACTAGAGAAGCAAGAGCAAACACATTCAAAAGCTAGCAGAAGGCAGGAAATAGCTAAGATCAGAGCAGAACTGAAGGAGATAGAGACACAAAAAACCCTTCAAAAAATCAATGAATCCAAGCACTGGTTTTTTTTGAAAGATCAACAAAGTAGATAGACCACTAGCAAGACCAATAAAGAAGAAAAGAGAGAAGAATCAAATAGATGCAATAAAAAATGATAAAGGGGATATCACTACCGATCCCACAGAAATACAAACCACAATCAGAGAATACTATAAACACCTCTCTGCAAATAAATTAGAAAATCTAGAAGAAATGGATAAATTCCTGGACACATACACCCTCCCAAGACTAAACCAGGAAGAAGTTGAATGTCTGAATAGACCAATAACAGGCTCTAAAATTGAGGCAATAATTAATAGCTTACCAACCAAAAAAAGTCCAGGATTCACAGCTGAATTCTACCAGAGGTACAAAGAGGAGCTGGTACCATTCCTTCTGAAACTATTCCAATCAATAGGAAAAGAAGGAATCCTCCTTAACTCATTTTATGAGGCCAGTATCATCCTGATACCAAAGCCTGGCAGAGACACAACAAAAAAAAGAGAATTTTAGACCAATATCCCCGATGAACATCGATGCAAAAATCCTCAATAAAATACTGGCAAACCAAATACAGCAGCACATCAAAAAGCTCACCCACCAAGATCGAGTTAGCTTCAACCCTGGGATGCAAGGTTGGTTCAACATATGCAAATCAATAAATGTAATACATCACATAAACAGAACCAAAGACAAAAACCATACGATTATCTCAACAGATTCAGAAAAGGCCTTTGACAAAATTCAACAACGCTTCATGCTAAAAACTCTCAATAAATTCGGTATTGATGGGGCGTATCTCAAAATAATAAGAGCTATTTATGACAAACCCACAGCCAATATCTTACTGACTGGGCAAAAACTGAAGGCATTCCCTTTGAAAACTGGCAGAAGACAGGGATGCCTTCTCTCACCACTCCTATTCAACACAGTGTTGGAAGTTCTGGCCAGGGCAATCAGGCAAGAGAAAGAAATAAAGGGTATTCAATTAGGAAAACAGGAATTCAAATTGTCCCTGTTTGCATATGACATGATTTATATTTAGAAAACCCCATCATCTCAGCCCAAAATCTCCTTAAGCTGATAAGTAACTTCAGCAAAGTCTCAGGATACAAAATCAATGTGCAAAAATCACAAGCATTCCTATACACCAATAACAGACAAACAGAGAGCCAAATCATGAGTGAACTCCCATTCACAATTGCTATGAAGAGAATAAAATACCTAAGAATCCAATTCACAAGGGATGTGAAGGACCTCTTCACAGAGAACTATAAACCACTGCTCAACGAAATAAAAGAGGACACAAACAAATGGAAGAACAGTCCATGCTCATGAATAGGAAGAATCAATATTGTGAAAATGGCCATACTCCCCAAGGTAATTTATAGATTCAATGCCATCCCCATCAAGCTACCAATGACTTTCTTTACAGAATTGGAAAAAACTACTTTAAAGTTCACATGGAACCAAAAAAGAGCCTGTATTGCCAAGACAATCCTAAGCAAAAAAAACAAAGCTGGAGGCATCACGCTACCTGACTTCAAACTACACTACAAGGCTACAGTAACCAAAACAGCATGGTACTGGTACCAAAACAGATACATAGACCAATGGAACAGAACAGAGGCCTCAGAAATAACATCACACATCTACAACCATCTGATCTTGACAAACCTGACAAACACAAGAAATGGGGAAAGGATTTCCTATTTAATAAATGTTGCTGGGAAAACTGGCTAGCCATATGTAGAAAGCTGAAACTGGATCCCTTCCTTACACCTTATACAAAAATTAATGCAAGATGGATTAAAGACTTACATGTTAGACCTAAAACCATAAAAACCATAGAAGAAAACCTAGGTAATACCATTCAGGACATAGGCATGGGCAAGGACTTCATGACTAAAACACCAAAAGCAACGGCATCAAAAGCCAAGATAGATGAATGGGATCTAATTAAACTAAAGAGCTTCTGCACAGCAAAAGAAACTACCATCAGAGTGAACAGGCAATCTACAGAATGGGAGAAAATTTTTGCAATCTACACATCTGACAAAGGGCTAATTTCCAGAATCTACAAGGAACTTAAACAAATTTACAAGAAAAAAGCAAACAACCCCATCAAAAAGTGGGCAAAGGATATGAACAGACACTTTTCAAAAGAAGACATTTATTCAGCCAAAAGACACATGAAAAAATGCTCATCATCACTGGCCATCAGAGAAATGCAAATCAAAACCACAACGAGATACCATCTCACACCAGTTAGAATGGCAATTATTAAAAAGTCAGGAAACAACAGGTGCTGGAGAGGATGTGGAGAAATAGGAACACTTTTACACTGTTGGTGGGACTGTAAACTAGTTCAACCATTGTGGAAGTCAGTGTGGTGATTCCTCAAGGATCTCTAACTAGAAATACCATTTGACCCAGCAATTCCATTACTGGGTATATACCCAAAGGATTATAAATCATGCTACTATAAAGACACATGCACACATATGTTTATTGTGGCACTATTCACAATAGCAAAGACTTGGAACCAACCCAAGTGTCCATCAATGATAGACTGGATTAACAAAATGTGGCACATATACACCATGGAATACTATGCAGCCATAAAAAATGATGAGTTCATGTCCTTTGTAGGGACATGGATGAAGCTGGAAAACATCATTCTGAGCAAACTATCACAAAGACAGAAAACCAAACACCACATGTTCTCACTCATAGGTGGGAATTGAACAATGAGAACACTTGAACACTGGGTGGGGAACATCACACACCAGAGCCTGTCATGGGGTGGGGGAATGGGGGAGGGATAGCTTTAGGAGAAATACTTAATGTAAATGACGATTTAATGGGTGCAGCACACGAACATGGCACATGTATACATATGTAACAAACCTGCACATTATGCACATGTACCCTAGAACTTAAAGTATAATAATAATAATAAAGAAATGTAAGAAGTGCTAAATTATAGATTTTCAAATATTTAGGAGACATTAATATAATACCATGTTTTTTCTGAACACTTATTAAACACAGTTAACAAAAACAAATAGAAATGATAAAGTTTTGTTAATTTTTCATGTTAACTTCCATTTTTAATTAATTTCTGGCTTGAAACCAATGGAAATTTGTTTTTAACAAAAAAACTAAATATATTAGGTCCTTGATAGAATTCTTTTCCTCCAAAGAATATCCCCATCCCCCACTTTTAGCTAAACTGTCATAAGAATAATATGTTCTTTTTTTTCAGATGCTTCTTGTTCCAGAACTGTATACACAAGTTGGATTACTAAACTGATATTTGCATAACAAGAAAAGTGGTCTTTAGACAATTTGGCAAATATGCTCATAGCATCATTGCCAGGAACTAGCCCCCAAAATAGGATCACAGCAGAGTTGGAACGCCAGTGATAGGGCTTTAATTCCAAGCACACAACCAGTTAGAGAACACATTCAAATAACCCAGGCCTTTTTTTATGTAAAAATTTTTAATAATCATGGCATTTTCAATGCAAATTTAAA
The DNA here is from genome assembly GCF_029281585.2 of Gorilla gorilla gorilla. Taxonomy (NCBI): domain Eukaryota; kingdom Metazoa; phylum Chordata; class Mammalia; order Primates; family Hominidae; genus Gorilla; species Gorilla gorilla. The sequence goes on along the minus strand of NC_086017.1, from coordinate 86,067,758 downwards.
ATCTAGTCAGTAGCTTATGTTATTAAGAGACTTCACGGTTTTGACAGGTAATGATCTTTGGTAGAAAGGTCCTCCTCCTCCTCCTCCTCCTCTTCCTTCTTAGGTCTATTCTTGATTCTGAAATTCATACCACTGGAATTTTATACCGCACCATAGTTAAACATTTTTTTCTTAATTTTTCTATATTGCATTTTCCTGAAGATTTCTTTAATGCATGCCTTAGTTCTTTGGAGATTTTCCATGTCTGTTTAACAGCTTTCCTTATTCATTAGCAACTTCCTTTAGAATCTAACAAGTCTCTTATGATTCTGGAGTTCTGTCAATTGTGGTAATTTTTCAATGTTTTTATCACATGGTTGGGAATATTTCTGTTACTTTTTAACCTTACTTAGAAGCTTAATATAACTACTAAAAAGGTTATATAACTCTTATTAGTGTCTTCATCTTTTGTCATTATGAGTGGCCTAACCCCTCCATAGATAATTTGAGCCTATGATTTTTCATGGAAGAGGGCCTAGTTTACCTTCATGTATTATTATCCTCTCTCATATTTGCTCTATCAGTATATATTTGAATATGGTTTAATTCTATAGCATGTATTTTATTTCTTTCACATGTTTTATTGTGCTTATGTTTGGATTTCTTCTCATCTGAGGAAGGATTGATTTTCTCATCTCAGTATATTTTTAATAAAATCATAGCTAAGAAAGAACATTTCATCCATCTAAAAGCTAACTTCCTTTCTTTTATTTTGTCTTGAAAAATACTACACCCACACTTTTTGCCAATAGCCTAAGACATTTAGCCATACTAATCTATCCTATTGGCTCCTTGGCTTTGATTGATGAACTAACAAAAATAGGTTGCTTGATGTTTCCAGAAAAAGTATCCTACCCTCATCTGTCTAAAGTATTCCTAATATAGGATTGTCAGATTTAGCAAATAAAAATAGAGGATTTCTACTTAAATTTCAATTTCATGTAAAAAACAAATAACTTTTTAGTACAAGAACATCTTAAATACTTAGTGGCTTATCTGAAGTTCAAATTTAAAGGGGTGTCCTGTAAGTTACCAGGCAATCCTGTCCTAATGGAATAATATTTAAATCTCTCTTTAGCTTTTCCTCCAAATGTTGATTAAAAATTTTCTGAGAAAATCATTAGTTTTATCTCCAGAAGCAAGACACTGTTGTCAGAAAAGGATGGGTTTCATTTTATATTATTTTCATGTACTTGATTATTTATGATATTAGAACTGGGATCTCAGGAGTGGCCTTGCGTAGCAACCAACAGTGGCTCACCATTGGTTGCTCTTTAGGAAAGAGGGTCATAAGTCCCCTTTTGCTCACTTCCCTGCCCCTTGAAATTAACTTATTAATTTAAATTAAAAGCATTACATGCCTACTCTACAATGAATATTGTGATGTCAAGGATCCCAAACAAGCAGCAAGATTCTGTCCACCAGAAATGTTAAGCCTATGTAAAACGGGGGCTGGGGACTGAGAGGTACAAGGATATGCTCTTTGTATTGATTTTAGTACCTGAACCTATGTGCTTTAATTGAGTTATACTTACCTATAAATCGATGCTCCCATCATTGAAAACAGCTTATGCTGTTACAGAATACATTGCATAAGTGTATGGATTTCTTTACAGTCAACAAAAGGGTAAATGTGACACGAAGAAGAAAAAATATGCTAACTAAATGAAAATTGGGAGTCATAAAAATATTTTTATAGAACTATATAAAAAATCTCTTTTGGTGGGCTTTCTTTGCATCAGCACTACAAATGTTGGATTATCCCAGTGCAGTCCTCAGACATCTCTGTAATCAGTATCCTGTCAGAGATCCTTGAAGAGGGGTTCTGGAGAGCCCTGGAAGGTCCTTGAGACCTCTCGAGGCAGTCCAAAATGTCTTCCCCAAATGACTTGGCCCTTCATTTCACTCAAATATCTATATAAAGTCTCCCCTTAGACAGATTCTCTGACAACCCATTAGAAAATAGCAGCCTCTGTTACTTCATCACCTTCCCTACTTCACATTTTGTATAGTTCTGTTGCAACCTGAAATAAAATAAGATAAACCAAAATATAAATAACACATTTGTTTATATGGGGTCTCCCACACAAGCTCAAAGAATGTAAGAACATGTACTTTTGTTTATTACTTTATCTCCAACACATTCAATAGTACATACCATATTACATGTCTACAGAAATCATTCATAATTTTTTTATACAATGAATGTATTTTATCTGATAGTTTTTCTTGGCAGTGAAAATATGCTTTTTCCTTACAGCTGCTCTTATTGAAGGACATTCCTCTTAAGTGAGTTTCCTCACTCCAGTAATTCAAGAAGAAAAAGTGTATATAGAGAAAAAGCAGTAATAGTATTTTATAACTTATTCCTAAGAAAGGGTTGATTAAATTTTTATCATTAGTGCAGCAATGAAATTTCTTTTAAACTCTGAAAATGAAGGCGCATTCAGTGCCTTATATTTTCAATGCCTTGCATAGACCAAAAATAGATAAAAACAAGAATCAGTAGGAAAGTAATATTGTATAAACCAATCTCTAATAGAGTCACAATAAAACAAATTAATGTTTGAGATTATCACCATTACGTCAAATCTATGTCTTGAGCTTCAAAATACTTCATTCATTCAATGGTTAATCGGTCACTGACTACTGTAGGCAAGGTACAGGGGAGCCAAAAGAGAAATTAATCATGGTCATCAATTTAAAAACCAAAAACTCTGTCAGCCAAGTATATGCAACAGTTTTGCAGAATAAACACAGTGAGATCGGTTTTAGACAAAGAGAAATTTCAGTTTCCAGAATATTGGGGAGAAAATGTCTAATAGGATGGTAGAGCTCATGTAGAAATTCTGGACTGGAAAAATGGATTTGGCCATCATTAGCATAGGACTAGATGCCACTGAAGTGGCAGAGATCCCTTAGAATAAATGGTAAACAAAAAAGAGGCCTTACTTCCTTGAGATTCTTGTGACTAGGAGCCAGACATTACAGAGCATGGAAAATATTTTGTAAGGTAGAATTACTGAAGATGGCCTTTTTCTCTGAGATATGCTGACACGCTTAATGTGGGCTTTCTTTACAACAATGTGATCATTCCAACAACTACTAGTTCCATGTTTTTAGAGTTTACAAATGTATTACTATAGTGAGTTTTATTGTATCTGAGCCTCATGAGAGACTTATGATTATTCCTATTTTATGCAAAACTTCAGAAAGTTTAAATGAAAGGTCACAAATAGATGATTGATATCTAATCCACAGCTCTTGGATGATCTATAGTGTCAATGTTTTCAATAAAGAGAAGGTGATTTTCACCCTGCCCTTCACTTCTAGTTTTTCCTAATTATTCTATATGACTTTATTGAAAGCTTCACTTCAAAATCAATCTCTCCCCTTCTCTAGCTATCTTTCCCAATAAGGATAATTGTGAGGAAGTTCCCATAGCTACATAACACCCTCTAATACCCAAGACCTTGTGAATGCTTCTGACTATTAATTTTGAAGACATCCCAGAAATAGAGTTTCAGTTTGATTATAAAAGAACAATAACATCTTGGATATGACTATATTTAAATATTTAGCATTATTTAAAATTAATTTTCTGCAAAAAATTCTTGGAGGGAAATGAGAACAAGAGTTTATTTAAGAAGTAGAATTTTATTATTTTTTCTACAGATCGACTTACTAACACTATGGTTCTCCATAGAAATAAATAAAATTCACATATATAAAAAACTGTAGAGAATATTAAATACGCCAAATAAAGAATTCCTTTAAGCATATATATATACACACATATATAATATATATATACACATATATACACACATATATTATATATATATATATATATATATATACGCACACACACACATATATATACTTTTATGCCTGCCCAGAAAGGTGAGTTTGTCACTGCTTAGAGATTGCTGAAAGCAAAATGAAAGAGTTCCATCAAGTGGTCATATCAAGACATAGCAGTTAGTATTTCACCAATACAAAGAGGAAAACAATTTCTCTGAAATCTAGTTCAGACATATATTTCCAACCGAGCTATCAAAATTTTATGCCATGCAACATTAGAAAACACAATTAAATGCATTTTAAACATTATTACTAATTCATTTTTCCAATTCATTTTTAAACTGCAAAGAAAATAGAATCTATGTAATTTTTATTTGTTGTGTTTTTTATATCGAATACTCTTTCCATATAGCTTGCAGTTGAAAATGTGTGCAAATAATCTTAATTTGCATGTTATAGTCATCTTTTTAAATTAGCAGGTAAACCACAGGTAACACTAAACTAAGTATTTGGATTGCACCGAAAATTCAGAAACTAACTACTTGCAAATGACCTATACATTTTAAAATAGTACAAAATAAATACAAAGAAAACTCGACTCAAGGTTTTTTAAAAAAATAAAATAAGTTCTAAAACATAAACATGAGTTAACTTGCTTCTTTTAATAACCTAAATTAAAGTTTTTGCCTTGCCAAATTTCATCTCCTTCATAACGATAGACAAAACAGGCATCTTTCCTTTTAAAGTATAATCGATTTAAGGGGTCATTTTCTCATTATTCTGGAAAAACAGTCATGGCTCATTTTAATGTTATAAGTGCTACTTCTAAATATATATTACAGATTAAGATTTGTTTCTTGCTTAATAAAGCAGTAGTTCATTTAAGCAACCATTGTTTAATTAAAGAAAACATTCTGAATATAATATATATATACATTACTAATGAGATGATGTTAAACAATAGATTTTTATATAAAACCTATGAAATATATATTACCTAGACATAAAATTGGAAGCAATGTATTTAATTATTAAGATCATGGGTTATGGCATCAGAGAGATTTGATTTGGATCTAATCTCTTCCACTTTTTTTCTCTGTAACCTGGAGCAGTGGCAAGCGTACCTTGTCTTATTGCACTTTTCTTGTAGATACTGTGTTTTTTACAAATGGAAGGTTTGTGGCCAGCCTGCCTTGAGCAATTCTATTCACACCATTTTTTCCAACAGCATGTGATCACTTTTGGTTTCTGTGTCATATTCCAGTAATTCTCACAATATTTCAGATTTTTTCATTGTCATTATATTGTTATGGTTATATATATAGTTATGGTTATATATATAGTTATAGTTATCTGTGATCAACGATCTTTTATGTTACTATTGTAATTGTTTGTGGGGCACCATACACTCTGCACATATAAGATAGTGAACTTAATTAATATCATGTGTGTTCTCACTTCTTTAGCAACTAGCTGTTCTTCCATCTCTCTTCTTCCCCTCAAGCCTCACTATTCGCTGAGACACAATATTAAAATTAAACCAATTAATAACCCTACAATGGCCTGTAAGTGTTCATGTGAGAAGAAAAGCATCATACATCTCTCACTTTAAGTCAAAAGCTGGAAATGATTAAACTTAATGAAGAAGGCATGTTGAAAGCTGAGAGAGGCTAAAAGCTAGGTCTCTTATAACAGCCAACTTATGAACACAAGGGAAAAGTTCTTGAAGGTAATTGAAAGTGCTTCTACAGTGAACAAATGAACGATAAAGAATGTAAAACAGACTTGTTGCTGATATGAAGAACGTTTTATTAGTCTGGATAGAAAATCAAAGCAACTACAACAAGGCCCAAGTTATCTTCAATTCTCTTCAGGCTGAGAGAGATGAAGAAGAAAAGTTGGAAGCTAGAAGAAGTTGGTTAATAATTTTTAAGGAAAGAAGCCATCTCCAAAATAAAAAACAGTGCAAGGTGAACTAGTGTGTGCTGATATAGAAGCTTTAGCACATAATCCATTAAATCTAGCTAAGATAATAGACGAAGGTGGCTTCGCGAAACAAGAGATTTTCAGTGTAGATGAAACAGACTTATATTGAAATAAAATGCTGTCTAGGACATTCATGGCTAGAAAATAAGTCAATGCCTGGCTTTAAAGCTTCAAAGGACAGGGTGACACTCTTTGTAGGGGCTAATGCAGCTGGTAAATTGAAGTTGAAGCCAATATTCATTTACCATTCTGAAAATAGTAAAAATTATGCTAAATCTACTGTGCCTGTAGTCTATAAATGGAGCAGTCTGAATGACAGTATATCTGTTAACAGTATGGTCTACTGGATATTTTTATCCTGCTCTTGAGACCTACTGCTCAGAAAAAAGAGTCCTTTCAAAATATTGCTGTTCATTGACAATGTACCTGAACACCCAAGAGTTCTGACAGAGATGAACAACGATATTAATGTTTTTATGCTCGTTAACACAACATCCATTCTGTAGCCGCTGAATCAAGGAGTAATTTCAACTTTCAAGTTTTATTACATAAGAACTAAATATGGTAAGGTTATTGCTGCCATAATGACTCCTCTGATGAATCTGGGTAAAGTAAATTGAAAATCTTCTGGAAAGGATTCACTACTCTAGATGACACTAAGGACATTTGTGATTCTTGGGAGGAGTCCAAAATATCAACAATAACAGGAGTTTAGAAGAAGTTGAGTCCAACTGTCATAGATGACTTTGAGGGGTTTAACTCTTCAGAGGAAGTAAATGCAGATGTGGTGGAAACAGCAAGACAACTAGAATTAGAAGTGGAGCCTGAAGATGTGACTGAGTTGCTGCAGTTTCAAGATACAATTTTAATGCATTAGGAGTTGTTTCTTACAGATGAGCAAAGAAAGTCATTCCTTGAGATAGAATCTACTCCTGGTAATGATGCTGTAAACATTCTTGAAATAACAACAAAGAATTTAGAATATTACAGAAACTTAGTTGATAGAGCAGTGGCAGAATTTGGGTTTGAAAGAAGTTCTACTGTGGGGAAAAAGCTATCAAACAGCATCACATGCTACCAAAAAAAAAAAAAATCTTTCACGAAAGGAAAAGTCAACCAATGTGGCAAACTTCATTGCTGCCTTGTTAGAAGAAATTGCCACAGACACATTAACCTTCAGAAACCACCACCCTGATTGGTCAGCTGCCATCAACATTGGGACCAAACCCTTTACCTGTGAAAAATCACAACTTGATGAAGGAATAGATAATCGTTAGCATTTTAGCAATAACGTATATTAAAATTAAAGTATGTGCATTGTTTTTTAGACATACTTCTATTGCACACTCAGCTGGTTATATTGTAATGTAAACATGAACTTTTTTATGCATTGGAAAACCAACAAATTTGTATGACTCACTTTATTGCAATGTTTGCTTTATTGCAGCGGTCTGGAACTGAATCTGCAATATCTCCAAGGTATGCCTGTATATCTTCATGTATAATAGGGACGTAATTCTACTGATACAGGTATAGTAGAGCTTAGATAGTGTCTCTTATATCAAGCATCTAGATTAGTAGCTGACTATCATCAAAATGAAAACACATGTTTGGGAAATAATGTTTCCATTGTTCTATCTTGTTATTGGTAGGTGAGAGTGGTGGTGAACTTTCACCTCAAATTGTTTGATTTAAATAGTTGAAAAAATATAAACAAGTAAGGAGACAAAAGACAAATGTATTGCTTCTATGATGGCAATATGATCATATTTTTTCTGAGTGCTCTATGACCTTCCTCCAATCTAGGCAATATTTTGGACTCACATTTCCATTTCCACTAGAAGTCATAGAGAGATTCACACTGTTACCCTTCTTTCTCTCTTTTGGAAATTTGCAGTGATAATAAGCTGATTTAAAATCCTTACTTAATATCAAGAACAACTCTTCCTGTCAACATGGTAATAAAATGAACACTGAGGATGAAGGAAGAGAGAGAGAGAATGATAAAGTGCATTCAGTAAAACATAAGTAAAGGATGTGGGTGCAAGGTATATAGGAATTATTAATATTTGTACTTCTCTCATATATTTTGTCATGTTTGAAATAATTCAAAAGTAAGATGTAAGTAAACATAAAAGAAAAACTAAAACTCCCTTTAGGAAACCTAAAAGTAAATAGATTCACACTTTAACAAACTTTTGACGATATGTCAGCAAGATAGAAAATAACCACAAAAGGAAAGCTGGAGCTACAAGAAGAAATATTGAGTGAAGAACATGGAAAGCATGTAGATAAACCACAGAGTCTGTGTGAAATAACAAAAATATTAAATTTGGGAATAAAGAAAGGATACAATTAAAATATGGAACAATAAGTAAGACTAAATAGCAGGTGATTTGATTTTTATAATTCTAAGGTCCCTATGTTATATAAACAGGGAGTAGAGAAAATTATTAATGTAGACTTTAAGTAAATAAATCTGTTAAAATTTCATGGTAACTATTAAAACAATAAAGAGGGAAATAGAATTTAAGTAAAAACTTAAAGGGTGCAGAAAAAGCGATAAAAAGTAAAAGCGATGAAGCAAAAGAGGAACATACGAAACAAGAAATAAGATGGTAATGAATCCAAATATAACAGCCATCGTAATAAATGTAAAAAAATTAACTTTCTAGTTAAAGGTTAAATTCAATAAAAAATAAGATCCAGGATTATACTATCGAGGAATCACACATGAAAATAAAAGCATGGGAAAACTGATACACAAAGGATAAAAAATTAGTCAGTTTAAATATTAGTCAAAGGAAAGCTGCTGTATCTCTATTAATATTACAGAGCAAAGTCTTTAAGGCACAAAGCATCATATAGAATGGAAAACATCATAAAACAATGATAATTATACATTCATTTCAACTTTGATGCCTCTAATAACTTGTCTCAAAACATATGAAGAAATCAACAAACCCATCCTACCAAGGAATACACAGTATTCTCAGATAGACACGGAGCTTCAGAGAAAACTGAAGCATGTGGGGAGGCCATAATACAAATATTAGCCAATTCCAAGGAATATACAGTATTCTCAGATACGCATGGAGCTTTAAAGGAAACCTAACCATGTGGGGAGGCCATAATGCAAATATTAGACAATTCCAAGGAATACACAGTATTCTCAGATACGCACAGAACTTCAGAGAAAACCTAACCATGTGGGGAGGCCATAATGCAAATATTAGACAATTCCAAGGAATACACAGTATTCTCAGATACACATGGAACTTCAGAGAAAACCTAACCATGTTGGGAGGCCATAATGAAAATATTAGACAATTCCAAGAAATACACAGTATTCTCAGATACGCATGGAGCTTCAGAGAAAACCTAACCATGTGGGGAGACCATAAAGCAAATATTAGCCAATTCCAAGGAATACACAGTATTCTCAGATACACACGGAACTTCAGAGAAAACCGAACCATGTGGGGAGGCCATAATGCAAATATTAGACAATTCCAAGGAGTACACAGTATTCTCAGATACGCACGGAACTTCAGAGAAAACCGAACCATGTGGGGAGGCCATAATGCAAATATTAGCCAATTCCAAGGAATACACAGTATTCTCAGATACGCATGGAACTTCAGAGAAAACCTAACCATGTGGGGAGGCCATAATGCAAATATTAGCCAATTCCGAGGAATTATCAGACAGATATATTTCTCTAAGCACAACACAATTAAGTTTGAAGTCAGAAAAAAACAATTTTTTTTGAAAAATTTGTAGATTTGGAAATAGGAAAGCATATTTAAAACATACAAGAAAGCAATAAAGTCTGAAAACAGATAAATTCAACAGCTAACTTAAGATATTAGGGAAAAAATAAGAAACCAAGCAGAAGAAATGAAATTATAAAAACCGACAATAATAATGAATGAAATAGTAAATAGAGATACAGCAGATTAAAACAAAAAGATTAACAAATCCAAAGGCTAATTCTTATATACTTAATATGTGTGTGTCTAATCTACTCTCAATATTAAACTATTAATCCTTTCTTTCCTAAATACATATCAACAATGATTGTTGTATTTTTTCTATTTTTATATTTACGCAGAGAAATGTGACATTCACCATGTTTTACTTAGTGTTTTTTAACTCAATATCATTTTTGAGGCCAATTTTGAGATCTATGTATATCTAGAGATAGTTTATTCCTTTTAACTATTGCCCAGTAATATATAGATTAAATTTTATCCATCTATCCCCCATTTGCTATCTCCTAATAGTATTTCAAAGCATACCCCTGAATTTTCCTATGCATCTCTGTTATACGTTACCCTAAAGAGAAAACACAAGCTTTTTAGAGAAGGGGCATACTCAATTTCCCTAAATGTTGGCAAATTAATTATTTAAATGGCATTAATCAGAAAATCTAACAAAACATTTTTCTTCACATTAAAAAGGAAATCCTTAAATTGCTTCTTAGTTTCTATAAAAACGGAAGAGTGGAGAAGTATTCAGGGCTTTATGTTTTATTCAATTGGATCAATATCCTCTATAATCCTGTGAATCATCTTTTTAAAAAATTTGTAAAACTTAAGACAATGTTTTATAGTTTTATTCCACATTATTTGAAATGTAGAAACTTTTATTTCTAATTAGATTGCTATGACACTGAGTGTGTGTTTGTGTGTGTGTGTGTGATTGGTATGTATATAAATTACCTACTACATGCAAGATATAAAAATATGACAAAGTGTTTGGACCTTAGCCTTAGAAAACAATATCTCAATAACTGTGAGGTGGCTGAGATGATGTTCAGGTATCATCTCATATTTGCCTACATTTCAAAGTTTATTTCTACGTTGCTAAGTTTATAACTGTAACATGGCCATTTCTTGCATAGGAGACAGATGCTCTTTAGGTGCGCTCATCATAAAACTAGTTTAACAAATCAGGACACATTGAAATAAAATAAGCCTCAAGAATAAAGCAGGACCAATCCTTGAACAACCTATATATTCAATATATATTCCATTGGCTTTAATACTGAAAATATACTGTGAGCTGTCACAAAGTTGGTAGGCTCCGATCCCCAGCGGGTACTGTGCCTGTCTTTTGCATAACTTGAGGGATTGTTAGTCATCTTTGCATACATCATGATTGTTAATAAAGTGACATTTGTCAAAATGAGTAAGCACCTGTTGCCATGGAAGGTGCCATAAGCAAGATTATAAAACAAATTGTTGTAGTTGGCTAGGACCCAGAAGGAAGATGAAAACCAGAAGAAAAGGCATTCTTTCCTTAATTCCTCACACCCATTTTACAATACGTTGTATACAGTTGTTTATGCAGAACACAGACTGCTTTCTTTTTTTCTGAAACCTCATGTAACTGATGGTATTTTAAATGAGCTCTAATACAAAGTGCCTCACACACTGCTATCCTATGCCTCATTTAATCCATTACATGGGTTCCCTCTTGAAACGTTTAGTCTTCATTTGTCTGTTTTTCCTGGTAAATTATTTTTAGGAATAGAAAAATCATGTCCTGAGAAGCACTGTCTTCTGGCACATATTTAAAATACCTGAGGGGACTCAGGTAACATCGAGATCCTACTAGGTGCAGACGAGTCCCCACCAATATCTTGGCATTTTATTTCAATTATTTACTATCTTTCAATATGGCCCACAGCATGAAGATTTTGCATATACCAGTTTATTTTTTTTATTGAAAATTGAAATAATACCAATACTCATAAAAAATAATCCATTCAATTATATTCAGTAAACAGTCTTCCTTTTCACACCAGTAGATATCCATAACTCTTTCCCCAGGTTCCTTATTTAAAGTATCTTTACCAAAAAAAGCAGACAGGCTTCAAATAACTGTCTGACATTGGAGAATGACAATCGTTTTTCTTGTGAATTAGCATCCGAGCTAGGCACTGATATGAGATATACTGACAGAGATTTCATGCCAAATCTCATTCTTGTATTGTTCATGAATAGATTCATTATTTTAGTATAAAGACTTTAAATATCAAGTTTAATTGAGCTTCGATATCACACTTCTCCAGAATTTTTTACTGAAGGATAAAGTTGTTCCTCTAAAAAGCACAGCCTGTCCCGAGCAGATGCGTGCCATTAAAAAAAATCACATAAATGTCTTCCTTTGGTTCTATCACAGACTAACATATGAATCCATGTTTACTGTGGTCATCATTCAAACTAGTAAAATGGGGTATAATTTTTATTTGTATTATAATTGCAATGCTCCTCATTTCTAGGTACCCCATATTGGCTATTCTCATGTTTTATGTGAATCACATGGTGTATTTACTAGCTCAGTGATCTTGGAAAAAATCACTAACTGCAAAAAGTTCTCTCATTTTTTCTGCCAATCCCATTCTGTGAAGAGGAAAATATAAGACTATGTGTGCAAAAATTCTAAAACACTGAGAGTCCAAAGAAAATAGAGAATAGATTTTTAAGCTTGAGAACAGAAAGCATTTGTGATTATTAAGAGTGAATTCTTGTGACTTTGACTAAGAATGGCTTGTTTTAGTTGGAAGTTATCTTCTAGATCTTTATTCTCTGATTATATGCAATTTGGAAATGGCCTACATAAAAACTGCTGCCTAACTTGTCACCTGGTTTTCTTCCAATGCACAGAAAGAACTAGAAGCCCTGCAACAAATGGACTGTGTGCGCCATCTGGCCATTTTGTGTCGCATACTAAATTTTAAACTAAGAATGCCTTTCTTCTTCCCATACCAGAACATAAGAAATTTGCTATCTTTTCTGGCCTGATGTATAACTTAATGTAGTTGTTAATATAAGTTGTTGATGGCTAAAATTGTGTAAAATATAGTTATACAAAATTTTTAGTTTAAAAGTCACAAATTCTGTCACTTTATTATGGAGGAATTGCAAATATCTCTAGGGTATAAACTCAGCCTGATTTCTGGATATCTGTTTTTTTCAATTTGCAGCTTCAAATATCTGTGTAACACCATTGCAAACTCTCAATTTTGTTAGGTATCTTTTAAGTATACATGACAAGTTAACATATGCATATTTTATATAATTTTTACATATAAGCGCATATGACTTCCTCTGAACTTTGAGAAACTAAACTTTCCAGAAAGGTATGTTTTTATATGTAGCCATTTGTAATTTGGTAACCACAGAACATGTAAATCTGAAAATAACTGTAAAACAGTTAAGGATAAGTATATAGTGTGATTCTTATACTTATCTAATATAAACTTTTAAAGCCACAGGAAAAGGAGCCGAAGACTGGACCATAACAGGTTTGGAGACTATGAATACATAGAATGATACCAATTTATGGAAATACAGATTGATATTAGCTCAAGTTATTGAGGGCCTACTTTTTGCCTTTATTTTTTATGTATGTATGTATGTCTTTATTTATTTTTAGAGACAGGGTCTCACTCTGTGGTTCAGACTGGAGTGCAGTAGCGTGATCACAGCTCCCTGCAACCTCAACCTCCCTGGCCTAAGCAATACTTCTGCCACAGCCTCCCAGGTAGCTGGGACTACACGCACGTGCCACTGCACCCAGCCAACTTTTAAAATATTTTGTAGAAACTGGTCTTTCCCTGTTGCCCAGGCTGATCTTGAACTTCTGGGCTAAAGTGATCATCCCACCTGGGCCTCCCAAAGTGCGGGGATTACATGCATAAGCCACCGTGCCCAGTCGCCAATAGCCTTTATACATATTACTTCTGGGATTACACGCATAAGCCACCGTGCCAGCCGCCAATTGCCTTTATACATATTACTTCTGGGATTACACGCATAAGCCACCATGCCCAGTCGCCAATTGCCTTTATACATATTACTTCTGGGATTACACGCATAAGCCACCGTGCCAGCCGTCAAATGCCTTTATACATATTACTTCTGGGATTACACGCATAGACCACCGTGCCCAGTTGCCAATTGCCTTTATACATATTACTTCTGGGATTACACGCATAAGCCACTGTACCTAGCTGCCAATTGCCTTTATACATGTTACTTCTGGGATTACACGCATAAGCCACCATGCCCAGTCGCCAATTGCCTTTATACATATTACTTCTGGGATTACATGCATAAGCCACCGTGCCAGCCGTCAAATGCCTTTATACATATTACTTCTGGGATTACACGCATAGACCACCGTGCCCAGTCGCCAATTGCCTTTATACATATTACTTCTGGGATTACACGCATAAGCCACTGTACCCAGCTGCCAATTGCCTTTATACATATTACTTCTGGGATTACACGCATAAGCCACTGTACCCAGCCGCCAATTGCCTTTATACATATTACTTCCGGGATTACACGCATAAGCCACCATGCCCAGCCTCCAAATGCCTTTATACATATTACTTCTGGGATTACACACGTACATCACCGTATCCAGTCACCAATTGCCTTTATACATATTACTTCTGGGATTACACGCATAAGCCACCATGCCCAGCCTCCAAATGCCTTTATACATATTACTTCTGGGATTACACACGTACATCACCGTATCCAGTCACCAATTGCCTTTATACATATTACTTCTTGGATTACATGCATAAACTACTGTACCCAGCCGCCAATTGCCTTTATACATTTTACTTCTGGGATTACACGGATAAGCCACCGTGCCCAGCCTCCAAATGCCTTTATACATATTACTTCTGGGATTACACGCATAAGCCACTGTGCCAGCCGCCAATTGCCTTTATACATATTACTTCCGGGATTACACGCATAAGCCACCATGCCCAGCCTCCAAATGCCTTTATACATATTACTTCTGGGATTACACATGTACATCACCGTATCCAGTCACCAATTGCCTTTATACATATTACTTCTTGGATTACATGCATAAACTACTGTACCCAGCCGCCAATTGCCTTTATACATTTTACTTCTGGGATTACACGGATAAGCCACCGTGCCCAGCCTCCAAATGCCTTTATACATATTACTTCTGGGATTACACGCATAGACCACCATGCCCAGCCGCCAATTGCCTTTATACATATTACTTCTGGGATTACACGCATAAGCCACCGTGCCCAGTCACCAATTGCCTTTATACATATTACTTCTGGGATTACACGCATAAGCCACAGTGCCCAGCCTCCAATTGCCTCTATGCATATTACTTCTGGGATTACATGCATAAGCCACAGTGCCCAGCCTCCAAATGCCTTTATACATATTACTTCTGGGATTACACGCATAAGCCACCGTGCCCAGTCGGCAATTGCCTTTATACATACCACTTCTGGGATTACACGCATACACCACCGTGCCAGCCGCCAATTGCCTTCATACATATTACTTCTGGGATTACACGCATAAGCCACTGTGCCCAGTCGTCAATTGCCTTTATACATATTACTTCTGGGATTACACGCATAAGCCACAGTGCCCAGCCTCCAATTGCCTTTATACATACTACTTCTGGGATTACACGCATAAGTCACCGTACCAGTCACCAATTGCCTTTATACATATTACTTCTGGGATTACATGCATAAGCCACCGTGCCCAGCCTCCAATTGCCTTTATGCATATTACTTCTGGGATTACACGCATAAGCCACCGTGCCCAGTTGCCAATTGCCTTTATATATATTACTTCTGGGATTACACGCATAAGCCACCGTGCCACTCACCAATTGCCTTTATACATATTACTTCTGGGATTACATGCATAAGCCACCGTGCCCAGTCGCCAATTGCCTTTAAACATATTACTTCTGGGATTACACGCATACACCACCATGCCCATTCACCAATTGCCTTTATACATATTACCTCATTTAAATATGCATTTTTCCAATGGAAGGAACTGGAGCTTAGATAAATTCTATACCTCTCAAAATAACACCACGTGGATTTTTTAAAAAATCTTTAAGCATTTATTTACCTACTTATTTATTTGGCTAATGGGAAAAAAAAGCTTCCAGTCACAAATATCCCCAGTCACAAACATCACGATCCATGATGATAGAGCAAAATCAAATATGCTAAAAATTAGCCAAATGTATTGCATACAGTAGGTCATCAATACATGCTTATTGAATTAATTAAAATCCAACTTGAAAAGGAAATTGAAACTGTCAAATATTTGTATATTTTATCTCATCAAATTTAGTTGTGCATGAGCCAAAGAAAACATATAAAAAGTGTTTTATTTTGCAGGGACAGATGTATAAAACATCAAATTTTAATATACTAAAGGCATAGTTACAGTTTTCCTTTAAATATCATTTTGATCTTAATGATATGGCTTACTATTTTACTCTCCAAAAATAGTATACTTTATAATTATAATTGCTGGAACATGCCACTTTCTAGAATTATGACAAATAATTCATTACACATAAAGGCTTTATTTTAGAATGAATAAATGAATGTTGGCTTTCATCCTAATTTGTGCCTCTCAAAAGATTGGTTTCCTACCTCTAGATAGAGATAAAATAAAATTTAATCTTTAAGAATTCACATTTCTTGTTTGGCAAGAGTTTGTATTGCTACTAATTAGCTAAAATAGAAATTAAAGAATCTTGGCTACATTGAACAACTGGGCTTTGAATCTGTCTAAAACTGTTTCCTCAGAAGAGAACTGGTGAGGTGATTGCATCGAGTCACTGGGCTATATTGCTGAAAGGGGGATGACTGGAAACAATATTGTATCCTTAAAATTTCCATTGAGGAGCACAATGTCTACATATACACATGTGATTGCATCGAGTCACTGGGTAATATTGCTGAAAGAGAGATGACTGGAAACAATATTGTATCCTTAAAATTTCCATTGAGGAGCATAATGTCTACATATACACTATTATCAGTTTCTCTTCAGAATTTTCTCTATGTTTGGTTTTAATTATCCCAAATTCATTTATCCCCAATATTTAAGTTCCCCCTCCCTCTTCCCCTATATTTCCCCTTGAACCTTTTATCTTTTCTGTGTCCATTGCAGAGAGATCACTTCCTTGTAACTGAATACAGATCTGAATGCTTACCACTTGCAGAGTCCAATTCACAAGAGTGAGGTCTGGTATAAAGAAAGTGATTTTACTAACCAAAACTAGTAAACGGGATGTGGCCGGATTCCCATCCAAACCAACCACTTCAATTTTGTGGGTGAGGGCAGGGGTTTAAAAGTGGAAACATTGATAAGGAAGGCATGCAAGAATTGTGCTGAGTACAATGTCTGTGTGTCTTGCTCTGGTGGCTATTTTGGGTCTCAGTCCACCTGAATCACGGGCTGGCAGCATCTCAACAATGGCAGGGTTGTTAACTAGCCAGCCACCTTGAAGTGATCTCAGGAATTTTGCAGCTGAGTCTCCAAGCTTCCTTTGTCAGACTCAAGATTAGCCCCTGCAACTTCTAAGAAGGCACATAGATGATAGCATACAATTAGATAAATGTGAAGGGAGTATACATGGTAGGAAAGGGAGGGATATGGAGTCTATTTTATGGCTAACAGAAAAGGCTTCCGCAGTTTTCTTCAAGGTTATATCTTGAAACCCAAGGTTAAAAAACAATAAAATGCATTTTGAAGTTAAGCTATCTGGTTACTTAATGAGGATTGTAGCTCTGGGGGTCTCCTCTTTTCTAAATATCCCCAAGCCCTAGGATGTATTTTGGGCAATATTTTGTACTAAATATGTGAGTTCAAAATGAGATATTTATTTACCTTGTACTTTATGTTGCAAATTTCCTAAAACTGTAATTTTAACAATCTACACGTTTATATTTATATGATGGTTTTGTTAATTTCATTTCAACACTTTTCTCCAACAAGTGGATTTATACAAAACTGACAATGTGAAGCTTCTTCAGCGTCCCCCTTCAACATCTTAATAGGATAAAATTAATCATAATTTTAAACTACATTTCTTAATTTAAAGAAAAAAATTATGTGGACATATTCACATTCAAGGTGAGCATCCAGCAAACAGTAAATCAGGCAGGTGGTTATATTTAGAAATAGTAGCAAAACATTTACAATTGATGCCATATGGCTTTCAGCCTAGTAGGGCCAACTAGCTGTGTTCAATGACTCTGGGGAAATTAGGCTGTTTGAAGGTCATAAATGCTAACTCTAAACCTCTGGGACAGTGACAGGAAGTTGGCAGCAATATGCAGGGAAATCATAACTCCAACTGAGTGGATAAGCCTCCTTCATAAGCGGACCGAGGATTGTTCATGTTGAGCCTGTGCTCTGATGTGCAGACAAAGAACCAGGTATAACCACTATTGCTGCATATACACAGCAGGCAGTAACATATATTCTGGTCCCGTCATTGTCTTTCTTAAACTAGCCAGGAGTCCTTACCATAATTATAAAGTTCAAATCCCCTTCCATTATCTTCCTGTTTGAGCTTACCTGATACCACTGTCCTCTGGACTAAGCCCCAGGCACATTAAGTTTCTAAGTTGACATTTTTATTAAGTTTTAAAGACATATTTGGAGAATTTTTTAATGCACAAGTATCTACAGATGTCCAACTTAAATAATTCCACTTTCAATGTGCTTTCCAGGGTTTCTTGAATGCCACTGAGAAATTACAATACATATAAAGAAAATAGAAAAGAAATAGTAATCACTGAATCACTGATTAGAAAAAAAATAGCAAAAGCTAAAGCTTTTCAGCAATTAAGTTTACAATTTTCAACAAATAACTCAAGTGAAAAAAATAATTTATCTAATTGAAAATGGCTAATGCAGAGTCAAAGATTAAAATGTTGGAAATAAATTTTCTTCTTACATGCCAACCTTTAAGGAAAATATTATTGAACTTTTCTGGAACACAAAATCTTTGCAACCAGCATTATTATGTATCTTATCCACTTACATTAAACTAAAACTATATATGCATGAGGGAATGTTTCTTCAAATATTAACCATAAATAGGAATTAGAAAAATGTATAAAATTAGGTTGTATATTTCATTCCTAAGATTTTCTAGACTGAGTTTTCTGAAAGACGCAACACTATTCTCTTGATATTCTACAAATAAAAACATGCTACCCCAGAGCATTAGGTTCAGAACATGCTACCCCAGAATATGACACCTTGGCATTTGAGAAAATCACAGAGGACGAAGGGCTCTGATCTTCTCCAATCCTTCTTCTCTGAAGCAAGCTGTAAGAGAATCGGATCTTCAGCCAGGCGCAGTGGCTCACGCCTGTAATCCCAGCACTTTGGGAGGCGGAGGTGGGCGGATCACGAGGTCAGGAGATCGAGACCATCCTGGCTGACACGGTGAAACCCCGTCTCTACTAAAAATACAAAAAAAAATCCGGGCGTGGTGGCGGCGCCTGTAGTCCCAGCTACTCGGGAGGCTGAGGCAGGAGAATGGCGGGAACCCGGGAGGCGGAGCTTGCAGTGAGCCGAGATCGCGCCCCTGCACTCCAGCCTGGGCGACAGAGCAAGACTCAGTCTCAAAAACAAAAAAAAAGAAAAGAATCTGATCTTCCTGTGAAGTATGTTGTAAGAGCCTCATGTGCCTCATATCTGGAGAGAAGGAATGTCACATTTGGACGCAGAAAGTAATATGAACAAACAGGCCTTGCTAAGTTCCCCCAGCGTATTACCATTAGATCATATTCCCTCTGTTCAATCATACTTCCTCATGACTGTCTACTCCCCATCCAACCTAAGCATAAATATACATAGATTTCCCCGTTTCTCTGGGTCTTCATTTCTGAAGGTCCACATGTCATGTAAAATTTACATTAAACAAATACGTATGCTTTTCTCTTGTTAAACTGTCTTTTGTTATAGGTGCTTCAGCCATGAACCTAGTGATGGATGAGAAAAAAAAAATCCCTTCTACCCTACACTGACAAGGAAGGACAAGATAGAGGATTCTAACTTCTTACAATAGGTATTCAATGTGATGAGAGGGTGGTCATTTGATGTATAAAATTAGGAATTCATTCTAAAACGTTTGAGAGTTTTGTGTTTAGGTTATTGCAGAGGAAGGGGAAAGTTTGGTGCTCCAAATTCCTGTTTTATTTGCCGTCACAGAAAGGATTTGAATTTGCAAGATACTTCACAAAAGTCTGATTTTCTTTTTTTCATTTTAAATGTGGTATTGTAGTTACTGTAATGAGGTGGCATCGACACTGCTAATACTTACCCTTTGGAGTTTACCCCAAGGGTTTACCATAAGACATCATCCAGATCACTGTGCTTTCTTTTAAAAAAACAAGTCTTTATTAAAAAGAAAAGCACAAATTAGACCAGCACAAATAGAAATTACTAATAGCCAGAAATATATTTAGCAGCGATTTTTTTTTGACAGAGTCTTGCTCTGTCACTCAGTCTGGAGTGCAGTGGCGCAATCTTGGCTCACTGCAACCTCCACCTCCCAGGTTCGAGCAATTCTCCTACCTCAGTCTCCCAGAGTAGTTGTGACTAAAGGTATCCACTACCACACCCAGGTAATTTGTATATTTTTAGTAGAGTTGGGGTTTCACCATGTTGGCCAGGCTGGTCTTGAACTCCTGACCTCAGGTGATCCACCTCCCAAAGTGCTGGGATTACAGGAGTGAGGCACCGCGCCCAGACTTATTTAGCATCAATTTTAAAAATTGTTGACACATTGCAGTATCTTTCTAATTTTCTCTAATATCCTTAATTAATTATATAATGTGATTTTTGAAGAATTCTTATATACATTGAGATAAAGTTCAAGAAGGCCATTAGCAAAGGATTTTTAAAAGAGTAGTTTTTTTCCAAAGATTATCCATTTTAAACAGATTTTTCTTATGAAATAAATTTCTCCATGTCTTTTAAAAATATGAAACTTGGCTTCCATTAAATATGCTCATTTTTAGTTACTCATGGGATACCCTTACTTATCTATGATAACAGACACTTGTCATAATTTCCAGTATACTCCTAATGTCAGAGGTATGTTTACAAGTGGTACCATTTACTTCTGGATTTCATTTCCAGCTATTTAATCTCCAGATGCATGAAAAAGCATTTTTAAGATTATCTCTGAAAAAAATACCTGCTTTTTATCTACTCAAAATGTATCTACACTTAACATAAGTACACTTTGGATAAGCAGTTATTTTTAGGCAAAACTTTTACTAAGACAAGTATATGATAACATAGACAATGGAGGATATCCATGCGTAACTGAAAGTGAAAATATTTACTTTACCTGGAAGCTGTGTTTTATGTTTTTAAAAAACATGAAATAATTGATTTCATACAAAAAAAGTGCTAAAAGAAAAACGCATAATCTCTGTATGATAAAAACATTTTCTCAAGCTGTGCAAATGACCTTCTTGATTTTTATTTTAACTTATCTAAGAATGATTTTAATATGCAATAATACAACTTATAGCAATATATAACTGCATTTAATAATAATGCACAAAAGTAACAAAGCAATGAAGATAAAAATGTTATACTGAACTCATCATTTGACATACTTCACGTATTAGAAAAATTTGCTGAATAATGTCAATTATCAAAACATGTAGCTGCTACGTAGTCCCTTAAAAACTGGTATTTCCAGCATTTATATAATACACATATAAGTATATTTGTGTTGAACATAGTATTAATACTTTTTATATTTTTTAAAAAAGAAATTGTATGCCTTTTGTTCAAAACCACTATAACTTGACCTGTGTGTGATTTTTATTTTCCATTAAAATATTTAATGTCCAATATAGTTTGGATGCAGGATAGTCTGCATTTTAGGAAGCAAAAAAATAAATTTTAGAAAGGTAAAATATCAAAGCAAGTTTTGTAGTAATAGTGATGTCTAAAAGTTAAAATAGCAGTAGCTGTCATTAAATGAGCACCTACTATATTTCAGGCACTAAACTAGATTCTTACAGACTCTTTAATATTAATATCATACTTTATAAATGTGAAATTTTAGACTGCAAAGTACATAACTTGCTAAAAGTCACAGATGTAATAAACTATCAATCTAGAATTTGAACTTAAATCTTTTGGCTGCAGAGAGGAAAACAAAAGAAGGATAGGTGAATAGCTAGATGAATCAGTTGACTGACAGTCATATCAGCTTCCCTTTACCGAATGCTGATCTCATCACACCAATATAACTTTGTAAAATGTGTTTATTATTTCCATGTTCAAAGTGAGTGATTTAAGGCTAAAAATGATAAGAAATGTGTCCTTGATGGCAGCTATCACTGGAAGATCCAGAATTTAAACCAATATTTCACTATCCAGTATTACTCATTTCAAAGCACTCACCCTTTCTGCTATCACATACAATTTCCACTTCAAGTAACAAATTCAAATATAACCAGTACAAAGTTTATTCTACCCTGAAAATGAAATGTATAATATTCAAGAACAACTTGATGATGCAGATCTAAGAAAACATAGTACTCTCAAAATGACAAATACTGAATAAATAAATATTACCTCTGTATTGGATGTCTAAAAATGCATAAGGACAAGATACTTCAAGCTGGAAAAATTAGAGTGCAACCAAAAGACAATGGAGAAACCAAACATATCTGGTGACATATGTATTTTTGTACAGATTTTTAAGTCTGGGAGTCTTTTGTTTCGTAAGCAAACATTTATTCTGTTGTTAGCCAGAAATTTATATCTCCCTAGGTTATGTAAAATACTGAAAAAAGAAATATGAAAACTTTCTTATTTTTGGTTGTGTCATCAAACAGTGCCTTACATATTTGAATGACTACATTTTCAAAAGCTGCCAAATTTTAATTTCTTCTGTTAGTAGCTCTATATCTACACATATTCAACATTCAAAGTAAGGAATCTTGTAGTGTGTGTTATATTATTCAAGTATTGATCATTTTGTTGCAACTCTGGAAACACTTATTAGCCCCTGAAGCCTGAATTAGGGGTATCTATATAGAGAGGAAATTATTGGCTTATCAAAAGTGTGCACAGATTCTGTAGGTCAAGTCTATCCATCATAGACTTCCTAAAAGGTAGATTAGATTTTAAGCTCTCCCAATTTATTTTGTTTTGGTTTATTGGCACATTCATTTTATACGACTGTTTATACAAAATAAATGGCTGCCCACACCTTAAGCCCCTCCATTAGTGGAGTCCAATTCACCATCTAAGATAACAAAAACATAGGAAACTTCAGTTCCTACTGCTACCATCACAGAAGGCTCAAGCTGTAGAATATTTGATGCTTTCTGCTCTCAAAGTTCTGATCCAGTCCTTTCTCTTACATAACATCTGTCCATGTCCTTGCTCAGAGGGACTCAGTGCTCATTCAAAGATCCTTTTATTGTGGTGAATGTTTAATTTCTTACTAATATTCATTCAAATGCAATACATGTATATTTCCATTCAGTCTGTGCTGCTATAATGGAATATAAGAGACTGGGCAATTTGTAGAGATTCTTTATGGTTCTGGAAACCAGAAAATCCAAGATGCAAAGGCAAGCGTCTGGTGAGGATCTTCTTTCTGTGTCATCTCATGGTGGAAGGTGAGACAGCAAGAGATTGAACTCCCAGCCTTAAGTTATTTTAAATCAGCATGAATCTGTTCACAAGGCTTTAGCCTTTATGACCGAAACACCTCCCACTGGGCCCCACCTCCCAACAGTGTTTCATTGGATGATGTTTCAACACATGCCTTTTGGAGGGACACATCCAAACAATAATAACAGCATTTTCTTTCTTAAGTGTTCATTTTGATGAATTTTGACAAATGTTTACAGTAGTGTAACAACCACTTCAATGGAGACATTTCATCCATAAATTCCCTTGTTCTATAGATTCAATTTTTATATTCTCCTGAAATTTTATGTTGAAATCTAATACCCAATATAACGGTATTTGGAGTTGGAGCCTTTGGAAGGTGATTAGGTCATAAGAACAGAGACTTAACCAAAGGAGTTAGTGCTTTTTATAAGAGACCCTGGAGATATCCCATCCTTCTACAATGCGAGGAGACAAAAAAATGACAGCCACCTCTGAATCAGGAAGTGAGTCATTACCAGGCACTGAATCTGTCAGTAACTTGAATTTGAACTTCTAGTCTCCAAAACTGTGAAAAATAAATTTTGGTTGTTTATAAACTACCCAGTCTATGATATTCTGTTACAGCAACCTAGAGTACTATGTTACCTAGTGCCCCTTTGTAATCAATCCTCGCCCCCAAACTGACACCTAGCCCCTGTCTACCCCACTCAGATTTGGGTGGCTACAGTTTTGGCTATTAAATAATGTCACAAAAATTGAATCATATACTATGTAGCCTTGATTTTTTTTATTGAGTTTACTTAATGCTTTGGAGATTTATTCATGCTGTTACATGTCTATATTGTATTCTTTTTTATCGCAAACTAGTGTTCCATTTGATTATACTTTTACTAATACACGGGCTTCTGGGTTATTTCTAGTTTAAGGCCATGCAAATAAAGTTGCTATAAACATTAGCAAATGGGTCCCTGGATGAACATGCTTTTATTTCTCTTGGGTAAACATCTAGGAATTGATAGTTGAGTCATATGATAGATGTATATTTAAATTTAAAAGAAACTTTCCTATTGTTTTCCAAAGCAACTATACCATTGAAGTTTCTACATATCCTCACCAGTACTCTGTCTTCTGTGATTTTATTATAGCCATCCTAGTAGCTATATAGGGCATCTCACTGTAGTTTTAATTGCATTTTCCTAATGACTAATGGTGTTAAGCAAATTTTCAGTGCTTATTTGCCATTGGTATATCAGTGGTTCCACGTTCTCCATGAAGGATTAGTTCTAGCACCCTGATGGATGCCAAAACCCAGAAATGCTAAAATTCCAACATTGGTCCTGTATAACCTGGGAAAATTAAAAATTAGCCCTCTGCATCCTTGGGCTGCCCCATCTGGGAATACTATATTTTCTATCCATAGTTGGTTGAATCTGCGAATGTGGAGCTCATACACATGAAAGGCCAACTGTATTTTTTGGAAGTCCAATTTTTAATCTATTTCTACAAGTTATAAAAATTTCCAATTGGCACATATGGAAATTGTTTTTATGTGGATGGCTGAGGATTCTTTTGGAAAAACATATTCTCAAAAAAAGAACATAGGGATTATAAGCCTGACTTTATAGCAAAATCTGATTTTTTAAAAGCAATTTTTATTAAAATGTTTAAAAAACATTGGGGCCCTGTTGACATCACTTGGATACCCAGCTGGTATAATCTATGACAGTATAAATTGAAAGAGCCCGTCTATGTACTTTTGCATGGAATATGAGATATTGAGGAATATGGCATGTTGGTAGTTATGTCCACTGGTATTTATTTAGCAGAGTATAGGGAGCTGCCAGGATTAAGAGAGGGCATAGGGTCAAGTGTGCATCATGAGAAGCAGTCAACAGAAAAGAAAGTGTAAGCTAGTAAACCCTGCAGTTCCTGCAGGAATCTGGCAGGAATGGGACATAGTGGGCCCAGCAGTGGTCTACCAACCCCCTGCTGAATCCTTGAAATGCCTTCTTAAAACCTCCAGAAAGAAAGGATAGAGTACTGCATGGAGAGTTGGAGGTTCTGGTTTCTCCTGGCTCTTGTTTCTGTTTATGATTTGTATCTGTAGTAGTTTCCTGGGGCTGTCCTAACAAAACAGCGCACACTGGGTGGCTTAATCAGAAGGGTACTGTCTCAGAGTTCTGGAGGGTACAAGTCTAAAATCGTGATGTTGAAAAGGTGGCTCCTTCTGAGAGCCACAAGGAAAAAGCTATTCCAGAGAAGGAAAAAGCTATTCCAGAGAAGTCTCTCTCCTAATGTCTTGCAGCTTTGGGTGTTTCTTGGTGTTTTAGTCTGTTCTCCTGCTGCTCTTAAAGACATACTGGAGACTGGGTAATTTATACAGAAAAAGAGGTTTAACAAACTCACAGTTCCACGTGCTGGGAAGGCCTCATAGTCATGGCAGAAGACGAAAGGCTCATTTCACATGGTGGCAGGCAAGAGAGAATGAGAACCAAGCAAAGGGGAGACCCCTTATCAAACCAACAGATCTTGTGAGACTCATTCACCACCACAAGAACAGTATGGGGAAACTGCCCCCGTGATTCAATGGTCTCTCACCGGATCCCACAACACATGGGAGTTACGGGAGCTACAACCATGATTCAATTACCTCCCACCGGGTCCCTCCCACAACACACGGGAGTTACGGGAGCTACAATTCAAGATGAGATTTGGGTGGGGACACAGCCAAACCATATCGCTTGGCTTATCGATGGCATTCTTCCTGTATCTTCACATCATCTTCTCTCTATGCCTATCTGTCCCTGTGTCCACATTTCTCCTTTTTGTAAGGACACAGTCATATTGGATTAGGGCCCATCCTAACAACCTCATCCTAACTTGGTCATCTGCAAAGGCTGTATTTCCATACAAGGTCACATTCACAGCTACTGGAATTACCGCCTCATTATTTGCTGAAGGGACACAATTCAACCCATAACACTGTCAGTCTAGTAATTGTGCCCTTTTAGGTAATTTCTGTCTTCCACTCATAATTTAAACTGAAAGTATCTTCAAATTATAAAAGACAATAGTGCTAAGAGAAAATTTCCATCAATCTATGATTTTAAACTCTTCAAAGTGCTAAGAGAAAATATCCATCAATCTATTATTTTAAACCTTTCTAAATTATTAAGAGTAAGATACATAAAATAAGATAATTTTCAGGATAGGCATGGTTGTTCACGCCTGTAATCTCAGCACTTTGGGAGGCTAGGGAGACCAGATTGCTTGAGCTCAAGAGTTCAAGACCAGCCTGGACAACATGGTGAAACTTGATTTCTACTAAAAATACAAACAATTAGCCTGGTGTGGCCATGGTGGCAAATGCCTGTAGTCCCAATTACCCAGGACGCTGAGGTGGGAGAACTGCTTGAGCCCAGAAAGTCAAGGCTGCAGTGAGCCATGACTGCACCACTGCACTGCAGCCTGGGTGACAGCCTGAGACCCTGCCACAGACACACACACACACACACACATACACACACACATACACACACGCACACATATTCAAATAAATGATTGAGTTTACATACTGAAGAGTACCAAAAGATATGTTTCAATGAGAAGAAAATTCTTTTTAGAAGAGTGAGATCTAAGTGACACTGAGTTATAGAGAAACTTGAAAGTGTGTTGTGTATCTAAGTAATCAATAACCAAAGTAACAACAATAATAACACTAAGGATAATGACTATTTAGCTTGGAATTTAAAAAACAATGTATAATTATATTTACAAATAGCAATAACATAAAAACTGGAAGAGATGATCATATCTAAAATTTTCTATAGCCCTTAAATTGCTCAGGTAGGAGATGATTGATTCAAGTTGTGCTTCGTTAATGCAATGTTGTGCTTCGTTAGTGCTAATGTACTTTGTCCAACATTTAAGAATAACTAAATAAAGAGCAATGAAAAGCGAGACAGATTAAATGGAAAAACAAATATACAAACAAACAACATACCCCTGCAAAAATATGCAGTCAAGTCAATGAAAAGCAGAAAACAAATGAAAAAATAAAGAAGTAAAAATAGAGTGAAATTTTCTTAAAGATGTGAAAATAGATCCATATGTGTCAAAACCATATTTAGTATGAATAGATTAAGTTTGCTACTAAAAGATAGAGAGCATAACCTATAATGACAAAGGATTTTTAAATGCTGAGGGATATAAAATGATATGCTAAAATTTAGATTGTATAGTGATATTAACATCTCATTAAATATACTAGAGTAAAATCTGAAATATATAAAAAAATTAACTTTGGGAGGCTGAGGCAGGTGGATCATGAGGTCAGGAGATCGAGACCATCCTGGCTAACATGGTGAAACCCCATTTCTACTAAAAAATACAAAAAAATTAGCCAGGTGTGGTGGCGGGCGCCTGTAATCCCAGATACTCGGGAGGCTGAGGCAGGAGAATGGCGTGAACCCGGGAGGCGGAGCTTGCAGTGAGCCGAGATCACACCACTTCACTCCAGCCTGGGGGACAGAGTGAGAGTCCGTCAAAAAAAAAAAAAAAAAATAAGCCCACAATCATGGTGGAATATTTTAATTTAATTCGGTTTGCTAGATGAAGCTGACTCATAGTGTGGTTACTGGAGATACGGATAGCACAATGATGTTGTCTGAAACAATGAAACTATGAAGAACTCTAAAAGAATATTATTTTTAGAACAATTTATATGGGTCCCGTGTGCTTAAAGAACTTAAGTATACAAACCTCAAGAAAGAAACCTCTTTCTTCAAGAAACCATGAATTCTCTCCTAGCGTCATCTTCATTTGTAAAATTGTTAATATTTTGTAAAATTGTATCATGCAAAATATATAGACTATGACTAGAGTATCAAGATGATGAATTTTAAGGTCTCTCTGCCCCAAAACGTGCCTTTCATCTTCTGCCATGACTATGAGGCTATCCCAGCCACGTGGAACTGTGAGTTCATTAAATGTCTTTTTCTGTGTACAAATGATAAAGAATTATACAAAATGCCCAAATATTTGGATATAAACATATTTGCTTATAAATATTTCTTTTATTAAAGAATTGACAATGTCCATTTAAGAAAATACTCAGATCCAACTAGCAAGCACATTGAAAAATAATTTGCAGTATCATTTAATAACAATTAAAATGGCTAGAGTATCAAGAGGATGAGTTTAAGGTCTTTCTGTCCCAAACTTTCTATGTGGTGTGGCTTTAATATGTTCTCATCAGTTTTTAATATCTTTTTATGATATCAAAAGAAAATTCAAAAATATAATGTTGTGAGGATTATTTACCTTTCTTACATCAAAACATAAATTTAGTGATTAACTGCAGAGAATGTGATGTTGATTTTAATTTGAACAAATTAAAATAGAATAAAATAATAAAAGTAATTGAGTAAGAAGGAATTCATGCACATGCCATACACATGAAATTCTTTAGGACAAAGTTAAAAAATGCTTTCCAGTTGAAATATCTTTATAACGTAATATTAAACTCCTATGGCTAAGGAAAAATAATTTTATAATTAATCAGGTCTAAATAAAATAAATTAAATACTAAAAGGGCAAAAAATTGTCTTAAAGTTTTTACACTTCAATGCTCAGTTTTGCTGTGAACCTAAAACTGTTTTAAAATTAAAGTATGTTAAATAGAAATAATTATTTGGGGGACATTTAATGTTCCTTGATTAACCCTTGGACTTGTAGAGATTCTAACTTAGAACAGTCATAAAAATTGTAACAATTGTTATTGTGAATAGAATATTGTTCTGAGAACAGTAAATATTTCTTGAGAATTTCAATGTGTCAGAGGCTGGAATATTTTCACATATTGTTTAACTCTTTTCTCTTATATATTATTTTGTCTTTAAAACAATCAGATGAGGAAAATGAGGCTCAGATAGTAACTAGCCTGACCCAAATCACACAGCTAGAAAGCAGAGGATGTAGGATTTAAACCCAGAACCTGTTTGACTATTCACTACACTCTACCACCTCCAAGGAACGTGGTGCATATATGATACTTGAGGACATATTAACAATCACGACTAAGGTTTAGTAAAAGGGCGGAGAAATGAAGACAATGTTGAAAGAGAAACAGTTCTAAGCCAACCACAATTAAAGTCTGAGTATGAAGAAGTCATGCAAAATATTTAACAATTTTACAAATGAAGAAGATGAGGCTAAGAGAGAATTCATTGCTTGCCTTATTGAACATCACAGTCCTTACTAATTATTTTAGTTTGTGTTTTCTTTCACACATCTTGAAACTTGCATCATCCTATAATAGCCACTAGAACTTAGTACTTAATTTTTCTCTTGTTTCTGTGCATCTGTGCATGGAGAGGGATACGCCTGCTGCATGCTGATAGAAACTGACATTGTTTGAAAACACCTACTTTTATTTTCTAAATATGTGACTTCAAATATAACAAAATTAAATATATAAATACTTAGGATATATTTCTCTCTCTTAAAATTTATCTTAGCTTTGCAGGCCATATGCTCAGAAATATGTGTTCCTTATAAAAGCCACCATCTTGACCTCTTATTCTCCAACCATTAGCACAATAAGTGTGCATTTAAACAGTAACTAGCTATGAAAGTGTTGGTAGAGGAGTTCTACAAAAACTGCAGTCTATTAAAACCCTGATTGGTCACAACTTTCTGAGGGAGGGAAGAAAACATCATATGAGTTATGGTGATGTAATTTATGTTTATTATAATAAAAAATTGCTTTAGGGCAATAAAATTCAAATCAACAAAACACATTCAGAAACAAGGTCTAAAACATAAATAGCATGAAATAGGGGAGATTACAGCTAACATCTTCCAGGAGCTAAATAAACACACAAGCTTGTATAGCATTTATTGAAAAGGTTAGAAGAGAAATCTAATTCAATACATCCTATGTAGATATAGAATGATTAGAATCTGTCCAGTTCTTGATAAATATAATCTAAACAATTAGTTTAGAGATCTTTCTCCCATCTTCAGTCAGAGTTTTATAAATTAATGAAATTATCTATTATCATTTCATCTTAGATGTCATAAGACTTTGGAAATAGAGGGTATTAGGGACTAATTTACAGCATATAAATAGCTTGAACAGGTGGTACTTAATACCATTACAGATATTGGTTACTGGGTAGAGTCCACAGTTATGGAAGTGAATACCAATTAGAAAAATGTTCATATCCTAGTCACTGAATAAACTAAGTGAAAAGATACCACTTGCCGGGCGCAGTGGCTCACGCCTGTAATCCCAGCACTTTGGGAGGCTGAGGCGGGCAGATCACGAGGTCAGGAGATCGAGACCATCCTGGCTAACACGGTGAAACCCCGTCTCTACTAAAAACACACAAAAAATTAGCCAGGCGTGGTGGCGGGCGCCTGTAGTCCCAGCTACTCGGGAGGCTGAGGCAGGAGAATGGCGTGAACCCGGGAGGCAGAGCTTGCAGTGAGCCGAGATCGCGCCACTGCACTCCAGCCTGGGTGACAGAGAGAGACTCCGTCTCAAAAAAAAAAAAAAAAAAAAAAAAAAAAACCAAGAATGGATGAACAATACAAATGCCTTTAATTCCATTCAGACTTAAGACTTCACTGTTCTCAGACACACCAAAGAAATTATTTCCAAAAGTTTTTTTGCAGAGATATATTTAAAGTTATAATTATATTTTTAAGAGCTTCCCAGATTGTAACAAATATAAGTAACTTCAACTAGCAAATAAGAAATTCAGAAATGTAGCTAGCTGCTCAATATTGCTGATTTGATATCATTTGATATCTTCGAACTGTACCAACATTTAATGAGGATATAATTGAGTGAATCCTGCAACAGGAACATTAACATATGTGCTAAAATGAGCTATAATGGATATATACATTTCCAATGTCATTTAGAGCAAATACTTATATTAATCAGGCTGAATTATATGATTCCTACATTGAATCTTTGAACAACTGAGTTACAGTGGCAAATAACAGACAAATAAAGAAATGACATAATTAGATCATAAATTGATGTAGTAGTCTTACTTATATAATTTTTAGGTAGAGCCTGAAGGAAGAGTGCTGATCATGAAATAGTATCCTAAAAGAATGCAGCTATTACTTAATAATACAAGGAAATCAGAAAATTTGTCAAGGATCATGCAGCATAGTGAGTAGTGAAGATTTACATATATCAGAATAGATGATTTACATATATCAGAATTGATGATTTACATATATCAGAATTGATGATTTACATATATCAGAATTGATGATTTACATATATCAGAATTGATGATTTACATATATCAGAATAGATATTCATTACTTTAGGAGGTAAAGGTAAATTATTAAGAAATATTTGTACAGTGTACACTATCAGAGAATAAAGTTATAATCAAGTAATTACAAATACTTTTGAATCTTATGCATCTTATGATATAGATACGGAAAGTCCTAAATTAATGGATGTATGAGGATGTCTTAGTCACTAAGGTCTATTATTAGTTAATTCTCACATTGCTATAAGGAACTAACCAAGCCTGGGCAATTTATAAATGAAAGAGGTTTAATTGACTCACAGTTCCACATGGCTGGGGAGGCCACAGGAATCTTACAATCATGGAGGAAGTCACCTCTTCACAGGGCAGCAGGAGAGAGAATGAGTGCCAGGAGGGGAAACGCCAGATGCTTATGAAACCATGAGAGCTCATCAGAACTCACTCACTGTCATGAGAACAGCATGAGGGAAACCTCCCACATGATTCAATTACCTCCCACTAGGTCCCTCCCATGACATGTAGAGATTATAGGAATTAAAATTCAAGATGAGATTTAGGTGGGCAGACAAACCATATCATTCTGCCCCTGTCTTCTCCAAAATCTGATGTCCTCACATTTCAAAACAAACCATGCCTTCTCAACAGTCCCCTGAAGTCTTACCTCATTCCAGAATTAACCCTGAAGTCCAAGTCCAAAGTCTTACCTGAGACAAGGCAGTTCCCTTCCACCTAGGAGCTTGTAACATCAAATCAAGTTAGTTGCTCCCATGATACAAAGTGGGTATAAGCATTGGGTAAATGCACCCATTCCAAAAGGGAGAAATTGGCCAAAACAAAAGGGATACAGGCCCATGCAAGTCCAAAATCCAGTGAGGTAGTAATTAAATCTTAAAGCTCCAGAATAATCTCCTTCAACTCCATGTCTCACCTCCAGGACACACTGATGCAAGAAGTGGGCTTCCACAGCCTTGGCAACTCTGCCCATGAGGCTTTTCAGGGTACAACCCCTCTCCCAACTGCTTTCGTGGGCTGGCTTTCAGTGTCTGCAGCTTTTCCTGGTGCAAAGTGCAAGCTATCGGTGGATCTACCATTCTGGGGTCTGGAGGACTGTAGACCTCTTCTCACAGCTCCACTAGGCAGTGCACCAGTAGGGACTCTCTGTGGGAGCTCCAACCCCATGTTTCCCTTCTGCACTTCCCTAGCAGAAGTTCTCCATGAGAGCTCCACCCCTGCAGCAGACTTCTGCCTAGA
Organism: Gorilla gorilla gorilla; assembly: GCF_029281585.2. Lineage (NCBI taxonomy): Eukaryota > Metazoa > Chordata > Mammalia > Primates > Hominidae > Gorilla > Gorilla gorilla. The sequence continues at coordinate 86,034,853 of NC_086017.1, read as the reverse complement.
CATTCTGGTGTTTCCATACATTTTCTGAAATCTAGGCTGAGGTTCCCAAACCTCAGTTTTTAACTTTTGTATACCAATGGGCCCAACATCACATGTAAGTTGCAAAGGCCTGGGGCTTGCACCCTCTGAAGCAATGGCCTGAGCTTTATATTGGCCCATTTTAGCTATAGCTGGGATGCAGAGCACCAAGCCCTGAGACTGTACACGGCAGCAAGGTCCTGGACCTGGTCCTGGAAACCATTTTTTCCTTCTAGACTTCCAGGCCTGTGATGGGAAGGGCTGCTGTGAAGACCTCTGACACACCCTGGAGACATTTTCCCTACTGTCTTGATGATTAGCACTTAGCTCCTCATTACTTATGCAAATTTCTGCAGCAGGCTTTAATTTCTCTCCAGAAAATGTTTTTCTTGTCTATCACATTGTCAGGCTGCAAATTTTCCAAACTTTTATGCTCTGTCACCTCTTGAATGCTTAGAAATTTCTTCTGCCAGATATCTGAAATCATCTCTCTCTAGTTCAAAGTTCCATAGATCTCTAGGGCAGGGGCAAAATGCTGCCAGTCTCTTTGCTAAAGCTTTCCATTTCCCAACAAGTTTCTCATCTCCATCTGATAGCACCTCAGCCTAGACTTCATTGTCCATATTGCTATCAACATTTTGGACAAAGCCATTCAACAAGTCTCTAGGAAGTTCCAAGCTATCTCATATCTTCCTGTCTTCTGAGCACTCCAAACTGTACCAACTTCTGCCTATTACTCAGTTCCAAAGCTGCTTCCACATTTTCAGGTATCCTTATAGCAGTACGCGACTCCTGGTGCCAATTTACTGTATTAGTCCATTTTTACATTGCTATAAGGAAATACCTGACACTGGATAATTTGTAAAGAAAAGATATTTCATTAACTATACATGGCTGAGGAAGCCTCAGGAAACTTACAATCATGGTGGAAGCCACTTCTTCAAAGGGTGAAGAGAGAAAATGAGCGCCAGCAGGGGAAATGCCAAATGCTTACAAAACCGTCAGATCTTGTGAGAACTCACTCATTATCATGAGAACAGCATGGTGGAAAACCACCCTCCTGATTCAGTTACCTCCCACTGGGTCCCTCCCATGACATGGGATTCTGGGAATTAAAATACAAGTTGACATTTGGATGGGGCCACAGCCAAACCATATCAATTTTTTTGTTTAAGTGTTGAAAAAGTCTGCAGAGTGATGACAATTTTGAAATTACAAGAATGAAATAAGGCACCTTCAAAGGTGGAGTTTGAATAAATGAAGCAAAAAGCCCATCTCAGGAAAAAGCTGTTCTGTTCATGAGACTCCAGATTAAATTTGGTGTGGACCCCTAAAGTTAATTGGATCACCTTTATGAACATGTAACCTGTACAGTCCCACAGAGCCCTATACTTGGAAGGTTCCTGCATTGGTTTTGTGCTTGGCTGTCCCTTTCTTTATATTCTTAATATTTTTTTAAAAGGGCTCTAGATACTCCCACAGCTGGCCCTGTGCTTTAAAAGGAATAGAATGAAAAAAGCAACCTGTAAATAAAGTAAATAGTATTGATAAACAAAACAGCATACACGCTCCTAATGTAACTTTGGTGGAGGGGTTGGGTCTGGGAGTAGTTTGAGAACAAGAGCAAGAACATATGAGAAAGAGAATAGCTGGTACATCAACAGGCCTCTGGAAGCCTGTGTGTTTTTGGATACCATGACCACCAGTCATTTCTTCTCATTGTCATGAGGTGCTTCAATGTATTAAGTCAAGAGGTCAGAAATCTGCATTGCCACACCTTCTCTGCCTACCACCACTGCTTAATGACAAGAAACTCTACAGGAAGCGAAAAGGTATAGTTAGCAAGCAAGCTGGTACAGTTTCCACCTAAAATTGCAGAATTAAAAAAACTGAAAGGGACTTAGATAGTTAAGGGACTAGTCCTAGAAATTAATTAACTGCTGTGTTAGTCCATTTTCTTGCTTCTAATAAAGACATACCTGAGACTGGGAAGAAAAAGAGGTTTAATGGACTTACAGGTCCACATGGCTGGGGAGGCCTGACATTCATGGCAGAAGGAAAGCAGGGTAAGTCAAATCTTACATGCATGGCAGCAGGCACAAAGAGAGAGAGGGCTTGTGCAGGGGAACTCTTCTTTTTAAAACCATCAGATCTCATGAGACTTATTCACTATTATGAGAACAGCACAAGAAAGATCCACCCCCATGATTCAATTACTTCCCACTGGGTCCCTCCCACAACACATAGGAAAGTTCCAACTTCAGATGAGATTTGGGTGGAATCACAGCCAAACTATATAATTCGGCCCCTGGACCCTCCCAAATCTCATGTCCTCACATTTCAAAACCCATCATGCCTTCCCAACAGTCCCCCAAAGTCTTAAGTCATTTCAGCAATAACCCAAAAGTCCACAGTCCAAAGTTTCATCTGAGACAAGGCAGGTCACTTTTGCCTATGAGGTTGTAAAATCAAAATCAAGCTAGTTACTTCCTAGATACAATGGGGTACAGGTATTGTGTAAATACAGCTGTTTCAAATGGGAGAAATTGGCCAAAACAAGGGGGCTAAAGGCCCCATGCAAGTCCAAAATCCAGCAGGGCAGTTAAAACTTAAAGCTCCAAAATGATCTCCTTTGACTTCATGTCTCCCATCCATGTCATGCTGATGGAAGAGGTGGATTAGCATGGTCTTGGGCAGCTCTGCCCCTGTGGCTTTGCAGGGTTTAGCCCATCACCTGGCTGCATTCACAGGCTGGCATTGAGTGCCTGTGGCTTTTCCAGGTGCATGGTGCAAGCTTTCAGTGGATCTACCATTCTGAGTTCTGGAGGACAGTGGCCCTCTTCTCACAGCTCCACTAGGTGTTGTCCGAGTAGGGACTCTCTGTGGGGGCTCCAACTCCACATTTCCCTTCTGCACTTTCCTAGCAGAGGTTCTCCCTGAGGGCCCCACCCATGCAGCAAACTTCTGCCTGGGCATACAGATGGTTCCATACATCCTCTGAAATCTAGATGGAGATTCCCCCACCTCAACTCTTGACTTTTGTACACCCGCAAGCTCAACACCATGTGGGAGATGCCAAGGCTTGGGGGCTCCACCCTCGGAAGCAATGAGCTGAGCTTGGCCTCTGTTAGTCATGGCTGGTGTGACTGAGATACAGGGCACCAAGTCCCTAGACTGCACACAGGAGAGGGACCCTGAGCTCCACCCATGAAACCATTTTTTTCTCCTAAACCTCTGGGCCTGTGATGGGAAGGGCTACCACAGAGACCTTTCATATGCCCTAGAGACATTTTCCCCATTGTCTTGGTGATTAACATTCAGCTCCTGGTTTCTTATTCAAATTTCTGCAGCTGGCTTGAATTTCTCCTCAGAAAATGGGATTTTCTTTTCTATCTCATTCACAGGCTGCAAATTTTCCAAACTTTTATGCTCTGTGTCTCTTTTAAAACTGACTTCCTTTTACAGCACCTGTCACTTCTTGAATGCTTTGCTGCTTAGAAATTTCTTCCACCAGATACTCTAAATCATTTCTCTGAAGTTCAAAGTTCCACAAATCTCTAGGGCAGGGGCAAAATGTCACCAGTCTCTTTGCTAAAGCATAACAAGAGTAACCTTTTTCTGAACGAGTCTAGTTCCTCATCTCCATCTGAGATCTCCCCCACCTGGATATTATTGTCTGTATCATTATCAGCATTTTAGTCAAAGCCATTCAACAAGTCTCTAGGGAGTTCCACATTTTCTCACATTGTCCTGACTTTTGAGCCCTCCCAACTGTTACAACCTCTGCTTGTTACTGAATTCCAAAGTTGATTCCACATTTTGGGGTATCTTTTCAGCAACACTCCACTCTACTGGTACCAATTTACTGTATTAGTTTGCTTTCATGCTGCTCATAAAGACATACCTGAGACTGGGAAGAAAAAAACTTTTAATGGACTTACTGTTCCACATGCCTGGAGAGGCCTCACAATCATGGTGGAAGGCAAGGAGGAGAAGATCACTTCTTACATAGATGGCAACAGGCAAAGAGAGAGCTTGTGTGGGGAACTCATGTTTTATACCCATCAGATCTCGTGAGACTTATTCACTATCACAAGAACAGTGTGGGAAAGCCCTGACCCCATAATTCAATTACCTCTCACTGGATTCCTCCCACAACACATAAGAATTGTAGGAGTTACAATTCAAGATGAGATTTGGGTGGGGACACACCCAAACCATATCAACTGTCCCCTTGTATCTTTTCCTTATTATAATCACTGTACTAGTCAGGATTCTTTACAGAAATTTAACAATAATAAATGGATACATACATACATACACACATAGATAGAGAGATTTATTATGGGACTTGGCTCAGAAGGCTAGGGAGACCAACCAGTCCCACCATCTGATGTCTGAAAGCTAGGAACCAGGAAAGCAGGTACTATAATTCAGGCTTAGTTTGAAGGTCAAAGAACCAGGAGTGCCAATGTTTAAAGTCATCATGGATCAATGTCCCAGTTAGAGCAAATTCACACTTAGTCTACCTTTTTGTTCTATTTAGGACCTCAGTGGATTAGAAGATGCCCATTCACATTTATGAGGGCAGATCTTCTTCACTCAGTTTACTGATTCAAGTACTAATCTCTTATGGAAAGACCCTCACAGACACACTCATAAATAATGTCTTACCAGCTCCCTGTGTATTCCTTAGGTCAATAAAGTTAACACAAAAAATTAAATATTTCATGAAAAAGACAAGGACTAGACAAAGAACAAAAAGATGAATGTATATTTTATTTTTAGTTTAAAGCATAAATACAACTCTTACCTTACCTTCCAATGGTGGTAATTCTAGCTGAGTGTTATTCTTTAAGCTCACAATTAAATTACTTATTTCCATTTTAGCAATGTACTACAAAAGGTTAGTCCATCTTTCAGTAATTTATTAGAAAAAAATCACCATTTTGCTATTGAACCCTAGGCAAAATTAAATTGAGCATTAATGCTCTCCACCTCAATCTATCCTGGAGTAAAAACTAAGCCACTTTTAGAGGCCAACTTTATAAATGTCCTTCACAAAAGCCTAGTCATCCCTAAGTTTCCCCTTTATTGTTCCAGAGCCAGTCCCCAACAAATGTGTAGACAAAACTCAAAGACAGGGTGACCCAAAACAAATTCTTTCCCCTATGAACTCTAACCTCTATGATTCTGTTAGCCCTTAAGTGGAGTTTTCAGGAAATTATGTGATCGAGAGATAAACCAAAGTATTAAAAACATACTTTATAAGCTTGTTTAATTTTTAAAAGGATTTTATAGTTTTCAGAAAAGTTAAAGTTTAGTAATTCTGTAATAAATACAGCTGAGATATATTTTATGTCGAGAATGTTAAGTATGTTTCTAGAAACATACTTTATAAGCTTATTTAATTTTTAAAAGGATTTTAACAATGGTTTTTAGAAAAGTTACAGTTTAGAAATTCTGTAATACAATTGAGATATTTTTTATACCTTGAGAAATCAATTATTAATTTGAAGAAAAAAAAACACATGCCAATTAAAAGGAAATTCCTAACTGTGATCAGTAACAGTGTGGCAGAAACATCACCAAAAATGGGCCTGCAATTGCTGACATGCAAAACCGCCACCAATAACAGAATGTGTGTTACGCATCCTTAGCACATACTTCTACAACTTCTCATCAGTTCATCTGTTTCTCTATCTGCAGCCCCTCTTATATCTCTATGAATTTTGCAGGTCAGCTTCAAATTTTATTTTGTATTGACATCATTCTTATATTAACACGGTTCCCGCAAAGCTGAAGTGAGAACAGACAAACGTGTGAAACAAATCTTTTTTTGGTAATCTTCATACTTTTCTTTAACATGTTCTTTCAAAACCTGCAACTCCTAAGAAGTTATTTACTTCTATTATTTTCTTGTTGTAAATTATAAAATAGTTTAATATCCAACAGGTATTACTGGAAAACAGTCATTTTTGAGCTGTGTTTGAGAAGCAAGATCACTTTGTTGGGTTAACCAATTTTAAATGCTCCTAAAACATAGAGCCCCTTTAAGAATATTTGGCCTGGCGCAGTGTCTCATGCCTGTAATCCCAGCACTTTGGGAGGCTGAGGCAGGTGGATCATGAGGTCAGGAGTTCGAGACCAGCCTGGCCGACATGGTGAAACTTCGTCTCTAGTAAATGTACAAAAATTAGCCAGTCATGGTGGTGCACTCCTGTAGTCCCAGCTACTTGGGAGGCTGAGTCAGGAGAATTGCTTGAACCTGGGAGGTGGAGGTTGCAGTGAGCCAGATCATACCATTGCACTCCAGCCTGGTCAACAGAGCAAGACTCCATCTCAAACACAAACAAACAAAACAACAACAACAACAAAATAAATATTTAATAATGCAATACTTCATGGAAATATAAAGAGTAGCAAAAACACATTTTTAAAATTAACATATATATCAATGTGAAGTATCTTTATAAAACAAATCCAAGAAAAATCAGTCTTACACATTTGATTTATAAAAAATTCAATATAAGATTTTAAACTTATATTAATAGTAATAATTTTCATAATATTTAAGTTAAAATAGAACTGACATAACAAATTATATATCAGATTTTAATATATAAACATCATACAAAATATATTCTCCAGCAACCACAGGATGAAGTTAAAAATCAGTAACAGAGGGAGAACTGGAAAATTTCAGTTTTTGAAAATTAAAAACACTCTCTAAACAGCTAATGGATCATTACAGAAATCACAAAAGGAAATTAGAAAATACTTGGAGATGAATAAAAACAAAAACAAAACAAAAATTATGGGACATAGTAAAGTAAGTGCTAAGGAGAAAAGTTATAGTTATAAAAGCTTCCATTTAAACAGAATGCAGATCTTAAATCAAGAACCCATTTGTACAACTTACGGAACTAGAAAAAGAAGAACAAAGAAAACCCAAAGGCAGCAGATGTAGAGAATTTAAAAAGTAGAGAAAAATCAATGAAACCAAAAGTTGATTCTTCAAAAAAAAATCAATGTGAAAAACCTTTAGCTAGATTGACTTAAAAAGAATGAAGGCTCAAATCACCAAAATCACAAATGAAAGTGAGAACATTATTACTTACTCTGCATAAATAAAAAGTATTATAAGAGTACTATGAACAACTATATGTCAAAAGTTGAATGAACCAGATGAAATCGACAAATTCCTAGAAATATGCAACATACGAAGACTAAATCATGAAAAAATAGAAAATCTGAATAGATCTATAATTAGTTAGGATTATGGATCTGTAATAAAAAATCTAGCAACAAAGAAAATCCCTGGACCTGAAAGCTTCACTGCTGAATTATACTAAACATTTAAAGAAGAACTATAATAACACCAGTCCTTCATAAACATTTCCAAAAAGTTAAAGAGGAGGAATACTTCATATGAGGCCAGCATTACCCTACTACCAAAACCAGACAAAGACATTGCAAAAAACAAAAAACAAGAAAACACAACAGACCAATATCTGTTATGACCATCAACACAAAAATCCTCCACAAAATACTAGCAAACCAAATTAAGCAGCATATTAGAATGACCAAGTGGGATTTATTCCTGGAATCTAAGCATGGTTCAACACACGAAAATTGATCAATGTAATACCCCATATTAACACAAGGGAAAAAATTAGCATAATTGTCTCAATTATGCATTTGGTAAAATTCAACATCTTTCATATCAAAAACACTCAACAAACTAGGAACTGAAGAAAACTACCTTAACATAATAAAATCCATATATAAATATTCAGTAGCCAACATCACACTCACTGTTAAAAGACTGAAAGTTTTACCTCTAAGATCAGGAACAAGACAATGAGTCATACATTGCTACTTGTATTCAACAAAATACTGAAAGTCCTAACCAGTGAAATCAGGCAAGGAAAAGACATAAGAGGCATCCAAATTGGAAAGGAAGAAGTACAATTATCTCTGTTTGTACACAGCGTAATACTTTAGGTAGAAAACTCTAAAGATCACACACACACGCACACACAGATAGTTAAAACTAATAAACAAATTTAGGAAAGCAGTAGGATACAAAAGCAACACGTAAACATTAGTTTCATTTTTACTTACTAACAATGAACAATCAGAAAAGAAAATTAACAAAATAATTCCATTGATTATAGCACCAAAAAGAATGAAATACTTAGTAATTAACTTAGTCAGGGATATGAAAGACTTGTAAAATGAAAACTATGGAAGACATTAATAAACGGAAAGATATTCCATGTCCATGTATTGGAAGACTTAATATTTTTAAGATGTTAATACAACCCAAAGCAATCTTAACATTAAATACTATGCCTTTCAAAATTTCAGCAATTTTTATAGAAAGAAATAATCTATTCTAAAATGTATACGAAAAATCAAGGGACACCAAATAGCCAAAACAATCTTGAAAAAGAACAAAGCTGGAGAACTCACACTCCCTGGTTTCAAAATTTATTACAAACCTTCAGTAATCAAAACAGGGTGCCACAGGCATAAAGACAGACTTATAGGCCAATCAAGTAAAATTGAGATCCCAGAAATGAATCTTCACATATATGGTGAAATGATTTTTGACCATGGGTCCAAGACCATTGAATGTGGGAAAGAACAATCTTAAAAAAAAATAAAAATAAAAAAAGATGGTGGGATGGTGGTGAAACAACTGAAGAATCACATATAAAATAATGAAGTTGGACCCTCGTATAACACTATGCAGAAAAATTGACTCAAAATTAATCAAAGACCTAAATGTAATACAAAAAATACTATAAAACTCTGAGAAGAAATAATAGAACAAAAGCTTCACAACATTAGAGTTGGCAATGATTTCTGAGATGTGACATCAAAGGCACAGGCAACAAGAGAAAAAAATTAAAAATTGTACTTAATAAACTTTTTTTAAAAAACTGCCAAAAATTACTATCATCAGAATAAAACGGCAACCCAGAGAATGAAAAAAAAAATTTGCAAATGATGTTTGACAAGGGACTGAGATCCAGAATAGATAGGGAATTTTTAAAACTCATCAACAAAATAAAACAAATAGCCTGATTCAAAAATGGGCAAAGAACTTTTCTCCAAAGACATTTCTCCAAAGAATTAATAGAAATGGTCAATAAGTACATAAAAGGAACCTCAACATAATGAATCATTAGAGAAATGCAAATCAAAACTACAAGAACATAACACCTCATACACATGATGATAGTTACTATTAAAAAAAAAAAACAGAAAATAACAACTGTTGGCAAGAATGTGGGAAACTGTAAGTAACACTTGTGCACTGTTGGTGAGGATGTAAAATGATACAGCCACTGTAGAAAGCAGTATGTCAGTTCTTTAAAAGATTAAAAATGTAAGTACATATAATCCAGCAACCCCAATCCAGGTATATACCCAAGAGAATTTAAAGCAAGGTCTTGAAGAGATATTTGTACACACATGTTCACAGCAATATCATTCACAATAGCTAAAATGGAAGCAATCCAAGTGTCTCTCAATGGATTAATGGATAAGCAAAATGTGGTGTACACAAACGAAAGAATATTATTCAGCCTTAAAAATGAATACAAGTCTGACATATTCTACAATAGGATGAAATTGAGGTCATTATGCTAAATTAAATAAGCCAATAACAAAAGACAAATGCTGTATGATTTCATTTATATGAGGTTCTTAGAACAGTCAAAATCACAGACGAAAAGAATGGTAGTTTCTAGAGATATATATTGATTAATGGGTCGACAGCTTCAGTTTCACAAGACTAAAGAGCTCTGGAGATGGATGGTGATGATTATTGCACAACAATATAAATGTACTTAGTATCACTGACCTATACATAGCCATAAACCACATAATGATGTTTCTGTCAACAACAGATCACTTACAGGTCATTGTTGCCATAAGATTGTTATGCAGCTGAAAAATTCCTATTGCCTAGTGAAATTGAAGCTATCATGTCATAGTGCAATGCATCAATGCATTGCCTTTTCTGTGTTTAGACACACAAATATTTAACACTGTCTTACAATTGTCTATAATATTCAGTACAGTAACATGCTTTACAGGTTTGTAACCTATGTACAGAATGTATCACTGTCTTTTAAGTGATGCATGGTCTACTTAAAAATAATTAAGATAATAAATTTCACATTAAGTGTATTTTATTTTGCAAAGTTACCACCTCTGTCTTCACTTACGGATATTGGCCAAAGTCTGAAGCAGGTGAGAACCATGATAATAAAATGAGTAGGAAAGTTTGCTAGGTGGAGCAGTGAGAGCTTGATAGAATTTACTGTCAAGATACAATGCATAAGGACGGGCATTCATTATTACATGAAGAATAACAATTTTTAGAAGAGTATATGCAACATTATTCCATTTAGATAAATCTAAATAAAAATGACATATGTGTGTATATTTTATATGATTAGAATAAAGATCTGCAAGGAACAGATACTAATAGGGATTAGAAAGCTTTGGTAGAATTGATGTCCATTTAAATAAGAGTATTACCCTTATGTTCCAAGTGTATATCATGCTTGTAAAATAAACCAGTACATTATACAAAATATGCTACTATTACATTGAAACCAAATTCTTCTAATTATCTAAGAAAGGCAGAATTATGTAATCATCAGAAATAGACTCCTAAGCCAGATTTTCTGGGTTGGATTTTCAGGTCTTCTATCACTTACCAGTTGTGTGATTGACCAGTGGTGTTAACTTCTCCATTCCTCATAAATTTCCGTCAAGAATTAAGTGTGCGAATACATGTACTTATAGATGTATGCATGTACATAGCATGCAGAAAAATACTGGCTATTTTTAATTTGTATTGTTATTATCCTATTGGGCTACTTGTGTTCATTCCAGTTAATGACTATAGTATAAAAATTTAAATTTATGCTACAAATTTATTTTAAATATTTATGCTTATCTCATAGTACTGAGTATTCAAATGCTCTCAGTTCTTTTTATCAAATGCTAATTATTGGTTTATCCAGAGATCCTAATCTGTGTTATAGTCATTTTCCAAGCTTCCTTCTGAAAACTCAAACAAAGAATAAATATTACTCTGTGTTTTTTACAGTTAAAAAACAAGGGAAATAAACTACCATCACGGGCATTTTACTCTTACCATACTGGTTATTTCGAAAACTAAAGTGAAAGGCAAATCAACTTAGTAATTAGTCTAATAACTCCTTTAAAGCAGTGAGTTTTTAATTAGTACATACGTGGCTGCTTGACAGTGAACTGTATTCTTCTAAGTATACATCTTTGAATAACACATTGGACCTGTTGAGTAATACTAAAGTTTTACAGCGGCCTTTATGAAAATGTGGGAGTGTTCCAACTTCCAGTTGCAGTGGTGTGTTGTAATGATGTTTCAGTCACTTCCAGATGGAAATATTTAGGTATCCCCCTACTAGAAAGGTTTAAAGATTGCTATTATTTCTAAAAGAGCACATAAGATAAACCGAATTAGTGAGCAAAGGATCGGGCAGAGTGATTGTGTCTAATCAGCTTAGCCATGCCGAAAATAAGACAAATGAAACTAGTTATTAATAAGTAATTAAATGTCTGTGTTTTCCAGACTTTTGACAAGTGAGTTTTCATAGTTTTCAGATGATGTCATGCCAACTCTACTGATGTGCGTAAAGGAATGAAATAAGCTATTTAAATTAGCAGACTTCAAAATATCTACCCTGTGATGACTGCAGTTGATATCAAAAATTCAGTTAGGAAATCTAGGATGTGGGTCACTGAGACTGGTCAGGATCTCAGTAGAGCAAGGAAACAGCCAATATTCAATTATTATACACAGTTTATTATTTATCCTGAAACTGGCAATGTAAGGGGCACAACTCAGTTTTTTAGAACATAATGTCAAATGTTAGATACCATCAAATCAATTCTAATTTCAACAGGACTTCTGACTGTACAGTTAGTCTCCGTTACTATCTTTACCTTAAAGAGAAACATACACCACATAAGTTTATCATAACTTTAAAACTAAAGAATATTTTAAGTCTATTTTGGGAATGGTTTTACACATTTCATTGTGCCAGTCTATAATGTATACTTCCCGTTCAGAAAATGTGCTTTCAGTACACTGCCAACTAGTAAAAATTACCATCTGGTTATGTTAAAAGCAGTCTTCCTTCTTTTTCATTTCAGCTTTTACCCTCAATCCACACAGAATCAGACTCTTCACATACTTCTAAAGCTTTTGACTCAAGGTCAGAATGAAGTAAAACATTGCACTTTTTTCTAAGGAAAAAGAGCTGAGTCAAATATACTCTCTCCTACTGTACACTTAAGCTTTCTTGTTAAATTAAAATTGGGATCTAAAACATCTAGGGCAACCTTTTCCTGATTACTGATGACAAATGATTTTGTTGGACTCAACTGCATTTCTACTGCATTAGAAATGCACAGCATATAACCTTCCTCACATTGCGGGTGCTAGTCGAGTATCTGATTTAAAATTGGAAAACATTTCCATCAAATTGCAGCTTAAAGTAAGCTAATTTTATCATTTCCAGAGTAACCATTCAATACCACTTATGAAAGTCACAAGACCTGCTTTCTTTCCTAAATCTTAAATTCTGAGGACTTGCATAGGTACATTAAAATGCTCTTAAGCTGATTGGATTTGCTGGCAAGGTTGAAGGGTGACTAGCAGACAACTGCCACAGTCAAGTGTCAAAAATGTTACCAAACTTTTGCATTCATCCTAGGAAGAAGACAACAGCAGTGATTTATTAGGTAAAACAAAGATGTGAAATCACAAATGTAAGACAGAATCCTGGGACTTATTTTCTTCTACTGTAAAATTAGGGCTTTAAAAATTTAAATATATTATTAAAAGAACACATTAAGAATAGCAAACAAGCCTATGAAAAGATGTTCAACATCACTGATCATCAGAGAAATGCAAACCAAAACTACAATAGATATTATCTTACCCCAGTTAAAATGGCTTTTATTCAAAAGACAGGCAGTAACAAATGCTGAGAAGGATGTGGAAAAAAGGAAACATTTGTACACTGTTGGCGGGAATGTAAATTTGTACAACCACTATGGAGAACAGTTTGGCAGTTCCTCAAAAAACTAAAAATTGAGCTACCACATGATCTAGCAATCCCACTGCTAAGTATATACCAAAGAGAAAAAAAAATGAGTAAATCAAAGAGATATCTGCACTCCTTTGTTTATCACAGCACTGTTTACAATAGCTAAGATTTGGAGGAAAGCTAAGTGTCCATCAACAGAAGAATGGATAAAGAAAATGTGGTTCATATACACAACGGAGTACTATGCAGCCATAAAAAATAATGAGATTCAGTCATTTGCAACAATATGGATGGAACTGGAGATCATTAAGTTACTTGAAATAAGCCAGGCACAGAAAGACAAACATCACATGTTCTCAATTATTTGTGGGATCTAAAAATCAAAACAATTGAATACATGGACATAGAAAGTAGAAGGGTGGTTACCAGAAGCTGGGAAGGGTAGGGGGTTTTTGGGAGGGGGCAGAGGGTGGAGATTGTTAATAGTTGAAAAAATAGAATGAATAAGACCTACTACTTGATAGCACAATAGGGTGACTATAGTCAATAATAATTTAATTGTATATTTTAAATTCCAAAAGAGTGTAACTGGATTGTTTGTAACTCAAAGGATAAATGCTTAGGGAATGGATACCCCATTCTCCATGATGTACTTATTTCACATTGCATGCTTGTATCAAAATATCTCATGTACCCCATAAATATACACACCTACTATGTACCCACAAAAAATTTAAAAATAATAAAAATAAAAAACAATTTAAATAATTTTATATTACAGTTTGTTACAGTACTTGTGTAATACAAATATTAATATTTAATATTTAACTAAAATATTTATATAAACTGCAAACCACATCTCTCACACATAGTAGGCATTCAACAGAGTCACATGAGTTATTTTTTGTGAATAATAATCAAAAAGTAACATTTAATACATACTATATAATTAACACTGTCTTTCAAGATATACGTACATCATACTTTATTCCTCACAACAACCCCATGATGTAGATATAGGCTATAGGAGATAGATAATTCCTTTGTACAAATGGAAAACTTGGGAAACTGAATAGTTAAATAATTAGTTCCAGCAATTAAATGGCAGAACAAGGAATAAAATATAAGGTTGTGTAATTATTTTTGCCCAATTTCTTCACCACTGTGAAGCTAATGCTCTAAAATACTGCTGAAAAAACACGTGGGCCCTTGTCTTCATTGATCTTGCATAATACAGAAAATGATGTTACATTATGGCAAATATAATCTGTTCATTCATTTCTGATATTAAAATAGAAATGCTTGGCTAATATTTGAGCTAGTTGTAATGTTATTATATAAAAAGTATTAACCATCTTGTTTCTATTGCACAAAATAATACTTTATTTGAATACTTCACATGGTAAAAATAGTTACAAAAATATTTTCTACATAGAAGTGTAAATATTAATTTAATATATTTTAACATCAATGTGTATCTCATAATACATGTTATTATTCCCTATCTTATTAATAATGTTTGTTCCTGCACTTAACAGTGTATTCTTCAGAAAATAGTGAGAGAAGTGGTGGGGAGAGGTTATTGGCCGAGAATCAAGGAAAGCCAACACAAACATCTATATGGTACTCAGACTTTTTGTCAGAGATATATGTGTCCAGTCAGATCCTCTTCAGATTTAAGTGAGTAGCAATGCTTTGAGTCTTCTAAATTATCACTGTTTAGATGCTTTATGTAATTTATACCAATAATTAGGTGAAGCCCAGCTTTGTATAGTTTGACTACAGAAACTCGACATATTTCATGTGAAAATAAACTACTGCTTCCTCCACAGCCATGGGTGCTGATGCATGAAAAGATTTGAAGTAACTTACCCACTTTTGTTTGTTTCACAACGTTTTTTTTTAATTTCAAGGGTAAGTGTGACAATGAATACTAAGCAGAAAAAAAAGCCATATACATTTGGCTCAGACTGAAAGTCAAATTCAAACATCATCAGAAATGCTTCTATAGAAGATTAATGGAATAAGTGATTGTTGGATCAGGAACCCCTAAAGACGCTGAAGTGTTTTCCGTTTTCAAGCACTGACATCATTCTGAAGGCAGAAGGCAGAGAGGGAGGCTCATGTTCCACATACTCTAAAGTTTATACATTCTAGGAGTTCAGAGGATTCACTCAATAAGAGAAATGTAAGCACTTTCTTTACGAAATCTGAAGTCCATGATGGTAAAATACTTTTCCCTGTATCATCTGGAAATTTGGAAAAGTGAGCACTTCAACTGGTATTGCTACTCATCCAGCTAATAGCAACATGAAAACACCTACTACAAATGTGAGACAAGTTTATATAACTTGAAAAATGTCACTGACTGATTTTTAATTTTGTATGATGCATATAATTCAGCATTTTTATCCTTATCCATGGCTCCTATGGGTATTTTTTAGGAAATGGAATTTCTTGAAAAAACAGTGTGAGAAAATAAACTAAGCAACTTACATAAAATTAAATGGCACACTTCCTAAATATTGGATTAAAGGATATCAACATTATATCTACAAAATTTATACTTTGGAAGAAATTAAGAATTTAACTAAAACAATGTGTAGCTTTCAGGCTTAGAAGAAATAAAGGTTGTGTTTTAATGGTCATCATCTGAATTTCAGAATGCTAAGGCTCTTAAGAAGTTTATATAGACATTGAAGGGACACAAGAAACACATAAAGCGCCCAACTTATTTTGGACACCCAGTAGACAAGGCATTTTAATGCATGTTATGTCCTAAATCTCCATTAACAACCCTAAAAATTATGTGCCAGAAGAGAATTTCCATGTGCTCCCAATAGGTTAGACTGTGAAAAAAACCTGTCCTCGGAACCATTTTTCCAATGTAATCACTTACTAGATAAACTTATCCATTCTTGTGGGTTTCAACACTATCCACTTGGGCTGATCCTATTCTCTCCTGCCTATTCAAGAAATTGTACAGCACTTCCCCTGCCTGTCTTGGATAAGATAATTAGTATACAAGTAAATAAGCAAGTCTATTATTATCTCTCTCTATATATGTGTGTATATTCCCTTACTTTCAAAATATAAGGCTCATTCATCGCTTTATCCCTCACCAGTCCCACATATCTTTATGATGCCATCCTAGTATGATAGAGTATCTGTTAGCTATCACTGCCATAACTTTTTATAACATACCACCTCCAAATTTAATGGCTTAAAACAACCATTTATTATTTTTCAAATGTCTATAGATTAGTTAAGTGGTCCTTCCTCTCTGAGCTGGGAGCAGTTGATCTTACACAACTGGTGGGTCAGCTGGTTTTCAGCTGGTGGGTCAGGTAGACATTGGTTGACATAGTTTGCCCTCAGCTGAGAGTATTCACCTTTGTTCTAATTTCTCATTCTTTAGTATACTAACCCGGGTATGATCTCACGGTGGAGGGACAGGAGCCAGTGAGAAAGCAAAAATGCACAAGCACTTACTCATGCCCCATCCTACATGTACTTTGCTCCATTCCAGTGATACTCAACAACAAGATGTGAGCTTGCCAATAAGATGTCATAATTTTGTAGCAAAACCTCACTTTAAAGAGATTACTGGTATAAATAACTGTGTCTGTTTATTCTGTAAAGTTATTCACTAGATGTTGGTAAAAGTTTCATGGAACTTGCATGTGTCTTTACCACAACAGTGCAGTTTTACTACTGTTGAGAGTTCAGATCAATTATTAACTCTTAAGGACTGATATCAATTAATAAGCTGAATACCAAATACTTCATATTAAATATACATAACTACAGTAATTTTAAAATTTTCAGAGAGCTTTTTTATTTTTTGTCTCACTTCATTCAATCAATTTTTTAAATATTTTGCTTTATTTTAAAATTGTGAAGCATTTAGAAAATGTTTTGGTAAAACATAGGTAAAATTTTGTTGAACACCATCAATTGAATATTAAATTAAAAATGAAAGATCTTGAAGTTTGAAATACTAGCTAACATAAAATATTAGTAAAATAATAGCTAAACCTTACTGAATAATTTTGGCATTGTAAATTTTGGCATTTAAAATTATTGACTGCTCTACAAAACCCTGCAAAAGGAGAGCCCATTATTATATTCACTAGACTTATGAAAAAACATAAAAACAACGAAGTGAAATGTTTAACAAAAGCCAACCAGTTTTTAAGTGGAGGCACCATGATTCCAATTCAAGTGTTACTATAATTCTCTACACCACATTTATGATGGTAAAATTTAATATCTACTGAAAACTACTATTGCTGATTTTTTCAGATATAGCTTTACAAACTGTTTTTATGTGTAATATATCACTATTTTGAAAAATTGGAACATATTGTAACTAACATTGTATTACTTCTTGCTAATTTAACTGCCTTTACATTATAACATATTTCCATAGAGTTGGTTTTAAGATAGTGTCTCTAAATTGACAAGTTCAATGAGAAAATGTTAGAGCAATAATAATTTACTCATTGTTTTCAAAATTGTTCATGCGTTATACAAGAATGTCTCATTTTTACCCAAAATACCACAAGTTGTAAATAGTGAAAATAATCAATAGCAGAAAATAATGTATAATGCAATTTATCTTTGTCACTCTACCTATTCTGGATCTTTGAGAAAAGTACAAAGTATATGCTGATGTGTATATATCAATATGGCAGTTCACTTTTTTCAAATTTCCTTATCATGAGCATTCATCCACCCTAGTTAAATTGCAACTAGCATACCCCTACTCATTTCTTTAGCTAAATTCATATCCTTATATTTTAAGAAAACACAAATAATGGTTCTAACTAGTATAAAATATGGTAGAAAGAGTTGCTTGTGGCAGAAAAACATTTTTAAGCATTTTCAAAAAGGAAGAGTTTCCAACTTTATGGATTCAAAAATAAAATGATTCTCCACTGAATCAACTGAAAACCAAATATGGAGATGCAACTTTTTTATGTCTACAATTAACTATTCGACCTTTAAGTTAAATATTTCCGACAAGTATTAGTAGTTTGAGATAATCCATTCTACCAAGCACAGACCATGAATATTTTTTTCAACTTTAGTTTTTAGCTGTGTGTTTGGTGTATGTTTGGACCTTTCTTCTGATCTGTGCTCTAGTCATATCAGAACCTATCAAGTGTCTGTTATGTTGTCAGGCACAATTGTGAGACAGAGTAAGGCCAGGCAAGAATTCCCTTCGTTAAGTGTTTGATCTGTTGTTAATTAGCATGTTTTTCTGAAATGGTTGCTTTTAACCATATAATTCTATGCACAAAAATATTATTTTGCAATTCTTCGATATTATATGAAAGAGTGATTCGACACAACACATTATAAAGAAGGGAGGGATAAACGAGAATACCTAAGCTACATAATGGGAAGCAAACACTAAGCAATTTCCTTGACAGGTAACATAACTTTAGAGGCAACCAGCTAAAAATAAAACACACCATACAGATAATGAGTCTTTAATTATTCCATTCTATGGTATGGAGTAACCCTTTCCACAGACGTGTGGCAAAGAAACGTGTTTGTGCCATTCATAAGTGGATTTCTCTCCTTTTTATTTCCTCCAAGTCTTCTTTTTGTTTCTAATTCCTCTTCCGTATATTACATACTCCCTGTTTTACAATGCTCTGTGTCACAATGGAAACTTCCTTAGATTTGGGTTTTTAATATGAATTATTGAAAATACCCATTCTTTCTTTGTGACAATGAAAAATTGATTTTTAAATTTTTATTAACATGTAATACATTTGGAGAATGTAATATACGTTAATATCCATGTAGCCAATAGTCAAATCAGATAAGAAATATTGCTAATGTCTTTGAAGTTCCTCTCTTCCACTCCGAGAGTCACAAAAAATTTCCTTTCTTTCTACTTTGTATAAGTGGGATTATACAGTATGTACCTTCTGTGTCTAGATTTCTTTTTTTTTTTATTATACTTTAAGTTTTAGGGTACATGTGCACATTGTGCAGGTTAGTTACATATGTATACATGTGTCATGCTGGTGCACTGCACCCACTAACTCGTCATCTAGCATTAGGTATATCTCCCAATGCTATCCCTCCCTCCCCCCACCCCACCACAGTCCCCAGAGGGTGATATTCCCCTTCCTGTGTCCATGTGATCTCATTGTTCAATTCCCACCTATGAGTGAGAATATGCGGTGTTTGGTTTTTTGTTCTTGCGATAGTTTACTGAGAATGATGGTTTCCAAATTCATCCATGTCCCTACAAAGGACATGAACTCATCATTTTTTATGGCTGCATAGTATTCCATGGTGTATATGTGCCACATTTTCTTAATCCAGTCTATCATTGTTGGACATTTGGGTTGGTTCCAAGTCTTTGCTATTGTCAATAATGCCGCAATAAACATACGTGTGCATGTGTCTTTATAGCAGCATGATTTATAGTCCTTTGGGTATATACCCAGTAATGGGATGGCTGGGTCAAATGGTATTTCTAGTTCTAGATCCCTGAGGAATCGCCACACTGACTTCCACAATGGTTGAACTAGTTTACAGTCCCACCAACAGTGCAAAAGTGATAAAGGTATCACCACCGATCCCACAGAAATACAAACTACCATCAGAGAATACTACAAACACCTCTACGCAAATAAACTAGAAAATCTAGAAGAAATGGATACATTCCTCGACACATACACTCTCCCAAGACTAAACCAGGCAGAAGTTGAATCTCTGAATAGACCAATAACAGGAGCTGAAATTTTGGCAATAATCAATAGTTTACCAACCAAAAAGAGTCCAGGACCAGATGGATTCACAGCCGAATTCTACCAGAGGTACAAGGAGGAACTGGTACCATTCCTTCTGAAACTATTCCAATCAACAGAAAAAGAGGGAATCCTCCCTAACTCATTTTATGAGGCCAGCATCA
The DNA here is from genome assembly GCF_029281585.2 of Gorilla gorilla gorilla. NCBI lineage: Eukaryota > Metazoa > Chordata > Mammalia > Primates > Hominidae > Gorilla > Gorilla gorilla. Next base: position 86,014,771 of record NC_086017.1, on the reverse strand, counting down.
TTCTGATACCAAAGCCGGGCAGAGACACAACCAAAAAAGAGAATTTTAGACCAATATCCTTGATGAACATTGATGCAAAAATCCTCAATAAAATACTGGCAAACCGAATCCAGCAACACATCAAAAAGCTTATCCACCATGATCAAGTGGGCTTCATCCCTGGGATGCAAGGCTGGTTCGATATATGCAAATCAATAAATGTAATCCAGCATATAAACAGAGCCAAAGACAAAAACCACATGATTACCTCACTAGATGCAGAAAAAGCCTTTGAGAAAATTCAACAACCCTTCATGCTAAAAACTCTCAATAAATTAGGTATTGATGGGATGTATTTCAAAATAATAAGAGCTATCTATGACAAACCCACAGCCAATATCATACTGAATGGGCAAAAACTGGAAGCATTCCCTTTGAAAACTGGCACAAGACAGGGATGCCCTCTCTCACCGCTCCTATTCAACATAGTGTTGGAAGTTCTGGCCAGGGCAATCAGGCAGGAGAAGGAAATAAAGGGTATTCAATTAGGAAAAGAGGAAGTCAAATTGTCCCTGTTTGCAGACGACATGATTGTATATCTAGAAAACCCCATTGTCTCAGCCCAAAATCTCCTTAAGCTGATAAGCAACTTCAGCAAAGTCTCAGGATACAAAATCAATGTACAAAAATCACAAGCATTCTTATACACCAACAACAGACAAACAGAGAGCCAAATCATGAGTGAACTCCCATTCACAATTGCTTCAAAGAGAATAAAATACCTAGGAATCCAACTTACAAGGGATGTGAAGGACCTCTTCAAGGAGAACTACAAACCACTGCTCAAGGAAATAAAAGAGGATACAAACAAATGGAAGAACATTCCATGCTCATGGGTAGGAAGAATCAATATCGTGAAAATGGCCATACTGCCCAAGGTCATTTACAGATTCAATGCCATCCCCATCAAGCTACCAATGACTTTCTTCACAGAATTGGAAAAAACTACTTTAAAGTTCATATGGAACCAAAAAAGAGCCCGCATCGCCAAGTCAATCCTAAGCCAAAAGAACAAAGCTGGAGGCATCATGCTACCTGACTTCAAACTATACTACAAGGCTACAGTAACCAAAACAGCATGGTACTGGTACCAAAACAGAGATATAGATCAATGGAACAGAACAGAGCCCTCAGAAATAACGCCACATACCTACAACTATCTGATCTTTGACAAACCTGAGAAAAACAAGCAATGGGGAAAGGATTCCCTATTTAATAAATGGTGCTGGGAAAACTGGCTAGCCATATGTAGAAAGCTGAAACTGGATCCCTTCCTTACACCTAATACAAAAATCAATTCAAGATGGATTAAAGATTTAAACGTTAGACCTAAAACCATAAAAACCCTAGAAGAAAACCTAGGCATTACCATTCAGGACATAGGCATGGGCAAGGACTTCATGTCCAAAACACCAAAAGCAATGGCAACAAAAGACAAAATTGACAAATGGGATCTAATTAAACTAAAGAGCTTCTGCACAGCAAAAGAAACTACCATCAGAGTGAACACGCAACCTACAACATGGGAGAAAATTTTCGCAACCTACTCATCTGACAAAGGGCTAGATTTCTTTACTCAACACCGTATTTTGGAGAGTCATTTAACTACAGCCCACAGTTGTAGTTCAATCTTATTGCTTAATAGTATTACATTGCATGAATGTGCAATAATTAATTTATCTCTTCTACATTTTCTGGGCATTTGATCTCCAGTGTGTGGCTATTTTGAATACTGCTAACACAAACATTTCAGTAGAGTTTTTTAAACACATGTACACATTTTTATTGAGTTTCTGGGTCATAGTATATGCATAGTCACACGTAAATTTTTGGTAGAGTTTCTTTTTAATTAAGTTTTATAACTTGTGCTTCTGCTGTTCCCATTTGCATGGATACTGACACTATTCTCTCCTCTCCAATGAAGGCTCACAGGCACAAGCCAAAGACCTCCATTACCTGGCAATGGGACTTCTGCTTCATGTACATTGAGAGTTGCTATTCAATGATTTTCAGAATTGCATGGCAGTGACTGGAGTTCTATGGCCCCAAATCCTTGGGATTTGATGGGAATAGAACAGTCTCCAACTTAGGCTCAACCAATAAAAAGCCCCCCAGTCCTGTAGAAATCGGATTAATACTACTTCCTGTCTTCCATTAGTAAGTGCGTCTCCCAATTATAGCCAGATGGGATTTTGTTGTTTAGTTATTTTATGCTAATAAATTATAGATCACAGATACACACATAATCTTGGATTTAATTGTCACACACTATTTCTATATGGTTATGTTAGCATCTCCTGTTTACTGAAGAGTAATCAGAGCAGGTAATTTTCTTAAGGCTTCCATCAACCACATTGTTGATTGAATGTCATAATTGTTGATATCAAGGATCATATTACTTGAAAAAATAAACATTGGTAACTAGTGATAGCCAAATAATGGGAAAAAAAGAGTTGTCTGAAAACTTGAGAAATGCTAATAAAAATCATTTCAAAATGATCTAAACAGAGACTACTGAAATATATTAGTATATATAAATAAAGAGTAGATGAAATTGATCTAAAGAGGCTACCAAAATATATTAGTAAATATAAATAAAGGGTAGACGAAATTGCTCTTCAAATATTCAAATATCTTAGTCATTTATAAAAATTATTCATTTTTATATAAATAATTTGATAAAGAATTTGGCCTTGCAAAAGTACCTATAAAGAGGCCAACAAACTATTAAATTGGTACAAATATGTTTAAATTTGTATCTGTGGCAGACCTTATTTACCCAATTTGCCAATATTCATGTATTGTACCCAATTACAAAATAAACCAATCTATGACAGTGATAATTGTCTAGATATCTGCCAACTATTTTCTATCTAGCCAATTCTAATCCCGAAGTATGTATCTTCTTCCAAATTTTAAGCATATATTATGAATCTTAAAAATAATTCAATTTTTTTCAGCCATTATGAAAAAGATTATTATAGTTCATTTTACTTGTTATTATTTATATTTTGAGAACAGGTTAAAAATATGTTATAGCCCGACAAAAATAAAATAAAGCTCATCAATTTATCAAAAATACTATCTGTATAAACACACATCTCTGTATGTTTTACATGGGATCAACAAACTATTTTCCTATTGCCATCGAATAAATATAATGTGACTTAAGTCTAAAAAGTTGTGAAAGTAAATGTATCTACATATTTTAGCCTCTCAAAACTGCCTCTTATTGTGCAATATGGAAATTCACAACACACTAAACTTTTCAATAAATCTCTTGTAAAATTAAACTCAAATACTTGAAAACATTATAAATGTTTACCTAACATTAGAGAATAACTGCTAACAGTAAAATCTGAAACACTGTTTAGCCAAATATACATTTGAAGCAGTACCTAGAATTACAAGACAAGCCATAATTCATAAAGTTAAATTGTCTGTTGATACCAACAGTACTTAGACAAATTTTTGATAAATTTTACTTAGTTAATGGATTTTAACCCCCAAAACATTCCCATGATAGCTACTTTGAAGTATAGCTCCTCTCAACTGTTCAAATGCACCTATCTTTCAAAATACGGGGTGCATAATATTTCCTCCTTTTATGCTGATAATAATTGCAACAGCAAACATAATTTCTTTTGTAACTGAGTGCCTCTGAACAAAAAATTAATACTTATCTGAATTTATCTCTGCTTCTATGCACTGCTATACATTTTTTGCCTACTATATTTTACATTTACCAAATGCCTGAACCTATTCTTTCTTGCGTTTAAATGTGTTTATACATTGCTTCTTTCACCCTCTACATTTTGTATTCACCAAACGCACTATATTCAGCAATCACAATGACCTCACAATGGTCAATCCCAATGTCCCTTCAGTTTCAGCAACTATAAGCTGTTTGCAGTATTTGGTCCTTACCATTACCTATTGCTGTTTTCCTACACTTTCTTCTTTAAAATAATTACCCCTTCCTTCTATATTATTCTCATGTTATGTAACCACATTTCCATGGTTTTTCTCCTCCCTCATCCCTACCTTAACTACTCATGAGCCCTACCCCACCATCTTTACTGGCTTCTTTTTTACGATTTTTTTCTAACCCTGGGTAATTAATTTTAATCTTCTGCCTTCAAATTTTCTCTTTTCTTCTACCTCTGAAATCTCAACTATTATTTTTATTTGATGAATCGGAAGCCACTGCATCTAAAACTTCATATCACCAATTCCTTCTGCTACTTAGCTCCTTTCATTTCCATGGCCTGCTGTCATTTCAGTAATCCAAAATCAAACTTAACATTCTTTCTATAAAATTAGTTTCCTTTTCTTACTCTCCTGTTTTTTCAAAATTTCCATTATTCCAGACAAAATTTTGACTGTTGCTTTTCCTTTATGTTCATATTCAGGTAACAGAGTCTATCTATACTTTTTGTTGTTGTTTTAAGTTTTATTTTTGGTGCAAGGTCTCACATCTCTCCCTCTTGCTCCTTCCATCACTTAGTTCCTTTTGCCTTTTTAGTTCCTGGTTCTTTAGTTCTTGGCTTAGATTTCTATTCCCTTAAGACGATTGTTTAACCGTATTATTGTGTCAGTGGCCATATTTTTTAAATTCTTGATAAATTCTGCCAAACTGAGCCTAGAAAGTTTGTACTGAAGCACTCTTCCAATAATGAAGATAAACCACTGTGAAGGAATCTTACAATATTTTTTCATTTGATAATTAAATTTTTGTCATTTTTATAATTTCCAGTGTTACAGAATAGATTTGTAGTTATTCATCTTATAATCTTTCTAATATGATCTACCTATCTGGCTATGCTTTGCCTATGTAAATGACATTCTGATAATAGTTTTATTTATTTCTTGTTAACTAACCACTAATTAGTAATTGATTGCCTGGTCCTTTGACTCTATGTCTTCTTACTTTAGAAAAATGTTGTTATTTAGAATAGCTTAAATTTGAGTGAAGTATCTTCTAGTTAGAAGACTGAAAATAGATTTTTTCAAGGATTATGGTTTAGATACAAAATTGTACCCTATGATTTGTTATCTTTTCATCTGCCACTACACTTTAATAGATAGGGTGAACAAGGGATGGTCCTGCAGGAGCCACACTTAACGGGCTACCACAGTCAGTGCCAGACTGCCTTAGAGGGACTTAGGTTGTTTGTCCACAGCAGTGGTTTTCAAACTCCATTATGCAATGGAGTTACCCAGAGGACATGTTGCAAAAGAGACTGCTGAGATCTCCTGAGTTTCTGATTCAATAGATCTGGGGGTCCAAGAATTTATGTCTCAATGTAACACTGATGTTGTTGGTTCAAAGACCACTCTTTGAGAATCAATGATCTACATGATTTGAATTCAAGAAAATTATGCCCTGAATTTCTCCAAAATCCAAGTCTCTGTCCAGGCAATCCCCAACATAATCAAATTTGGTTTCAGTTATTTAGAAGTTGCTTATGTAAGAGTAATAAGTCAAGCTGGCAGCACGAACATAATTTTTCTCTCAAGAGGCCATCCATTTTCCAGAATTTGTCTTTGGTCTTTACTATTTGTTCAACATGATGTCCAGTGTCCCTGCCACACTGCTCCCTTCTTGCTTCCTTCATTGAAACAAGGTCCTGGTCAATGGCCAAAAAGTACTTTCCAGAACTTCACATTCACCTTAGAATACTTTCTTAACTTTGCACTCCCATAACAATCAAGTATACTATTTTGTGGTATTTCACACATTTTGATTTTATTGATCATTTCTATGCATATTTCATAACTCTCTTAAAAATGCTTGTGCCTTAATAATATTGCTTCTAAATTATATTGCTCAAAATAGTTTTTTGATAAGCATTTGTTCAATAATCATTTATTGGACCCACAGGAGAAGGGAAAAAAAGAACAAATAACTGACTTAGCAACATTTTCCATTTCCATGAAGATGGTGAATTATCTAAAATTGGGTCTGAAATCTCACTTTTCTAAGCACAGAACAGAATAATTTATTTGATTTACTTTGCAATAAGCTCCGAATTCACAACATAACCAACAAAAATAACAAACACTTATTTCAGGACGCTATATTTTATTATGTACTTTGGACAGGTGGAACTCTGATTATATAATGTTTTCCAACTAATGGAAGAGGCTGAAGGATACATTTTTGAATTTGTAGCAACCCTTTTTGTGAATAAGCTTCTGTAAAACTTAGGAATCTCTAAAATGTTACAAGAAAAATTTTATATATATTGGTGTATACATGCTATATTGCCCTCTGATATAGCCATGTAGCCTGAAGTTTTCCAAACTTGAAAAATTTTTTCAAAGTTATAGAATTTATTAGAATTTGTACTTCAAAAAATAGCTAATTTTTAAATGAATTTTTAATAATCTAGATAGTTAAAAAATTCTATGCTACCACAAAATTTCAAAGTTATGCAGCTTTCTCACAGAGTTTGACAAAGTAGGATGAATTGAATTTTTCCATCTTTATAGATGAAGAAAATCAGAAATCAGAGGTTAATTACTTGACCAAAGTTTTGCCACAGGCAAGAGAACTAGAATTTGGACCTAATTTTTAAGCTATTATTCTGCTTTAATCTTATTTTGTTCCAAGTTTTTGATGCCTTCATCACTCAAATATTACTTAAAAGGAACATGTTCAGGTTTTATGAGGTTGTTCAGAGATCTCTGAGAGAGATGATACCTCATTATTATATTTTGAAATATAACATGATGATTTTTATTCTTTTCTTTCATGGTACAAAGAACATGATTTAACCATAAAATTCTAACAAGTGTTTTACTTTTAAAGCCTGAAATCTAAAACTGTATATTGTTCTTAGTTATTGAGTGGTCATAATCACATCTAATTGTTTATGTCCTAAACATTAGAAATATAGGGATACACAACTTTGATGAAGAAAAAAAGTAATTTTTTTTTATTTTAAGAAGACCTTTTAAATATTCTCCATTAAAAGTTTTGAATTGATTGTGAAAATTTCTCAAAGAACAAATGAGGGAATTAAAAATGTTTTGGCCAAAGATACTTAATTAGCATGAAATAAGATTTCAAAAATAAATTATTTATTGAGGTTAATTTCATATTCATGAGAATAGTTTCAAAAAGCATATTTCCTGAAAACACGCAACTAGATATAAGACAGGCTTTTGGTCTTTAAATGCTACAAGAATAATAAAAAGTAAAAATGGCCTTCAGTTTCATATGTTATTAGATATGTTTTCCTCCAGAACTGGCATTTCAGCTGAAGAGAATGTGTGCTTCAAACTTGGAAATAAATAATGCATTTACTTATTTGATTAAAGATTGCACAGTGAATTTAATAAAGACATTATAGTCTCGTAATGTAATATAAACTCAATCTTCTACTTACAAACAACTTTAAGACAGAATTTAGGAGGAATGTCCTTTGGAAAATTATCTTTCCTTCCCCCACAGATGATTCAAATAAACAATACATACTGTTTAGAACATTTCATTTTATCTGGAATTAACCCTCTGTTGGCATGTCTTCTTCTTCACTGAAAATGTAAGAAAGCACAGCCTCATCATGAAAATGCTGGGTATCCACATCTCACACAACTTAAAAATCATAATGAGTTGCAGGTTTTATTGTCAAGAATTACCCTGTGCTTCAAAAATGTGCTTGCTCCTTATGAAGCAATATAAACCTTGTTTTTAATCTTGTGAACTGTATATTCTATTGGATATGTCTATTAAAGATAGAATTATGAGTGAACAATAAATGTCTTTCCAGAGAAAGGTGCATTTTCTGTTGCACTTAGACTTGAAGGAGGTATAGAAGATACTTGGCCAAAACTGGGGCAAAGAGGGGTTCCTGTGAAGAAGCAACAGTGAGAGTCTGGTTATCTACATATAAAAGAATAAAACTGGACCCTTATCTTAGACTGTACACAAAACCAACTCAAGGTGGATTAAAGGCCTATGTGTAAGACCTGAAACTATAAAACTCCCAGAAGAAAACACAGAGAAAACAACTCCTTGATATTGGCCTTGACAATGGTTTTTTGGCTATCACACCAAAAGCTCAGGCAACAAAAGCAAAAATAAGCAAGTGAGACTGCATCAAACTAAAAAGCTTCTGCACAGCAAACATTCAACAAAATGAAAAGGCAGCCTGCAGAGTGGGAGAGAATATTTACAAACCGTATGTCAGATAGGGGTTGATATGTGAAATGAAAATCTCACACAACTCAATGTCAAAAAACAATCCAACTGATAAATGGCCAAAGTATCTGAATAGACGTTATTTAAAAAAGACATACGAAGGGCAACAAGTATACGAAAAGGTGTTCAACATCACTAATCAGAAAAATGTTAATCAAAACAACTATATCACTTCACAACTGTTAGGATAGTTATTATATAAAAAAGAGATAAGTGTGATGAGGGTTTGGAAAAAGGAAACTCATGTTCACTGTTGGTGGGAAAGTAAACTGAGACAGCCATTTTGGGAAACGGTATGAAGGTTCCTCAAAAATTTAAAATAGAGCTACTGTATGACTCCACAATCCCCCTGCTGGGTATATACCCAAAGGAACTGAAATCAGTATATGCAAGATATATCTGTATTCCCATGTTTACTGCAGTATAGAGCTAGTGTATGACTCCACAATCTTCCTGCTGGGTATATACCCAAAGGAACTGAAATCAGTATACGAAAGATATATCTGTATTCCCATGTTTATTGCAGTATAGTTCTCAATAGCCAAGCTATGAAAACAATTGGATAAAGAAACTATGATGTATAGTTATATTATATATCATATTATAATCTTATAAACTGTAATAATAATATAAATATTATATATATAGTATTCAGTCTTAAAAAAAGACTAAAATTGCCATTTTTGATGATATGGATGAACCTGGATGGCATTATGCTAAGTGAAATAAACCAGACATGGAAAGAAAAATACTTCATGATCTCACTTGTATGTGCTATCTAAAAACAAGCCAAGTATATAGAAACAGTAGAATGGTGGCCGTCAGGGATAAGGATTAAGAGGAAATGAAAAAAAGCAGATCAAAGGGTACAAACTGCCAGTCATGTAGGATGAGTAAGTTGTATCTAAAGTATAGTATGATACCAATAGTTAATAATATTGTATTCTGTACTGAAAATTTTCTAAAAGTACATTTTTTAGGTGCTCTTGCCAATCACATAAAAATATAACTATGGAAGGTGATGGATATGTTAATTGGCTTGATTGTAGTAATAATTTCATGGCATATGTGTATGCCTTAAATATGTACCATGAAAATAAGTAAATAAATTAAAATGTAGGTTATCAAAACTTAACAATTTATATATTAAAAATTTCAAAACTTGAAAAAATAATCCAATGGGAGAGATTTACAATTACTTCAATACTATTAGAGCAGCAATGATGGAAGATAAGCAGAGGAAGGAGACAACCTGATAAATGTAGACTCATCAGCAAAGCCTGAGGGGACAGTCATAATATCCATAGTGTTGACAGCCAAACCATCAAAAACTTTGGTGTAAATATATTATTTTTGCAACATATGAAATACAAACAGAACAGCAAATCTTGATTCAGGCACCTATCATCCTAATTAACTGCCTCTCTGATCATGTGTGCATGTGTCACCTTGATCGCAACCATTTTCGAAAATAACGAAACAAAAATAAACTATTGTAAATTTAAAAAATGAATTAGCACGTGAAGTTTATATTTGAAGTTATTTTTCAAGATTATACTTATCCTGTGGCCTTTAAATCTTTTTAAAATTGCTCACTCTGTAATTGAGCATTTGCTGTATGCCAGGAAAACTTCTGGACACTGAAGATACTTACAGTCAATATTACTTCAAGGCAGTTATGGCATCCTAATTACTGTTTTTAGTAACATAATATCTGCTTCCAAATACTCTTAGAAATGGGCAACTTGATAAGGTGATTCCTGAAAATCTCTGCCATCTTGATTGTGTAACTGTGTTTATTTAAAGAGGCTAAAAATAAGGTTGGTTTTTAATGCATGGTAACTATGCATTAAAAACAAAATTATATATGAAATTATAATGAAAAACGCAAGATTACTCCATGCCTTCTAACAGTATTATTTCTACTTGGGTACTTTTTGCCATCAGAACAAATTATTAGGATAAATAAATGTGTAAGGGCCATACATACCTACTAAATCTGAGTGCCATGAATTTGTTTGTAATTTTATATGTTATTTTAATTATTGTAGTTATTGTAGTATGTGGTTATAACCCTTTTTGCATTAATATATAGTAATCCTAGGGACACCTAGAATTATTTTAAAAGTTGAGTCAGTTGTCTCCAGTTATAGAAAGTTGACTTATACACTTTTAGTAGTGAAGTCAATATATCTGAACTGAGTTCACTTCTGAACAAAGGAAAACTCTGCAAGTAACTGAAATTTTCTCAAGATTGGCATATAGACAATTCTAAAAAAAGTCCTGGGATATGAACTATCTCAAATTGGCAGTATATACTGGCATGTGCCTCATCCTGCTGACAGTCATTTCAGCTTGAGATACTTACAAAAAAGAGAAAAAAAGATAGCTTAATAGTTCCAAGTTTAAATAGTTATATTGGTGTACTCCTTAAAAGAAAAATCAGCACATTATCTTGGAGTAAAAATTTTACTTATGATTTCTTCACTTTTCTCCCATTAACTCAACAGCCAGAAAATAAAACATATTAATAAATACACATGCACACACACTCACATTGTGGAAATCAAAGACCTGAGTCTATGTGTAGCAGTGTGTTGATAAACTATCTGTAGAGACCGAAGGTCAAATTAATTGTATATGTGAAAATTATATAATTCTAGAGACTCAAGCAGATATACAGATAAAAGTTACTACATAAGAAAATAGAGATTTCTCTATTTTTCCACAACAGAAATTATAAAGTGGAATAGTGATTGTAAATATAGCTTCTGTTATCATTTGGGGTAATAGAAAAGTGAGGGCAACAGAGATCAGAATATAGGCACTAATACTTGAATGCCTGTTATGTGTAGCTATTGTGCTTTGACAATTTTACAAATTGTCTTATTTAACCAACACACAACATTATGAGATTGATGTTTCTATGACTATTTTTCTGTGTGAGAAAACCCAGGTTCTGACTTGACGTCACTCATGCCATATTGGGTGGCTGAAGCAGGATTCAAATGCAAGCATGGCAGCACCACAGTCTGTATTTTATTAATCATACAACCACTATATCCAACTAATTATAAAGTCTGTATGGAAGCCCAGAAAAATAGGCCAGCATTAAATTGAAAAAAGCATTAAAGAGAAAACTGTTGATCTAATAACATTTTGTTTTACAACTTTTAATTTACCATAATTGTGGTTGCTACTGTGACTACTGTATAGGGAAACCATGCACAAATTCATTCATGACACATTCATGTTCTTTTTGCATATGTCTCTTAAAAAAATTATTTAGGCAAAGTGCTAAAGAGAAGTTATTTCACCTTGCTGACATTGTGTCTTACAGTTTTACCCAACCAATTTGAGTCATTACTTCTTTATCTTAACAGGATTACTTAGTTGCCTAGTCATGGAATGAATGATGTGGCTACTTCTATAGACGTATTAATAAAGCCTTATTTGTATAATAGTCAAGTTAAGACGAACATGCTTGTGACCTCTCACAGAAATAATGAAGATTCTGCGATTTAAAGAGCAATAAAATGTAAAGATGTAATTACCAACTCTTCATTATCTTACGGAATTTCAAGATAAACTCACTTTATTTCAATGTCAAAAGACAGCATTAAAGTCCTTTTCAAAATACCATTTAATTGGATAGATTAAGATACTTTAATATATTAATTTCTTTCCTTGTTACTGTATATTTCACGATAAGAATGCAGGGATATATATTAGAGTTCTGGGAAATTGAAACTCGTGTAACTTGCCAGTTAATTCTAAAATCTATTAATCATGTGCTTTGGTCATCTCGTTAATTCTAAAATCTATTAATCATGTGCTTTGGTCATCTTTCTTCTTTGGTAAAATATGGATGTTCGAAGATATTTTCATGTTGTCTAAAGCATCTGCATCTCATACACAAATATACAATATATATAAAATATTAACAGAATTATACCAAATATATACAAAATAAAAATATACAAAATATTAATTTAGCAGAAAAAAACTGTTGCATGAAGATAAAGTACAGGATGATTAGCTTAGTTTGGAATGACCAAGAGACTCACAAACAAGATGGGTATGCACAATTACACTAATCACAAAGGACAAAGATCCCTGTGCATGTGTACCAACAAGATGGGTATGCACAATTATACCAGTCACAAAAGACAAAGATCCCCGTGCACGTGTACATCACACATATCTGAATAGCTCATATACAATATTGACTGCACATTTAACAATTCAGACTGTTGCATGAAGATAAACAATTCAAACAATTCGAACTGTTGCATGAAGATAAAGTACAGGATCATTAGCTTAGTTTGGAATGACCAAGAGACTCACAAACAAGATGGGTATGCACAATTACACTAATCACAAAGGACAAAGATCCCTGTGCACGTGTACATCACACATATCTGAACAGCTCATATACAATAGTGACTGCACATTTAACAATTCAATGAATGGTAACTATAGAACAAGACAAATACATCCATTCATAAAGAAACAGTGATCAGTCACTAAAGTGCGGGGAAAATAGCCAACCTACATAAACTTGTAGCAGTAGCCTCTTCATATCCATATCTGCAACACAGAGTTAGAAATGTCTGGGTTTAAACAGTAGTGAAAATATGACTACATTTCAGAAAGGTATGACCTTAATGGTATGGAGTTTGAATTTTAGAAAAAATATATTTCTAACTAGGTTAAAGCTTGGGTGAAAATTTCAATTGCTTAAGATAAGCAAGAAGTAGGGAGTGCTGATGAGGTAAGTGTAGATGAAAAATAAATTAGCAGGCTAGTCCAAATGTAGTGGTGTTCAAAACTAATTAATCACAACCAGTTACAGATTTCTTGTTTTCTTTTCCACTCACACTTAGTCTTAAAAATAAACAGAAAAAATAAATAAATAAAATAAATAAATAAATAAATTGACAGTTGGATAATAGTACGACTTCCTGAAACCACTATTCTGGGAAACATAATGGGAATACTTAGGAATATTTGTCATGAAAAATTCATGCATAAATGGTGTCAAAATATAAACTTTGAGATCATGTGTACAATATAAATAAATGTAACAATATGCAACAAAATGGTGTTTTCTGTATATTTCATGATAAGTATGCAGGGATATATATTAGAGTTCTGGGAAATTGAAACTCATGTAATTTACCAGTTAATTATCAAATCTATTAAATCATGTGCTTTGGTTATCTTTCTTCCTTGGTAAAATAGGGATGTTCAAAGATATTTTCATGTTGTCTAAAGCATCTGCATCTCATATACAAATATACAAAATATATAAAATATTAACAGAATTATACCAAATATATACAAAATAAAAATATACAAAATATTAATTTAGCAGAAAAAAACTTGCATGAAGATAAAGTGCAGGATTGTATTTTATCTTACGGATTTTTTGTGAACCATAGTCAGAAAAATCAGGGAATCAAAAATAATAAAACAAAATATACCCATTGCCTTAAGGAAATAGGTAAATGAGATAATTATATTTTTAAAGGAACTATATAAAAGCTTTACATAAAAACCACAACCATATTTCTTGTTCCTGCACATTCCAATCAATTCATCAGATTGTTTTACACATTCTGCAAAAATATTCTAATGCAGGCAGAGAATTTGAAATGTAAAAAATTATCATACTGTCTCCTATATTTAGAACTCAGCTACATCTCTTATATGTTAAAATCCTACTTCTGTTTGACACACACTCTTGCACCTACTGAGGAAAAAAATTGCTTCCTATTAACAAAGTGAATTATCTCTTCTGAGTAACATGATTAACCTGGTCAATAGTTACTTACCGTGTGTTAGTTATGGGCTGAACTCTGCTCTCCTCTCCCCAAATTCATACGGTGAAATTCTAAAGCCTAGTATTTCTGAAAGTAACCATATTCGGATGTTTTAAATAAGAATTCAGTTAAAATGAGGCCCTTGGGGTGGGTCCTAATCCAATAAAAATGATGTCCATATAAAATAAAATTTGGAAAGGGGTAAAAATCAGCTACGTGTATGCACAGAAGTACAACTGCGTGAAGACAGAGCTGTGAGAAGGCAACCACCTACAAGCCAAGAAGGGAGGCCTAAAACAGATCCTTCCATCATGGTCCTCAGAGGAGCACTTTGACCTTGGATTTACAGCCTCTAGAACTGTGAGAAAATATCTGTTGTTTAAGCCACCCAGTCTCTGTGTGTGTGCATGTGTTTAAGTGCCACCTTAGAAAACTAACATAATTGGTAAAGGACATAACGGACTTTTTAAAGCCAGCACCCAACTACGTTAGCATCATTTTCAGATGTTTGTTTTAGTTCGTTTATTTTATTTTATCAAGTATTATAATGACAATTTTAAAAAAACAGTTTCATGAGGTGGTTCATACTTTTAATCCCAGAACTTTGGGAGGCAAAGGTGGGAGGATCACTTGAGGCGGGAAGTTCAAGACCAGCCAGAGCAACATAATGAAAGCTAATGTCTACAAATTTTTTTCTTTAATAAAAAATAAAGCTGGGTGTGGTGGCACACACCTGTAGTTCTAGCTACTCTGGAGCTGAGTTGGGAGGATTGCTTGAGCCCAGGAGATCAAGACTACAGTGAGCCATAATTGCACCACTGCACTCCACCCTGGGTGACAGAGACCCTGTCTGTAAAAAAATAAATAAATAAATAAAAATAGATGAAAACAATTTCAAAACTTAAGACTAAAAGAAACTCAGAAAACTGTCAATTACATTTTGCTCTGATTTTTCTCTTTTATATAGTATGATGAAATGTTACATCAACTTGCCATTTTTAAAAGTAAAAATCAGATGGATTTAGCTGGGCACAATACCAACTGTATTGAGAATTTCTAATGTCACTCAGGTGAAAGACTTGAAGGAAAGGAGACAGATTTAGAAGGAATGATTGTTAATGAGATTGGTCATTCAAATAATCTACCTACTAGTAAAGTTAGACAAACAAACAAATGGCAACCACAACAACAAAACCCTACCCATCATCTGTAGAGAAAAATCATAGTCTCCCACTTGAAATAACACATCTGTCTGGCAGCTTAAATAAAAGCACACATATTTTCACACAGCACGAATTATTTTTGTATTTGGAAAACAATTGCTACAGAATTATGAAAAGAAAAAAATACAGACTGTAGAGAACAAAATAAGACAAGCTTCCATCAAGAAGGAAACATAAAATATACTAACTTGAAATAACAGATATACACAATATTTGGAGTCCAAGCTTTTAGTGTTGACTCCAGCCCAGTTGTATCGGAGGCAAAGATAACTTGAAATAACAGATATACACAATATTTGGAGTTCAAGCTTTTTAGTGTTGACTTCAGCCCAGTTATATCAGAGGCAAAGAAACAAAGATTTTCAAAGGATTCATGAATTATCCAAAGTTAAACACATTATATCTAACCAAGCCAGACCTAGAACACATTATTGGTCATATTCTTTCCATTGACTATGTCTAATTCCTCTTAAAGTTTTTCCCCTTTACATATAAATCCTATGCACATTACAACTTTGGTGACATAAACAGAACAAAACACTTATTCTTTCTTTCAGCACTTTGGATGGGCTATCCCATTGTGTTCTGACTATCATTGTTTCTGATGAAATGTCAGGTGTTAATCATAAAGTCGTTTCCTTCTATGGATGAGTTATTTTTCTTTTGCTTTCAAGATTAACTCCCTTCACATTTTGTTTAATCCAGAATTATTAGAAACTTCTCTAATTTTGAGACTCAAAGTCACTCATCAGATCACCACAAAATTTCAAAATATACATTCTTAGTGCTTATAAAATATCAATATACTACTTTAATGTCTTCTTTTATTAATACAAGGTCATTGTTTGGAATATTTGGGAAAGGAATATAAGTCAGAGCAAGAGCATCCTAGATTAATGATTGCTACATATTAATCAATCGATTAATGTTTTTGTGACAATGAAAGAATAAATTACTTCTAGTATTTTTGCTGACATATTTCTTTCCCTACTTCCAAGATTCACACAGAAATATACCTTAAATAATATAGTTTGATTCTCTTGAAAAAAATTTTCTATCTTTCTCCTCAATCTTTCTCAATATTTTTAATACAATATTTTTTGTTTCTATATCCATCAAAAAGTTTCAGTTTGATGAGATAGCATTAAAAAAATCTATTTAGAGGACCAGTTTGGAAGTCAGATGTGCAAAATGTTTCTTATCTGCTCTGTTCTCTTTTCATTATCTTCTCCCTGACCCAACCCCAAACATTATAAAGAATGCTACACCCTTTATAAAGAAGTTTACCAGAATCAATATTAAAATTGAGTGAGCTATTTATTACTTAGAAGTAATTCTCAAACTTTAACCTGTAATCTCATGTATTTACAGTGGAGCATAGTATTTAGAAGAAACCGGACTCAATTATAGGTCAATTACTCCTTAGCAATGTATCAGAGTTCAGCAAGTTACTCAACCTCTGCTAATAACAATCTCTTAACCTGTAAAAATAAATATAAATATATCCACGAAATATTCTTAAGGTTAAATAACATATAAATCACTTAGTGTAATGTTAAATATATAATATGTTCTAGCTTGAATTACTACTACTAATGAAAAACTACATTTGAAATTTTTGAAGCTGAGATCAATAAAAAAAAGTGCCATTCTCCAACTTTTTCTAGGTAGTTTGCTAGAAATAAGAAAGCAAAATAGACTAGGGCCCAGTTTCTGGATTTAAGGATCAGAAATCATCTGCTGTGTTTATTATGAACCCTTTATATCCCTTCAGTTCTTCCTGTAAATTTTTACAAATAACTTACTGAATAAAGAGTTAAAACACCTCAAATTAACAAAATCTTGTCTACTATGTCTCCATTATTTCAAAAAAGAAAAGAATAATAATTTTGTCAATGATAGTTAAGTATATGTTAGTCACTAACACTATGGCAGGTACCTTCATATTCATATTTCTAATATTTCCAATATCTTCATATTTATATTTTTAATTCATATTTGATCCCAACTCTGTAATTTAGGAAGTTTTTTTTTCTTTTAGAAATTAAGGCATAAAGTGTCAGGTGACTTGCACAAGATTGCACCACTAGTAAATTTAAAAATGTAGTTTACTTGCCTACTGTCTTAGTGATATAGTTTACTTGCCTACTGTTTTAGTGAGTTATTGATCATGCACAATTCTTTTTGAAAACAGAAATTCATTTAGCATACCACATTTCAAGATCCACTGGTAAAAGCCACCTTATTAGCTTAATCAACAAAAATGTCTAGAAAATTTGAGCTTTTATTAACTGATAAAATATTAGAAGTTATATATATAATGAAACCACCCCTATAATCTTTATAAAATTATTTGGGAAAGGAGGGAGGGGATGAAATAAAAACAAGCTTCCAGCACATCCAGCCTTAAACATTATGTTAACTTGCTGTCTGTCCTGCTTCCTCATAATTGTTCACTAGGTATGGCCCCACAATCATTTATATCCTGTCACAAGATTATAGTTAAACTTAACTACTCATAGATAACAACTTGAGCATTGTGAAATGTTAAGTTTTCTCTCTGAGGTATTCTTTCGGATCCTACATACCAGTGAAACTACTGACATCAGCTGCTCTGAAGGACTCCAGGAGAAGCTGACTCACTAAAGGGCGAAGTTTCTACATCCTGGTGATTTAATCCCCCTTACCCAAACCAGTCAGTGACCCCAATTTTCCAGCCCCTGGCCCTCTACAATCCCTTCACCCCAGCCAAGTACTCTATGGAAAGACAGATTTGAGGGTGCTCGCATCTCCTCACTCAGCTGCCCTGCAATCATTAAACTCTTTCTCTACTGCAAACTCTGTTTATCAATATATCAGACTGTGACTGCACAGCAGGCATACAAACATGTGACTCCTGTATCATTTATAAATATTTAACTTTTATATATATTTAACTGCTATACACATAATTGACCATTTTGTATATTAATATTGGTAGGTAATAATAATATTTATATTTCCTCCATAGGTAGCTTCTGGGGCATTTCTGCCTGGTAAATTTTATTTTTTAATGACAAAGACTAAAGTAAGTAACTTTAAAATATTATTGAGAATTTTTTTTCTATTAATGGGACACTGAATTTGTAGGTAGAAATAAAAACCTAGCTTTCTACTAAATTTAATTTTATATTTAAACACAATTCAAAATGTAAATATAAAATTAAGAATTTCCAAAATTAAACTTAGTTTTAGAAACTCACATA
The DNA here is from genome assembly GCF_029281585.2 of Gorilla gorilla gorilla. Lineage (NCBI taxonomy): Eukaryota > Metazoa > Chordata > Mammalia > Primates > Hominidae > Gorilla > Gorilla gorilla. The sequence continues at coordinate 85,996,230 of NC_086017.1, read as the reverse complement.
AGCAAGTGTAATACTGAAGAGCAAAGAAACTGTGGTCTACAAACAAAAATTATAAGTAATTCATGAAATCTAAGGGCTAATTTGTGAAGTAAATGTGGAAGATGTTTTATGCTGTAGCTCCATCCTAGAGACCGAGAGTACTGCACTAGGAAAACCTCCTCAACCCTTTTTTAACCAGAAATTCTTTCTTTCTCCAGAAATCCCTTTCAGGTAATGCCTAATAATATCTCATTGAACATGTATTTGAAATTATAGTTTAATTTATAATTAAATAATTCAGTGAAAATATATTAATTGTAAAGATAAATTTTAACACATGTGGGAATACTAGACTTACGGTGGTCATCAACCCAAAATGCTACAAAATTACATAGAATGGTTAGTTTGGCAAAAATAAATATCACCACTACCACCAAAAACCTAGGTTTCAAAAAGAAATAAAAGAAGCATTCCAAAATGTTAAAAATTTTTCATTTGTCTACTTTCTAAATGCTCTTTAAAATACTTATGTCATCATAATTTTGAAGTTTAAAAGTAAAGAAATAGTTCTCCTAGTTAATATACTGCCTTAAAGTTGCTCTGACTCACAAACAGAACAAAGCAAAGCATGGCTTGACAGCCGTCAAATTACAGGAAATTGAAGCTAAATGAAATTGGATACCTCACCTCATCTATACTCCTTACTTTATAAGAGGGAAAAGCATCACAAAATGTTGAGGCCATTTAACTCAAAGTCATCAGGTGGGTTAGAGATAATTTGAGAACACTGCTTTTTTTCTTTGTTACTATTCTCTCATGAAGTTTTGCCTGAAAACAGGTCTACTAAAGATATAAGAATTTGTAATGAAGATGAACATATATCATTGCCTTTCTGCTTAGGATTGTTCAATATTTTCCCATTGATAATATATAAAATCCTACCTACTTTGACCTCCTCTTCCACCACTTCCTTGCTCTCTATATCCTAGAACTTCATTCTTGACTCCAAAGCTGCCCCCTCCTGCATCAGTTTCTTTTGCTTGAAATCCTCAGCCCTTCATAAATTTCATCCAGCAAACTCCTATTTATCCCTCAACTCCCTATTATTTTTTCTTACAGTGCCACATTGTCCTTCATTAGCACATATCCAATTTAAAGTTGTATAGTTTGAGTTTTTGCTTGACTTTCTGTTTCTCCACTAAAGCATAAGCCCCACAAAAGCAAGTATCATGTCTGATTTAACAGGGTATATTCTATTCTTATAAGAGTGCTGCCATTTAAGTGTCAATGAATGTTTGTGAAATAAATGAAGAACTAAAGGAGTGATTGAACAAATAAAAATAAGTTCTCTGTGCATATTGTATGTGTGAATAAGATCTTGAGTTTGGCCAAGGCAGTTAATCACATATTAACAACTCATTAGGTTTATAGCAATGAGGTACAAAATTGGTTCAGCACCAAATTCTAAATTCTAAGATGAAACAAGGTTTATGTTCAGAAAGATAGTGTCACTTTTTCTAATATCGGTTGCCCTCCAACTATCAGCATGACACATGCAAACCATTTATACGTGTTTTTCTGTTTTTTAGTATTGAAGATTTCACATGAAGGAAAATTATTATATTTCTAACAGGAAGTCCTCTTCTAAATGACAACAAATCTGAGAGTGAACACATCAGTTAAAAAGAGAGAGATTAAAACGTTAAGATGAGATTCTGTTTGTACAGTATATAACTGAACAAAGCTGTATCTAGCAATTTGACAAGAAAGGTAAAACAAAATATTAACCTCAGCACACAAGTTCAGCTAATGATCTGGAATGGGGAGTTGTGTGTAGAGAGGAGGACAAAGATGAAAGACAACCATTTATCCCAAGTTACTTTCCACAGATGAAAAAAAAAACCCTCTTAGTAATGTTTTTCAAAATCTAACTACTTTCAAGAATGCATCAATAAGATATAGAGAGATATCAAGTTGGACATTAACTTAAAAGTCAGATGACTTTTTAAGCATAAGTAACTTAGAACTGTAAAGTAAAAAACACTAAATGTGATTGACTTTAAAGTGGATACTGAAGTAAAAAAAAAAAAAAACCTTCTATTAAAAACTAAACTATATGCAGGAACTTATGTAGAAAGCTTAGCATAAATATTTATACAAAATTGCCCTACCATATTTTATTAAAATATTACGTTAAAAATTAAGAGAAAATCATTTTAAAAATGAGTTATATTTTAGGCCTTTTTTCTCAAAATGAGTTTCATAAATTGATATGGTTATTAGCGTAGGAATTTCAATAATAGGAACAAAGAAACCAAATGAAAACCTAATGTGTGTATGTGTGTGTGTGTGTGTGTGTTTTGTGTGTGTGTGCGTGTATACAGTTACCCGGAATTCCAACTTCAATATGTTTAAAAATATTTCAGTAAAAAACGTTAGATATATTTTAAGGCAGTTTGTAAGATATTTATTAGGTTTATTTGTAGGCCTTGCATACTAAGTCAAGCAACACTATCATAAAATAAATTAATAATGAAACGAAACTCAAAGCTTCATATTATAATCAAATAAACTCTAAAGTATCTAATAACTTCAACTGTATGCCCTAAAATAACATCAGGGCTACAATGTGTATCAACTTGCCCACAGAAAAAGCAACAATGAAAGAAGGAAAGAGATATCTATTTTGTCATAAAAGATCAACACACTTTGTCCACCTTTTTGGTCCAACTGCTATAAAGTGGGCCAATGCGAATGGCAAATAAAAGAGCTGCCATTCAACATGCATTCTAGTAGTGAATATTAACTGACCACTACGTGAAGGCAGTGTTCATTGAACAAATAAAAGAATCCTTGCCTGCATGACGCTTATATTTTGGTTGCTTTACATTTTACTGGAGGAAACGTGAAGAATAGAATACCAGCAATATTAACAACAGCATTATCCCACTAGAAGGGCTCCAGTGATTGATATTTCCAGACTCATCTCAGTGACCCTATATGATCTTTATATTCCAAGGAACATGGCAATGGATTTTAACATTTCCAAATTAAAAGGTAATGGTAAAGTAATGATAATCAACATAAAAAATGACTCACTGGAAACCAAAGCAACTCATTTCAAATGGCTTTGGAATGCCATTAGGACAGCACCTTTTTATTTGTAATGCATAAGTCTCACAATCCAGAGAGCAGGTCTTGTGAATTTTAATGAGAGGTAAGGCATTACAGAAAGACCCAAAAGTCACGCTCCAGATCCCAGCAATATAGCTACTAGGATGGACACAGAGTACATAGTTGTACTACTGATCACAGTGATTTAGAGATTGGAACCCATAGTTCTGTGAGATCAGGCATCATTTCAAGACAAAAATTACATTTTTAATAAATGCAAACTGTGGCTCAGCTAAACAAGGTGCCTTGGGCTACATTCTTTCCTGTAGATAAATTTGACATAATTCACCCTTGTGCAGTCTAAACATATCATGTGCCAACAGTGATGTAAAGCACTGAATATGTGAGATAAAGTATGATGAATTCTATTGACAAATACAGGCAATGGCTTCCATTTAATTGAGAAGAAACCATATACCTAGCACAAGTCTTTTTCTGTGCATTAACTTTTCGTAATACAACTACATGAAGTTATAGCCTATTTTATATATAAATAAAAGTGTTTCCAAAGGTTAAGAAAGGGCACAGTAAGAGTGAGAAGCACAGTCTGCGTGGGCAGGACAATCTAGTTGTCTATCTGTGCTTTAAACTCCTATAAACATATCTCCCACACCATGGCATCCAACTCAGAGTCACATTTGAATTGCCAGCAAATGGAAGCCTCATAAACCCAAAATGTGAATGGCAATGAAGTGTATAGAGCACACTTTGAGTGCACAGAGTATCTTTGCAAACATTATCTTTTTTATTATTATTATACTTTAAGTTTTAGGGTACATGTGCACAACGTGGAGGTCTGTTACATAGGTATACATGTGCCATGTTGGTGTGCTGCACCCATTAACTCATCATTTACATTAGGTATATCTCCTAATGCCATCCCTCCCCTCCCCCCCAAACATTATCTTTTAAGACTTTCACAATCACGTCACGAGATTATTCCCACATCAAAAAGTAGGAAAGGAAAGCCTGGAAAGAAGTTATATCGACATTAAACTGCTCTCAAACCCAAGTGTACAAATGATTTTTCTTGCAAAGAAATTTATATTCTATGCAAAGTTCTATTTCAAAATGAATTCTGGAATTCAATTAAACACTCATCTTGAAAACAAGAGCTTAAGTGGAAATTCCTCACTGGTATTCAAGCAAATAAATTAAATAATGATATTAAACCTACATCTAATCTCTCGTTATACATATTGAAAGTTTGCTATATAGCTACCACTAAGTTATACATTTCCAGTGACACAAACCATAAAATGAATTTGTTTCTATTGGTACTAGCAAAACAAACAAACAAACAAACTACATAGATGGCAAAAAGGTCAATCTACTAATTTATCTTCTAATAACTTTCCACCCAGGAGCATTTGTCCCTCTCATTAGACGCTTGTTCTATGCTTCTTTAATTTTTTGACATTCTAATTGCCTCACCTGAATCAAAAAAAGAATGTGGATCTGGGATCAATACCTTTTGAAAAGTCATGGATTTCATTATATTATTTTTTCATATATCTGCATTATTGCATAGAATACCTGATTGGTCTTATGCTAAGTTTTTCACGTAACATTACCTCTGCAAGATGTTAACAAGCATCCTTCCAAAAATGTTTGAAAAATCTTGGGTAAAACGTATTAAGTAAGTTCCTGTTTCATAGTTTTCCAAGAGTTTTACTATCCTTGGCAAATGATGAAATTCAAAGCAGAGGTACAGTACACAACTTTTGTAAAACTTACCTATTTTTCTTATAAGACTGTGGCTTTGTTTCGTTTTGTTTTGAACTTCTTTTCTGTGATGTGATGTAAGACTGTGTTTTGAGTTAGGGGTGGGGACATAATGTTAACAGAGGTTTAGGAACTACTTTGCTAAAGCAAGTTTGAGGGGAAAATGGGGAAACTAATACAAGACTTTCCTTGAAGCAGTGGGAGTTGAAGGGGTAGGTGGTTTTTGGAGAAAGAGGAGACCCATTCACCGCACAGGCTTCTTTATGTTTCTGCTCTGTGTGACACATAATGAAGATACACACATTCACTTCCTCTATTTCCCACCCTTGGCTGGAGGTAACCCAAAGGAACCTGATAAAGACACAGCCTTATAGCTGTATCAAGTGTCCTTGAGAGTGGTAGGACTGCAGAGGCCTGAGGAATAAAAAAATATACATGCATTAAATGGAACAAATACAGAGAAGAAGAAAACTCAGTCATGGTAAATTAATTTTGTACCTTTCCTTACAACCTAGCATATCACAGGGTACATGATTTCCTTTTGACCTGCTTCCTTTATGCTGACTGCATGAACAGGGAAGGGGGTTGGGGTACACATGGGAGATAATTGTATTTATTATGTACCTGGTATTAATACATCTATAGAGACAATTGGAATGACCATACTGGAGAAACAGCAAGGGAAGAACTGAAAAAGCTAAAATAAACACTTGGTTCTATAAAAAATACTACAAAAAGATTTCTCATGTCTGACAAATTACATTTTAGTCTAATAGCAGTAAGTAGACCAAAACTAAGGTGATTTGATAAATATCATAAGATATTTATTGTGAAATTGATGTCTATATGTATTGCTTGTAAAGCTCAGTAATCTGTTCTTGAATTGAGAAATTACTGAGACAACATCAAAAGCTGTCATTTTTGTTTCTATGTTGTTGTTGCCATTGTTTGTGAGGTGAGAGCGTCTAAACTTTATGACTGTTTGAAAGGGGCCTATACACACCTTGCCTGAATATTAAGTCATATGAAATGATAAAAAGCTTTCTGATTTATTGGGTTAGACAAAGAAAAAATTGAGAAATTGAGCATTATTAAAATTAAAGACTTTTGTTATTCAAACTGTGCTTAGAATGAAAAGAAAAGCCACAGGTTGGGAGAAAATCTTTTCAAAACACATGTCAGATAAATTACTGGTATTTAAAGTATACAAAGAACTCGAAAATAAGAAAGAAAACAACTCATTTAAAAAATAGGCCAAAGGTCTAAATACAGCTGTCAAATATGGATATTGAAGTTACTAGTCATGTATCATTAGGGAACTGCAAGTCACAGCAACAGTGAGATATTATTACATGACTATTAAAATGGCCAATATCCAAAAGTCTGATAATACCAAATGTTGGCAAGTATGAGGAGAAACAGGAACTTTTATTGAGAATGCAGAATAGTACAGCTACTTTGGGAGTCAGTTTGGCAGTTTCTTACAAAACTAAACATACTCTTACCACACAACCCAGCAATTACATTCCCTGGTATTTACTTAAAGGATTTGAAAACTTACATGCACACAAAAACCTTCTTCCCATGAATGTTATAGGAGCCTTATTCATGATCACTAAAATCAAAATGTCCTTCAGGAAGTGAATGGAAAAATAAACTGTGGTATATCCAGGCAATGGAATATTATTCTGTCAAGCCACAGAGGACACACAGGAACCTTTAAATGCATATTGCCAAGTGAAAGAAGCCAGTCTGAAAAGTCTACATACCATGTGATTCTAACTACATGACCTTCTGGAAAAAGCAAAACCATGGAGACAGTAAAAAGATCAGTGGCTATTAGGGATTTGGAGGAGAGAGAGGAAGCGATGAATAGATGGAGCAAGGAAGAATTTTAGGAAAGTGAATCCACTATTCTGTATGACACTGGAGTGAGGATTATTTGTCATTACACATTTGACAAAACCTATAGAATGCGTAAGACAAGGAGTAAACTCTAATATAAACTACAGACTTTAGTCAATAATAATGTACCAATATTGACTCATCAACTATAACAAATGTACCACACTATTGCAAGATGTTAAAAATCGGGGAAATTGGGGTAGAGGCTGAGGATGACATGTGAATACTTATTCACTTCTTTCTGCAAACCTAAAATTGCTTTTAAAAAAGTCAATTAATAAAAATTAAAACAAGGCAGGGTTTTCATGCAATGGAAAAAACACACAATTTTAGTAAGTGACTGATAATTATGCTTATGCCACTTTGCTAGATTACATTTCATTAATAAATATAGTTTCATTCTTTATGTTATAAAGCAGAATAAAATCAGATATCTAGAGAAATTGATTTTAATGATTAGAGTAAAAGCATTTTCACCTCCCAAGTCAGAATGAGCTCTTTAGAATCAGTCCATTTTACAGTTAAATCAATCATAGTTTGGTTTAAAAAAAATATTGAGAAGAACATTAACTTCACTGTTTCCACAAAACTCAATGTCATGACAGCATTGTGAGTCATTTCAATGTAGGATTAAAACCTATTGCTGGACCCAGTGGACTTACTGTACTACATTCTGAAAATGTAAGACATTAAAGTCCAGTCTTTGTTGGATCTGCTGTCCTTGGCAGTTATCAAAAGGTCAATTTATCCTGCTTCTTTTTTCTCTTTTCCATATATCTTGCACTTCAGCTTAATATTAGTATTAAGCTAAATTTCTTATTTTATTTTGATTGATAAAGGAAAACAGAGATTGTTTCAATACAGTTGCTGAGAATAAGCAAAATGTACTTATAAAGTACACAAGGGAGCTATCAGATAAAAATTTGTTCAAAAAAAGATTTGGACATTTTTATTGCATGAATGTTCAAATGGAAAGGAAAACTTTCTGGATTTTTTTCCCACCACACATGAGTAGCAGCACTAAGGTAGTGAATAATGCCCCTTCAATTAGTAGTTTTCATATATTTCTGATATCAGAAATGGATTGTTAGTAACTTGTTTTAAAAGCAGAGCGTTTTCGTGCATGGCATTCCCCTGAATTCCAAAGCCCAAACTTAACTTAGGCTAATTTCTGTCTGCTGGCAGCACCATTAATTTCTCATAAATAACATTTCATATATATATGGCATTCTGATGATGTAAAGGAGTTCACATATTATGGGCCTACAAGCCAAATTTAATCAATGGCTTGTTTCATATGGCTGAGAGCTAAAAATTGTTTTGGCATTTTTGAAGTGTTTAAAGAAGGAGAAGGAAGGGGAGAAGAAGAAAGAGTAGATGAAGGAGAGACAGAGACTGCATATGGCCAGCAAAGCCTATAATATTTACTGTCCAGTTCTTTACAGAAAGACGTTTTCCAATCTCGAACAAAACACACACATTTTTGTTATGCCAAAAAAAGGACTACAGTAAGTCTTCACTGAACATCATTGATAGATTCTTGAAAACTGGTAATAGGTATATAAATTTATGGTCACATGTGACGTTTTGATACATGCATACAGGGGGGATAAATTGGGGATGGTTAATTAGTGCAAAAATACAGTAAGTGAAACCCATTTTACCATAGGTTGACATAAAAAAGAGTTAAGCTTCTATGGCTTTTGGTAACAAAAACATCAACGAACTTGTAAATAAAGATCAAAACAATTCTAATATTAAATGCTGAAATGAATTTGAGCTATTTATACATTTAAGATTAATAAAAACTAGTAAAATCATTATTTACCTACTTATTTCAGTTTAGGGTTGCAGTTGACCACAGCCTATCCTGTTAGCTCAGGACGCAATGTGGGAACCAGCCCTGGACAGGACGCCATAGCATTGCAGGTGCACTCACACATACCCACAGTTACTCAGACTGGAACCACATAGACATGTCAATCAACCTCACATGCACAGCCTTGGGAAGTGAGAGGAAACTGGAGCATCCAGAGAATATCCATGCAGACATGGGGAGAATACATAAGCTCTACACAGACAGTGAACCCCAACTGGAATCAATTTGTTTTTTCTCATTAACATTATAATGAAATGACATTGAATGAAATGTCGTTATTCAAAGACCTGCTGTACTCAGTTCTAAACATTTCAATATTAAGAGATCTACACACATCCTCTTCTATATAATGGAGTGGGTCTCTTAAAATTTCCTGGCAACATACTCTTCGCCTGCCTAGAAAATACTTTAGAATAGAACTGCATTATAATAAATTTTCATATTCTATTTATATCTTCATATTTCTCCCTCTACTTATTAAGGTATAATCTTGTATATGTAATCCTTCAGTTCCTTAACAAAGGTGAACATATGATCTCATGATGTGTGTTTTAATTTCTTAACTTTGTTGAGATTTGGGAATGTGAGGAGGATGGAAAGGAAAGAAAGGAACTCAGCAGCTATAAAAGAAATCTGACCTTTAATATTTTATTGAATTTGTTTCTTGTTTTATTTTTCCTTCCTTTGCACAAATGAGAGCTTCTAGTTTTACAAAGGGTACCACCAATTTTAGGATAAAAATTTGAATTTGTGGGATAACACAAGTTGGAGACACAATGATTTAGAGATTGCATATGAATTTTATCAAATAAATGGACGAAAGTAGGTGATATGCACACTCACACACACACACACACACACACACATGCATATGTAGTGATAAAACCATTGACACAGATTCCCAGATGGCACTTAATGTACTTTCAGTCTTAAATTCTTTCTCAAGGACAAGCCATTTGTTTGCAAATGATTTAGCATACAAAAATGATTAAACACGAGAAAAAATGCATTGCACATAAAGTTCAGATAACGAATTAAAGTCATACTAATATAACTACAATTTATAATGAATTCAAATAGCTTTTAGAAGGGTCATCTGTGGAATGTAAAGAGCAATCTGAATTTTTTTTCTGGTAACTGGTCACAGCAATGTTTTCTAGACTAGTGAGTGAGTGCTCATACAGCACCATGTGTGTTCAACAACACACAAAGTTGGATGACAAAATCCACTTTAGTGAGAAGGCAGCTATTTCCAGGGGCACCAATACTAATGTTAGTTTTGAGTTTTTGGTTTGCTTTTGTTTGTTTACAAGGCAATGTAATGTTTAAGGAAAAAAAATTCCTACCAGTCCATGTTGAGTGAACATTTCAATCCATGTAAAGGCAAAAGTCAGCTGCCACCATGCCATGCAAACATTATAGTACATGACATGTGAAATCAGTAACCTCAAAAGGGACTTCTGAGAAGCTATGAGTAAAAGGCACACACAAAATTCCTCTGAGATAAATTCACAAATGAAATGGAAAAGGATATCTGTGTATATCCAAGAAGAATAGTAATTATTAGAAAACAAGAAAACTTCTAAATTGAAAGAATCCCTAAAGTAAAAGTAGACCAAAGAAAAAGAAATAAAGATGAGAAGTGAGATGAGGCAGAAATGGTGAGTGACAAGGAGACATACTGAGAAAAAAAGTAGCTAAAGATAGTGTGTTGTTATTTCAGCAAAATTAAGTATATCAATACTGAGAAATATGACTTGAAATAGATTCAGTACCTCAACAGAAACATAAACAAATAACATCTGGCTTTTTATTTTGATAACCAGTAATTTAAATACAAAAATCTAAAAATATGATCTTTGTGTAAGAGTTACACATTTATCATTCCAATCCTCAGGGTGCATTATTTCAAACTAAACAGTAAATATTTCAATAACAAAAATGCACTATAAATACTGTATGGAAATAAATGTCCTAACAGATGTTAACCAGACATTAGTCTTCACTGGTAAGGATTAGATTTGAAGGTGTTTGCAGATAATTAAAACTTGTTTTTATAACATAACTTAGCTAAGTAGTATAATGAAAATGGGATATTCAAATTATAAGATATAAAATATTAAAGATAGAAGAACATGTTTATTTTTTCAATATAAATATTGTTACAGCTCAGAGAAACAGTAAGAAATCTCAGGGCTCATGAAAGGCCACATTCTAGCGATAGTGATTGACAGGTATGGCAATTCCCCTGCAGCGTGGTGCCTGTTGTCATGAAGTAGCATGTCTCTTACAGGGTACTACCAGAAGGCTCAAGTAGGAAGAGCCAATAGTCCATGTGAGAAACCACGGAAGGCTAAAGATAGAAGGAAATATTTGGGCCACGTTGAAGAACAAGTTCACCAGGTGAATTGGCATGTGGCTAGGGTATGACTTCCCATACACACATAAATAATGAAGCAATAAAAAAATTAAGTTATCAGAAAAGTATTTCATTATTATTAGAGTCATGATTAGCATTCTCCTCATCAGGAGAGTTTGATGTTTTTTTCCAGCCCTACTCTATACTTTTTAAACACAGTCTCCAATTTTGAAAATAAAAGTTTCTTATTTTCAATTCAAATCTCAATTAAAATAAAACAAAAACCAAAAATGTAGAAGTTCCTTATTCTGACCATCTATATATCATACACAACAAGAAGACTGATAAAATTCCACTAAACACAACAGCTAGATCCTTATTCCCATTAATGCTTAAGCCCATTCCAATAAGGATTTTGTACCAAATCTGCCCTTGCCAAGGCTACCTGGGGCCTTCATTTTATTATTTGCAATGGACAATTGTAACTTCACATTCGTGTTGGCTTCCTTACATCCTAGATGCACATACAGCCAGATTTTTTCCCATCAGATGTGATTTGATCTTCCAACTTCAGAATGCCTTGAGGACTTCCTCTTTATCTAAAGATCACTTTAAAAAGCCTGAAGTATTTCGCTCTTCCCTAAATCTTTGGCCAGACATAATGTCATCCTCCCATTGGCTTTCTTTGTCCAAACTACATTAGCCTTATCTCAGATCTTCAAACAATTTATATTTCCTAAGATCTTTGTATGAGGGAGTGAATGGTCTGATGAAGATAGCTCCTTTTTGCCCCCAAAGGTTTTATTGATCATGCTGATAATGCATTTATTGTCATTTTAATCTCTTACTGTTATACTCAGGCTTAAATTCTCTACCCTACACACTTCAGTTGACATAATTTTAATTTCCACTATGATGCTTCTCTCTTTTCTATCAACACTCTCTCCCCACAGGGTTTCATCTAGATCAGGAGTCAGCAACATTTTTGACAAAGAGCCAGACAGTAAATATTGCAGGCTTTGTGTTGCCAAGAGGTAAATTTATGGAACTTTCCTTGCTGAAAAATTTTCCTATATTTTACATTTTAGACTTATAAATATAACACGTACTTATAACTCATGAGCCATACAAAAACAGGCAGCAGGCCAGATCTGGCTCATGGGCTATAATAGTTTGCCAACCCCTCACCTAGATTCATGACTTTAGGCATGATGTATAGGCTATGATTATCTAACTCACATCTCTAGCCAAGTCAGCTTGTCAGTGCCTACTTGATATCTCCACTTGGATTCTAACTAGCGTCTTAATTTAAGATTAAAAAATGTAAAATCAATCATACATATGCACCTGCCCACACCTCTGTCACTTGCAAACTTCCTCATGTCATCAAGACGTTGCCATTTCACTAAAAGTGACCATAATCCCCCATGTCCCTAAATCCAAATACCTTGGTATAATGCTTGCTCAGTAAATTCAATCACCTTCAAATCAACTTCCAATCTCAACTGATTTTCTCCAAATTTATTGCTACAATCATAATCCCAACCACCATCATCCTTCAACTGGACAGGTGCAATAGTCAGCAAAATGAACCCCCTTCCTTCACTACTGTACCCTTCCACAAGAGTACACCCTCCTAAGAGCTAACTAACCTCATCATATCACATATCCATCATACACTTTTCAATGTAATTTATATTCACACTTTGATATAAGATCTAAATTTGGTCCCTGAGAGCACTCATGTAATACCTCTCCATGCTCTTCCTTCATGGACATTCCAGCCAAACTGGCCTTCTTTGTAAGAAACTATCAAGCTCTCTTTTTAAATTACAGAATTTTTATATCTGCCCTTCCTTCTGCTCAGAGCACCCCAGATCTTCAAAGTACCTCCCTATTTGTCTTCACTCAACTCTCAAATGAAATATTACCTCCTCAGAGAGAAAAATTCTCTGAAATACCTATAGCCAGATCAGTGCCTTCATACTTGCCAGTTTTACTCAACCATGTTACCACATGTAATCTTCTTCACAGTAGTGTACCTCATAGCCCTTCACACCATTGCTTTGTTTAGGTATTTGCATGTCTTCTTCCTCTTTCCCTCCTCACTACAGTATAGCCAATTGTGTCTTTGCCTTCTTCACTGCTATATCCCCTAGTGCCTGGTAGGCTTTCTATAAATAGCCATTTATTGACTTATGGACTACATGTATATGCTAATCCTTTTTACTATTTTGTTATAGTATATATTTCTCTTCTCCCTCTCTTTGCTTCCCTCTCTTCTCATGTCCCTTGATGCTTCCTCCTCAATATTAACATGTACATCATTTTGTGTCTTCAGCATTTCTCTTTTCATTATGATAGGTTAATTTTCCTAAGAAAACACTATTTTGACAAAAGCAAAGCATTAAAGTAAAGGAGCATAGGATCAATTTCTTTCCTGGTAGAAGGAAACACCGTCTTTCCAAGAAGACAATTCCGCCAGGAAACAAAACAAACCAAAACATTTCTGGTAAGTCCTAGTTCCCAAGACTTGAAGCCAGTATGTTTTTCCACTTTCAAGTATCCTTGACTGTAGAGATAAAAGGTATCCACTTAGAGATATTAACTCATTACCACTGCCTAAATTTGGGTTCCAGAAACACAACTTAATATGACATCAATGGATGTGATAATCATTTGAAAGTAGCTTTATCAAAATCATCCAACAGAACAAGTTACTTTTCTAATTAGCATCTTCAGTTAAATACCTAAATCTGATGAATAATAAGTTATGCATTATGCTAAATTGCATTGGCTCACTATTCTAGAATGCTTTCAAATTAATTAAAAATGAGATATTTGGTAATGAAAAATATAAAAAGATAAAAACCTATTTCAATCAGTTTAAATTAGAATTTAACATTTCTTTAATAAACTAGTTTGTTTTGTAGTCAATTGCAAGAGAATAAAGCAAAATTATTGAGTCTTTAATAGTGACCGTTCAAAATTCATAATGAATTATTAAAAAGAAAACTAAGGTCCCTACCAACTTTCCACCTCACTTCAAACCATAGCCAAGGTCATTACAACAGCAAGTAAGACTCTACACAATTCCCACTTCTTCGCCTCATTCTGTTACTTCTGGAATCTTCTACTACTCCAAACTGTGTGCTTTGCTCCAGACTCAGCAGTTCTCACTACCTTGTTCTTCCAATTGCCATCTTCTCTGTGTGGCCTTTCTTGACTATCCAATTAAAAATTACCCTGTCAAAATAATCTGATCCCCATCCAGGATTACTTTTCACCATCTAACTTACGATACTTTGCATATTTATGTGGCTCATTGTCTGTTATCTCTCTCCCTATGTTAGAATGCGAGCTTCATGATGGCAGAGTTTTGGTCAATTTCCTTCACTCAATAATTCTTGACCCAAAGTAAACACTTCATAAGTAATTTTTGAATATAGAAATATATAGTCTGAATTATCAAGGAGCTTATAAATAAATAAAGACACAAACCAGCATTATAGTGCAGTTTGAGAAATATCAATAGTGTGGTATAGGAGGAGGTATGTAAACTATGAAAAGCAACAGTTAAATAAGAAGCAATCCAGAAAGACACACAGTGTAGGTGATATCTGAGTTAAAGGACAGAAAGTAGGAAGATAACTAGGTGCAGAAGAGAGAGGAAGATCTTACAAACAAACATCAGAAGTTACCATAAGAAAAACAAGTACAAAATAATCATAAGGAAAACAATTGCATCCCAATTATTATGACAAACATAATTAACTATGAAAATCTAAAACAGTTCATGCTTTGATAATGCTAAAGTTGATAAGTAGATTAAGGTGTGATATAACAATCTGTAAATCTTAGTCCTTCCTAACTTTTGAGATAACACTTTCAGACAAGATATGATGATTTAAGGAAGAAAAGTTGCTGATGGATGAGGCATGTCCCTTAAAGACAAACACTATGAACACTGTGTACAGCCTTTATAATGGAAAGGTGCCAGGTTTTTTTTTAAGTCCTTGGAATCTCAGTTGGCAACTTTGAAATTCATGTGTAATTCATGATTTTTTTAAAAGAAATGTAATAAGTAACACAAGTGATTCCAGAGCTTGTCTTTAGGCTGAGGTAGATGTTGGCATTATAAGTTGAAGTGTTAGAAAGGGACAATAAGAATTAAGAATAAGCAGTAATTTCTGCCAAGATCTGTGGCACCCAGTCACACATAAGGCTATTTGGAATCTCTTGGTTTCCAAGGTTCAGGCTCTCGTACTTTAGTTGTACATAAAGGACTTAAGTTACTCTTAAAGCACAGTTTTAGCACTTCACACCAGGAGATGGTTATGAGACTGATCACAGGATAAAGTGAAATAGGATGTGTGCCTGCTTGTAGAAGGAACCTCTTTCCTTCTGCCATTCTATTCCTACTTTTCTGGCAGGAAAGTCCTAGAAAAAATTTCATATAAAGATTAATTTTAAACAATTTACATTATATTTTACTATTATTAGCTTCTAGAATATCTTAGCTTAGCCTGGCCCTGGTGGCTCGCACTTAAAATCCCAGCACTTTGGGAGACTGAAGTGGGCGGATCACCTGAAGTCAGGAGTTGAGACTAGCCTAGCCAACATGGTAAAACCTAATCTCTGCTAAAAATCCAAAAATTAGCCGGGTGTGGTGATGCGTACCTGTAATCCCAGCTACTCGGGAGCCTGAGGCAAGAGAACCATTGAGCCCAGGAGGTGGAGGCTGCAGTGAGCCAAGACTGTGTCACTGCACTCCAGCCTGGGCAACAGAGCAAGACTCTGTCTCAAAAAAACAAAAAACAAACAAACAAACAAACAAAGAATATCTTAGCTTATATATTTCTCACATCTGATCCTACCACTTTACTTCTTTTTTCCTGTTTATACCAATTATTTCTATTCCTCTTTACATATAGGCAGAGAGATAAGACTAAAATGTGTCATAGACAATGACATCTAGTAAATTTACCTATTCTTCATGTTGAATTCCACAACAGATTTCAAATACAACCAAAATCTCCAAATGAAATCTTAATTCTAAATTGAGTTCTTATACAGTCTTCAAATATGTTCAAATAGAATATCAAAGCTCAATAAAAATAGTTATATCACTTGGGATGGTGTTTAAAATATTTTTCCTAAATAAATTCAGCTTCAGAGGATGAGAAAACCTTCATTAGGAGATGTACCTTAAAGAACAAATTAAGTTAAACAAATGTGAAAGAAATCATACTTTATTATGTTGAATAGTAAGATTTTTTTGTTACTATTGTAAATTAATGCCCTCCAAATATTGAGTGATGTAATTCAATTTAGTAAAACAAAAAAGTCTAAATTATCAACTTCTTTCCTTATAAAAATGAAATATGCTATAACTTGCATTTTTCCATGGCAGTGACCCTGATGATCAGAAATACAGGTTAAAACATAAAAAACATTTAAAATCATCTAATCTAAATTATAAAAAAGAAATCCCTTTCTTCAGAAAAAATAATTTTTTAAGGAAGCACTCAAAAACAAATCTCTGCTAGTAGATATACAGCATACACATCTCTTACTATCTCCCATGCAGACTGCATAAAAAGGCTTGCTAACTACTTTTAAGAAAACAACATTCAGATGTCTGGAAAGTATCTGAAATGCATGATTAATCTACACAGATAATTTTCTCAAGAAACTAAATTTTGAAGACAAGGAATTCAAAAGTATACTGTCTTTAAAGTAAATCCACTGGTATTCTTAAACTGCTATAATACTTTCTCCGTTTACCTTATAGTGTGAACCTCTCAAGCTATGGGAATGCATGTAAATCTCTAAGAATAGTTGACTTCTTTTGTAGGAAAAAGCTGTTAGAAATGACTGCTAGGATTTCAAATGTTTGGGAGTGTGTATTCATGCGGGTTTTATGTGTTGAATATTTGCATTTATAATTTTAAGACGCTTAAATCAAAAACTAAAATGACCTAGGTAACATAATTCTGCCATAGGATAAATTAAATTCAATTAAATTTTTCCATACAAATTATTATCTACCACAATGTAAAAATATTTATATATCATAAAGATGTAAGAAACATTGACTTCTATTATACAGCAGAGTTCAATTTCACTACTACTTAGCTTGATGATATTTTAAGGTCATGTCTCTTGGAATACACATCCAATATTCATTGCCAAATGTCTGAGCTCACCTCTCTTGAAGCAATATTCAATTATCAAATGAAAATAATTTACCAAGCAACCTCACAAAACACAAACTCTAGGTAGCATTAAGGTTTTTCAAAGTGATTATTCCTTACTGGTAGTGATCCTAAGATATTAAAACTCATAGATCACATGATCTGAGATTTTCTAATTAAAAGCTGTAGCTGTAAACCTTTAATTCAAAGTCAGATACTACCTTCAGCTCTCAAAAGAATTATACAATCACTTAAATTTCTGGAATGAAAGAGAAAATGAAGGGAACAATAAAAGTAACTTTGAAATGCACTAGGAAACGATTGTAAGGAACCAAATGGAGGCAAAGACAGAGAAAGAGAGAGGGCTGTTTATCTAACCTTCCCTTCTTGAGTAGGTTTTCTCTGATATCTCTAGAGAAAACTTGGATGTGTAACAATGAAATACAAAACACAAGATATTGTCTTCATATAATTACTTGTAATGATTCCAGGATGGCATAATTTGAGAACTTGCTAAATAGGACAACAAAGTGATCTGCTTTTCCAAAATTTTGCCCCTTAACTTAAATATTATTTCATGGTGAAGACCAATAAAACTGAAAATTGGAATTGCCAGATATTATCAGATTTTATTTTTTGAATGCTTAATAGCTGACCCAAAATCTGGTCATAAAAATGGAAGTTAAATTAAATTGTCCTCAAAATTTAAGTTTGCTACATTTGTAAGCACCACTGGCTTCTTCAAAATTTCAAACTTTCTCATATCTAGCAGCAGATTGAAATTAGGAATTTAAGCATGTAAATTCATCGTGGAAACCAAATTGATTAAAATTTTCTGTGTATTCATGATAATGTTTAAAATTTTTGCTACATTTAAACCCTAAGTTAGTTACAAAAACTCTAAAATTATGCTTGTTTAAAAACTTGGGCTAACTTGCTTTTGAAAACATACTGACATATTCATTCCATTCTTCTTATAATTATTTTTGTGTCACTCCAAAACAGCACACCATTGTATATATCCCCGAAATAGCACTTCTTTGTTAAAGCCATTAAGACAGAAATATTTTTGAGCCAGATGCAACGGCTCATGCCTGTAATCTCAGTACTTTGGAAGGCCTAGGTTAGAGGACTGCTTGAGGATAGGAGTTCGTGACCTGCCTGGGCAATATAGCAAGACCCAGTCTTTACAAATGAAATGAAATGAAATGAAATGAAATGAAATGAAAATATAAAATAAACTAGCTGGGCATGGTAGTGCACACCTGTGGTCATAGCTACCAGGAGGCTGAGATGAGAGGACCATATGAACCTAGGAGTTTGGGGCTGCGATGAGCTGTGATTGCACCACTGCACTTCAGCCAGAACTATGGGTTGCTGAGTTAGAAATAAGTTCTTGGTTCTGAATATAATAACTGCTGCTGGCACTCCCCAGAATCCTGTAAATGAGTTGGGTTTTCTGGTGCCTCTCTATAGTCCCTCTTTCTCAGGAAACACCCCCATGGTTTTGCCCACTGTGCCATTAATTACACCCATGCTTATTATATGTCAGTTCAGTTTTATCTAGATTCTCCCAAAGTCAGTGCTGAACTTAGTTATTTGAAAATGTATATATTGTAATAGTTACCAAAAAGACAAAATACAGCTAGATATTTATGTTATTTGTTTTATTTCCATTGTAGGTATATTTCCTTTTAAAATTCATATATATCTTTCTCTAAGGATTGTCTCCATTTTCAGATGTTGAACACTTTCTCATGCACAAACCACCTAAGCAGCATAGACACAGACAGAGTCCACGTCAGGGAATGTTACACTCAGGATAAGCACCTATTATTCTGTAACTCAGAGGTAGGAAAATGGATGTCCTCAAGCAGATGCTTTTCTTCACAGATACAAAAAATTGACAAGGATCATTGACTTACTTCCAACCCACCATTCATCCCTTTTCTCTTATTTTGACCCTAAGGGCCCCAGAGGGATAATGGCCCTACATTCTTATTTAGAATTGAGATTTCAGACTGCATTTCTTATATCATTTTTTATAAGTAGTGGTTGCACACAGTTGAGATATACTATGATATTAATCTACATTCCTCGTTAAATCGTTTTTTGTCTTCCGTTTTTTTTAACTTAGCTACAATTTCTCACACCGTTTCTCTAGGAAGGAACATTGGGACTCCCCAGTGACTTAAACATTTAGAACATAGTCTATTCATAAATATGAAGAGGTTGTGTAGAAAGTATAATTTACTCATACTATTATGCTTAAGAAATTATGTGAAATAATGTGAAAATAATCTTATAACATTTGCATGCATATTTGCTGCAGGAGTCACACTTCATTGATACTTAATCATAATCTTGGACATTGCGGGTCACAATAACCAATATTTAATGCAAGATTGTAAACTTAATAGAGAGAAAACCTTATTTATAAATTTTCATGTATTCTTTTCTTGACAATAATAAGGAGCTATGAGATTTGTATTTTAAAAGATATTTAGTAATAAAAACTTTAATTTTTAAAACTTTTATTTTTAAATTCTGCTTAATTGCATAAAAGTTAAAAGGTAATATTTAATATTTAATGAGGCTTATTGATCTAAATGATGATATGCAGCTTGGGTTATACTTGCAATTATAAGATTTGCTCATTATACCTAAGCAATCTCCTTCACTCAATCTAGCTACCACAAAGGAAGCAAAATTGCCTGAATCATAATATCAAAGCATTCCATTATGTTTTCTATTAAGTTGTTTTGTTCTTTGAATCATTGTCTATTTTAATTTATCCTTTTAGAAAGAAAACAAATTACTTAACTTGCATTTCCCACTAGAAGCTTCACTACAGCTAGACTTGGAATTGATTTCAGGCCGTTTTTTAATAAATGATGGTCCCCAATGAAGGATAGAATATTTGAGCAATCAATATTGAGTAAATAAAAGGGTTTGGGTAAATAAGAGAGAAGATACATATTTTTCTCAAATATTTTAAATATCTAGTAACCTATTCCTCATCTAAAACAAGCCACAATTACTGGAAATGATGGTCAGTGGAAGGTTTTAGCAACCCTGTGTGATACTACATGTCATGTTGGATCACTATTACAGAGAAACAGTTGTGATGCTGCATTTTAGTAATTCTACACATTACCAGAGAAATAAACAACTCATAGCCACAGAAACCCAACGCGGCTGTCTACATATTCTTGTTTCAGCAACCCTGTGTGATACTACACGTCATGTTGGATCACTATTACAGAGAAACAGTTGTGATGCTGCATTTTAGTAATTCTACACATTACCAGAGAAATAGACAACTCTTACAGCCACAGAAACCCAACGCGGCTACTGTCTACATATTCTTGTTTTAGACCTTTGGTGAAAAAACTACTATGTGTATTAAATATATTTTACATTAGTTTTATCACAGAAAAGAGAAATGAGAATTCTATTAGATGCTAATATAAATTCTGAATGGCATGGAAGAAAAATTAAAATCAAAGCTGATCTTAATTAACAAAATGTATTATCTGCTTACATGTATATACAACTATTCATATATAAAGGCACACATGCATTTGTGGTTTTGAAAAATATCTATTTCATTTCAAAAATTCATTGAACAATATTACATATGGCAAGAAAACTGCTCTTTTTGAAGGATCTTTTAAAAAGTGTTAAACTTTATTAGATACTTCAAACTAGCAAAGCTCAACTTCATCACAATTATATAATAACACTGCACACTTTCAATTTTATCTGGAGTAATACACCTATCCCTTGAAATAAACTCTGTGAACTTCCTGCTCACAGATTTCATTTCAAGCCTTAAAAATGCGGAAAAAATGCCAAATAAACTTGCCCCAAAAGGAAAAGAAAATTTCAGGGGTGTCAGGACGTTTTATCACATAAAATACGGAAATGCAATTTGTATCTGAGCAGGCAACACACCTCCAAAAATAATAATCCTCCAAAACACACCTCCAAAACCTCCAACACACCTCCAAGAACAATACTTATCACAAAATACACTCACAGATACTAGATTTGGCACAAACCACTCCATACAGCTATTGATCAAATCAGTATTGAAAGCCTTATTACAAAATCTATGGCCCTTTTCTACTCTCCAACAGACATTTCAGGATGCCACAACCTTACAGCTCCACTCTATCATTAATTTCCCCTAAATACACTTGGCGGAAGAATGAGAAACATCACATTTTTCATTTAATTTCCAAAGAACATCACATCCTTTAAGAATAGGTTCTTGAAATTTTAAAATGTAAAACATAAAAACCCTAAAGAAAATAAACAAACATCCAAAACTTTTCTTCAAAACCACAAAAACTTTATATGCTACGTGTTCTTCTAAAATACCACAAACACAAACTCATACAAATACCCGCCCACCCAAAACACACACACACACACACACACACACACACACACACAGCCTCATAATACCTCATATATATATATATATAAAATCAATTCCAACAGAGAAAAGCCAATTTCAGAAAGACGGCTTCAATTTTGATGCATTTATTCACACATAATTCTGTTTCAATTTAACTGATGCAGAGGCATTACAATACCCTGTAACAAAAACCTGCGGGAAGATAACAACAAATTGCTTAAACGTCGAACCAAAGACTCACATAATATCATCATAAAGTGAAATTCGCATCCAACTCTCAAAGAATTAGAACATCCTTGCACTTACCTTGGCCTTGTCCATTCCCCTGATGACCCCAAAACACCACAGTCATCATCAACAGTCCCGGAGCCCATGTCCACATCCTTCTAGTGACACGTTCATGTCTTCTGGCCATTGCATCTTAAACTCTGCATATTGAGTGGGGTGGATGTGAAAGTACAATAAATTACATTCTTAGAGAAATACACTATGACTCAAATCCCATATCTAATATGCATTGTGCATTTCTAAATTATCCTGCTTACAAGGAGGTACATTTGAAAATCATGCTTCCCTTTAGGATTGTCATATTGATGGTTAATATGAAAGCTCATTCATCTTTAATCTTTATTCTAAGCATTCATCTGAATTACATTTTTAATATCATTTTCCAAAACAGGCCATTTAACCATGAATGCTAAAAAGTACTCCCAATATACATATTGGAGTTCAGTCAAGCAAAAAAATTGTGTATGGACACTACTTAAGTATAACTTGATATTTAGGCAAATTGATGAATTTAACATACCATGTAATCTCTACATATATACAAAAGGACTTTTCAACACATTTATGTAAGTTTAGCATAAATACCTTTGAAAATATTCTCAAGTTTTAAGTGGTATTCTAATTATGTCAGTAATTAACTGAATAAAGAGATTCATCATGTGCAAAAACTAATCTTGTTTACTTAAAATTGAGAGTAAAATTAATTATAGACATTACAAAACAGTTGTAATTTTGATTTCAGATATATAACCCACAGGAACTTTCATATATACAAATATTATACATATATATGACAATGTATATTTGAATGTTCATTTTGAAACTGCTTTTCATACTGATATATGAAAATACTTAAATGTCCACCAAAGCAAGGTTATTTATTCATACATTTGAATGATATACAGTAGCTCAAAAGACTAAACTTGAGTTGCATGTACTAATACGGATAAGTGTCAAAAATGAATAGTGAAGCAAAACTAGCAAATTGAATAATGATAAGTTCAAAACTATACCTTTCATATGTAAACATGTACAATAGTTAAAACTATACATTTTATGTTGCATAAATATATAATACAGTATAATAATGCATAAGAATGATAAACACCTTCAAGACCAAAGTTAGGAAATTGCAAGACTACAATTTAAATGGTTAGCAGGTGGAATTTTAAATCAGAGGTTACTCCTAAATCCCAATTTTTCCAGAGTTGACAAAATACAGAGTTAAGAAAAGTAAACTTAATAATTTCCAGAATGAATGCTTTATTCAAAATGCTGCATAATTACAATTCTAATAAACTTGCAAGGGAATCCAGTCACCAGAAGTTTTCTTTCTCCCTTTCTCCTACATCATGAAAGGGGAAGATTTAATTACCAACTTTGCATTACTTAACTTCAGACTCATAGTATCAGAGCTAAAGAGAAATTTAAGAAACACCTAACTCAACCTCTCCATTTTAAATGACCAAATGAGTTAAGAAGGTTACAATGACATTTCTAAGTTCATATGTAAAAACAGAATTTTGATGACAGTGACAGTTTAAGTACCAATAAACACTCCATGAAAAGTTACTGTAATCCAGGTTATTTTACTGTGCTAAATGCCTTACATTCTTTACCCAATTTAGTTTTCACAGAAATCCTATGAACAAAGCACTTTCAACATTTACCACTTCACAGCTAAGAAAAACAAGGCTTAGAGAAATGCTACACGATCCCCTAGTCATGAGGTTATGGGTACTATTGTGGAGACTGAGGCAAAACAGGACAATTTCAAAGCCTATGCTCTGAACAAGTAAACACTAAGCAGGAATTTAGTTCTAGATCTCCCAATTGTAGTCCAACAATCAGCCAAAAACTGATGCTGAGAAGAGGGAAAAAAAGATGTCTTGTGTATGGAGGCTCAAGTATTTGATCCCAAATACATCTTCAAATTGAAAATCATTAGAGCATAAGGCAACAGAATTATTAGCTTGTTTCTAAAATCAACAACCTTTCCCAAGTTGAACATACAAGTATATTTTATCATACATATACTATGGATAACGTGTGTTTATATAAGTATTTATATATCTGGATTTGGAATTACAAGTGTTTTGTGATTTATTTATTTTTTAAAGTCTCCCTCTGTTGCTCTGGCTGGAGTGCAGTGGTGTGATCATAGCTCACTGCAGACTCCAACTCCTAGGCTCAAGTGATACTTTTGCCTCGGCCTCTCGAGTAGCTCAGGCTACAGGCACGCACCACCATCCCCGGCTAATTTTTTTATAGAGATGGGGTCCCACTATGTTGCTTGACTGGTCTCAAACTCCTTAGGTCAAGGGATCCTCCCACCTAGACTTCCGAAAGCAATGAGATTACAGGTGTGAGCCACCTTGTGTTTTTTGATTTCTTCAATTAATTTTACTTATAAATTTAATTACACAAGATTAATTTTGTGTACATGTTGAATCTCTTTTGAGGTTTAAATTACTGATATAATTAGAGTACCACTTAACATGCGTGTAATCCCAGCACTTTGGGAGGCTGAGGCGGGAGGATCACCTGAGGTCAGGCACGAGCCACCGTGCCCGGCCTATACACATTCTTTTAATTACTACTTGCAGATCTTTGTTCTCTTATAATTATAGTGGAACCACTTTCACTTAGTATCAAAATATCCAGATCCACTCATCAAAGTGTAAATAATCCTTCAGTAAATTACTTTTGCAAATTTATTTTTATGTAATATTTCCTTAACTTCTTCTTACCTACATCCAGTAGTCATTTTAAAAGGCAGAATTTTTACTATTTTATATAGAACTGAGGCAGTATTTGAAAAAAATCTCAAAACACTTTTCAGGAAGGACTGGCATCTAAAACACCAGTTCCAATATATATTTTAGTAACATTTTAAAGGACAGATGGTTTTCAAAATGTTATTATAATTTAAAAAAAGTAACCTTCCTCTCTGAGTTGATGTTTATGGAAAACTAATATTTCATAAATGCCAAGTTACTATGATGTATGATCTAAATGCTGCCCCTGCCATTCTATAAATATAAAAATCATAACCTTCTAACTAACTTTGGTATTAGTCAACAATTCTGCTGATGAAAAGTAAACTCAATTCATTTAAAAAAATTTTCCATGAAAGATAAAACAAGTAATTTGTAAGAAGCATGGTAGATGAACCAAAACATAAAGTAACATTAACCATAAAGACATGCCATGGACTTCTCTAATCTTCTTTTGGGACACCCTCTTCGTGCACATGAAAATAAAAATTAAACATTAAATACCTACTTTATGTATGTACTTTTACTTGTACCTATTGCTCTTTAAAGATTAAAATAACTCCTAAAGCCTGGATAGTTGAGCCCATTGTGCTCTTCTGCACATAAAATAGATTGGATATGCAGTGAACAGAGAGGTAAAACTTAGGCTTTCAGATTTGTTATGATGATGGAAACACAATTCCATTCAATAGTGTTCATCTTGGTCTTTCAAATGTTTAAGGTCACAAGGCAAAAGAGAACAGACTTTAAGAATGTTCGCGTATTACTTCTCGTCTTATCCAATAGCTACATTAGTTTAATTAGGCAAGTGTTTTGGAGTAAACAGCCCTGTGAAATGTGTTGTGGAGTCTGGAGGCTCCACAGCCTATCTCCAGGTAGTTGTCCAATGGAGCCTAGAGTAATACCCCCACAGTTTAAGAGATGCATTACATCTACAGGTACCAACCAGGAAGGGTAGTCCTGAATTAAATGGCTTTAGAACATGTTATAAGAGCAAATCGAAGCTTCCAGGTATTAGAACCACTTCAATCACAGAGCATCTCTGGGTTCTATCTGTGGCCAGCATCAGGTATCTGTCTGCCCTCCCCGAATGGTTCCACTCGTCATGTGGATCTTCTAGATGGTTTTATTCTTCCCCAGCCAGCCAACTTGACCAACAAGCCTAGGTATATTATGTATGTATAAAGTTGGTTCTTAAATAAAGTCCACTTCTGTATCTAGGTAAGTAATGTCTTCAGACTGGCAATTTCATTGTTATCTAGAAAGAGTGACTCTAGTTAGCTTCTAGTGTCAGTTTTTCTAGCAGCTTCTTTAAAAAAAAAAAAAAATCCTCTCTGGAACAAAGCTTCCCTGCAAGTATTGCTGTTGGCAATAGTCCTCTTTACTGAAATGCTTATCCAGTGAAACTTGGGCTGTGCCAGTGAGCCTGCAGGTTGATGGTCCTTTTGTTCAACTTCTCCATTATAAAGCAACCTCTCTGATCACCCTTTTAAAACTAAAGACCAAAGAATCAAATGAGATCAGGAAGTGACCAGAGCTCACGGGTCATCAATTCCTCTTCTTAGCATATTACAGCACACAGTCCAAGCCAGAAAAACACAGCAGAGCCCATTACAGCTCTCGAGTTCCAGTTATTAACATTGATTTTTTTCAATGGAAAATTTTCATTAGAAGCCATCACATGACTCACATTCAGTAATAACTTAGATTAAGATATACACTGGAGCCTTTGTCCTTAGACTAGGTGCCACTGAGTCACTATTAAAAGGAGTCTTTTTGACCTTAGTAAATTCTCACAGGCAGGGCTTATCTCAGTCTAAACTGTACCTGGCCTTTAATAGTGATGTCCAAAGTCTTGTGTAATTCAAATTAATATTGTAATGTATATAAATTGTATATATAGATATAACACATGCATGTATTTACAATTATTTTATTTTTTAATAGGATGAAACTTAGAGGTTAAAATATGACTCTAGGCCATCGTGCTTTAGAATGAAGAGCACAGACATGGGTTGGAAATGTAAATTTTGACCCCATTTAATTTCTGTGACAAATTAATTAATGTCTTCAAGGTTCAGGCTCTATGTATGAGACAAATGAAAACAGCTCTAAGAGTCCTGAAAACTCTAAAGTATTAAAATTCCACTCTGCCATTAGTTTAGATAAATCATTTGCCAATTTGCCCCATAAGAACCAGGCATCTTTAAATGGTAACATAACACGCACTTCTCCCTCCCAAAGTGTAGTGCATAAACGTTCTGCTTCTGAATAACACACGATGCCTGCTAAAACGTGCTATCAGGGGTATTAGTAAGGAAATGTTGTATCACAACTTCTGCAGATGTGGCCCTGAAATACATATTGTAATAAATCCTCCAGGCCTCTCAAGTTAGGAATAACTGCTTTACAAAATTGTACTTACTTAAAAATTATAGATAAACAGATTTCACAATAACCCAGTTTTTCTGATCTGAATGAAATAAGGCTCTATATTCAGACTGACTTTTCAGTGAAAAACAAATTAAAATAGTGACAAATCATCTACGTCTAAGTTTAAATGAATATAACTAAGAGACCTGAAAACTCCTCAGGTTTAGTAGTAATCTTCCAATAGTTTGAGAGCCCACAGGAGCCACAGAGCCCTCAAGTCTCTCCAGAGAAGCAGGGTGATTTTTCCTCCTAAACACCATGCAATTCTTGAAGTGAGTAAAACCATTCCTGCTTACACTGATACCCTCTCAAGTGAACTCAAAGTTAAGCCAGATCTCCAGCCAGACTATATACCCTGGCCCATATCTCATTCATTAATACACGTTGAGAAACCTTTGTTTCTTGGAAACTACATGAAGTGTATAGACTGTGGACTCCACTGGACCTAGTGGTCTATATTTAATCAATTCCCTTAACAAATATGTATCAGATGCTATCTTAGTTACTGAGCTGCAGTGGTGAATAAAAAAGCCATAGTCCTGTACTCCTAGGGTTTTAATTCTGAAGATGAAGACAGGTACAGAAACCCAACTAAGAAAAGAGAAGAGATTATTACAAAATGTATTCACATGCAAAGTCAAGCAGGGGACTGAATACACAACAAGAGTGTTGGGGGGAACATTAGACAGATATAATCTTAATTCAGATTATATAAGATTTATACATGAAATTTTTATATATAGATATATTAATTTGGGCCGGGCGTGGTGGCTTATGCCTGTAATCCCAGCATTTTGGGAGGCCAAGGCGGATGGATCACTTGAGTCCAGGAGTTTAAGACCAGTCTGATCAACATGGCAAAACCCCATCTCTACTAAAAATAAAACAGCCAGGTGTAGTGGTGTGTGCTTGTAGTCCCAGCTACTCAGGAGGCTGAGGAAGGAAAACTGCTTGGACCCAGGAGGCAGAGGTTTCAGTGAGCCAAGATTGTGCCACTGCACTCCAGCCTGGGTGACAGAGCAAGACCCTGTTTCAAAAGAAAAAGAAAAAAAGAAATATTAATTTGGATTATACAGATTCTAACTACTTCTTTCAAGTCAGAATATTTAAGCTAAGACCTGAGAATAAAAAGAGTTAGCTTTTCATACAATACAGAAAGGTTCGTCTTTTAGGAAAAAACCCAGAGTGTTCAAGGACCCTAATATATGAGCAAGATCTTGGCATGTAGAAGAAACCTGTGAATTGGATGAAATGAAAAACTGAAAAGTAGGAATCTGGATGAAGCACAAAAGGGATAAAGACTAACGTGAGATGTGGCTGAAAGAGAAGGACATGTGAAACTGCACAGGTCTTCATTAGCAATGATGAGGAACATAGGTCTTAGTCCAAGTACACCAGAAAAGCGGGAGAGTTGGAAACTGAAAGACACGTTAAGAGATCACTTTGGTTTCTATGTAGCTAACAGAGTGTAGGAGATTAAGAATTAAAGTAGGTTGACTAAGGATGAGCCTAAGAAAATAGAGTAGGTAAGAAAATATGTGGATCTGGCTAGGCTGGGGACACTGGAAATCAAAATAAGTGGAGGAAATTACAGATATATTTGGAACCAAAATATTTTTTAAATGAATGTTGAACTGGATATTGTCAGAATATTGAGGAAGGGCCAAAAATGACTTATAAGCATCTAGCATGGCTGGCAGTGCCACTTACTGACATGTGGGAAACCGGGACATGTTATCTCTAAATTATTCGAGTGCTATTGTCATATAAACCATCAACTCCCAGAATAAAGGTCTGGGCCAAACTCTAAAACTGAAAATTATTAGCTGTTTAGTAGTGTTTAGAGCTTAGAGAGAGTATGTGTGTAGAGAGAAAAGAGCAATTAGGACAGAACCCTTAGAAACATCAATATTTAAAATTGGGGAAGAGAAATAGAAACAAATAAATTGTTCTACTAATGGTGGGAAAATGAAGCTCAGGGTAGTTGCAAGGGAATGCTAAAAATGAACTATGACATTTGAGGAGGAAAACATGGAAACTGAAAGCAAGAGAGTACGGATGGATTGTGAGGGAGCAGCAGCAGCTGTGTCCTAAGGAGAGTCTCAATAAAAATGAAGGATTGTAGGAATGAGGATATCCAAGCCAATGAGCTGGCAAGGAGTGATGTCCAGGAGGCAGAATATTTGCATCTAGATCCTGGTGGCACATACCCTTACAGAAAATGTTTCAGATTTGATGACAATAAAGTGGAGGAAAGAAAAAAAGTAATGGAAATAAAGATGTCAAAAAATGGGGAACAGAGGTTCGTAATGGTCCTTACATGTGAATGCTGAGCCACTAAAATGATGGCTGAACTTGCCTGAAGATGATATTGAGCAAAAGATCTAAAGCCTTAAATAAATGACAAGAGGCCAGGTGCAGTGGCTCACGCCTGTAATCCCAGCACTTTGGGAGGCTGAGGCAGGCAGATCACCTGAGGTCAGGAGATCGAGACCAGCCTGGCCAACATGGTGAAACCCCGTCTCTACCAAAAATACAAAAATTAGCTGGGTGTGGTGGTGTGCACCTGTAATCCCAGTTATTCAGGAGGCTGAGGCAGGAGAATCACTTGAAACCAGGAGGAGGAGGTTGCAGTGAGCCGAGATCACACCATTATACTCCAGCCTGGGTGACAGAGCAAGACTCCATCTCAAAAAAAAAAAAAAGACAAGAGTGCCCAGGAAGGAGGTCTGTTGATGATGGCAATAACAAAGGGGCATGGCTGATATTTCCAAGGGGTTTGAGTTTCAAAGGAACAGTACAATTTGCAAGGAGGGGAGAAATTAACAGTCTAGAAGTTGTAATGGGAACCAAGAACAACCACCTCAGCTTCCAGCCATAGGTATGTGGAGGGTGAGAAAAAGACCAGTCTCAATTTATGAAAGCTAGAGGAACAATTGTACTTTGGTATCAAGCAAGTTTTGTTTTAAGATAACTACAAAGCAATATGGAACTTAGCAACCGTCAATTTTGACAGTTTCCTGCAGCTTAGTAAATTCTGCAAAAAATCAAGATTTAACACAAAAGTATAGAAAAATTTTAATGGCACAGCACCTTTCTTCACAATTCCTTAAACCAAATAATTCCCTGTTCTTCTAACTCTCTCCTTATACTATCAACCAGGCTTCTTATTCAATGAACGGTTTAAGTCTAACACACACACACACACACACACACACATGTCTTATCCAGCTGAAGATCTCATGTTTGAAGGTACATTGAAAGTACATAGATCATTCTATAATCATCAGCTATCACACACACTCACACAAACACACACACACACACACACACACACACACGTACGTCTTATCCAGCTGCAGATCTCATGTTTGAAGGTACATTGAAAGTACATAGATCGTTTTATAATCATCAGCTATGGAGACTGTGAGCAACTGGAACAAGCATTCTTGGAAAAGAAGTTTCCTGTGTATAAGAAAAAAGAAAAAGAGTCCAGCTCTGGGAACTGACTTGGCTGAGTCATCATTATATGCCACTGGCAGGAAATCAAGAAGTAACCCAGGACTGATGAACTTTGTTAAAGGAATGGAAACAACCTGTCTGTGAGGCTTAATTCTTGATGGCCTGGCCAAGATACAGCATCTGGATAAGAGTTCACTGACTCACACTAAATTTTGTGAAGGTGAAGTACTTGTTAAAATGAAAGATCTAGTTACAGAGAAATAAGTAGACATAATGTTTGCACTATGGATAGGTGTATACCTGTTTTTTGCAAAAACAGTGTGTATTTTTGAAATGCTGGTTTGCCCTGGACAGAGCTAACTTAAATAGAGGCCAGGCGCGGTGGCTCACGCCTGTAATCCCAGCACTTTGGGAGGTCGAGGTGGGTGGATCACGAGGTCAGGAGATCAAGACCATCCTGGCTAACACGGTGAAACCCTGTCTCTACTAAAAATACAAAAAAATAAGCCAGGCGTGGTGGCTCACGCCTGTAATCCCAGCTACTCGGGAGGCTGAGGTAGGAGAATGGCGAGAACCCGGGAGGCGGAGCTTGCAGTGAGCTGAGATCGCGCCCCTGCACTCCAGCCTGGGGGACAGAGAGAGACTCCGTCTCAAAAAAAAAAAAAAAGAGAGAAAATCATTAAAGAAAGGCTGTAATACACAGGAACACACAGACACACATACACCTGTGTGTCTATATCTTCAGTTATCACACTTTTTCTATACAGACTCCAAACAAGACAAACACGTTACATTTTATTTTAGGAGAAACTATAAGTAGAAAGAGGAGAATTTGTTAAATCAATACAGAGTGTTCCTTGTTTAGCATAATTCTAAGTGTTTCTCATTAGAGGTCTAAGTAATCCATCTGTATTGTATGTGGCCATGCTGGCATTTGGGAAATTCCACAAGAAACTTTTTAAATATGAATTTGGAAAAGGGAAAAGGATTTTAAAAGTATCTTTTTTTGTTCTGCATTCTGTGTGGAACATATATTTTGTGCTACCTGCTCGTGTTAGCTTGTGATTGCCTGTGACTATGTGGAAGATATACTTTACGTGACTATGTGAGCAACAGTCTTCAAGTTAAGAAATCTAAAAATTGGTTGGCTTAGTTGCTAATTAGGTAAACTACCTTGTAATAGTTACTTAACCTCTCAAAGATTAATTATCTTAAGTGGTACGTTGAAGGTTCCATTCATAGTGATTTTAGTAGACTTATCCTGCTAAAAAGTAAATTTAACAACAGAAATTATTCTAGACCTCATTATTTCAGGAGACCCCACACCAGCTTTTATTCCTAACTTCAAGAATGCAGAGAAATTTAAAAATTGGATTTTCTTCCAATTCAACAGAATATAACTGAACTAAATAGATTTATGTATAATTCATTATTTCAACCTTTAATGCTATATCCAGGAAGTTTGTTTCACCATAAAGTTATAGCTGTTTAAGCCAATAATTAAAGAGGACCTTGATAGAGAATGACAAGAGAGGATGATCGCCCTTTTATCTATCTTCCAGCTGCTTTCAAGGCCCTGAAGTTTTATTCACACTCAAATATTAGAATCCTATCTGAGAGAGTGTACTCAAATGATAAATCATTCTAATTTCTCAAGAAAAGTGTTACAGAATAATAAATGCCTTTCTGGTCAAAGCACTGATGCTCTGGAAATTATCTTTTTCCAAATGAGGTACAGGAATTGTTATGACTATTAAAAGTGTGTATATGATATCTGCCAAGTTCGACTGAGCTTCACTTAAAAATCTACTATATTAGGGCCAAGTGTAATGACTCAAATTAGTGAACTTAAAAATTGTTTTAAAATGTTCGATGGAGACATTTCAAATATTGCTCGTTGATTTATCACTGTTACTTTTGCTGAATTCAATTCAATTAATCAAATGCCATAAACTCTGATACCTAATGTTCCTAAACACCTTAAGAACCTTTAAACAGGGCAAATGTTGAAGGTATGCTTTTAGTGAAAGTGTACCTGAGCACATGAATTCTATTTAATATAGTTTTTTAGAAGACTAACAAAGAAAGAAGACTTAGGAAATTAGGAAACATTTTTTAAACCTTCTAGAGGGAATTAAACTACCGAAAAATAATTTCAATTTGTGAAACTAATGGCACTAATCAGAAGATAAGAAAAAAGTAACCATAAAACTTTGTGGGGGTAATATTTGCTATAAGGATCAGGAAAAACAACTAATGGATATTAGGCTTAATACCTGGGTGATTAAATAAACCGTACAACCAACCCCATGGCACAAGCTCACCTCTGTAACAAACCTGCACTTGTACCCCTGAACTTAAAATTTAAATAAATAACGTTGTGCTATTAATTTCAACCAGAGCCTTTCCAAGGTGCAGGGAACTTTTGAGAATTTTCTTTCTTGCAAAAGGAAATTTGATTCCTTGCTTAGGGCCTTCCTAGCAAAACCTCTATTCTTTGGAGGAATATCATACTCCTATAAGATTTAAGGACCATCATATTTGTCAGATTTTTTTTCTGTTTTACTGTGAGCAGTTTACAGAATATAAAGAAAAATCAAATCCGAAGGTGCACTACACGTTTTTTTATCAAAAGGAACATTTTTGTTTACTTTTAAGAAAATATGACAAATTTAGTTTTCTGACCTATTACCAAGTTAGACATCTTGAGTGAATTGAGTCTTTTGCAATCCTACTTGGTTTTAATCCTATGGCTCTGGAAAACTGTCAACTATCTCCAATTTTTCAACTCTGCTTCTTCCCAGTACCTCATCTATATGACTATTGTAGTACTTTTCATCTGCTTCTACAACTACACTGTGGCTGCCTTACCTTTAACATAATGTCCCACACATAAGTGGCTGGCAAATACATACCTAATATAAAGAGTAGAAATTGAATTATAATTGAGTATCCAGTTGCCACATATTTTGGTCTTCAACTGAAATAACTCAAGCTATCTCAAAACTTCAACCCTCCCTGGAAGTATTGGACCAAATTATCCCAGATTATAGCACTCTCAGGCTAAAATTACTAACGCTTCTATAGTTTCAGAAAGAGTATCAGGTTATTCAACACAACCTTCCATGCACCATCCCAGCATCATATAATCAGAGGACACTTAGATGACTTTAGTAGCCTTCAAAAGACATCCTCCCCTTTTATTTATTTATTTATTGAATGGAGACAGGGTCTCATTCTGTCACCCACACTGGAGCGCAGTGGCATAATCACGGTTCACCGCAGCCTCCACCTCCGGGGCTCAGATCCTTTCACCGCAGCCTCCTGAGTAGCCAGGACGACAGGAGCCAGCCACCACGTCTGCCTAGTTTTTGTATTTTTTGTAGAGATGGGGTTTCACCATGTTGCCCGGGCTGATCTGAAACTCCTGGGCTCAAGCAACCCGTCTGACCCGGCCTCCCAAAGTGCTGGGATGACATGAATGAGCCATCGTGCCCAGCCGGCCCCACCCGTTTTTTAACCTTCATACGGTTTATATAATCATCCTTCACAAAATAGAACACTTAATTACTCGATGGTTCTCATTATTCTAATATGAAGAACTATCTGAAGAAAATAAATTCCCGGCAGGCACGGTGGCTCACGCCTGTAATCCCAGCACTTTGGGAGGCCAAGGCGGGCGGATCACGAGGTCAGGAGATCGAGACCATCCTGGCTAACACGGTGAAACCCCGTCTCTACTAAAAATACAAAAAATTAGCCGGGCATGGTGGCAGGCGCCTGTAGTCCCAGCTACTCGGGAGGCTGAGGCAGGAGAATGGCGGGAACCCGGGAGGCGGAGCTTGCAGTGAGCCGAGATCGCGCCACTGCACTCCAGCCTGGGCCACACAGCGAGACTCCAGTCTCAAAAAAAAAAAAAAAAAAAAAGAAAATAAATTCCCAGTAATTCCTAGAATATCCAATTTAACTCTATACATCAAATAGAGAAAAATAAAAGCCGTCTTACTGTGTTAGTTTCTTACTGCTCATAATAAATTAACACAAACTCAGAGGCTTATAACAACACATTTTTTGTCTTTATACTTCTGGGGGTCAGAAGTCCAAAATGGGTCTTAGTGTGCTAAAATCAAGTTATCATCAAGTCTATATTTTGTCAGGAGATTCCAGGGGAGAATTCACCAGGTTTGAGGGGCCACATGTACCCCTGAGCTCTTGGCCTCTGCCTCCATCCACACAGCACATCACTTCAGCCTCGGCTCCAGTCTCCCCAAGCTCTTCTACTCACTCTGGTCTTTCGGCCTTCCTGTTTGAAGGTTCTTTGTGACTACAGTGGGCCCACCTAGATAATTCAGGATAATCTCTCCATTTTAAGGTCAGGTGATTAGCAATCTGAATTCCACCTGCAACCATAATGCTCCCATGCTGCCTTACAACATATTCAAAAGGTCATCCTACTAAGAGTCATTATTCTACCTACACACTAAGTAACTGAGAAAAAAGTAAAGTTATGTATCATGCATTACCTATGGCAAGGAAATAATAAATTATAATGATTTATCTTAAAAAAACTATTTTTAAAAGCTTTGGTCCTAGTCTATTGATTAAAGTTTTGGTATATTCCAGATAAATTTCACATCCTTGATGCTAACACATTGTGCACAGTAGATGGCCTTCTTAAAATATTACTTTATAAAGGAATATTTAAGGTTATCTGGACAATAGAAAAGGAACTTTAGCTGTTACGCCACAAAAGGCCAGATTTCTGCACATTACACCTCCTACCAGTGCACACATGTGCAAACTCCTTCCTGAAAGCCTGGTTTGTGTTTCCTATGTGCTTAGCAATAGTCTTTACTCTCATGACTGCTTATATTAAGTCCTATTTTTTAAAGCATATACTCATTTATTTGTTTTCCCGAGCCTACCCTTATTTCCTCCTCTGAACTGGATTTCATTTGGTGTGTATTGCACAGGTTTGCACACTTGATTGTACGCTACTTTACAGCATCCTCTTGTGTTCTGGACACAGTTATTTTTCTCCATGGTAAGGTGATAAGTGACTTCTCTGAGGACTTGCCACCTTAGTATGCAGTGGTGACATCACCTGCTCAGGCTCTGTCTGCAATGTGGAATTTAGTATTTTCCAACTTCTGGTCTAACTTGAACTTCATAATTAAGCAGAGCTGCCTTTTGAGGGAATAGTAGGGTGTCTGCCCCTAAATGTCTGTGTAAATGCAGAAACATATTTGGGA
The DNA here is from genome assembly GCF_029281585.2 of Gorilla gorilla gorilla. Lineage (NCBI taxonomy): Eukaryota > Metazoa > Chordata > Mammalia > Primates > Hominidae > Gorilla > Gorilla gorilla. The sequence continues at coordinate 85,960,374 of NC_086017.1, read as the reverse complement.
ACATAACTGACTTTTATGTACAGAAGCCAGATGCATTTCATGCCCATGCATGCTTAGGGAAGCAAGTTCATCTCATCTATCGCAATAAGCATCTGTTCCACTAAATTCCACTGCAGGATACTTTTCACACTTAAACAACAAAACATTTAAGAAAATAAAAGCTCTTCCCAATAAAAATGTGCATCAAAAACTGTGTATGTTTTAAAAAAAACCTTCCTCTATAAGATAAGGCCACAGGAGCTACTTAAAAAAGCATTCTTGAAATATATTTTCTGATAGGCATCTAGGCCCTTGCCTTATGTAAGATTTAGGGAAAGTGATGTGTGTGTCTTTATACCTGAAAGGCTGCTTTCAACAGCAAAGGGTATGCTTTGAGGTATCAGTATAGTTTTGAGAATGCAAAAGTTTAAAAGAACTAATGGAATGCATATTATCCAGGTATGAACATGCATTTGTCATTATTTTCCTACCATCTACTATATTAGAAACAGAAGAAAAATTATGGAAATGTCTGTTTTCCCTCAATAGGAATACCTATGTATTAAAGTTAATTATTATTCTTTAAACATTTTCAAAATAGATTCATAAGTGACAACTTTCAGAGAAAATAAGGGTTTTTGGATGTATATATTTACTTATAACATGGATAAAATTAATAATATAATTTTGTTAAAATGTTAACTCTGTATCAATAATGCTCTCTATTGTTTTTGCATTTTGTTTAACAATAGAGAATCTAATACATTTAGTGTTCATGAGTTTCATACAGTTTCCTGTCAATGTACTTTGTCTTTTTTTATTGGACTACTAATCATTTATTTATGATTTGTTGGAACTACTCATATTTTAAATATGTCAAGTGAATTGCAAACACTTGCTGCTGATTTGATATTTGCTTTTTACACATATTCATGGTATCCTCTGAAATAGAAAAGTTTTATATTTTAACAAATTCCAATCCATAAATATTTTTTTAAAAATTTTCTGTTATTGGTTAGGGCTATGTTTAGATATTTAGTTTTAACTGTAATGTTGCAAGTGATATTTGTCTATGGTATTTTTTCTTTATATTTTGAAAAAGTGTATTTGACATCCACTCTGGAATTAGTATTTATGAATGACATAGTATACCTTTGTGCAACTATAAAATACATATAGCCAATTATCTGAACACCATTTTATGAACCGTTTATCACTTACCCACTGATTTGAAACACTATCTTTATCATATATTGGATTTTAGGTTTATTGAGATTATGTAACATGAAATTATTTAATTATGAAATTATGCGAATTCAAGCATGACAGTCAGCTCTTCTTCCCCACCACTACCCTGTAAAAGGGTGGATGGAAGAATTGCTTCCTTATGGCTTCAGTGTATGAGTAGTATAAAACATGGTCTTGATGAAGTGGGAACTATACAGAAACTGTTTTTGGTTCTGAAATGTACTCCAGCTTTACCAATTTGTTCTACACATATACCATTGAGGGTAGAAGCTGAAGTTTGCTTACGATTATACTTCTACTACTTAACATTGTGCCAGATACTGAGTAGATGCTTAGAAACATGTTTAATGATTTGTTTTATTGCTAGATACCTAATTATCTGCTGTAGTGGTGCTACCTCATTCAGAATAATTTTGACCAATCTTTCTCCATCATGAATAAAACATTATTTACACACTTGTGTACATGCACATCTGCATAGAAACACACACACCCTTTGCAGAGACAAACTGCATTGAAAGCATGTACAAACATTATAGTATATTTGTTGATTCTGACCTGATTCTGATTCTATAGTATATTTTTTCATTCTGATCACAGTAACAATAAAAATAGAAAACTGTGTGTGAAGCTGGAAGATGCAGAACACGAAAGATCAAATTACCAATTTTTTTTTCTATTTTCTTTAGTTAGCTGCTGCTGAAATCAGAAAAGTAATGGACATAAAAATGAAAGTATGCAATGTGTGTGTGTGTGTATGTATATCACATGCACTCGTTTTCATGATGTACATATGGAATTTCATAACCAGCCAAACTAAGCTTCATAAATGAATGAGAAATAAAATCCTTTACAGACAAGCAGACGCTGAGAGATTTAGTCACCATCAGGCCTGCCTTACAAGAGCTCCTAAAGGAAGCACTAAATATGGAAAGGAAAAACCAGTACCAGCCACTGCAAAAACACACCAAAATATAAAAACCAATGAAACTAGGAAGAAACTGCTTCAACTAATGTGCAAAATAACCAGCTAGCATCATGATCACAGGATCAAATTCACACATAACAATATTAACCATAAATATACATGGGCTAAATGCCCCCAATTAAAAGACATAGACTGGAAAATTGGATAGAGTCAATACCCATAGGTGTGCTGTATTCAGGAGACCCATCTCACTTGCAAGGACACACATAGGCTCAAAATAAAGGGATGAAGGAATATTTACCAAGCAAATGGAAAGAAAGGGAAAAAAAAGCAGGGGTTTCAATCCTAGTCTCTAATAAAACAGACTTTGAACCAACAAAGATAAAAAAGGACAAAGGGCATTACGTAGTAGCAAAGGGATCAATGCAACAAGAAGAGCTAACTATCCTAAATATATATGAACCAAATACAGGAGCACCAGGATTCATAAAACAAGTTCTTAGAGACCTACAAGGAGACTTAGACTCCCACAAAATAATAGTGGGAAACTTTAACAACCCACTATCAATATTAGACAGATCAACAGGACAGGAAATTAACAAGGATATTCAGACTTGAACTCAGATCTGGTCCAAGCGGACCTAATAGATATCTACAGAACTCTCCACCCCAAATCAACAGAAGATACATTCTTCTCAGCACCACATAGCACTTATTCTAAAATCAACCACATAATTGGAAGTAAAACACTCCTCAGCAAATGCAAAAGAATGAAAATCATAACAAACAATCTCTCAAACCAAAGCGTAATCAAATTAGAACTCAGAATTAAGAAACTCACTCAAAACTGCACAACTACATGGAAACTGAACAACCTGCTTCTGACTGACTACTGGGTAAATAGCAAAATTAAGGCAGAAATAAATAAGTTCTTTGAAACCAATGAGAACAAAGACACAACATACCAGAATATCTAGGACACAGGTAAAACAGTGTTTAGAGGGAAATTTATAGCATTAAATGCCCACATCAGAAAGTGGGAAAGATCTAAAATATACACCCTAACATCACAATCAAAAGAAGCAATGGCAAACACATTCAAAACCTAGCACAAGACAAGAAATAACTAAGATCACAGCAGAACTGAATGGGAGAGAAACACGAAAAAACCTTCAAAAAAATCAATGAATCTAGGAGCGGGTTTTTTGAAAAGATTAACAAAATAGACCGGTAGCCAGACTAATATGGAAGAAAAGAGAGAAAAATCAAACAGACACATTAAAAAATGATAAAGGGGATCTCACCACTGATGCCACAGAAATACAAACTATTATCAGAGAATACTGTAAACACCTCTAGACAAATAAACTAGAAAATCTAGAAGAAATGGATAAATTCCTGGACACATACAGCCTCCCAAGACTAAACCAGGAAGAAGTCAAATCCCTGAATAGACCAATAACAAGTTCTGAAATTGAGTCAGTAATTACTAGCCTACCAACCAAAAAAAGCCCAGGACCAGATGTATTCACAGCCAAGTTCTACGAGAGGTACAAAGAGGAGCTGGTACCATTCCTTCTGAAACTATTCTGAACAATAGAAAAAGAGGGACTCCTCCCTAACTCATTTTATGAGGCCAGCATCATTCTGATTCCAAAACCTGGCAGAGACCCAATAAAAAAAGAAAATTTCAGGCCAATATCACTGATGAACATCGATGCAAAAATCCTGAATAAAATACTGGCAAGCGAATCCAGCAGCACATCAAAAAGCTTATCCACCACGATCAAGTTGGCTTCATGCCTGGCATGCAAGGCTGGTTCAACATACGCAAATCAATAAATGTAATCCATCACATAAACAGAACCAATGACAAAAACTGCATGATTATCTCAACAGATGCAGAAAAGGCCTTCAATAGAATTCAACACCCCTCATACTAAAAACTCTCAATAAACTAGGTATTGACGGAACATATCTCAAAATAATAAGAGCTATTTATGACAAATGCATAGCTAATATCATGTTAAATGGCCAAAAGCTGGAAGCATTCCCTTTGAAAACTGGCACAAGAGAAGGATGACCTCTCTCCCCACTCTTACTCAACATAGTATTGGAAGTTCTGCCCAGTGCAATCAAGCAAGAGAAAGAAATAAAAGGTATGCAAATAGGAAGAGAGGAAATCAAATTGTCTCTGTTTGCAGATGACATGATTGTATATTTACAAAATGCCACCACCTCAGCCCAAAAATTCCTTAACCTGATAAACAACTTTGGCAAAGTCTCAGGATATAAAATTAATGTGCAGAAATCACAATCATTCTTATACACCAATAACAGACCAGACAAGCAGAGAGCCAAATCATTAGTAAACTCCCATTCACAATTGCTATAAAGAAAACAAAATACGTAGGAATACAACCTACGAGGGATGTGAAGGACCTCTTCAAGGACAACTACAAACCAGAGCTCAAGGAAATGACAGGACACAAACATATAGAGAAACATTCCATCCTCATGGATAGGAAGACTCAATATCATGAAAATGGCCATATTGCCCAAAGTAATTTATAGATTCAATGCTATTCCCATCAAGCTACCATTGACTTTCTTCACAGAACTAGAAAAAAACTATGTTAAATTTCATATGGAAGCAAAAAAGAGCCTGTGGAGCCAAAACTAGCCTAAGCAAAAAGAACAAAGCTGGAGGCATGATGCTGCCTGACTTCAAACTATATTACAAAGCTACAGTAACCAAAACAGCATGGTGCTAATACCAAAACAGATATATAGACCAATGAAACAGAACAGAGGCCTCAGAAATAACACCACACATCTACAACCATCTGATCTTCAACAAACCTGACAAAAGCAAGCAATGGGGAAAGAATTCCCTATTTAATAAATGGCGCTGGGAAAACTGGCTAGCCATATGCAGAAAAGAGAAACTGGACCCCTTCGTTACACCTTATAAAAGAATTAACTCAAGGTGGATTAAAAACATAAATGTAAAACCTAAAACTATAAAAACCCTAGAAGAAAACCTAGGCAATACGATTCAGGACACAGGTGTGGGAAAAGACTTTGTGACTAAAACACCAACAGCACTTGAAACAACAGCCAAAATTGACAGATGGAATCTAATTAAACTAAAGAGCTTCTGCTCAGTAAAATAAACTATCACCAGAGTGAACAGGCAAACTACAAAATATGAGAAAATTTTTACAATCTATCCATCTGACAAAGGTCTAATATCCAGAATCTAGAAGGAACTTAAACAAATTTACAAGAAAAAAACAAACAACCCCATCAAAAAGTAGGCAAAGGATATGAACAGACACTTCTCAAAAGAAGACATGTATGTGGCCAATAAACACATGAAAAAAAGCTCATTATCACTGGTCATTAGAGAAATGCAAATCAAAACCACAATGACATACCATCTCACACCAGTTAGAATGGTGATCATTAAAAAGTCTGGAAACAGCAGATGCTGGAGAAGATGCAGAGAAATAGGAACACTTTTACACCATTGGTGGGCTTGTAAAATAGTTCAACCATTGTGGAAGACAATGTGGTGATTCCTCAAGGATATAGAACCAGAAATACCACTTGACCCAGCAATCCCATTACTGGGTATATACCCAAAGGATTATAAATCATTCTGCTATAAAGACACATGTGCACGTATGTTTATTGTGGCACTATTTACAATAGCAAAGACTTGGAACCAACATAATGCACATCAATGATAGACCGGATGAAGAAAATGTGGCACATATTCACCATGGAATACTATGCAGCCATAAAAAACGATGAGTTCATGTCCTTTGCAGGGACATGGATGAAGCTGGAAACCATCATCCTCAGCAAACTAACACATGAACAGAAAACCAAACACTGCATGTTCTCACTCATAAGTGGGAGCTGAACAATGAGAACACGTGGACACAGGGAGGGGAACATCACACACTGGGGCCTGTCGGTGGGTGGGGGGAAAGAGGAGGGAGAGCATTAGGACAAATAGCTAATGCATGTGGAGCTTAAAACCTAGATGACGGGTTGATAGGTGCAGCAAATGACCATGGTACATGTATACCTATGTAATAAACCTGCATGTTCAGCACATGTATCCCAGAACTTACAGTAAAATTTTAAAAAATGAAAGTACGCAATATGTGTATATGTGTGTGTATATATATATATAGAAAACATGCGGGCCAGGCGCGGTGGCTCACGCCTGTAATCCCAGCACTTTGGGAGGCCGAGGCGGGTGGATCACGAGGTCAGGAGATCGAGACCATCTTGGCTAACACGGTGAAACCCCGACTCTACTAAAAATACAAAAAATTAGCCGGGTGTGGTGGCGGGCGCCTGTAGTCCCAGCTACTTGGGAGGCTGAGGCAGGAGAATGGCGTGAACCCAGGAGGCGGAGCTTGCAGTGAGCCGAGATCGCACCACTGCACTCCACCCTGGGCGACAGAGCGAGACTCTGTCTCAAAAAAAAAAGAAAACAAAAAAAAAAAACAAAAACAAAAAAAAAGAAAACATGCACTCATTTTCATTATGTACATATATGCACATTATGAGTGTGAATATATGTTAAATAATATCCCATCAGTTTTGTATTTGTAATATATATATGTACATGCATATACAACAAATAGAGGTGTTTTGCATAACAATTTCATTTATATTCATTTCATCAGCTAAGAACTAAAGAGAATTTAAATCAAAATCAATTATTCATTTACAGATGTTTTTAACCATTATCTCCCCCTTTATCTTCATTTTTATGCCTCCTTATATTGCCATTTTGTGACTTTTTTTTGCCATAAATTATACATATTTGGAACAGTCACTTTAAGAAATTCAATCTTTGGGTAAGATCTCTAAGATTGATTTAGTGTGAATACGTGTGTGGGCACACACTTGACAAAGAAAGGCCAGTTATAAATATATGTGTACACTTATCAAAAATAATTCACATAAAATCTCTGAATAAAAGTATCTGTATGCTTTTTCTGTCAATAAAAGCAATATAGCATAATTCTTGGTAGTAAATCTGTTTGTTTTCATTCTGTTGCCTACCATGTGAGCTGCCATGTTGGTATAATACATTGATCATTTGATATTTTACTACAGCAAATAATAGTGATCCCCCCGAAATAATAAATAAATAAATCAGTGAGTTTCAAGGAAATAAATTTTTTGATGGATCAGATAATTTGAAGTTGTTAGTTTGTTTTCCAGCAAGGTGAAAGAAAAAAGCTATTAGTTTGTTCTCTACCAAGGTGAACGAAGATGAAAACTAAAGTTCTCAAGGCCAGTGCATAACAATAATGTGCTGTATTCTGTGCATCAATCACCATTACCAAATATCTTGATACCTATATTGACAAATATTTCATGTACCGCTTTAGTGGTGATTAATCAATGTGCCATGGCACTGAAACTGAAATGAGACTTTGTAGTACAAGTGATATTCAAAGGGTTTTGAAAATTTATCAGCTCTATAGATAAAGATGAAAAATTATCATCTATATCTATCTAGAAATACTGTTTCTATAAGTGTTACCTATCCAAATATTGGTTTTATTTACTTAATATTTAGAAAACGTGAGTTTAGTAAAAATTGTTCAGATTTTCTTAGTGTAGTGTGTGAAATTACTATGTAATTATACAAGAAATATGCTACACAGCTGAATATACAAATAGGCCAGCAGAGGTAGCAAAAGGTGCCTTTTAGTGTTGTTATCTCCCCTATAATCTTCAGCAACATCACCCACTCTTCTCTCTACACCATTGATGTATGTTATCTAAATCAAGTCCTGTGCAAATGCCACCTCAACATGAGTCCTCTAGCCTTGCCTTCTTATCAGAATGCAGCTTGAAAGCCCCGCTATGTAATTCTATAGCCACCACTGAAAAATACACACTTGTTGCAAGTATTGAAAAGCCTCATACTGCAAATTCAGAATTCACAGTATTGAAAAAATTAGTAATTTTTTTAAAGTTACAATACTGTGAACTATATAAAATGAATTATGCTGGGATCAGATGACTCTCTTCATTCCAGCCTATCTTATATTTTCTCATTAATTTCTCCATATAGTCACAACTAACAACAACAGACTCACTATTACATTTCATTAATGGCTATTTTATAATAAATGATCTCAATAGCATTTCTGAACCCTCTGCTATTCTGGTTTTACATAATTCTTGAATTTTTGAATGAGTTAGTTTTTGATTGAAAAAGACCTGACTCTTATGCTTAGAAAAGCCATCATTTCTTTCTGTAAGCTTTCTATCTTCTATAAGCTTTACATGTTCCATAAGCAAACATTCACTGGTTTTGTGATCAAACTAGAGAGGCAAATTCAGTTAATAATAACAACATCATTTATCATCCTCAAATCTAGTGTTATGGATAATATGATTTCCACAAGGAGACAGTTGGTTGCACGAGCGACAAGAGAAAGACAATCAACAGTCTTATACTCATACCAAGATATGTCCACACACACTTGTTTCCACAGTCAAAGTAATGCCATATGTCCCCAGTGATGTGGGTGGGCAAAAGGAACAGTTGGCCTGCTAATGAGGGCCATATGTACACGCAGCCTATCATACCATCCTTCTTACTTATGGTTGCTGAAAACTCGGTGGAAGTGCTTGCTCTGAGGAATAGCATGGCTGGAGGAGGAGAGGCTTCCTTAACAGCAGGAAAGGACCATTTGTTGTACAACTACTGTATCTCTGAAAGTGGAAGCTAAAAATATGCATGTACGTTACTCATTCTCATTAAGAGTTACTTACGCATCCGTAGAGTTCTTTACTCCAGTTTCACCTTTCACTAAATTCTTTTGCATTTATGTGCAAAGGGATTTTGGGCCCTTTTCAAAAATTACTTTTCATAATCAATCTTGTTAATTTGATGTTCATTTGCATCAACTTCTCTTTATTTTTAGCTTGATCTCCAGAAAAATTATACTTTCTTCGACATTGTTAAATGTTACAATATTAAAAGAAATGAAAAACACTTAAAAACTTAGAATATTTGAATGAGGGTTTCTGGAAGGCAGAGAGCAATAAGGCAAAAGTACTTACTGCACTACTGTTTCAAAGTAAAAGAAAAACAAAGATTTTAAAAATGATTATAGCAGCTTTGTATCTCAACCAGGGTTTCCTTTGAAATTTCTACAACTGCAAACACTATTCAGCAATTTGCACTGATTATAAAATTTATTGTTTTAAGGTCAATTGTGATACTATGATCAGATAATATAATTTACTTTACTCTTAATGGCTTCCTTTTGACAAATGAGGGAGCTTTTAGGAAGGACAATGCTCCCTGCACAACAACCAGTAAAGCATGTCACATCCATTTACAATATAATTTTAAGAAAAATGAAGGACAAACTACTTGTGAGGCAGCAAGAATTCATTTGCATTAAATTAATTTGAACAGGGCATTTCAAGTTCTCTCTGGCAACAATGGAATAAAGGGGAAAATGAATCTATCTTATGCAATGATCCTCTTCTAGGTTACAGAAAGATTTCAAAGGCTGACATGACCATTGTTAAATTTCTTCTAGAAGTCTATGATTAGTATCATAGATATAACTCATGAGATAAAATATTCGCAATGAATGTTTGTGAACTGCATCAATTATTATGGAACTACTGTCTAACATCCCTTTGAAAATTTATATTCTGCAAAGGTTAAAAAAACACCAACCTTTCTGTGCTTTCTTATATGGATGAGATTTTGTAAACAAGAACTAAACTTCACAAATAAGCAATATGGAAGATAATGTTCTATGTTAATTTAAACCTAAGTAATCCAGGAGTTGGCCTTGATAAATAATGGGTTTAATTAATATTTTTGACCCCAGCAGTGCAAATACTTTTACTTACATTTTACTAAAGCTAGATTTGACAAATCTAAGGGTATTTAATTTATCAGTAGCTGTTATCAGTCAGATGAAAACTTCCCCATCAGTACCTTTTAATGGTTCAAAAATAAATTGTTACCCCCACAGATACATTATTTTTCCATGCGTAAGCAAGCACATTAATTTCAGGTTCTCAAGGCACAAAAATATTATTACCACTTATGAAAGGTTGCATAATAGTCCCAAAAGATGTTCTTGGCCTAATCTCCAGGCCCTGGGAATGCGCTGTCTTACACAGCCAAAGGGACTTGTAGATATGATTAACTTAAGGATCTTGAGACAAGGTGATTATCCCACGTCATCCATGTGAGTCCAAAGTAATCACAGGAGTCCTTAGATGAAGTAGAGAGAAGGACTCAAAGTTAAAGGAGGAGACAATGCGGAGAAAGAAACAGAAATAAAAGCAATGCACCTTGAAAATGGAGGAATGGGTAAAAGACAATGAATACAGGTGCCACCAGAAGCAGAAAAAGGCAAGAGAATGGATTCTCCCCTCAGCACCTTGAGAAGGAACCAACACTGCAGACACAGTGACTTAGCCTAATTAAAGTGATTTTGGACTTCTGACCTTTGAAACTGTAAGACAATAAATATGTGTTCTTTTAAGTTATTTAAGTGTGTGGTAATTTGTTATAGCAGCAGTAATACAACTAATACACCACTACAATAAGCAAAGGAAATAAAGTGCAATAGTGACAAACTTAAGGGATTCCAGAAAAGAGAAATAAAGTGGTAAACTCAATCACAGGATTATATTAGTAACTGTATTATATGTTACTTGCTTACCCTTTCAATCATATTATTGCTGTAATTATCACTATCATCCAATCCATATGATTATACCAGTATGTATAACTTAGAGATGAAATTTTTTTCTATTTCACCCTTCCCATAATTCCATGCAGCTACCCGTAAGCAACCGTGTATCTGATGGAGCTAATATTTTCATGGAAAAATCTTCCATGTTAAGCAGAAAATTTACATCTAAAATTAAATTCTTTTAAGCCAGTCTGGGGACAATACCTAGCAAATTCAAACATTACTTCTCAAGAATACCACCAGCAGTGAGTTTGTGATGCTGTCTTCCACCAACTGAATCAAAATTAATTTTAAAGATTCTCAAAGCAATATTTTAAAAAATTGTGTACAAATTTTTCCTCTTGGTAAAAATAAACCACTTCTCAACCCTCCATTATATTTATGTTAATTACATGAAGTCCATACATGAATTGTCATACCACAAATAGAAAACTATTTAAATAGAAAAATCTCACTCGGTGCTGACAGAATGACAGCATAAAACTGTTAAGCATGGGCAGGAGAAAGTTGTTTGTGTTGTAAATATTTCCCTTCTCTCATCAAAGTTTGTCCTGTGATCTAGCGCTCTTCTCTCCACATGCTTGAGTACAGCAAAAGTTATAAAAATACTCATTCTAGTTTTCTATACTTTAATGACAATGGAACACTAGAAGAGAATTAGGAGATGGGAATGTTTTGTGCAAGACTGACATTGCATTTGAGGGGAAAATAAAAACTTGGATATAATATGTGGGATATCTCCATAGTAATATACGGGAGGACAAGAAAAAAATACTATCAAATTTCTACCATGTGCTGAGCCCCTTATAAACAAATATCCAGCCTTTTTAATGTACTAACAACCACTCTTCATAGCAGGCATTCTATTCCCAGCTTGTAGATAAGAAACACGGCTTCAGAAAGGGATCTTCACCAATTTCACACAGTCAATAAAAGGCAGAACTAGGGCAAATATCAATAATAAAAATAGCAATCTAATCCTAATTGGACCTGGCACTGTTCTAAGAAGCAAATCATTAACAAAGAATTTTGAGTTACATGCTCTTAGTCTCCCCGTTTTACACAAGAAGCAACTGAGGTAAAGAGAAGCTATACCACTTCTTTTCAAGCTCATATAGCTAACAAGATACCATTTTAATCATGGGTCTGTAATAGATCGTGTACATCACTTCCAGCATTCGCTGAGATTTTTCTTATTAAACCCTAAGCAAGTATTTGATCGCTGAGAAGCTGTAATTTTTTCACTGCTCATTCTTATCACAGTTCTTCAAGAAAAGTACAGTTCAACACATTTGTCCTATTTGGTTGCAAATTTTGAAAATCAAAATATATATCACACTAAGCTGTTAGCTCCATTTAGAATTTTAAAAAACTAAATTTTTCACTCAGTAAAAAAAAATTGCATTGTTTACTCCCATATCTACAATATAGCTTATAAGTGTATATTTGTATTGTAAACATAATTTTCTATAACTTTTATAATATTTAAATATTATTTAAGGTTTTAATATTTAAATGTTTAAATAATACATTTAAAAACATAGTTCAACAAGTCCAAATAATCCGTCACTCACTTATGACAGAATATTTGTTCAGTATCTTCTGTTTGTTCACTCTTGTGTAATATATCCTACTTTAAGAATCAAAAACTTCTCTTAATGTCAACACTACAGTCTCTTCACAATTCCTACCTATTCTTAATTACCCTTCAGGAGCAAATAAAATGAATTTATCCCAAATTTCTTTGCTTTGAAACAACTTCAATGAAAATGGTGGTTGTCAACCATATCTACCATTCATATATCTCTCCATGTTTTTCTGCATTAAATTTCATCTACTACTCCCTTATGCCATCAATGCCACTACAAAGGGGGACAGGGGATGAATCTCGTAATGAACAAAGGTATATACACTAGATCTTAGGATGTTCAGTCATCTCCCTAGTATATTATGTCCCATTTGAACTACTCATATTAAAATGAGCAACTACATGAACATGGTACTTTTAAGAAAGGATGTTCAAAAATTAATTCATATCTTGTACAAATTTGTATCCAAGAAAGCATGACCTCATAGGCATGACATATGTGAATGAAAAAATTCACTTTCAGCAATGAATGTTGATGACACTCCTTTAGCAAGAGTTGTCACCAAGCTACCTACAACTCCTCAGCACTCACTATTCTCATACATGTGGTCGGAGAATGTCCAAGGGTGCAGTGATTCTGTCCAAAGGCTTTTCTGGGCCATCAGAGCTGTCTCAGCCTGTGTACAGGGTTATACAGAAACTCTAGGGCATTAATGACTCTGATCACTGGAGCAGCCCTGTACTAACTGCAAATTTATGGAGGAAACTTCCAAGTCCTCTTGCCCCTCAGTTGGGGTAACTCTGTTACCTATTTCATGCGGTCTCAGTTCTCCAACAAAAATGATCTCAGCTTCGTCATCTTACTTGCATCTCACTACACGGCACAACTAGAAGTTGACTAGGTATTCTGCTTTAATGTATATGCAAAGCCCTCTTGCTCAGGAATGTCTGTAGAATAATATTTCTAAATTAGGAATACAATTGGTCTTGTTCTTTCCTGAGGGATAAAATGTCATCTCTCTTATCTCCCTCTCTCCTTTCTTCCTAATTCATCTAACCCTCTATCTGAAAGAATTACAAAGGAAGAAATATAGGGCATTGTTTAGCATTCTCAAGAGGATTGTTTTCCTTGGAAATGTTGAAATGACAGTGAGTATCACACATACACTGCTTGAAGTATTTTGTAGGATCCGAGGGAAGAGAAAATTTTGACATTCCAGAAAATTTAAGTCATCCTTTTAATGTCAGGACCAGAAAGGAACAGGTCACATGGGCAAGAGCCATAAAACTAATTATCTTGACTCCTTCCAGAATACCTGAGCTATAAATGTTCAGGGAATCCTGTAATCAGATGCAAACTTGTGTATAACATACTTAGTTCCCAAAGGTAACTTTGAGTTTTATGTATATAATATGAAAAATTGTTTCAAAGCATTTGAGACTCCAAAAAGTTTCATAGCTAGCATTCAATATTCTTGTTTAACTTCTCCTTATACCCCTAAACTGTACTGAGCATGCATAGACACACAAAAGCTCCCTCCCTCCAAAAAACTCACAAACTCTCTTCGAAATTTATTTTTTTAAGAGATTATGTAGGATCAACTATTACTGCTTAAGAAAGAAAAGGAGGGAAAAGGCTGTATTATAGGGATTTTGTTTTCTTCCTCAACTCTTGAAGAAGCCTATTTGTGTCAGCCCGTGTCAGACACCAAAGTACTTATCAATAAAGTTTTATGAATGTGGTCACATATGAAATATAAGAACATTCCGTTTCTACTTCTCCTTTTCTCATAAGTCCCACATCAGATATACATTAGATATATCTGCCAGTGTTTCCACGGAATCTGAAAGACTATTCACTGCGAAGCTGGCAGTTCAGCCTGAAAGCAGGTTCTGTCTGCATTTCAAGTTCACACTAAGTGGTTTAAAAATACAGCTAAATGTGGCCTGTCTTTATCCTGATTATAAGACACAAATTATCCCAAGAATATTCTTAGTAAAAATTGAGTCTCCCTGTGAATCCACTTTTATTAAGAAGGACACAGGTCAGTTTTTAGGAGTTTAGGAGTTATTTGGAAGTTAGGAGCATCTAAATATGGAAAATAACTCCACAAAATTATAGTATATTTTATATCAAAGAGAAACCAGAAAAATAAGAAATGTTTTTTTTCATATAGCATGTTCATATATAATTATTTCAGTAGTCTCAATGTAGTTGTGCAATTGTTTGGGTAAAGAACTAAACTTGAAGTTAAATAGCATAGGTCTGAATTCTTATGGTTTATAACATTCATATATTTTATATGTTCCATAATAATATGTAATTTCTAAGTTTATAACATAATAATTACAGAAATCTAGATAAAGTAATACTTCTGTGACACAGTCTCTTCATCTACAAAATGGAATATCACTTTTCTCCTTAAATTTATATTAAAAATTGGAGAAGTAATATATGTGAAAGAACCTTACATTAAATATGCAAGTTTTATTTGTTGAACTCAAACAGTCATTAAAGAAAGAACAAAATAAAATATTACATTTTGATTAACAAAGTAGATACATATATCTTAATCTGAGAAACCTTTAAGCTCTCTTGACTATAAAATGACATTGGATCCTAAAAGAGAATTTGGTAAATATTTGAAAGATATTTCAATTTCACACCTGAATTTTGATTCTGACATTTATTTCCTAAACTTATCGTTTGTATACTTACCTGCTATTAAATCCACAGTGTGTCATGTGACTAACTGTACGCCCACCGATTTTATTGACAGGTATTCAGCAAGGCCCACAAAGTAAGTATTGAATTTTTTTAAAAAAACAGACCCAAAACACCTAAAAGCAAAACAGTTAGTAAATTCTTACAATCATGATGATCACAAATTAGTGCTATTAGTAAGAAAGAAACTTCTAAAGCAAATAAAGTCATAATACCTCCAAGGAATTTTGTCTCTCTGATACACACACACACACACACACACACACACACACGCACACGATTAAAAAAATGAAGCAAATGTAAAAATAAATAAGTGAAGGAAGTTCTGTGGGAAATGTCCATAATTTCATGACCAGAATTTCTCTATCAATCCCTTTCCCCAAAGTTCTTCGAAGAAAATAAAGTTGCCTTTCTTGCAATGTTAACTCATCACTTTTCTCATAGCATTTTCAAAAGAAATATTTCCTGTCAGTCGGCCACTTAAATTTGGTGCTGTTAAAGAAATCCAAAAAGGTATCAAATTTGCCACAAAGGATAAAGAGGACCAACATGGCTTTTAAGCTAAATTGCCGTCACATCTCACAGGCTGTCTAGAGAGCCTGAAGTTCCCTTTAATAAGCTTATGGAGGGTGCAGAGCAAAGGAACCTCAAGTTACTCTGAGGGTTTTCCCCTGGTAAATTAGGTGGAAAGGAAGAGTCCCAACCCCCACCCCCAAAACTTAGAGACCAAGGTTGCCCCGTCACATTCTGTGCCCAGACCTTCTGCTTCCACGCCTTCCCAATCCCTTCCTTGGCTTGGAAAATTGGGCATGAGGCAAGCAAAAGGAAGGACAGAAGGCCAAAAAGGGCATCCGGGAAACCAAATTTCCGTCTTAAAAGCTTGTCTAGAAACACATACATAACGCGTGCCTTTGGGGACATTTCCTAAAACCCCATTCACTTAAGCTAATTCCATCCGAATGCCCCCACGCTGGCCGTGAGGATCGCAACCACCCACCGCCCCTCCGCCCCCTCCCAGCCTGTGCAGCCACCGCCAAGACCTTCCGTGAATTTGGGAAATATAAAGGCAGCAGCGCTTGGGGGAGTTGAGCAGCCTCGCCAATGCCACGTCTCTGGTTCGAGACCCCTCGGTTCACCTCTTTGCCGAACTCACCTGGAGTCAGGTTTAGACGGCAGCCTCCACCCAGTGGGACCGGGAAGCAGCCCTGGGAAGCTCCGCAGCGTCCGTGTGAATAACGAGGGCAGCGCAGCGGAACAGCTCCCCCCGGACCTGCTGCTCCCGCTGCTCCCCGGTTTCTCCCACTCTCTGTCTGGGAGCCGTCCTTCCTTTTCTTTCCTCTCCCTCCCCTGCCTGCAGCTACCACGCTCCCTCCTCCGAGTGGTGGCGCAGCGCTGTCCTTCCGCCTCCCTCCTCCAGCGCGCGAGCTGCCCGTGCTACTAATGAGCAGGCTCGAGGCTCCTCCCGGTCTGGGGTGCGCACAAGCCCCACGCCAGAAACGAGTTCGCAGGAGCAGAGCTGTGGATATGCCTTGTGCGGCCACTGGAGACAGGAACTGGAGGAGGCATCCAGCATCTCACACTTTCTAACCACTCAGCTTAACTAAGCCATAACCCCAGACTCCTTCCTAAATATCTCCAGTAATTTACAAGTGCTGAAAAGTAAATGAGGGGTTTGAGCACGTATCTGTGTTAACAGTATTGTCTGTATAGAGATGCTAATTTGGCTAGATTCTAGGGATGAAATGTTCAAGGAATGGTATATGATTCTGTCTGATTGTTATTTTGACATATTTTGACTATACTTTCAGGTCTGTAACATAAACCAGCAATCTTCTAATCATGACAACACAGATTGCTAATCGAAGGCAACTGATACTTATTGAATACCAGGCTCTGTTTAATAGTCTCTTTTTTCCCCAGCTAATCTTTACTACAATTCTGTGAGCACTACTAGCATCCCTATTCTATATTTTAAGAATTTGAGACTGACTTTTAAAACAAGACGGTCTTAAAACAAGACTAAGTAACATGTTCCAGCTCGCAGAGATTCTAAGTTTCTGAGCCTGAATAATAACTGAAATCTGTAGCTCTCACAAACCATTCCCTGTGTATAATGTGTTGCAGCATCTTGGATGGTACTGTGTAATTGAACCAACAAAGATAATAGGACTATCGGCAAATACACACCACGAGACTAATGAATACCTAGAATCCTAGTGAGACTTGTAAATAGTCAAGCACCGTAAGTAACAATAGCTCAAGTGCATGCTAAACATGGTGATTACTTATAAAAGAACAGCAACCAGTATGAGTTTAGACAGACAAATAATGTTCAAAATGTTCAGAATCAATGTCCAGCCACATATGAGTTGAATTCCCCACTCTAAAAAAGAGGCCAGATGTGATGTATTCTAAGAAGTCTACAATGGGCATGGTCTTTTTGCAACCAAAGAAGGCCTTGTAAACACTTGTTTCCCATTAAGAAGATGCAATAGCTAATTAATATTAAATTTGAAAATCAACGATAATTTATTTCAACTAACCTTACATGAAAAAATAATTACTAATTCAAGCTTTTAGAATTAAATAGCATTGAGTATCAAATTTACTTCAACCCATAGAAATAATAGACAGTTAATTAATAAAGTAAGTAATTTAATTAACTTTACTTTTGTGTCATGATGTATTTTTCCTTAGGAAAAGGATAAGAATTGTTTCCCATGGTATCAACTACTAGAATATGACTTTTATATTTCTCTTCATGAAGATTAATTAATAAAATAAGTACAGATATATTTATTGTCAACAAATCTATCCAGATCATTCATTCTCCACTCAAGAAATTATTCTAGGCAAGCTTTATTTCTCCATATGTACAAGGCAATTCAGAGGTCAAAAATTTTAAAACACTTAAATTAATATCAATCATTAACTAATTAAGAGTAGATTTTATTTATAAACAACTTTAAAAGACTATGAACAAGGTATAACAAACTTCTACTTTATAAATACTACTACTTCTATTGAACACAAAGATATATAATTATAGTTTTCTCCCTGTTTAAAATATTTATTGGTTCTGGCATAATAATGTCATACTCATCCCTCAATAATCAGTGTACATGTAACCAGAAATCTTTTTTATTCACCTCGCCAATGTAAGGATTTCTGTGTTTTGCGTGTTAACACTCTATTTATTCTGCGTTTCTAGTGCTTATCCTCAAAATTTCTATAGTTCTGGTCACTTATGAATTCTACCAATCAGCACTGTATAAATAATGAAAGATATAAAATGTGTTAAATAAATGGATGTAAGGTTTATGCTAAATTTTTCACATACTAAGTACTTCAAAATCCTTATTATTTTTCCTTAAGCTTTTATGTGCATATATTTTATCTCTCCAACTAAAGAATAAGCTTCTAAATAAGAATAGTTTTGTCTATAAATTTTACGCATTTTAACACATTATTAATCTAAAACCTTGGACTAGAGTTTGGAATTCTTTTATGTATTCATTTATTGATCCAAAAAACAGGTTTCCATGCCATTTTTTCTAAACCTTGTGCAAGATATAGGGTATACAATGATGTCCAAACTTGATAGAGTCCTTGCCCTCATGGAGTTTAAAGTGCAGTAATGTAGAGTAATTTTAAAATCTATTTATTATTATTTAAAACAATAAACGAATACATTCTTGCCGAAAATAAATGAAAAGTCTGTCTGTACTCCTTGGCCAAGGCCAAAACATGAAAGCAAACGAGCTGCCTGCCTGAAAACACTACAAGCAACTCTCAAGAGGGTTTCTCTGTTGAAACAGTACGTCTCATTATGGAAATAATGAGAAAAATTAGTAACTGTGCAAATGACAGCACACATGCATCTTTGTGGTTTCTGACCTTTTAGTATCATCAGAGCAAGACCACAAACCTTTCAACACCATGCGTGGTATTAATCTTGCACAGAATATAATGTTTTCACATATTTTATTCTGATTTCCTATAATTTCAATTTTTAGCTAAAGCTAATGGATTTTTCTAGTGAAAATATTGTGTACTGAATGACTTTCCAGTGAGATCCGCGTACCATGCGCCATTTTCATGCTCATGCTCATTTCTCTGAAGTCTGTTTGCCTTTAATTCGCCATGATAAAATTCCTTGTGTACTTTTATTGGCAACCATCGCATAGTGACACTTGCATCCAAATGTAATTCAATTTGAGCTTGGCAGTGTTTGCTTTTTTATCAGAAAAGGAAAGTTAGAGGGAACAAGGGGCAAAGACATGTGTAAGAATATCTGAGGGGCCATCACAGCAGCATCACAAATTCAAGATTTGTTTGAAACATTAGGCAAGGGACTGACAGCCACGCCCTGGGATAGCTGAAACACTTCACAACCTGCTCATGTTTATGACCAAAATCATCACCTAAAATGAATTCAATGTGTAAATATCATAATATTGTTTGTGTATAAGTAATCATGAAGCAGTGTTAGGGAAGGGAGTATAATCTAGTAAGAAATTGGAACAAAAAAATGTTAGACAAAATTCAAGAGGATTTAAAAGAAGAAAATTATCCTGTCTGTTCTGAACAGAATTGAAAAAGCACATCAATCATAGCTCTATACATTGACCATAGACTTAAAGCATAACATAAAAATAAAGAAGGCAGATAACTCAGGAAAACATTTCTATTAAATCTACTCCATAAAGTTTTCCCATACTTTTATTTTACTCACAGGAGCATACATTTAAATCTCACAAAATCAAATATATTTCGCTGATTCAATTTGTAGCAGATAGAGGAGCATGTCCCAGTGCTATGACAGTGAGTTGTCACTGTAACATACCACTGTTTTACATCTTACCTACAGGCTAAAATGTTTACCCCTAGAGTCGTGACTTTGTATATGGCAGGAGATTGCTACTAAAAGCAAATATATTTGGCTGAAGGGTAGATAACTCTTTAAGCCATTATATCATTTACTAAAATTTAGCAGGCATTTACATATTTACCTACTTAGTTCATATGACAAATATGTTTGAGAGTCTGCCATATACAAAAAAGAAAAAGATGGAACCTTACAAATTTAGAGATTACTTAAAGAAATGGAACTGAAGGGTTAACTGTGATGGCAAAAATGAAGAGAGCAAAACCAGAGGGTACTTCAAGGAGAACAGGCATGAGAGAGGCATTATAATTTGGAGGGTGCTATGATTTGAACCTATGTGCCCATCCAAAGTTTGTATGTTGAAACTAAAATCCCAGGATAATGATATTAAGAGATGGGAATTTTGGTTAAGTGATTAGGTGAAGAAGGATCCACCCTCATGAATGAGATAAATGTCCTTATAAAAGACGCTTTAGAGGAGTGCCTGGCTCCTCAGTCTCTTCTGCCATGTCCTTACATTGTCCGTTTTTGCCCACTTTTGTCACGTGAAAACGAAGCAAGAAGGTGCCACCTCGGGAGAAGAGAGCAGTCTGGACCAACCGCCAAATCTCCGCTGCCTTGATTTCGGACTTCTCAGCCTCAGAACTGTGAGAAATACATTTCTGTTTTTTTATAAGTTACTCAATCTGTGGCATTTTGTTACAGCAGCAGACAGACGAAAACAGAGGGTAAGCAGCCTGGTGAGAGTGGATATTTTAGAAACTTGAGATGATTTAATGTCGCTGATTCTCCATTTTCTCATATGTAAAATGAAGGAAATAAAGCTGATTACTTCATAGTTCGTTGTGCAAATTAAATTAACTAAACTATGTAAATAAAGCAAGCAATATAGTTCCTTTTATCTAGTATATACTGTTTAAGTATTGTTATTATTACATGGGGAAACCAAGAACTTCCCCAAACAGAAGGATGCGGCAACCAAAACCAAGATATAAGAAAGGACCAAAGTTCACTGTGACAATTTGGTCAAGTGCTGGTTAGGGAAGATAGCATAATGTTACGTATAGATATTATTTTAGGATAATTTTACTCTCCCCGAACTCCTCTAACACTTTCCCTAGGTCTTGCATTGCACTTCTTAGTTTGTCTCTTGAATTATGGTTATTTATATAAATCTTTTAGCTTCCTACAAAAATAAGCTTGTAGTGGGACAGATTCTTAAGGATCTATGTCAAAGCAATTTTTCTATTTCCTGCAGCAAGTAACCCAGTAGTAATCACCCAGAATTTGTTAAAGGAATAAACATAGGAAGATTAATTTCAACTTTTTTCTTTGCTAATTTTTAATCAGAATTATACCATTGTTAGGGAGGGAGAAATTACAAATTGTGAGGACATGAGTATTAATATTTAAATCTGTTATTCTGCTTTATTTTAGAGTTTGCCATGTTTTGTGATTAAAAAAAAGAAACAGGACATTCTATATAGCTGTTGCAAAACGTGTGGTCTGTTGGTGAACTAGCAGCACCAGCATTACCAAGAGTTCCTTAGTTTGCAGGACTATTGAGTCAGAATTCGTACTTTGACAAAACTCCAGGTGATTCATGCTATGCATTTAAGTTGGAGAAGCACTGTTTTATAGTTCTCCTTATGTCCTAAATGCATTGTCAGTGAAAGAAAATACTATACGTATGATAATAATAATGGTAGTATTAACAAAAATGTAACTATTAGTAATTTTATATGCTCTCCCAGATACTAAGTCCTTTATTTAATACTTGTGATAATTCTGCGAAGTTGCAATTGATATCACCTACTAAACTGATACTCAGAAATCTGAAGTAATTCTCCAAGGTCACAAAGCTAGTGAATCACAAACAAGATTTTTAAACTCTTGCTGCTTCATTCCAAAGACTAAACTGTTTCTAACTCACGGTTAATACATTTGCTTCTACCTTCCATTTCCTGAATGTGGTTTCCTTTCTATTTCATTAACTTTATTTATTCATGACTGATTTTTAACCCTCTCTAATATTTTCAGAATACGGTGTACTATAGGTTAATAAGGGCAATACCAAGCAATATCATGTTGAGAAAGCGTGCAGAAGTAGCATCAAAAAACAGAGACTTTTTCCAAAATGTTTACTGAAAATGTTCAACAAAAACAAGACTTTCTACTTAGAAATTCTACCCTGCATAACTCAAATGGAACATGATTATTAAAATGACAAAAAAGATTCCATAATTGCCTAAGAGCTAAGAATAAGAATTGCTATATAAAAAAGCATAAATATGCCATGTGAATGACATCTATAAGAATCATGGGAGTGCTATTTGGTATTTAGTATTTAGTTCCATTCTGCAGTATGATCAAAAAGAAGCGTCTGTATAATTCACTGTGCATTATAGCACAATAAATCACCTCATTAGGCTCAGATATATGTAAAGATTTACAGTCTGGGAAAGTCCACTAGATATTCTTAATCACTTCTTAGACTGTACTGTCCCCCATATTTCTCTTTTTCTATAGAAAGGTTGCACATGGAAAGGCTTTATTTTAAATCTGGCAACGAATGGAATGTCTGTAAAGCAAGAAATAGATGGAAATTGACATTTTAAAAGAAAGATTGGCTTCTGAAGAGATATAGCTGTGAACTTGGTCTTTTTGTTGGAGAGAAGTCTTCCCTAGCCTTACTGTACTATTTTTCCCAAAGCACTCTTTGTATTGTTCTCCTTTCATCTCTGGCTCCTATCACATGGCCCCTCCCTCATTCTATCTGGTGACTTCTGAGAAAAATGCTTAAATTCTCCAGAGAAGATTGAAAACAATGCTAAATATTCCTCAGAGAAGCAAAATTTTATGTTAACAGTTTATATTTTCACATGAAATTCTCTATCTCCTCTCTCTTTCTGTCTCATATATGTATGTGTGTGTGTGTGTGTGTGTGTGTGTGTGTGTGTATATAGACAATATAATATACAGTAGATATGTATATAGAGTATAATATACTATATATGTGTATATAGAGTATAATATACTATATATGTGTATATAGAGTATAATATACTATATATGTGTATATAGAGTATAATATACTATATATGTGTATATAGAGTATAATATACAGTATATATGTATATATGAGGTCAGGAGTTCGAGACCAGCCTGACCAACATGGTGAAACCCCATCTCTACTAAAAAACACAAAAAATTAGCTGGGCGTTGTGGTGCATGCCTGTAATCCCAGCTACTCAGGAGGTGGAGGCAGGAGAATCACTTGAACCCGGGAGTCGGTGGTTGTGTGAGCCCTGACCATGACATTGCACTCCAGCCTGGGCAACAAGAGCGAAACTCCATCTCAAAAAAAAAAAGGTGGAAAGGTCTTAAAAGACTTTTGAAAATGAGATTTGTCAAATATTTCTTATTAGAGATGAAGAAAATAAGTGTGGACCCACACGTAACCTGTCTGAGGTCACAGAGGTAGGGACCCACACATAACCTGTCTGAGGTCACAGAGGTAGGGACCCACATGTAACCTGTCTGAGGTCACAGAGGTAGGGACCCACATGTAACCTGTCTGAGGTCACAGAGGTAGGGACCCACACGTAACCTGTCTGAGGTCACAGAGGTAGTCAGGCTGCAGCAGACTTATTGGTTTTCCTCTATGACATGCATTATTATTGTTTTTGATCATTTCAAGAGGTTTCTAGTCGATAGTGGGATAAAATTTCTAATTTGGGAACCTAATTTTCTTTGCAAATCTTCTTTACATCTCTAGCTTATTAATACACCTCAGAAGTGTTACAGGAATTAGTTAGCAGGATTTTGAAGAATATTTTGAGGTATGCTGGGAAAAATCATGTGAAGTATCAATTATTAGAAACTAAACAATCAATACTAGATATTGTAAAATTATATTTAAACTTCCATATGGCATAAATAAGTTATTTTAATGTACAGTCATTGTACTTTGTAAACTTGCATATAAAATATTTGAAAAAATAACATTTCAATATATAAAATGTAAATGTACAAAGGTAAGGAATAGAAAAAATAGGTGAAAATAATCAGGCTAAAAAAACAGTACAGTGTCATCCTCAGAAGACTATAAAATGATTCTCAACCTCAAGAAACAGAAGAACTTGAACATGGAAATTACCCTCTTCTAGCTATACTGATTATGGTACATAATTTTAAAAGGCTTTTAGAGAGAAGAGAAATGTTTTATTATGTATTCAGCAAAGTGTTATGGTGATGTTTCTTAACTATCAGCTATTTTTAAAATTCCCATAATCTTTCTATAGATGACAAAGTTACATAAATATGAAGGAAAAGAACAGGCCCTGCAAAGGTGATAATACGATTCTCTTTCCAATGATAACATATTTCTAAGCACACATCTGCTAATCATATTGATGTGCATTTAGTGTTCTTTTACCTACACCTGTCAAAGTGGCTAAAGTAATCCTTCATAAGGAGATAATTTTTTTCTTGTAGGTGATTTTTTTCCACATAATACTCTAACATTTCCAATTCAATTTTTCTCAAAAAAGTTTACATGATATACATATACAATTACTAAAACTTTGGCTGCATAAATAATTTAAATGGACTTTATTTCAAAGATAATATTTACTTTGAAAGTTGTAAACCTTTGAATCATCAATTAATTAGAATTATCTTATATCTTTCTTTATAAATAAAGTTTCTTGTCCCTACATATTTATGATTTGGAAATTTTCACCTGAAAAATTTCATTTTCATTTGGATGCCTTGTCTTTAGTATAAAATTCCATATTTCAATTTCAATATAATTTTTTGATTTTTACTTGAAGTTATGATAAAATAAGAAAAGTGAAAAATAGAGATAAACTTTAAATACCATGTTATTTGTGCTTAATAATAAAATCAAGAAAATAAAATATCTAAAATAATTATAACTATTTAAATAAACAAAGTATCATATAATGGGCAAAATATTCTTCTGGCTAGTCAGATGATTTTGACAGGTTGTTTATGGGTTCTGAAGTTCAGTTTGCTCATCTCTAACATGAGGTTGAACTAGATATGGCTTGTTTGGCTGAACTCTGTAAAGCTGGTCAAAAAAGTTGCATTTGGATTCTTCTTCCTGTTACTGTATGCAATAGAATGTCTCCTGTCTCTACCATAAGATTCAGAACACAGTCTCTGACCTTTCCGAATAATTTCCAAGTCTCCTTATTCTCCTGAAGCCTTCTATAAATGGCTCTACCATGCACCCTGTTTGTCAACACCAAACTCGAAGTATACCTGATGTCATCCCTTCCTTTACCATCTTCCTACCTGTATCCAATCCGTAGCTCAACCATTTCAAACTTGAGAAATCTCTCTAATGCATCCATTCTGCTCATTCTCTATAATGAGCACTCTAGGTCAAACCACGACCAAACACATCAGTTCAGTTCAATATTTTGATGGGTCCCTAATGTGTCTGCATATTTCCACTTCCCCCTTCTACCATCTGTTCTCTAGAAAGCAAAGAGAGTAATCACCAAAAAAAGAAAAAGAAAAAGAAAACAGGAAAGGAATTACATCAGGTCACTGCCCTAGATAAATCTTCCAGAAGATTCCCAATACTTGTGCAAGAAATCTCACACCCCATATTCTGACCCCCTAACTCTAAATGTATGTATAACCTCATGTCATGCATCCTTCACTTACTATGCTCCAGCCACCATGGACTTCTGTTACTCATACACACTGAACATTCTCCTGTGAGAAGGCCTTGTCATGTGTTCTTTTGGTTGCCTGGAATTCTCTTGTCATCTTCCCCTCTTTCAGGCCTGAGCTTAATTTCCTCAAAGTGGCCTTTCTTGATCCCACCTTATCTCACTTCATCTTCAACCTCTTTTAAAAATCTTCAGTCTGATTTTTCTTCATAGCATTTATTATAATATGTCAATATCTTGTCTATTTATGTGATTACTAACTTATATTGAGGAGAGCATTTTGAATAATATCTCAATAGGCCGAGTTTCTACTCCTTTGTCCTCATCCCTCAATTCCCAGCATTTGGCACAGGATCGAGTGCAACAAACACTTACTGACTGGATAATGAACTGCATATAAGATAAAATCAAATAAACCTTGGGGAATTGCAGGCATGTTCCCTTACTCTTGTACTCTTATGCTTAAAGTGAAAATATATTCATGTTATATAATAAAAATATGTCCAGCTATATTAGTGCAAAAAGGGTTATTTTTTATTCCTTATCCCATGTTGGTTTGGGTTTTTCCAATAACCTAAAATGCAAATTTATATGCTGAAAGTTTATTAAGAAATACCCTTGGGATTAAAAGGAAGCAATATTGGGCAGAGGAAGGTTAGCTGTGATGCAATCTCAACACATTCTTCAACCAAACTTATAGAGTTCCTCAGAGGTGTCTGAATTGGGACATGGAGGGTGGGCTTCTGTACCTCACTCATCAGTCAGTCACTGTGTAAGGCTTCCCTGTAAAGGAACATGACCACGGGAATTTCTACAACCAAGAAATTTCCCATAGAAGGCTGACAGCTAAGGGCTCTCTGCCGCAGTTCTCCCACCAGCTAGGAAAATCAGTCCTTCATTCGTAAAGGATGTACAAGACAATATATCACAGAGGCCGATGTAATCATGTTGCAATTATCTTCAAGTCATCATTGAAACAGAGTAGCTGTTTTCTTCTACCAGCCATATTAGCTCACACATATATTTAAGAACAATATAAAGTGATAGATAAAAATCTGGGGCGATAATGGGAAAACCTTGTTATATTCCTGGGGTTGCTGTTAAATATTTAGGTAATAGATGTAATACATAGATAAATGTTTAGACTGTGGGCCCATCTAAAAAATTAAAATGCTCAGATTAGCTGAATTTTAATCCAATGAAGTACTATTTTTAAGACTCTTGATGCAGACAGATCTATTTTGTCTGTAATTAGCTTAATTAAATTATCTCCTTTTTATTATTTTATTGTATTTGTAGCTATCAATCCATTATTAAAGGAGAAAATACAACTCTTGAGAATGTGGTGGTATTTCCTATTTAGAGATTATCCTCCCCTGAGTGGCAGCAAAATGAACTAAAATATTCGCCAAATCAAGAAAACAACTTTACTAAGAAACAAGGAAATAAAATAATCTCATATAAACTCCAAAAATAATGACCAAAAACTATTCACTTGGACACATAATAAAGCAAAGGTTGGATGTGGAAACCTTTGTTAGTGACCTCATGCTTCTTCCTAGATGTTTTTAACATTCTCTCTTAAACTTTGATTAATAAATTTCCTAAAATTTGTCAGAGCAATTGTTTATTATGCTTCATTTCAGAATACTTGATGTCAAAAGACAAATGAAAAGATGTTGACAAAGCCTTAATATGAGAACAAAATATTCTATGCCAAGTGCAGTTGACATTTATATATTCCCAGATCATGGAAAAACTTTGCTTAATAAAAAATAAAAATCCGGAAGTCTATTACCCATGTACCCCTCTCCCTCAAAGTGTCCACTAGAAGATGACTTTATTTTGATAGGGCAAAATAACTCACAACAAATGTGTTAGGATGAAAGTACTGATGTTAATATTGTATTGGTAAATAGAATTAAGTCCCTTTTTAAAGAAAAATTTTACTTAGAGGTATAAAACAGGATATAAGTTGACAGGCTCAATAATCTGTGGTCAAGCCGTCAGTATGTATTTACACCCAATTAAGGGGCAAAGAAGAGGTATATGTATAAGCTTTCTTCACTTTACAAATAATGATCATTCCTATGATGAAACTGAGAAATGTGCATTTAAACATATGATTGAAAAGTGTAAAACTATTAAAATTATATTTAAAATCCTATAATCTTTTAAAATTACTGGGAAATAGCAAAAAATATGACATAGGAATAAAACAATATGACAAATATGGAGTCAAATAAAATAGAAACTATTAAAAATAGGCGAAAAAGCCTTCATATGTCAGAAATTGAAAAAACACCTATTACAACCAAAAATTGGGGGAAAACATGAAAAACAGATCATTAAAGTGTGTTATGAAAACACAAAAGCACACACAACACACAGCGAGTATATACTATAGACCCAGTAAGAGTGCCCAAAGCAGAAAGTAAATGATAGCAAAAAATATAACCTGGGGAAAGAACAAGAGAAGAAACTAGGAATTGAAATTGTAGTATCAGAGTTAGGAAATCTTAAGATATAATTTGTAATAAATATACAATATTTAGAAATCTTTATGTCCCAAATAAGATACTGTAGAAATACATAAAATCTGGACAAATTCAAGAACTACAAAGTGAAATAAGTATGACTATACAGAGAGACTTGAAATCACCTCTGACAAAGTAAAAAGTCCCGTAAATAAAGTAGAAATGATCCTGTAATAATATCAGTAAGAATGACCAAGTAGCTATATAGTAAAATCAATACTTTATAGGATCTATATTTCCTAAGTATTCATAGCATAATTAGAAAATTACAGCTGTGTTAGGCCACAAAAACGTCAATAATTTCCTGAATAATTAAGAACATTTGTAGAACACACAGGATTATGATGTATTCAGTAAGAGCACATTTCTGTTTGTGCCCACAAATTTACATAGGGAGGAGATGGCCACTCAGGCTCACGACCTGTTATGTCTTTATGGGTTACAGCTACTATAACTTAGCTGATGACATAGGCTATGATACTTGACCAAGGCCAAATGGGAGCAAAGGAAAATAAGGTGTCTTAGGGAACTGATTGTAGGAATTGGAAAAGAATAAATTTGTTCATGAATTCTCTGCCACAAAAGCTGGATGGAGAAGAAATGTTAGTTTGATATATGCAAAACAGCTGACACCACAATCCTTTCCTGTCCAACCATCCTACTGGCAGGGTGTGTACTGGGGAAATGAACGCCAAGTGAATTCAAAGAATTTGACTAAATGAACACTAAGTTCATCTGCAACATGGAGCCCTATTAATTAAACGGAACCAGAGGATGGAAAATTTCTCTCTTCTAGACACCACTGTGGCACAGCAGAAACTCTGGATCATAGTACATAGAGTTACAAGACACAGTTGTTGTTTATGACTCAGGTTGGCCCATCTATTCTGCCTAAAATAGTCTTCAGAGGAGGTGACATCGAGACTTTTTTTGTGGCAATTATAGCAAGTTCTGAAATTTTGAATGATAAACTTATGTGGAAAAAAAATTTTAAACTGTGCTTATTACTGGGAAAATTAAATCTTATATTTTTAATTACACAACACAAGAAAATCATTAGTAATCAGTATTTTACATTTTATGAAAAGGCATTAGCAGAAACTAAAAAGTTAATTTTTATTGGAATTGAGAAGAAATGAAACCGAATACCTTAGTCATTAATCAAGAATAAATTGGGAGAGTCCAAAAGTGTTACTCTGACTTTTTAGTTCAATCACAGTGGCTTTGAATATTTACTTTCAATGAAGGCAAGCCAGTTCGTGGATATAAAAGGAGTTTATTAAACAAATGTCACTTTAATTTGTTCCTGGAATATATTATGTGAGCTTCTGGTGGCTGATTCATCCTGCTTATTATGTTTTATTCATCTAAAATTAAGATGAGTTTCATTTTATAGGGCACAAAAGGTTGGTAGTTGGGGGAACTGTAATACGTAGCAGGTGGCAGGGAAAGCTAGTGAAGAATTAAGAAAGAGTGTACCAAACAGGCACTTAATGTTTAATGGAAGCCAAAACGTTGATAATTATAAAAGGACTCAGTCATATTTAAAAATGTATATTTCACTTGAAAACATTTCCTCAATTAATTTATTATGACCTTTAAACTTTGGTTCCAGGTTAAATGATCAGCTCTCACCTGGGTACACTCAGCATAACCTCTATACTTGATGAGTAAAATGCTCCCATTAAATATCATTCTCACTCTATAAACGTCTTTCGATATACTTCTTTATTTATATAACTCTCCACCCATCAACTCTTAAGAATGTCTTATTCATCTTTCTATCTACAGTGTCTAAATAAAAATATGTAAAGAATGAATGATCTAAGCTAATATATTTATTTATATTTCTCCCACCGTAAATATGCAAAGACTATATATGCAAACAGTAACTTAAAAGTCTACAGTTCAGAGCTGTACTTTGTAACTTAATGTATTGCCACATAGAACTCAATTTTTAATTTGCTCATCAGTTTTGCCTCCTCACTGTTAGAATTCAGAATTTATTATTTTGTAAATAGCAAAGTATGTCCTGGCTCTAACAACCTTGAAATTTTTGAACCATGTTGAGAGGTACCTGGAGCAGAAACAACTATTTAACAGCCATATATTATTTCAGTTTAGCAAGAGGTGGACACAAATTCAAATGTAAGAAATACATTCCTTGGTTTTATGAAAAGTGCAAAAATCAATCGTTTCTTTACATATATGTGAAGCAAATATGACCCATTATCTTGAGAGAAACTAGAATATCCTAATCGCGGATACTTTAATCCAAAAATCCAGCTGTGAAGGAAATTCAAATTGCTGTTCAATTGTTTTAAAAGAGTTACGGTTCTATAGATATTGCAGCTTCTTTGGGGAAAGTGTTTGTGTTCTCCTGTGGTAGTAGATATGATGAACTATGGGTGGTTCTCAAGCACTTGTAAAGTAGAGTCATTAGTTAGAAATAAGGAATGAGGAGAAAGAGCACTGGAGACAAGACAAAGAGCATTGATCATCCTTCTCAGGTAGAGACATTGTAAGAAAATGAACCCCAGCATGGCAAAGTTCCACCAGGCCTGGATGCTTGATGTACTAGACGTGGTCTCATTAAATGAGTACGATTTCACAGGTGTGTGGCCTTGCCAGCTGGGATATGGTTGCAGTGTGTAGAGTCAGATTTACCTTAAAGACAGATCATATTTTCTTCTTTAAATCATCTTAAGAAAAGACCGATCCCCAGAAAGGAGATGAGAATCAGGGAGGAAGGACTTTGATGAGCAGAAAAACAGGTTTTCAACTTTGTTTAGCCTCAAGTGGTAGTGTCCCAAGAATTACAAACCATTTAATTAATAAAGTTAATCTCAACCCTGCCAGATGAAGCAGTATTTTAATTCAGCATAACAACTTCTTAGTAAACATCCACTCACTTCATTTAATGAGTAAAATGGTCCTATTAAATACACTCTTATAGCAATATGTACCTGGATTCTAAGCTTTGTTCTCAACTAAGTTCAAATGATTGCTTAGTATCTGGGTCCCCAATTAGACTGTAGATACTTTTCAAAGAAAAAACTAAAACCAGAAATACTTTTTAAAAATAACTGTAGCTACTTAATTAATGTGTTAATCTCTGTTAGTTTGTTTGATGGATTATATTTGCAAGTAGTACTTGTAATTAGCAAAAGGTCTTCAGAAGACATCTGTTAACTGCATATTTCTGTAACAGAATTGTGTCTTTTAAGAATTTTCCTCTACAGTCCAAATGTTTTTTAATAATGTTTTGCCCATATCTTTATAGAAAAATTTCACTCTATGAAATCTTATAAAGCTAAGCTAATCCATTATGAAATGAAATCACTATGAGATTGGGTCATGATAAATCTGAGATGAAGGGGCAGGTTTCTGTCAGTTAAGTGCTTAACCTTTCTAGCCTCCATGACTCCCTGGAGCTATTTTTCACTTAAAAGCATCATTAACCTAATAATTAAGCAATGATAATATAAGATGTATTGAACTACTTGTAGAGGCTTACAACCTTTTGTCTTTACTTACCTGATTTTTAGTATTATAGAAACATCGACAAAAAAGTCTTCAACAAACATGTTAATATCATTTCTTTAAAGATGGCAATATTTTAATGATGATGATATTAATAAGAGACATTACTACAAACAGCATTTTAACTTCCAAAACATTAAAAATGTTTCCTGTGTTTTACCATTGTTAACCTTGTAGCACTTCCATGAGATTTGGAAGACCCTATTCTTGCTGTGCAGTAACTTCAAGTTCACTTAGAAGAAATGGCTCAATAATGCTGATTCATTCTGCATCTCCATTCTATACTTTCTAGTTTAAGACATTATCAAAAAGTATTAAGTATTCACTTAAATAAAATATTTTACTGGTTTGAAGTAATGCAAGGAATAAATATCTGTCACTCTCATCTTACAATAAATAGAGGAGGACAACAAAGCAAATATGATCATGAAAGATTATTGCATGCTTTTTGAAAGTAGCAAGCAATCTGCTAGAACATTCGTCAAAGAACTCTAAGGTTAACATGAACTGGTTAAGTCGTTCATTCATGCATTCATCTTTTCAAGAAGTATGTTTATCCATTAAAAAGAGTCAGACATCAGACTAACTAAAATATGAACTCAGCAACTGCCCCTTCTTTCAGATTATGTTATGCAAAAGTGCTTTTTCATTGAAATGAAGGGATGTTAATTTGAATCATGTTTGACAATATCTAGAATATTGAGCTTGAGAAACACTAAAATAACCACTTAGGAAGACCGTTTCTTTTTTTAGTTTTTATAAACCTGACTAGAAAAACTCAATAACATTTTAAAAATAGACTTCAGACATGAGTAATTGCAACCTTGCCACTTAAAAGTAGAATGCTCTCAGGAAAGTTGCTTAACTTCTTTGAAGTTGAATTTTCCATGTGTAAGCAGATTAAAAATACCTGTCTCTTAGGTTGTGGTAAAGTTTAAATGAAGTATATGTACGATTCTAAATACACGGATTTAGTATATAAAACTACCTTGATAATTAGTTTTTTGTTTCCTGGTTATCTATTCATGTATATTAGCCACCTTAAAATTTGTGGCATAAAATAGCAAATATTTTAGGATGCTCATAGTTCTGAGGGTCAGGAGTGTAGATGGGGTACAGAGAGGAAGGTAATCTGCCCACAAACTCTGGGGCCTCAGCTGGGAAGACCTAAGTAGGTGGAATTGTCTAGAGTTGTCTTCATTAACTTGCCTGGACCCTAGGTTGGAATCACTCAAAGGCTAGAACTATAAACAGGAACACCTATATGTATTCTCTTTGTGTGGCTTGGGCTTCCTACAGCATGACAGTTGTGTCCCAGTAGCACACACCCAAGACAAACCACTCCGGGAGCAAACATTCCAGGGTAACCAGTTGGAAGCTGTATGGCCTTTTATGACTTAGCCTCACATGACAGGCTGTATCACTTTCTTCTCAGCCAGTTCAAGTCTGCTGAGATTTCCATGGGAAGGCAACATAGACCATTGATAAAAGGAAAAAAGTTCTAAAAAATGTGTGGAGGCTATTTTATAAAAACCACCACAGTTCCCATTCTCCACCATAAATTAAACATGCTGACTGTTGGCAGTACTTGCTGAACTAGGGAGTATTCTGCAACTATGTGAGGACATCTTCATCGTAAGAAGTTGGATCAAGATATCCTAGGTAATGTGATTCCTGATTTTGAGCTAGTTAGGAGTGATTTCAAGCTGCTTTAAAAGGGAAGTCGTTTGCTCTTTAGATGGAGTTGTTTTGCATTTTATTTTCAGTGCGTTTTTTCCATTGGAATTTTAGGTAGTAAAAATTAATTTTGTTTATATTACGTGATGTACATGGGGTCTTTCTTAGCATCCACCACATGTACTTCTATAAATAATTTGTAAGAAACTAAGTACTGCTCTGTGAATGTCACTATCAATTTCTTTAATGTTCACCATGTTAGAATGCCAAATATTGTGCTACAACATAAAAACACATTTTCAAATCTTAACAATTCAGTTAGCACAATAAAATTATGCATTCCATGTAACACATGTCAACTTTTTTTTATTTCTTAAGAAAAAAATATGAAACTTTCATATTTAAAAATATTTACCTAAAGTATCATTGAATAAAACCCTTGCTATACATTTTTAAGTATAATTTGAAAATTACTTATATCAATCTCATCATCTTTTAATTATTTTATGCTTGTATCATGGTGAACTAGTTGACCTCCTTCTGAAAGGCACATTTGGTGTGATTGGCTAGTTCTGTCCTACACTCCAGTGATAGGAAAAGGCTCGAATGATGAGCATATGGTGCAAGTGTCACCAACTGCTGAAGAGAATTTTTGGATGTCTTAGACTTTTCTACTTGGAATGTAAAGCTGCTACTACATGATACAAAGTAGTAGCTAAATAATCCCTGTCTTCTCATTATTTTACTCTTGCTCCTTTTCTTCATCTCCCTTTATCTGTTTTGTGCTGTTTGGATTTGTTTTGATTCTATCTGAAATAGTGGTAAACAGCTGTCATCTTTTTCAAGGACTGTCACTTTCTGACAATTTGGTAATATAAGAAAGTATGAGACTGATGAAATTTTTTAACCTGACATGACTAATCATGGCTTTCCTCTGATCATTAGCTTCTAAAAGCACCAGGACTTCTTGGTTGGATTAATTAGAATGTCATATTAATATGCTGAAATGCCCAGCAGCAAATCACTTTGCTGTTGACCATTGTTGTTGAAGGTGAGTGGGGACAGCAGTGGAGAGTGGTGAGGGGTGCCTAGACCTTAATGCTTTACTAAAGATATTAAAGCTAGAAAATAAGTTTCCTTAAATTATTCATTTATTCTGACTCAACCTGCTGTTTGGAAATGGCATTTGATCTGATGCTTTATTCCCTAGGTTTTCTCAGACAAAGGACACAGGAATTGCTCCTGTTCAGGCTGTTCCTTCTCTTTTGTTCACAATTCTGAGTTTGCTTATTTGAAAAGTGTGGGTTACAGCTTATATGAGAATTAAGATTATACGTATCTTTTTCTAAAGCCTAACATCCTACAAAAGAACCATTTTTAAATACGCATTAAATTTCTCCTTAGAATTTGACTATAGCAACACAGTTTACATCAGAGTGCTATGTGATCATGAAGTTTACCAAAAGCAATATTCAGTAGGTGCCACTTTGCTAGAGGCTGGCTGGTTGAGTCTGTACTTACAGGGGGGTGGGTTCATTCAAAACTGAGCAATACACAATTCCTGCCCTTTAGCGCAGTCAGGTGGGAGAGAGTGGAGATACTGCGAGTTATCTAGTTACACCTAAAACTGTAGATAGAAGCTAATATTGTACATCTTGAAAAAACTTTAAGTTTTTTAAGAGTAAGAGAGAGACAATATTTGATCTGAAAGCTAGAAAGATTATTCCAGAAGCATGATGTGGTATGCACTGATGTAAATTTGGGATGTGGGGAGGGAACTGATTAAATGGTTCCTGGGTTAGACCTGGAGTGGAGAATATAAATTATAATCAGGTATACAGAAGTAGAAATAAAAGTCTGAAATAAAACTTGTTAAAGTCATTGATAGCATATAGGGACTGATTATAGAAGTTGACTTTCTAACATATGGCATAAAAGGAACCAAAGTTTGCCTAAAATGATGGAGTGGAATGGATGTTGACTCTGAAGAACTGAAAACCCTAGCGTCCTATGTGATCAAATATGTGATCTTGAAAAGACAGTTTGAGGGTTTTAATTCTTTCCTGTCAAAAATATCAGCAAATAAATATTTTTAAATAAAATTTTCAGAATATAGAGTTTGGGAGAAGATTTGAAAGATACTGAAGTTACACTAAGCACACAGCCATGTACAGTGGTCCTTAGGGTTTCAGATTAAAGTTTGTGGGAGAGAAGAGATTTCCAGAGAGAGGAAGTGCATGGCCCTGGGGCAGGGACCAAGTAAGATGTGAGGCTGGGATGCCTCGTCACTGTGATAAACAGAGTTGCCTTTACCCTCATAGTAATGAATGATGTGAGGCTGGGATGCCTCGTCACTGTGATAAACACAGTTGCCTTTACCCTCATAGTAATGAATGATGTGAGGCTGGGATGCCTCGTCACTGTGATAAACACAGTTGCCTTTACCCTCATAGTAATGAATGCCATTGAAGAATTTTTAAACAGCCGTCACTTTAGAGAACAAACAGGTTAAAAGAGTAAGCAGGGAGATCCAAGAAGCTATGACAACAGTGCCACTGAGAGTAAAATAATAAGTTTTTTAAAAAGTAGGTAAAGAATAGTCACTCTCCACAGACAAAAAAGGTTTGTAAAATTCATCTTTAAAATTACTTATCCATTGTCAGAAATGGTGAATATCATGTTTTGAAAATGTCCAACTCTAATATGTTATACTAATAACAAAAATTACAATAACAATTACAACTTCGATTTATTGAGTACAAACTGTGTACCAAGACTTACCTAAGTACTCTTCATTTATGTCTTGTACCAACACAATGAGAAGAATTTTATTAGCTAAGTTTTATATCTGAAAGGAGTTGAGTTCAGAGAGGTTTAGAAACTTGACCAGTGTCACACAGCTAGAAAGTTGTCAGCTAGACGCCTCTGAATTGTAGGCTTAACTCTCAAGGTTGGTACTAACATCTGCACTATTTTCTTTCTCCTTTTACTCAATGACGTTATTCCCTAATTCATTTTAACCCATTTACAGAGCAGATGTCAATTTTCAGAATTTACAAATAAGTTTACATCTCGTTGATTGCTTTTTATGTTGCCTGTTACCTGGGGACTCTGGGGGAGATCTCTTAATTTATTGATAACATATTAAATGATACTTTATAATGAGTATTTACTCATGAGATGTTTCCCTAAGGTAAAGAAGCTCCATCCCAAGTGGTAGATCCTTAGAGACTTAAGATAAAAAGCTGACTGAGTTGAGTATGCTTGTGCCTTCATGTATTTTTCCTCACATGTAGATTTTTTTAGATCATAGAATCAATCTACTTCTGGGCCTATAGAAGTCTACCCATTAAGAACAAATTCTATACTGTACTATGATAATTAATCTGGTTAGTTCATGCATCATGATGCATACTTAGAAAGAAAAAATACAAATAAATTTAGCCATAATGGCTTTTTGTTATTATTGAAATCTAGCTTGCTTCAAAATGATCTCAAATGACAAATAAGTCATTTACTTTAAAAGCATAGCCTAGATAAACAATAAACAAGAGTATCCTAAACTTACTTCATTAAAAAAAAAATCGGATGACTGCAAGATAACCATTTTAAAAATAAAGATGAGTGACGAAATGCCATGTTAGAGTTCTCTTTTTGCTTATCTCAACAGTTAAATAAACTTTAGCAGGTAATAGTCAAAATTTATTGGGACTGGATTTTTAAAGCTATTTTGAGGGTTAAGTTTTTAATCTGAAAAAAACAGACTTTTTTCAGCAAAAAGCAACTGAAAAAAATTAGAGGTAGCTTCTGCTGACATCATGTTTAGCAGCAATTTTCTGTTATATATTAGTTTGGGGTCAACAAAAATATAAATATAGTCCTTCTTTTAGTTGCTTGGGCCATAGTTCATGTTGGCTAGCACAAAGCAGGATTTTTTTTTCAGTTCATCTGTATTCAGACCTCCCACATGGTTATTTACAAATCCCTACATATCTATTACAGTGTGTACAGTCCCAATGCTCATGCTTACCCATACATACTTCCAATCATATCTCTGTGGG
Source organism: Gorilla gorilla gorilla (assembly GCF_029281585.2). Taxonomy (NCBI): domain Eukaryota; kingdom Metazoa; phylum Chordata; class Mammalia; order Primates; family Hominidae; genus Gorilla; species Gorilla gorilla. The sequence continues at coordinate 85,922,712 of NC_086017.1, read as the reverse complement.
TGAAATTCATTGCTAGAAAAGGGGAAATGTTATATAAAATATTTATAGTATGCTTTTTAAAGTAGGCATCTAGAAAGTTTTAATTATACAAAGTTTTCAGAATTACTTCATAGGTTCACAAGGCAAACACCCTCACAAAGTGTACTGTATGTGTAAGAAAAGTAGCTATACTTAAAGTAGACAATTATGTTTTATGAAATTTATGTAAGATGATACTCATGAGTTAGTTATTTCTGGCATAAGGAATAAATTCATAATAATATTTTCCTAAGAAGCAGTGTTTTAAAAATGAATGAAAACAATCATTGAAATCCAAAATAAATTCATGTATATTACTTTTGTCACTTCTTCATTTCTATAAATGTATGAAATACTTGTATAATTTCATTACAGGGATATATTGCACAGTGTGACATCAGGGCTTTTAGGGTATTCAGCACTTGAGTAATGTACGTTGTGTAAGTAATTTCTCATCATTGGCTTCTAGCACCACGTCACCCACCTGAGTCTCCAGTGTCTATTATTCCACACTCTATGTTCATGTGGACACATTATTTGGCTCCCATTTATAACTGAGAACACGTGGTATTTGTCTCTGTTTCTGACTTCTTTCACTTAAGATAATGGCCTCCAATTCAATCCATGTTGCTACAAAAGACATTATTCCATGTTTTATCATTGAGTAATGACATGGTTTGGCTGTGTCCTAACCCAAATCTCATCTTGAATTCCCATGTGTTGTGGGAGACACGCTGTAGGAGGTAACTGAATCATGGGGACAGGTCTTTCCCATACTGTTCTCATGATCACTAATAAGTCTCATGAGATCTGATGGTTTTAAAAAGAGGAGTCCCTGCACAAGCTCTCTTCTCTGCCACCATGTGAGGTGTGCCTTTCACCTTCACCTATAATTGTGAGGTCTCTCCAGCCATGTAGAACTGTAAGTCCAATAAATCTCTTTCTTTAGTAAATTGCCCAGTCTCAGGTATGTCTTTATCAGCAGCATGAAAACAGATTAATACAGTACATTGGTACTAGTAGACTGGGGCCCTGCTGAAAAGATAGCCAAAGATGTGGAAGCAACTTTGGAACTGGGTAACAGTCAGAGGTTGGAACAGTTTGGAAGGCTGAGAAAAAGACAGGAAAATGTGGGAAAGTTCAGAACTCCCTAGAGATTTGTTGAATGGCTTTGACCAAAATGCTAAAAATGATATGGACAATGAAATCCAGGTTGAGGTGGTCTCAGATGGAGATGAGGAACTTCTTGGGAACTGGAGCAAAGGTGGCCCCTGTTATGTTTTAATAAAGAGACTGGAGTCATTTTGCCCCTGCCCTAGAGATTTGTGGAACTTTGAACTGGAGAGAGATGATTTAGGGTATCTGGCTGAAAACACTTCTAAGCAGCAAAGCATTAAAGAAATGACTTGGGTGCTATTAAAAGCATTCAGTTTTAAAAGGGAAACGGAGCATAAAAGTTTGGAAAATTTGCAGCTTGACAATGCAATAGAAAAGAAAATCTCTTTTTCTGAGGAGAAATTCAAGCCTGTTGCAGAAATTTGCATAAGTAAAGAGGAGCTGAATGTTAATCACCAAGACAGTGGCTAACATGTCTCCAGGGCGTGTCAGAGACCTTTGCAGCAACACCTCCCATCACATGCCCTGAGGTTTAGGAGGAAAATATGGTTTTGTGGGCTGGGCCCAGGGACCCTCTGCTGTGTGCAGTCTAGGGACTTGGTGCCCTGTGTCCCAGCCACTCCAGCTGTGACTAAAAAGGCCAAGGTATAGCTTGGGCTGTTGCTTCAGAGGGTGGAAGCCCCAAGCCTTGGCAACTTCCACGTGGTGTTGAGCCTGCAGGTGCACAGAAGGCAAGAATTGAGGTTTGGGAACCTCTGCTAGGTTTCAGAGGACATATAGAAATGCCTGGATTCCCAGGTAGAAGTTTTCTTCAGGGGCGGGGCCCTCATGGAGAATGTCTGCTAGGGCAGTGCAGAAGGGAAATGTGGGGTCTAATCCCCCACAGAGAGTCCCTACTGGGGCACTGCCTAGTGGAGCTGTGAGAAGGCCCGCATCTTCCAGACCCCAGAATGGTAGATCCACTGAGAGCTTACACCATGCACCTGGAAAAGCCACAGACACTCAATGCCAGCCTGTGAAAGCAGCCAGGAGGGGGGCTATGCCCCGCAAAGCCACAGGGGCAGAGCTGCCCAAGACCATGGAAACCCACCTCTTGCATTGGCATGACCTCGAATTGAGACATGGAGTCAAAAGAGATCATTTTGGAGCTTTTAAGATTTGACTGCCCTGCTGGATTTTGGACTTGCGTGGGGCCTGTAACCCCTTTGTTTTGGCCAATTTCTCCTATTTGGAATGGTTGTATTTACCCAATGCCTGTACCCACATTATATTTAGGAAGTAACTTGCTTTTGACTTTATAGGCTCATAGGCAGAAGGGTCTTGCCTTGCCTTGGATGAGACTTAGGACTGTGGGCTTTTGAGTTGATGCTGAAATGAATTGAGACTTTGGGGGATTTTTGAGAAGGCATGATTGGTTTTGAAACGTGAGGACATAAGATTTGGGAGGGGTTGGGGCAGAATTAAATGGTTTGTCTGTGTCCCCACACAAATCTCATCTTGAATTCCCATGTCTTGTGGGAGGGACACGGTAGGAGGTAATTCAATCATGGGGGCGGGTCTTTCCCATGCTGTTCTTGTGATCACTAATAAATCTCATGAGATCTGATGGTTTTAAAAAGGGGAGTTTCCATACACAATCTCTCTTCTCTTATCTGTCACCATGTGAGATGTGCCTTTCACCTTCCACTATGATTGTGAGGCCTCTCCAGCCATGTGGAACTGTAAATCCAATAAACCTCTTTCTCTTGTAAATTGCCCAGTCTCAGGTATGTCTTTATCAGCAGTGTGAAAATGGACTAATGTAAGTAATATTTCATTGTGTAAATATACCACATTTTCTTTATCCAATCATCCATTAATAGATACAGGTTGCTTTTATATTTTTGCTATTGTGCAAAGTGCTACAATAAACATACAAGTACAGGTGTATTTTTGGTATAATGATTTCTTTTCCTTTGGGGATATACCCAGTATTGGGGTTGCTGGATGAAATTTAGAGATATATTTTAAATAATATGTGTTAGTGTGTGTATGATATTTTAAATCTAGAAAGTTAGATGTATTGTCTCATCTTAAAATCTGCCAAAAGAGCCAAGCTTTAATTTGAGAAAAAAATATAACACATCACATTCTATATTGCTTACTATATCCTGGCACTGGTCAAAATGTTTTACATATATATCAACTTATTTAACAGAACAAGGATCATAATCTTTCAACAACAGCTAAATAATTTTAACAACCAAGCAGCTGATATAGAAATAACTGTTTATAGATGGAACTACTGAGTTTACTCACAGAAGTAGATGTTTGCCAGCTATTGGTTTGGTGAAGGCATAGCTGTGATATGACACTTGTGTGAAGGAATAAAGGTACTTGCATTTGGAAATGAATCTAAGGATACTGAAGCGTCATTGAGTTTTTCACTGGCATTATAATTTTTTTCAAGTATCTGATCATAATACTATGCGTGCTTCTTTTTATAAGCTCTCTTCTCACTATACCACCATAATATTAGCAGAAGGAGTGTGGGTGAATCTATTTCCTGCTACTAAATCAACTGAAAGAGTTACATCTGGCTACCTACCACAAATTAGAAATTCAGTAGAAAGAAGCTTAATCTGATGGCTCCACAAGGAAAATTAACAGGTTAAGAAGGTGTATGTACATCTGTGTATCTGTCATAAATAATGACAAAATGCTTTGAAATATCTACCAAAGGAAAATAGAATTAATTTATCATTGGGATACTTTATTTATATTAATTAATATGATAATTATTTTAAGCACCATTATTTGATACAAATCAATTATAAATAGAAATCAAATCAAAGTAAAATAAAATATTCCTATGAAGAAAATAAAATATGATTAGATTTCTTTACATAAACTGCACTTCATACGTAGCCCATTTTTAATCATAGTAAGGATGTAAGTTTAGCCAAAATTTTACCATGTTAAAAGTTAATTCTACTAACTGATTTGTGAGATATTGAGCATAAGGCTGCCTCAGTGTGTACATGCTTCCAATCATTCCACTTTAAACAGTCTTCATTTTTACTCATAAAATCATGAGGATTACTGTAACATTTTCAACCTAAAAGGCATAAACCTCAAAATAATAACCCATTTATTTAAAAAATTTTAATTGCAAAATAAGTTTAATTTAAAGTATAATAGAGATACAAGATCTCATCAAATATTGAGCCTATGGATTATGAAATATTGATGCACAGTCCTTAGAACAGTATTATAAAGAGATCACCGTGACTAGCAGGCATGCTTTCTGTGCTCAATCCTTGGCATCACATACCAGCTTTAGTTGCTGAATAAGAGTTAGCTGTGACACACCCAACAATCAATACTCTTTAACAGCAACGATTATAGATTCCATGTCTTAAACTAAATCAACCATAAATATGTTCGCGAGTGAGGCTTTTAAAAAGCCAAACCATTAATCCTAGCACTTTGGGAGGCGGAGGTGGGCGGATCACGAGGTCAGGAGATCGAGACCATCGTGGCTAACACGGTGAAACCCCATCTCTACTAAAAATACAAAAAATTAGCCGGGCGTGGTGGCGGCGCCTGTAGTCCCAGCTACTCCGGAGGCTGAGGCAGGAGAATGGCGGGAACCCGGGAGGCGGAGCTTGCAGTGAGCCGAGATCACGCCACTGCACTCCAGCCTGGGTGATAGAGCCAGACTCCGCCTCAAAAAATAAAAAAATTAAAAAAAAAGCCAAACCATTGACTGCCAAAAGTCATTTGCCAGGTCATGCAAAGGCTATACAATATAGTGACTAAGGAGCTGTACACTAGTTTGAATTTATCCCTATAGTCTGTTTAAATTACATCATCTTTCTATTTCTCTACTTCTCCACCAGTAAAATGGGCATAATCTCAGTACCTACCTCTCTGAAACATCAGTACCTACCTCTCTGAAACATCATAATATTACATTGAGTTAAAAAATGCAGGAATTTTAAAATACTCCTACTTTGTTAGCTGTTAATGATAGCTAAAATGATAGCTCAATTTTGAGCGGTGGTAGTTTCCCTCAAACTAATTCATTCTATTAGAAAAATAAACATCCACGTAAAGCAAAACCGGACTTGGAAGAAATATTGAATGCAGGTAGCTGATTGTTTAACTCGAATGTCTAAACACCCTTATCCCAATGCCTAAATTCAAGTCAAATTGTAGGATACATTTTTCTTTCTACCTGTGCTTCCTGTCTCCCTTCCATCTTTCCCCATTCATGTATGACATATGTCCCCATTTTGATGAAGTAAACATTTTGTGCCTCAATTTCTCATCTTAAAAACCTAGAAATTTTTAGCTTTTTGTATAAAATTTAATATGGAGTTGAAGGTGGGCTAGTAAAAACAATATTAGGGGATCATTTTCTATTATCTCATCTTTCACTTTTTAAACGAGGGCCCAGAACTAATCAGGCTCTAAGAAACTTGCGCTACTGAAAATATATACAAATTTGGGAAAGATAACTTAATTAAAAGACTGTTGATTTGCATTGAGAAACAACCACCATAAGATCCAAAATGCCTGAGCATTCTGTTCCCTGCCAAACTGTAATCCCTTAGCTTTGGCCACCATAATTGTCAAAGCACAAGGAATTTTAGTCTCTGTTTCTGAAAATGTCCAAGGTACCCACCTTTCCAAAAAAAAAAAAAAGTCTGAGCTCCTACTGTTGACTTAAATCTTTTATAAATCTCTATCAAACTTTTCATGTTTACAGTTCTTATGCAATTATAAAACAAATCCAATACATGTATAACCACACAATCAATAAATTAAAATTAATAATTTATATCAAATGATAAATAATGTAGTTTTATTGGAATTAATTTGACAATGTTTGATTCAGTCACAAACAGAAATGTAACCGAATGTGTTTAAAATATTAAAAGATGAGTTGCTATCAATTGTTTTGAATTTTAAACTAAAAATCAATAGTTACTATAAAATTATTATTAAATGTTCTAATAATTGTACAGAATCCAGAGCAACTCTTTTCTGAGTTTACCGTATAGTAATATGTGCTTATATCAGTGTAATATTAGATAACATGCTGTAGGAAAGACATCATGGGCATTCATTAAACTAGCTCTGATTTAATTTGTCCTCTGTCATTTTGTGAATATAATCCACGGACTACCTACTCCTTAACTTCTCAAATCTGTTTTCTCACCTATAAATAATTGCTATCTGAAAAAAATTGTGGGGCATATGAGATTTAATTAACACATGCTAATCATAGCACATGTCCTAGTATTTAGTAGATATTTAGTAATTATTAGTCAAAGCCAATTTATTTTCCTTTGGATTAATAAAGATTTAAATATTTGCCATAGGTTGCATTATGCAATTATATTTACCCAAAATTTTGAGGAAATATAATTTTTTACAACTTTCCCATATTTCTAGAAAAAGAAAAGGTATGTTTTTAGAAATGGCAGTAACATAATTGGTAGTTTTTCTTGATGAATATTTCTGAGAGAGATTACAGAAGTTATATATTACAAATAAATAACTTTAAGTAAAAACCATGATCTGCCTTGCAGTGCTCAAATAAGTTCTTTCATATATTCACAATGATTTATTTTCTCATGACAGAATTTTATAATGAAACTATCTTACTCTTGGAGATTTTAATAGTTTTTCGGCCTTAGAACTGTGGACATTGATTAATAACAGCAAAAGGATATTGAGTAAATAGTAATGCAAAAAGGATTAGATTGTACATTCAGTATCATAAGAATCAGAAAGCTTATCCAATGTAAGTTTTACTAATTATTCAAAGGAAACAATTAATCATGAGACAAAGAACAAACAAAAATGGGTCCAAGACGACGAACATAACTCTCTAGGCCTTTTCTTACGCTATGAGGATACACCTGGCACAGATTAAAATATGAAGTTCTCCAGAACACATATGGAGTCACATCACATACACAGGAGGAGTAATTTTTGGTATAAAATATAGTCATTTGTCTTCGGATAATCATGCCTCATAAATCTTTGAAATGCATGGCTGTTTGCTATTGACAATGCTAGAAAATCAGGCATCTTTTGCCAAAAGTATTTCCAAAATAAGAACTCTCCCACCAGCAAATATCATCAATTTGTTTGCCAGGATGACAGTCATTATTTTAGTCTCCAGGTACCAAATTCTGATTAAAGGAGAAAACGTATTTTATGCTTGCTGTTTAATTATTTACTTTCTAGGATTATAAGATAAAAACAAAATTTGGTGAATAGTGGGCCCATTAACTGAATGAAGAGCGAAGTGTGAGGCTGTTGATAAATTGTGACCACTTGAATAGAGCAGAGTCAGGACCAATAACCGAGTAGAGATCGAGATACACCTGCACACAAGGCAAGTAGGCAACCAGGAATTGACATCATGCCAGAAATGGAAGTTGAGACAAAGAAGTGTATCTAAGCAGGCAGTAAATAAGAAAAACTAGAAGAACATAGGCATAGAAAGGAAAAAAAAATCAAAGGATTTGAAGGAGCCAGACTGTAGGTCTAGGTAGAGTCAGAAATCATTCAAGCCATCAGGGCATCGATGGTGCCATAAGCAGCCATCCGTCGCTCTATATGCTCCAAGAGCAGCGGCCAGTATCAAGCAGGTGGGAGCAGATGCACAGTTATTGCAGCCTGGGAAGGAAGCTGTCTACGTAAAAACTGTACCTTTATGCCAAACCTTTCAACCAAATATTACACAATCAATAACCAAAAGGCTATACAATATAGTGACAATAACCAATTAAAGTCAGCTTGAGGAGCTAAAAACAAAATATTCCTGGGTTGCTTCCTCCTGCTACTTGTTCCTTGCTCTATATTTTATGCCTATATTTAACTCCCCACCTACTTTTTTGGTAAGATTTTAATGTCGTTCATAGAACTTTGTTCATTATTTGATGTTGGTAGTAGATCCAGCTTCTCTACTCTTCATTTTCTTTTTTTATATGGATTTTTTTATTTCCAACTTTTATTTTAAGTTTAAGGGTACATGTGCAGATGTGCAGGTTTATTACATAGGTACATGTGTGTCATGGGGGTTTGCTGCACAGATCATCCCATCACCTAGGTATTAAGCTCAGCATGCATTAGCTATTTTTCCTGGTGCTCTCCCTCCTCTTGCCCCCAACTAACAGATCTTAGTGTGCGTTGTTCCTCACCCCATGTGTCCACGTGTCCTCATCATTTAGCTCCCACTTATAAGTGAGAACATGTGGTGTTTGGTTTTCTGCTCCTGCATTAGTTTGATAAGGATAATGGCCTCCAACTTCATCCATGTCCTCACAAAGGACATGATCTGGTTTGTTTTTACAGCTGCATAATATTTCACGGTGTATATGTATGACATTTTCTTCATCCAGTCTATCATTGATGGGCATTTAAGTAAATTCTGTGTCTTTGTTCTTGTGAATAGTGCTGCAATGATATACTTGTGCATGTATCTTTATAACAGAATAATTTATATTCCTTTGGGTATTACCCAGTAATGGGATTGCTAGGTTGAACGGCATTTCTGACTTTATGTCTTTGAGTAATTACCACACCGTCATCCACAATGGTTGAATTAATTTATGCTTCCAACAACAGTGTAAAAGAGTTCCTTTTTCTCCACAACCTCACTAACATCTGTTATTTTTGACTTTTTAATAATTGCCATTCTGACTGGTGTTAAATGGTATCTCATTGTGGTTTTGATTTGCATTTCTCTAATGACGACTGATGAGCTTTTTTGCATATGTTTGTTGGCCACATGTATGTCTTCTTTTGAGAAGTGTCTGTTCATGTCCTTTGCCCACTTTTTAATGAGGTTATTTGTCTTTTCTTGTAAATTTGTTTGAGTTCTTCATAGATGCTGGATATTAGACTTTTGCTAGATGGATTGATGGCAAAAATTTTCTCCCTTTCTGTAGGTTGTCTGTTTACTCTGTTGATAGTTGTTTTGCATGTGTGTGTGTGTGTGTGTGTGTGTGTGCGCTGTGAAGAAACGCTTTAGTTTAATTGGGTCCTATTTGTCAACTTTTGCTTTTTTTGTAACTGCTTTTGGCATCTTGGTCATGAAATCTTTGTCAGTGTCTGTGTCCTGAATCATATTGCCTAGGTTTTCTTCTAGGGTTTTTATAGTTTGGCATTTCACATTTAAGTCTTTATTCCATCTTGGATTGATTTTGTACATGGTGTAAAGAAGGAGCCCAGTTCCGGTTTTTTCAACTGATGCCAGCCAGTTATCCCAGCATCATTTATTAAATAGGGAATCATTTCCCCATTGCTTGTTTTTGTCAGGTCTGTCAAAGATCAGATGGTTGTAGGTGTGCGGTGTTGTTTCTGGGTTCTTTATCCTGTTCCATTGGTCTATGTGTCTGTTCTTGTACCAGTACCATGCTGTTTTGGTTACTGTAGCCCTGTTTTATAGTTTGAAGTCAGGCAGTGTGATAACTTCCAGCCTTGTCCTTTTTGCTAAGGGTTGCCTTGGCTATTCACGCTCTTTTTTGGGTCCATATAAATTTTAAAATAGTTTTTTTTTCTAATTATGTGCAGAATGTCTATGGTAGCTTAATAGGATGCATTGAATCTGTAAATTGCTTTGGGCAGTTTGGCCATTTTAATGATATTGATTCTTCCTATCCATGAGTGTGGAATGTTTTTCCATTTGTTTGTGTCTTCTCTACTTTGAGCAGTGGTTTGTAGTTCTCTTTGAAGATGTCCTTCACTTCCCATGTTAGCTGTATTTCTAGCTATTTTATTCATTTTGTAGCAATTGTGAAGGAGAGTTCATTCCTGATTTGGCTCTCAGCTTGCCTGTTGTTAGCATACAGAAATGCTGGTAATTTTTGCACATTGATTTTGTATCCTGAGACTTTGATGAATTTGCTTATCAGCTTAAGAGGCTTTTGGGTAGAAATGATGGGGTTTCCTAGATATAGGATCATGTTGTCTGGAAACAAAGATAGTTTAATTTCTCTATTTGAATATGCTTTATTTCTTTCTCTTGCCTGATTTCCCTGGCCAGGACTTCCAACGCTATGTTGAATAGGGGTAGTGAGAGAGGACAACCTTGTCTTGTGCTGTTTTTCAAGGCGAATGCTTCCAGTTATTGCCCATTCAGTATGATATTGGCTCTGGGTTTGCATGTATGGCTCTTACTATTTTGAGGTATATTCCTTTAATACCTACTTTATTGAGAGGCCTACAAACCAAAAAAAAGTTCAGGACCAGAAGGATTCACAGCTGAATTCTACCAGAGGTACAAAGAAGAGCTGGAACCATTCCTACTTAAACTATTCTAAGAAAGTGAGGAGGAGGGACTCCTCCCTAACTCATTCTATGAGGCCGGCATTATCCTGATACCAAATCCTGGCAGAGACACAACAGAAAAAGAAAACTTCAGGCCAATATCCTTGATGAACATCGATGCAAAAATCCTCAACAAAATACTGGCAAACCAAATCCAGATGCACATCAAATAGCTTATTCACCATGATCAAGTAGGCTTCATACCCAGGGTGCAAGTCTAGTTCAACATACACAAATCAATAAAAGTGATTCATCACATAAACTGTACTAAACCCAAAAACCACATGATTATCTCAATAGATGAAGAAAAGGCCTTTATAAAGTTCAACATGGCTTCTGGTCTAGTCTTCATTTTCTGTGCCTTCCATGGATAGCAGTTGACATTCACCTAGAAGATTCTATTCATTCCCATCCACACTGAGCATCTATCCTATTCCACATGATCCCAATGCTGGACTCCAATCTATAATATCAAATTGATGCCCTTTCTTCCCCAAGAAATAGGATTTTCTCAGATTCCCTTTAGAAAAAATATAGGCAGCATGAGTCAAAGTCAAGGTAGGTTTTGATATATCTGATTTAAATTGTAGCTATATAATGTCAAGTTAGCAGACCCAGATAACACATTTCAGTGACGAACAACTAAGTGCCAGATTCTAGGCTGCTGTTTTTACATCAGTTATGCAGAAACACATTTTTTTCTATCTTTCATTTTAAGGAAAAAATTTCATGATGCTTTTCTTGGTTTATTAGATACAACTTCTAAAACATCTCAATTCTCTGTGAATTTTGATACTATAGGGAACCAGGACATGACACTAATTGAATAGATTCCTCAGAGACCTACGAGCTGTCAACTGTATAAAGATTTCTTTTTGTAATGCAATGTTTTGGTTCATTGCACACAACATCAAAACACTAAGATCAGAGAGAATGCAAAAGATGTTTTAACTGATACTTAAGGACAGAATACATTTGAGCCCTCAAAGTGTCCCAGGAAGAGTAATTATTCCAAACATTTTTCTATATTCCTCACAAAACAGTAGAAACCCACAGTTAACTATCATTTAAAATAGTGGCTTAACAATTATCTTTGATGCCTAGGTGAATATTTATTTTTCTTGTCCCTATCATTATACAATAAAAGTCCAAAAATACATAAAGTCACCTACCTACAATCACAAAAAGAATTGGCAGTGTAAGCCTAGGGATGGCCTGGAAGCAAGTCATGAACACTAACGCATTTGCATGCATTTGACAGTCTAGTAAGGCAGACCAATTATACAGCTCCCAAAAGGCAGCTTAGCGATGGAAAATTCTTTCAGTAGCTTTTTAGTTTATTTGATTGATTATGTATGACCCACTGATAGCAGTTTGGATTTGATTGTAGATAGAAAAGAAAAAGAAAGCAAACCAAGCTATATTACTTAAAAGAGCGAGTATACAGAGAACTAGGCATGCAATTATTCATTCCATACTGGTGAATATTAGTTTGTGAGAGATTAAAAAATACATTGCTTTGTATTTCCAGGTATTGATTTTAATCTGATTAAGTGAAATAACCACGTGTCAACCTGGGGCAAAGACTGAGTGAAGACCATCATGATCATCTCAAAACTCAAAGGAATTTGCATCCAGAATGGCTTAACTTTGAAAATAAGTATCTCAGCAAAGAAAAGGGTTAATTTGTTTGGTTGTTATAGATTTAGAAGAAAGCTATGGATTTAGAAGAAAACTCACTGGACTACCTAAATAGCTTTATGTCATTTCCAGCTTTCATATGAGGAAGTAGATTTTGAAACCCAGATTCTATTTTGAGGCTTCTCTTGCCAAAGGAATTGTCATGATTCTTCTCTTTTCACAGAACCCAACTTTAACACCATTCTAATCTTTTCTAATTCAACTTCCTATGCTTTGTTTTCATCGAGGGAGTTAATCAAATAATAACCATAATCACAGTAATAGTAATAATTATGACTATAATTAAGTTGTATTTAAATACTAAGTGCTTTGCCTGTATACACTCATTTTATCCTCACAACTATAGGAGGTAGCAACTAGTGTCATACTGAGGCATAGAAAGGTGAAGTAAGTCACCCAATTTTAAGTGGCAGAGGAAATTTTTGTGCCCATGTGGTGTGGCTCAAAGCCTGCACACTTGAACACTATACCAGATAGCATGAACTACTAGGCAGGATTAAAGAGAAGTGGCATAATTGTATCACAGTTGGTATACTAAAGGAAAATTTAGTAAATATTGTTTCTAAGAGGAATAATTTGATTTTTGTATAACAGAACAATATAAGTGAACTAAATATTGTTTAGGAAGGATTTTAAGCTCATATTGATTTAATCTGCCTCACTGGGGACGTGTGCCTTAAAAACCCTCTTACTCCTTTTTCATCTTAAAGAGAGGTTTCCTTCCCTTTTTTGTGAGACAATGTCTCACTTTATCAGTCAGGCTGAGTGCAGTGGCAGTCATAGCTCACTGTAGCCTCTACCTTCTGAGCTCGAGTGAGCTTCCTGTCTCAGCCTCCTGAGTAGCCATAGCTGGGGCTACAGGGGTGCACCACCACATCTTATTTTTTGGTAGAGATGGAATTTCAGCATTTTGCCCAGCCTGGTCACTTGGAGAGAGGTTTCTAGTCGCATATTCAGTATGTTACTTTTCTTTAGATCTTGCTTATTCAATATTTTAATCAAAGGCATGAATAAAGATATAGACTGCAAACTTACGTTGGCTTATTTAATACCAGACTCAAAAATAATATGCCTAAGTATATAAAACCAAAAGTAGTAGAAACAAGTATCAAGTTTTATCTTTAGTTTTATGAAATGTATTTTTTAAGATGTTTAAACTTGAAACACATGTCACAGTGTTACGTAAGTTTTGGTTCGTCTTGCTCTGCTTCTGTATAATGGGTATAAGATGATCTTTCAGAATTCTTAGCAACTGTATAGTACTTATCTCCTAGAACTTGTTCAATAATAATTGTTAGATGGATTCATGGACTAAAGAATTAATAGATATAGATTGAAAACAAAAGTATTTTATTTTACAAAGATCAGAATTAATTTACTAAAATCTAAATTTCTGCTAGTAATATTATATACATGTGGATAAACTACAAGAATGATAAAAATATTGCATTGTAAGAGTCATTAAAAACTTGATATATTGTTAGAAAACAACAGTATATTATGATTGTTTTTCAGGCCTCTCATTCCAAGAGAGATTTTAATACAACGCAAAGAATTAAAAACAACTTTAACATATGATGAGTGCTGTGAAATTCATGAAACATGAATAAAACCTTAGGATATTCCATGTTTATTTCAAAGAAGATATAAGAAATTGATTTTTACATACTTAAAGGCTTTCCAAAGCAAGATTAGAAATGTTGTGTTTTTCCAGAGACTTACATATTTCAGAAAAGCCAATTTAATCTCAAACTCTGAAAGTCATTTCATAAAGTACATTGGTAATCATTGCATCTGCTACTTCACAAGGTTTTGTACTCTTTGAAAAGTGTCAAGCAGATCACCTTTCAAAAATGTTCCAGTTTTCTACTGAATGAACTGTAAAGGCCTCCCAATTCCATATTCAAAAGATTGTGCAATTTCATGATTTGAAAAATTATATAAAGTCCTAATGAATTCATTCTGCAGCCTATGGACAATTTGAGTACTTAAATGTGATGAGATGAAGACAGGTAGTTGGAATGGGTGTAATAAGTAAGAGGATGTGGTTAAAAAGATATTTAGAAAAGCTTCATTATACAGAAGTCCTGGTTTAAAAAAATGCCACGGGGCTGGACCAGTGGCTCACACCTCTAATCCCAGCACTTTAGGAGGCCAAGGCAGGTGGATCGCTTGAGCTCAGGAGTATGAGACCAGCCTAGCCAACATGGTGAAACCCCGTCTCTACTAAAAACACAAACATTAGCTGGGCGCGGTTGGGGGCGCCTGTAATACCAGTTACTCAGGAGGCTAAGGCAGGAGAATCACTTAAACCCAGGACGCAGAAGTTGCAGTGAGCTGAGATCGCACCACTGTACTCCAACCTGGACAACAAAGTGAGAATCCATCTCAAAAATAATAATAAATAAATAATGGACATTGAAATAGTGATGTGAGTTCAGAGCTGGTTGAATTTCTCAGATTTCTTCAACTGATGCTCATTTGAGGGAGATACACATAGAATTGCCACTTGGACATGGTCTTTTAAAAAATAAAAACATGTTTAAATTTGATAGACTGGGCTAGTTAATAAAATCAAGAATGATAGGTTTTTAAAATTGTAAAGAGGGAAAACTATTGTACAAACTGTGGATGGGCAGTACTAATCTGAATGAAGACTAAAATAACAATTAGACACTCCCTCTTGACTGAATATCTTGGATATTACACCAGGCTAACTTTGTAGAGACGCGTAGTTCCCATGTGGGTAATATGGATACATACTAGGATATAATATGAGATTGTTAAATCTGAAATGAGGTTATAAAAATAATTATCATTTCAAACATCAGGTCTGTTTTTTTCATAATTATATTACATTTATGTAGTACAAGGTGATGTTTTGATATTCGTCTACAATTTAGAGTGATTAAATCAAGCTAATTAACATATCCATCACTTCACTTCCTTGATATTTTTGGGGTGATACATTTGAAATTACTCTTAGTTATTTTGAAATATACAACATATTATTATTGATTACAGTCATCCTGCTTTGCAGTAGATCTCAAAACTTATTCCTCTTGTCTAGCTGAAACTTTGTAACTTTGGACCAGTAATTCCCCATTCCTTCACTCCTCACCTACCCACTGCCTCTGGGAACCATTATTCTTCTATGAATACAAGTTTTTTTAATGCTTTAAGTTCTGGGATACATGTGCAGAACATGCAGGTTTGTTACATATACTCTTACTGCATATTTCCATCCCTTGTTTTTTTTTGTTTAAGAAATACTTACTTATGCCTAGACCCTATTCCAGACCAATTAAATCAGAATTTCAGAGGGAGTGGCCTATGAGCCTATGTTTTTAAAAAGTTACCCAGATATTTTGAATATCAAGCAAAGGATGTTAGCTGCCGTCTCTAAATCCTGAAGAGCCTAAATTTCCAAAAAAGAATTTTTGTTTTATTCTGAAGATTTGAGTGCCATAGCAATGTCAGAAAGATGGACTATAGAGGAATAAAAATGAAAAGGGGGTAAAGGCCAGTTTAAAAAATATAATATAGTCCATGTGAGAGAGGATGATAGTAGGGAATATGAGGCTAGATAGAGTAGAATTATATCAGCGGTAAAATTAAGTGGGTTTGGCGATGTAATAGATACAGTGGAGGAAGTGGGTGAGATGAATGGACAGGAGGCAAAAATAAAGGTGGAGTGTCTGGCTTTGATAACCAGGTGTGTGGTATTCCCATAACTTGCCTGTGCAAAGCAGGAGAGGAGTAAGTTGGAAGAGGAAGTATGGGAGAAGTGAAGAGGAGGAGTTCCATAATGAGCATGTGGAGTTTGTGAATACCATGGGGTTTCCCACTGGGGAAGCCCAGAAGGGAGGCCCATGTGTGTCTCTAGCAGGAAAGAAATGTTGAAAATATAGGTACATATTCAAGAGGAATAAAATGGCAGGTGCTTCTGGAGCCATGGCTGCAAATTAAATAACTATTAAGAGATTACAGATTATAAGAGCAGAGGATAGAGGGTCAGCTCTTGAGAAGCACCAGAATTTAAGAGCTGATGAGAGAAGCCTAGAAAGAATAGCAATGGGATACCTTAGAGGCATAAGTAAGCCAAGCAAACATGGTGTCACAGAAGCTTATAACAGAAGGTAATTTAAAGAATGAGAGGCCAACATCCATATACTTACTTACATAAAAAACAAAACAGAAACTGGAGCCTGCAAATGAATACAGCCAAGAATCAAAAGTTTGACCAACACTTCAAGGCTGGCACTACTGGCAACTTGATAATGTTTGTATCAGTTGGGATTATCCTGTGAATTAATGAAAATTTAGCTACAGGGCACATAGGCTCAACTTCAAGCAACCTGAGGTTAATAATTGTAAATTACCCATTTTTCTATCACTACTCCCCCAACATATTCCATAATACCTAGAGTATTGCGAGTGATTATTATATCACTATACCTTTTGTTATTCAGTAGCAGACTGAAATGGCAAAAAGATTAGATCCAAAGTGACAGCACATGAGAAGTTAATGTCATATTCATTCATTTTTATTGTATATTTAATGTTTTGATACACATATACATAGTAAAATGGTTTCTATAGGCAAGAAAATTAACATATCCATCATTTCAGTTACCTTTTTTTTTTAATCATACTTTAAGTTTTAGGGTACATGTGCAGAATGTGCAGGTTTGTTACATATGTATACATGTGCCATGTTGGTGTGCTGCACCCATTAACTTGTCATTTAACATTAGGTATATCTCCTAATGCTATCTCTCCCCCCTCCCCCTACCCCACAACAGTACCCAGTGTGTGATGTTCCCTTTGCTGTGTCCCTGTGTTCTCATTGTTCAATTCCCACCTATGAGTGAGAACATGTGGTGTTCGGTTTTTTGTCCTTGCAATAGTTTGCTGAGAATGATGGTTTCCAGCATCACCCATGTCCCTACAAAGGACATGAACTCATCATTTTTTATGGCTGCATAGTATTCCATGGTGTATATGTGCCACATTTTCTTAATCCAGTCTATCATTGTTGGACATTTGGCTTGTTTCCAAGTCTTCGCTATTGTGAATAGTGCCACAATAAACATATGTGTACATGCGTCTTTATGGCAGCACGATTTATAATCCTTTGGGTATATACCCAGTAATGGTATGGCTGGGTCAAATGGTATTTCTAGTTCTAGATCCCTGAGGAATCGCCACACTGACTTCCACAATGGTTGAACTAGTTTACAGTCCCACCAACAGTGTAAAAGTGTTCCTATTTCTCCACATCCTCTCCAGCACCTGTTGTTTCCTGACTTTTTAATGTTTGCCATTCTAACTGGTGTGAGATGGTATCTCATTGTGGTTTTGATTTGCATTTCTCTGACGGCCAGTGATGATGAGCATTTTTTCATGTGTCTTTTGGCTGCTTAAATGTCTTCTTTTGAGAAGTGTCTGTTCATATCCTTCACCCACTTTTTGATGGGGTTGTTTGTTTTTTTTCTCGTAAATTTGTTTGAGTTCATTGTAGATTCTGGATATTAGCCCTTTCTCAGAGGAGTAGACTGCAAAAATTTTCTCCCATTCTGTAGGTTGCCTGTTCACTCTGATGGTAGTTTCTTTTGCTGTGCAGAAGCTCTTTAGTTTAATTAGATCCCATTTGTCAATTTTGGCTTTTGTTGCCATTGCTTTTGGTGTTTTAGATATGAAGTCCTTGCCCATGCCTGTGCCCTGAATGGTATTGCCTAGGTTTTCTTCTAGGGATTTTATGGTTTTAGGTCTAACATTTAAGTCTTTAATCTATCTTGAATTAATTCCTGTATAAGGTGTAAGGAAGGGATCCAGTTTCAGCTTTCTACATATGGCTAGCCAGTTTTCCCAGCACCATTTATTAAATAGGGAATCCTTTCCCCATTTCTTGTTTTTGTCGGATTTGTCAAAGATCAGATAGTTGTAGATATGTGGCATTATTTCTGAGGGCTCTGTTCGATTCCATTGGCCTATATCTCTGTTTTGGTACCAGAACCATGCTGTTTTGGTTACTGTAGCCTTGAAGTACAGTTTGAAGTCAGGTAGCGTGATGCCTCCAGCTTTGTTCTTTTGGCTTAGGATTTACTTGGCAATGCAGGTTCTTTTTTGGTTGCATATGAACTTTAAAGTAGTTTTTTCCAATTCTGTGAAGAAAGTCATTGGTAGCTTGATGGGGATGGCATCGAATCTGTAAATTACCTTGGGCAGTATGGCCATTTTCACGATATTGATTCTTCCTACCCATGAGCATGGAATGTTCTTCCATTTGTTTGTATCCTCTTTTATTTCATTGAGCAGTGGTTTGTAGTTCTCCTTGAAGAGGTCCTTCACATCCCTTGTAAGTTGATTCCTAGGTATTTTATTCTCTTTGAAGCAATTGTGAATGGGAGTTCACTCATGATTTGGCTCTCTGTTTGTCTGTTATTGGTGTATAAGAATGCTTGTGATTTTTGCACATTGAGTTTGTATCCTGAGACTTTGCTGAAGTTGCTTATCAACTTAAGGAGATTTTGGGCTGAGACGATGGGGTTTTCTAGATATACAATCATGTCATCTGCAAACAGGGACAATTTGACTTCCTCTTTTCCTAACTGAATGTCCTTTATTTCCTTCTCCTGCCTGATTGCCCTGGGCAGAACTTCCAACACTATGTTGAATAGGAGTGGTGAGAGAGTGCATCCCTGTCTTCAAAAAATCAATGAATCCAGGAGCTGGTTTTTTGAAAAGATCAACAAAATTGATAGACCGCTAGGAAGACTAATAAAGAAGAAAAGACAGAAGAATCAAATAGACACAATAAAAAATGATAAAGGGGATATAACCACCGATCCCACAGAAATACAAACTACTATCGGAGAATACTACAAATACCTCTATGTAAATAAACTAGAAAATTTAGAAGAAATGGATAAATTCCTCGACGCATACACCCTCCCAAGACTAAACCAGGAAGAAGTCGAATCTCTGAATAGATCAATAACAGGCTGTGAAATTGATGCAAAAATTAATAGCTTACCAACCAAAAAAAGTCCAGGACCAGATGGATTCACAGCCGAATTCCACCAGAGGTACAAGGCGGAGCTGGTACCATTCCTTCTGAAACTATTCCAATCAATAGAAAAAGAGGGAATCCTCCCTAACTCATTTTATGAGGCCAGCATCATCCTGATACCAAAGCCTGGTAGAGACATGACAAAAAAGAGAATTTTAGCCCAGTATCCCTGATGAAGATCGATGCAAAAATCCTCAATAAAATACTGGCAAACTGAATCCAGCAGCACATCAAAAAGCTTATCCACCGTGATCTAGTGGGCTTCATCCCTGGGATGCAAGGCTGGTTCAACATACGCAAATCAATAAACGTAACCCAGTATACAAATAGAACAAAAGACAAAAACCACATGATTATCTCAATAGATGCAGAAAAGGCCTTTGACAAAATTCAACAACCTTCATGCTAAAAACTCTCAATAAATTAGGTATTGAGGGACATATCCCAAAATAATAAGAGCTATTTATGACAAACCCACAGCCAATATCATACTGAATGGGCAAAAACTGGAAGCATTCCCTTTGAAAATCTCAGTTACCTTTCTTTGGATATGTGTGTGAGGAAAGGGTACCTACAAACTACCCTTTTAGTAAAATGCCAAATACAATCAATATTAATACCTACAGTCCTCATGTTGTACATTAGATCCCTCAACTTGTTAATTCTACATATCTGCAACTTTGCATCCTTTGAATTCTCTATCTCCATTTTCTCTCCTCACCCCCAGCCCCTGGAGACCACTGTTTTATACCCTATCTCTGTGTATTTAACTTTTTGTTGTTTTTGTTCTGAGAATGTTTGTTGGGACTTTCAGCTAGGAAATAACATGTTCTGAGTCTTGGGTATCTCAAATGATAGCAGGTAAGAAGTTTCACTTGTCTGGAGAGCAGAGTGCCGGTGCATAATTTTATGCAGAAGAGTGAATAAAGAGAATTCTCTACTTAAAATTTGAATCAGAAATATAGCTCATATTTTTATGTACAACAATCTCTAAGGCTTCTTGGAAAGGAACTAGCTGCCTGATTTTTTTTTTCATTTGAATCCACTGATACATGAAGACAATGATTCTCCCACACCAATCACAAGAATGATATCTGTAGAATCAGAAGTTGAAATCCTATTATCCTAGAACTTTTTTCAGAAAACTTTAACATGTATTGAAATGTCATGCTGGTCATATATTTGATAGCAATGAGGAATTTACTTATTATATACTTCAGCTTTTTAGCCCTTTCCCTGCCCACCAGAAATGTTTCTTTTGAATCCAATTTGGTCCTCAGAGTTTAAGAATGTTAAGGCATGTACAGGGGTTTCTTTTTTCTTTTCTTTTTTTTTTTTTTGTCAAGCTATTGTATATTTTTACTTTACCTGTTTGAAATGTAGTTACTATTTGTTTGGACTCTCATATCAGAAAAAAATTATAGTGAATTTTACATGTATGGAGTCTTCATTAATCTGTATAAACTGACAAGTTTAGAATATCAAAGTCAACACTGTAAGAAATAAAGTGATCCTTTATCTGGTCTATCTCCTTGCAAATAAAAGAATAATAAATTCTGTACTATTATGAAATATATGAGCTTGAAAATTTTTCAAGTGCCTTGTATAAAATGGCATTTCGAATTCAAGGTATAAACTACAACAAAACACTTTCGAGATCTAGTTTGATTGCAGAGTGCATGCTTACTCATTTATATATTCTCTGCAATTTCTGATTCAAGATATTTCACAGTTCTAAAGGAAAACCAAAATAGGATAATAATTACAAAACAAAACAAAAAGTAATTGAGGAAGATAATTGAGCAACTTATTCTCAACAACTAGCTTTTTAACAAACAGAAAAATGCACTAAAAATACTGCCTAGTTGTTTAAAGTAGGCTGAGATTGACTGTATGCCCTAAGTGAGTGTCATAAAGAAAAAATTACCTTTGAGGGAGCACGGTGGTTAAATTTAAAAGATTTATTGTTTAACCTCAGGAAGACTTACAGTAACTTCTTATAAAATGTATACATTTAATGGAAGACATGCTATGCTTCTTATAAGAATTTGTTCCAAGTCACTGTGTATAATTAATGGCTTGTCTACATATTTTTTCAATAAAACTGTTCATGCAGAATTTTAAGTAGGCACTTTCAATACCAGAATGAATGTATCTTTGTGAAGATACCATTTATGTACCATAACGTCCAAAGCATAATAAGGAGATTTTGATACACTGCAGATTTAGAACTGAGTTGGAAAGCAAAACTTCAGGATACTGTCTTGTCAGCACAAAGCAAATAAATTCATGAAAGTTGAGATTTAAATTCACAAACTTATCAGCAATAAAATCAAAGTAATTTTATTATAAGTTTTTTGACACCAGATTATGTGGGGTAGGTAATTTACTTTCTAATCAAGCAATTGATACATATAAACCTGAAATAGAGAGTTCTGCCTTTTAATTAGATACACTGTTAAGCAAAGAATGGTTGAAGCAACAGTTGAGAATTACCTTTTTCTTGTTTTGCTGTTCTTACAAGGACAGTTTCTAGAATTGTTTTCAAAACAATAGAAAAGAAAATTTCACTTACTCACTTAATTTAACTTTTGTTAATGTACTTTGCCAAAATTAGCAAACTATGAAAGGAAAGTTTGCCTTTTCAATATATATGTAAGTGGCAAGTAAAAGTTGTTCTTAAATCACATGATCTGATGGAAATAACATGGGATCCAAAAGAGTTCTGAAGGTGTTCAGGAAATGCCAGCCCTAAGTGGATTGCTTTGGTGTACTGATTACATCGAACTGAAAATATTTGAAAAACAACAAATGCGGGACATGCCTTCTCTGCACTCCCTTTACCTTCCTCAAGAGAGACCCTCCGAAAGGAACTTTCAGTACCAGAATGAATGTATCTTTGTGAAGATACCATTTATCCACCATAATATCCAAAGCATAATGAGGAGATTTTGATACACTGCAGATTTAGAACTGAAATGGAAAACAAAAGCTTCAAGATATTGTCTTGTCAGCACAAAGACATTCATCTCCTTCCTAGGAGTTTCATTAGCCAGGGAAAATTGACTCCTCATATCACAGGAGATAAGACTAAGAGTCCATACCACACCAAGACAGACTGTCACAAACTATCATCTATTCTGCTAAGGGTCTGGTCATCTTTCCCAAAAGTCATTTGCTCTCCCCTAAGTTTTCTACATTCTCCCTCCTGCCTTCCCTATAAGCTCCTAAATCTCACTGGGTTTTTTCTTGGTGGTGTTTTGTTTTGTTTTTGCATCCACTTTTCTTTCCTGTGATTCCCCCATGCATGTAATAAATGTGTACACCTTTTCTTCTTTTGACATGCCTGTTATCCATTTATTTCATAGACTCAGTTATCATACCTTCAGAGGGTAGAGGGAAAGTTCTCCCAGTCCTACAGTTCCAAAAGAAAATAGCTTGTAATTGAAAATGCAGAAGTCATATAAACTTTGGACAAAGTTAGCTTCTTATACAATATGTCCAGAAAGAAGAGGTATGTTGCAGACAAAGGGACATTTCCCTGGTCTTAGCTCCTAAGTTTCTCTGAGAAGAAGCAGTTACCAGCAGTTAAACACCTGACTCCCAAATTATAAAAGCCCAAGTGTTGAGGTTAAATCATTAGTTGTCACCTGTGAATCATAAAGTCTGAACTCTTTAAATTACAAACACACATAGAAAGGGGATTCTTATACAGGGATCCATGAGTGGAACTGCAAAGTTTTGTCAAAATCTGTATATATGTTTTCTTTTTAAGGGTCATAGATTTCAATATATGTTAAAAGATATCTGGAGCCAGTAAAGATTAATAATGATTTTCAGTTTTGTGCCGAAGCTGGCTTATCCTGGCCTGTACCAGCTTTTGAGAGCTGATTATTAAATTTTCAAAAATGTTGTGAACTGGTTATCAAATTGCTGGTAGCTTGAAATTGGCCAGGGTGGGAGTATTTAAAACATGGAAATGGGCAAGTTGTACAAATTATGGCTTTTCTCCCTCCAACACACCCCCTCCCGCCCCAGCACACCACTGGCTCATCTTTATTTTCAGGAGAGAAAAAGATGTTTCATATGAATAAAGGTAAATTATACACTTGTTTGTTTTATACTTTTCCACCTCTTAAGCTTAATTGTGTTTTAATAATGTGTAATTGAATACATTAACATTTAGATGTTAGTAAACTAATAACAAATGTTCATTAATTATTTCTCTTGAGGAATACAAATTTTGCACCTGTTGTTGTATAGAATGATTTTTAAAATCTCATTCAATCCCCCAGAAATTTAAGATTTTTTTTCAAGAATTTATATATAAAATTTTTACTTATAAGCAGATAGCTCACAAAAAGTATGGGTTTTTTTTGGATTATAAATAAACTATTCCACTCACCAAACTGCTAAGACATTTTATTTTCTGGTATTTTGAAATGAAAACAAAACACAAGAATGTGATGATGAAGCAAGTGAAAATTAAAAGGGTACAGACTTTAGAAGTATCATAAGCTAAAAATAAAATGAAACAAATCTGTAAAGGAACCAAAAGCCCAGGCAGATATAACACAGTAAATTATGAGAGGCTAAAAAAATGAGGAGGTGACAAACAATAAAGTGAAAATCTCTGATAAAGCCAAAAATATTTGAATGGCAGTCAACAAAATAGAAGAAAAACATGACACTCATGACAAGGCAGAACTATGGAAATGCATCCCCGGGGGTAATACAATAGAGCTGTGAATTAGTGGAGGCGGATCACCAATACTGGGCAACTAAAGCCCGCTAACATAATTCAAAGGATGGAGAAATTCTGTAAAGATAAAAAGTCTGAAATCTATTACGGTATAGTCAAATGAGTGTCATTTCTAATATACACACTTATTTTTCAAGAGTTGATAATATGAAGTAAAAATTTAGTATGCAAAGTTCAAATTTTCCATTTGTTGACCAATTCATTTTTATTAAATATTTTCCAGCAATTAAGCTAAAGTGGTACCAGAACAGAGTAGACATTCTGAGCTTTCACTTTACAAAAGCTACACATAAATCTAGATACTTTTTAAGGGTATAAACAAAGTCAGAGCCTGTGTGATATTTCAATAAACAATTGGAGAAAAATTTTCTTTAAGAATAGATTACATACATATTGACCTCTTTGAGATCCTTATTCTGAGATTCAGTTCAGAATCTGGGGTTTTGTTTTGTTTTGTTTTCAGATGGAGTCTCTCTCTGTCACCAGGCTGGAGTACAGTGCACAATCTGGGCTCACTGCAACCTCCGCCTCCCGGGTCCAAGCGATTCTCCTGCCTCAGCCTCCCGAGTAGCTGGGACTACAGGCACGTGCCACCACACCCAGCTAACTTTTGTATGTTTTTTTAGTGGAGATGGGGTTTCACCATGTTGGCCAGGATGGTCCTGATCTGTTGACCTTGTGATTTCCCTGCCTCGGCCTCCCAAAGTGCTGGGATCACAGGCGTGAGCTACTGCGCCCAGCTCAGAATCTGGGTTTTAACCAGATTTGCCATTATAAAATGAAATGAAACCAAAACCACCAGTCAACATCTGTAGCAGTGTTATTGTTGGGGAGCATGCACATTTGTTTGAGCTTATTTATATATACAGAGCTGTTTAGCTTAATATTTAAATCGAAAATTTTTAGTATTTTTAGAATGTTTTAGATACTCTGATGAATAAATTTTGTGTTAACAAACTACTATTAAAAAAACTTATAGGTTATGTATTTCTGAACACATTGGCAGATGTAAATGACAAAGTTATATTCACACAATCATCAGTTTTTCTTGCACAGAACTGACATTTTGTCAAAAAGTTAAAATCTTTGAAATGTATTTTCTGTCCTCATCTTTCCCCTTTTGAGCCTTTTTTCCCCCTGGGTTGGTTATAAAATGTTCCCTAACTTCAGGCATCTGATTAAGTTTTGGGTTTTCTCCCTTCCTCCCAACTCATATGGATTGGTAATGATCTGATAGAAGACAATTGCCAAAAATCAATGAAATACGATTTAAATTAAACTTCTCTAAGATAATATTCATATTAATCCTTCTTTAATTGCTGAATGAGGAATAATTGTTCATTGACCCTTAAAATCCTAAAACTTAATCAGCTCACTGGAGTGGATGAATGGATATTTGTCCAGATGAGAATGCTAAAGGTCTACTTCAAGGGGTTCATAACAGTAAAAATGTCCTTTTCTTCCATCAGAAGCTTCATCCTGGATCTTTTCATCCTTGTTTTTCTACTAGCTCTCCTTCTCCAAATACACTGACTTGGAACCCCAGTTTCAGTGGTGGACTGCATGGATTTGATTCTAAGCTATGCTATAATGAGAAAGTAGCTCTAACCCTATTCTTATTTTCTTCATCTGTAATATAGAAATCATCATCAGACAATATACAGACAGGGGCCAGTTAGTTCATGATAATAATAGGTGAAAAGGGAGAGTATGTGGGTGTAGACATGGGAAAGTGAGTTTAAATGGTTTCAGGAGTCTGTGGAAATTGTCTTTGGGTGATTCAATGTTCTCAGGGAAGCACAACCAAAAAGACATTGAGGATTTCTGGGAAAGTGTTAGGGATTAGAGACAGGATAAGATACAAAACTAGGTAAATTAGTGAGTGAATAGATGGGAACATATGTAGTATGATTGATTGATAGGCGGCACTGAGATTCTCAGTTTCAAGTGGGATATTTTTCAATTTGCTCCATATAGCTAGTTGCTCAAATATATGTGGGGATTTGGTGGAAATCTGGATCTAACCAGGGTTATTTTCCTGGTTATATTCAGCAAAGTGAAAGAGAAACAAGAAAGTTGAAGTTTCCTGGGAATGGTTGGCCGTGGAATTTAGGCAGGAGAACAGGCAACAGAGTACATCAAGGAGGTAAGGGTCATTGTGAATATGATAAAATAATAGTTTGGAGGTCTCAGAGAGATTGAAAGATTTTATGTCAGGGTATGAATGGGAATGATTAAAGGAGGAGCTCAGAGAATGGGATAAATGAAATTGTGACTACAGAGAAGTTGCTGTTATAAGTAATGACGATGCTTCACTCAGTCCTTCTGGAAGTGTGGTCCCTGTGCTAGCAGCATCAGCATCACCTGGGAACTTACTAGAACTGCATATTCTCAGGTTACACCCCCAGATCTACCAAATCTGAAATTCCAATAGCAGGCCTCAGCAATCTCTTATTTTAACACAACTGTAGGCAATTTTAAGGCACACAGTAGTTAGCACAACTGGTCTAGGGTATGTCCTATTTGGTCTTCCTCCCCAGTTCATGGTACAGAGTTCCTAAAACTTGAAATTTCCTGATAGAGATGAGAGGACTATCCTTTACTAGTCATAAGTTCCTTTTAGCCATACCTGAGTTTATGCTATTGACATGACATGACTGGTGGCTACAGACCCGTATAGCTTCAGGGTGGGTGCTGGACACCAGAAAGATGAAGGCATAACTAGATGGTTGAAACTGTCAGCCCTCTCCTCCGTCACCTCTGAGGTGCTGGGAGGGTGACACAATGATATACCCAGAGGGCATATGGCAGCTTTGTGTCCCTTTTCACCATACCTGGCCCGATGTGTGTCTTCTATTTGACTATTCCTGATTTGTATCAGACAGTAAAAGTAAGCAAAGTGCTTTCGTGGGTTCTGTGAGCCATCTTAGCAAATTATAGAACCTGGGGAAGGAATCCATGGAAGTCCTAATTTATAGCCAGTTGGTCAGGAGTGTGGGAGGCCCACAACTCGTCTCTAATGGTTGTGGGGGGGCAGTCTTGTGGGTCTGAACCCTGAACTTGTGGGATCTGATGCTATCTCCAGATAGATAGTCTCAGGATTGAATTGAATTGTAGGACACCAGTTGGTGTCCTGAGAGTTGAAGAATTGGTTGGGGTGAGACTAAATCCACAAATTTGATCTCAGAAGTTTGAGTAGAAACAATTCTGTTGGAAAACATTATCATTAGATCAAAGGTGTTCGTAGAACTGAGAGATCAAGATGAAAAAGAGTCATCTATGATTACACATTGTTGACATAAACTAGAATTAAGAGAAGAGTATGTCAGAGTTACATTGAGCCAGGGATAAAAATAGTCAATCAGTTGATTGATTAGAATTTAGTAAATGCTATTTTTAAAAACATTAATCTTTACTTAATTATCTCCATTTTGACTTTAAATTTATAACTAAAAAATTGCTATTTTATCTATTTCCCATAAATGGAAATTGAAAAGCAATAGCAAAATGCTTCGACAGAAAATCTGTCCTTTTTATTCTCAAGAGGAAGAATGGCCTTAAGCACAAAGTTAGAAAAACTTTCATAATTTTTTAAGTTGCCATATTTTATAGCTTTGAACAAGTTGAATTGTTAACTAGTCTGCCCAGGGAATGGAGCCCTCTAATATAATTTAGTTACTATTTAGATAAGATCTTTGTTGTTGAAAATCTTAATCTTTTTAATGATCCTGTTTTCAGAGCCTGATATTAATGATTCATGAAACTCATTAAATGTAGTTGTGCATCTGATTTGAAAATCACGAGGGAGATATTCGGTCAGATATGCATAGCAAACCTATGTCACTAGACATATGTCCCTGCTACCCATGTCACAACCTTTATGTCTACTCTTGAATTGAGCTTTTGCTACTTGTTTTATTTTTGAGGTTTAAGAATTATTCATTTATCTGATGGAAAATTGTGTTTCTCTTGTTAGAATAGAGCCCAATTTATCTTTTCTATTTTTCATGGAGACATGAAAGGATGTGCATTTGGAATCAGACAAACCTGAGTTCCACCATGCTTTCTTCCTCTTGCAAGCCATGAAATCCACAGTGGGTTAGTGGACATTACAAAGCCTCTGGTTCCACCTTCTTAAGACGGAAAAAAAAATACTAATTGAAAGAATGAATGTGATAATGAGAAGAAATGGTATCAATAAAGTTTCTGGAACCCAGTAAGTTCTAACAAATGCTAGTTCTTTTCTTTCATTATTCAAAATCTAAATAGAAGCTAGTTGGTAATTCCAAAATAATAGTATGAAGACAAACAAAAAGTTTGTTAACTGACCTTCAACCATTGAGACCTTATCTTATAGGAAGCAAAATTAACAAATATTTTCTCCCTTCTACAACTGTACACCCTCTGAGAAAGACAGACAGTGTTCCAATCAAGACAATGACAGTATTCTGTGCACACATAGGAAGGGAAGAAGAATAAGAGAGAACCTTTAAAAAGACAATTTTAGATAGGCACTCTATTTTTACCAGCAACAACATTTTTTAGAACTTATGGCATACAAAATAGACCTTAAATGGACTCAGCGCTGAGAAATTTTTATAAGGGTGCGTTATTTTCTTCTATGGTAAATCTAGGAACCAATAAAATAGCTTTGATATTTCACTCATTACATTCTTTCCTAACTAAATTATTTACATTATACACTTTGTTGATATGCTATGCTTTTGCATTAATAACTCTCACGTGTCTCATTTGTGAATACGTGAAAACTAGTTGTACGATAAGGAAAATTTAATTTTGAAACATCTTCAAAAACAGTTGCATAATTTAACAAATGTTTATAAATTTTCATCCTTACTCTAAAAGCATAGATATCCTAAAAGTGATTGAAGGTAAAATGATTTCTTTAAAGAACTGGATTTCTCACCATGAGTTATTTTATCTCCATACAAACTGTAGTAGTATTATACAATGGTTAAGAAGAAATTACTTTAAAGTGAGAATAAAGATACAGCTTATTAACACTTCATTTTGTGGACGAGACCTGAAAAATTAAACCTTTCTTCTAGAGACAAGTTGGAGTTAGTTGTGTATATAGAGTGTGAATAGATAGTGTCCATATTTTACTGTCATTATTTAAACAGAAACATGTAATTTGCACTTCAAAAACCTATTACAAATTAGCTGTGTCATTTGGAAGTGTCAAATTTACCTCATTAATTATCAGATAGGTTTTTGGCTCATTGTAATTAGATGTTCCTATAAACCAAAGTTGAAAGACAAAGACAGGGTTTGGAGTCTTTAATTCTTGGTAAAATCAGTAGCTATTTAGGGCTATATTTGCAAAATACTATTTCTACTCAGGCATATTTTTATTTACAAAGCATTTCACAAATGTTGACCACAAAAATATTTCTACCTAGCAGAAATAATTATAGTTACATATAATTGCCTAGGAATATATTAAACATAGGGATTAAAATAACTTTCAAGAACAAGAATAAATGTTATACCAGGCATTTTTGTACCTAGTACTCTATTTCAGTGCGATATTTGTGGCAATTAAACAACATAAATGGCTTGGATATATAGTTAAGATATCAAAGGAAAAATATGCAAAGGCATGATTATTTTATAAATGTGCTGCATATGTAAATTGAGGTACAAAACCTCTAAGTTTAAAATTGTCTTTTTAAAAAAGAAGTCAAAATAGACAAGTGGGCAATGAGTTATGGATACTATTATAGGGTACCCTGATAACGTAGCAACAAGAAGACTTTTGGTACTGAAAATTCCAATTAGCCACGTGCCTCCATTAAGACCATGATTACTGCCAATTTTTACTCGCAAAGGCAGGAGCTAGAGTTATATGGAATCCCATATGTATCTAAACTATAGATTTATCAATTATCACCTAAAACACAACTTGGAGGACACTATCCGGAATTTGTAGGGCTTGGCCTCATTCTGGAGAAACATACACTGGAATAGGCAGTTGGATTTTAAATTCAATCTTAAATCTCTTAAAAATGATGCATTTTTTTCTGAGAGATGAGAAATTGTCCAACTCTCTTGGCTTATTTTAGATTTGATATTATACAGTTCAAACACCATGGAGATTTACTAATCTGAATGAACACATACCAAATTAGTCTTTGCTCCAGTCTCAAAATCTGAGATTAATTCTGGCAGCTGAATAAATTTTCCAGGGTTAGGAGTATGCTTCAATGCTGGTGACCAGTACTACTTTCTGGTAAATTATAGAGGACATGTGCCCTTTCACTGCCTAAACTCACTTTGTAGAACACCATTAAATGAAAATCATTACCAAGCACTTTGGGAGGCTAAGGCGGGCAGATCATTTGAGGTCGGGAGTTTGAGACCAGCCTGGCCAACATGATGAAACCCCGTCTCTACTGAAAATACAAAAACTTATCCAGGCATGGTGGGATGCACCTGTAATCCCAGCTACTTGGGAGGCTGAGGCAGGAGAATCGCCTGAACCCAGGATGTGAAGGTTACAGTGAACAGAAATGTTGCCATTGCACTCCAGCCTGGGCAACAGAGCGAGACTTCATCTCCAAAAAAAGGAAAAAAAAAAGAGAGAGAAAGAAAATTATCAGTGTTCAGTGACTCTTTTTTTTCATGCTGATAAACTATTACACAGAAAAAGAAAATTTTCATGCTGATAAACTATTACACAGAAAAAGAAATGTATACATTATGGACAATTAAAAGGGCTATACAACCTCTCTCATTGTGTGATTCTGGTTTTCTTTCTTTTCCTTTTCTTTTTTCTTTTTTTTTTAAAGACAGGATCTCACTCTGTCACCCAGACTGGAGTGCAGTGGCACTATCTTGGCTCACTGCAACCTCAGCCTCCCGGGTTCAAGCGATTCTCCTGCCTTAGCCTCCTGAGTAGCTAGGACTAAAGGCATTCACCACCACGCCCAGCTAATTTGTGTATTTTTTTTTTATTACAGGTGGGGTTTTGCCATGTTGGCCAGGCTGGTCTCGAACTCCTGACCTCAAATGATCCTTCTGCCTCGGCCTCCCTAAGTGCTGGCATTACAGACATAAGCCACCATGCTTGGCCTGATTCTGTTTTTTAACACAATTCTTATTACTTCTCTTTTAATTTTACAAAGCCATAGGTTTTTAATCTGGGAAACCTTTGAGAAAGCATCCAGATAAATTTATAAATAGAAAAATAAATTCAGATATATAGAATTCAGTTTATGATCTAACTAGTGGGTGGCAACTGAAAAATTTCCAAGTTCCATAAACTGAAGTGAAAGGATCACTTTCCTGAAAATATTACAAAGGCTTGATAATTACCTAGATTGTACTAAAACCTACACAATCTAGTATATTCTATAGCAGCAATTCATAAAGACAGCTTCACTTACCATGTAGAATTTATATGTACATTAAATTTAAGGAATGCATTACTTGTTATTGGAGTAGGATAATAAACTCCCAGCAGAACTGATTTGCATGAATGCCTATTAAACTATCTTCGATGTAGAAATTAAACAATATATTCAGCTATTCAGCCCCAGATGTGTGAGAGACAGAGAAAAATTTCAAGAGTTCGGCACCAAATCCTTTCCTCAATAGGTCTTTGAGTCTCAAGACAGTTTCAACCACACACAGCCTCAGAGTCTTATGGTCCAAACAACATTTGACTGCAGCTCTAAAGTAAGCAAACATTTGAAAATAAACAATCAAAGATCTATGCCTGTAGTTATGGTCAAGGAGGTCCACCTACTGGTGGGTGACCATGGCAAGGATAGGGACTAAGCCAAATGATGGGTTTACCAAAACAGAAACAAGAGAAGCCATTGGAAGCAGAGTCCAGGTTATAACAGGAGCGCAGGCACTTGATGTGGGAACCCTATTTGTCTCATTTAGCAGCTAGAGTTTTAACGTCCTATGAGGCAGAGCTAATGCCCTTCATTATTATTTATTTTTTGTAACTGACTGCATAGTTTAGAACTATGCTTTGAATTTAATATCTGTTGAATAAATGAATTAATAATGATGAAAATCTGTCCACAGGTTATGTGCAGCACTGAAGAGCGACTTCAGCTATTGAGGTGTCTATCAGAAGTCTTACTCTCTAAAAAGCCTCTCGTTAATTGCTGACATAGGTTGCTGACAATTTCACTCCCACAATGTAGGGGAAGCAGGAATGTTATCTGGCCTTTTGGCTCCTCTTCCTTTGCCTTCCACAGCTGTCTCTGCTGGTTCACAGAGGCATATTTTTGTGGCTCTCAGTTCATTTTGCAATTCTGCTAGAATCTCGCTCCATCCTCAATTGTAACCAGCTTGTCCTCCGCCCAACGCTTATTTATGGAGAGACAGATAGCAAAAAGAAATCGCACTCTGGATTACAAAGTGGGAAGACGCACCCCTTGGCCAGAATGCCTGCCTCCTGTGTTCATGATGGATATTTCTAATTGATCTCGGCACTCTTTTCCATTTAGCCCATGTCCCAAATTGGCCCTGAGTTAGGAAGAGGGCTCTAGAGTGGGAAAGGTGTACCCAAAACTTCCCTAATCTGACTATCAAGCCTAAAAAATTAAACTTTCAATTCAACATCCCTTGTTTCTCCAGCTCGGAGTGCCTGATGGTGTGGGAAGCCCCTACTCATAAAAATTCATAGTTGAAGATCGTTGGTAATTTTGCCCAACCTCCTTCTTTTTTTTCATTATACTTTAAGTTCTAGGGTACATGTGCACAACGTGCAGGTTTGTTACATATGTATACATGTGCCATGTTGGGTGCTGCACCCATTAACTCGTCATTTACATTAGGTATATCTCCTAATGCTTTCCCTCCCCTAGCCCCTCACCCCACAACAGGTCATGGCGTGTGATGTTCCCCTTCCTGTGTCCATGTGTTCTCATTGTTCAATTCCCACCTATGAGTGAGAACATGCTGTGTTTGGTTTTTTGTCCTTGCGATAGTTTGCTGAGAATGATGGTTTCCAGCTTCATCCATGTCCCTACAAAGGACATGAACTCATCATTTTTTATGGCTGCATAGTATTCCATGGTGTATATGTGCCACATTTTCTTAATCCAGTCTATCATTGTTGGACATTTGGGTTGGTTCCAAGTCTTTGCTATTGTGAGTAGTACCGCAATAAACTCCTTCTTTCTTTGCCTAGTTACATCTCAATGCAACCTCCTGGCAGGCCAGTCTTAAGCCCAGCAGTCCAACCATGCGTCTAAGCTGAGTTCTCATCAGAGCCAACTTCAATTATAAACAACTGAGACGATGCCAGAGGCCAGAATCCCTGAGAACCCAATTTGCTGTCATCACCGTGGCTGAAACAAGGCACTTGGCATCTAGAAAAGCTGATGTGTAGGAAATTTCCAATAGAGTTCAATTTTTTCTAAGTTTAAAGTGTACAATATCATCAAGGTCAGACGCTCGAGATAAAACTAGGCTTGCGTTTAAATAGAATAATAATATTTGAAGAATAGTAAGAGTGGTGACTACTTTTACATAGGAATGTTTTAAATAAATTGTTTTTTTCTTGTGTCTTTTAAATTTAGTGATTTGTCAATGAGATGCTGACATTTTTAATGAAGCATGCCTTGTAAAATAATAAGTGAATGAAAAATACACAGTAATATTTACATCAACAAAGCTAGAAGAAGGCTGCATGTCTCAAGAGGCTCCATCATCTACCCAGTGGCCACTTGACCAAATTAAGACCCAAATGCCAAAAAGAAAAGTAATTAAAATTTGTGTTGTATGCCTTACAAGACCAAACCTATAAAATGAGGGGAAACTTCACAATTACTTGTAATTTGCTCTGTGGAATTGTAACAGATGGATTATAAATATGGTTCCATGATAAACATCTAAATGTGGTTACTACCTTCTGTGCTTTCTTGGTTCATATTTTTATTGTTTTTTTCTTTATAAACAGATAATTCATTCTTATCTATGGCAATGCAAAATTTTCAGATGTATTGAATATGTCATAGTTTTTTTCTATTGTAGGCGTCTCTAAAAAAGGTACAGAAAACAAACACAGCAAAGTCTGGTGTTGGAAAGGAGAGAGGAATAAAGCTTGTAAAGGAATGAAAATCAGAGCTTTCTGGAGACAAAAATTCTTAGAAGATACAAAAGCTAGTTACTGAATTAGATGAAGGTTCTTTTTCAGTTTTTCCCAGTTGTTCATCTCTTAGAAGGCACGTATTCACAGCAGAAAAGAAAGAAAGGGTTAAAACGAAAATACCTCCGTGTAGTGAGACTGTAATTTCATGAAGGCATTACTGAAGACTCACCTTTTCCAGCATCACTCAGCATGGTATTATGCATGTGTGTAATGTAAAGGAAAGTGAATACTCACTCTTGGATGGGTGATCAAATCATGATTCCAGAATATAATCAGAAGCTGATTCATTACCCTCTTGAGATTTCACAATCTTTCCATCAGGAATTAAAATTCAGAAGAGGGTGAATGCATCTAAACTTCTGAAAGTTAAAAATTAGAGGATGGAGACAAGATGGCCGAATAGGAACAGCTCCAGTCCACAGCTCCCAGCATGAGCAAGGCAGAAGACAGGTGATTTCTGCATTTCCAACCGAGGTACCGGGTTCATCTCACTGGGGAGTGCTGGACAGTGGGTGCAGCAAACCATACATGAGCCGAAGCAGGGCGAGGCATCGCCTCACCTGGGAAGCACAAGGGGTCAGGGAATTCCCTTTCCTAGTCAAAGAAAGGGGTGACAGATGGCACCCAGAAAACCGTGTCACTCCCACCCTAATAATGCGCTTTTCCAACAGGCTTATCAAATGGCACAACAGATTATATCCCGCACCTGGCGTGGAGGGCCCTATGCCCATGGAGCCTTGCTCATTGCTAGCACAGCAGTCTGAGGTCAAACTGCAAGGTGGCAGCGAGGCTGGGGGAGGGGCGCCCGCCATTGCCCAGACTTGAGTAGGTAAACAAAGCGGCCAGGAAGGTCGAACTGGGTGGAGCCCACCACAGCTCAAGGAGGCCTGCCTGCCTCTGTAGGCTCCACCTCTAGGGGCGGGGCACAGACAAACAAAAGACAGCAGTAACCTCTGCAGACTTAAATGTCCCTGTCTGACAACTTTGCAGAGAGTAGTGGTTCTCCCAGCACGCAGCTGGAGATCTGAGAACGGGAAGACTGCCTCCTCAAGGGGGTCCCTGACCCCCGAGTAGCCTAACTGGGAGGCACCCACCCGTAGGGGTGGACTGACACCTCACATGGCCGGGTATTCCTCTGAGACAAAACTTCCAGAGGAACAATCAGGCAGCAGCGTCTGCGATTCACCAATATCCGCTGTTCTGCAGCCTCCACTGCTGATACCCAGGAAAACAGGGTCTGGAGTGGACCTCCAGTAAACTCCAACAGACCTGCAGCTGAGGGTCCTGACTGTTAGAAGGAAAACTAACAAACAGAAAGGACATCCACACCAAAACCCCATCTGTATGTCACCATCATCAAAGACCAAAGTTAGATAAAACCACGAAGATGGAGAAAAAACAGAGGAGAAAAACTGGAAACTCTAAAAATCAGAGCACCTCTCCTCCTCCAAAGAAATGCAGCTCCTCACCAGCAACGGAACAAAGCTGGATGGTGAATGACTTTGACGAGTTCAGAGAGGAAGGCTTCAGAAGATCAAACTACTCCAAGCTAAAGGAGGAAGTTCGAACCAAAGGCAAATAAGTTAAAAACTTTGAAAAAAAAATTAGATGAATGGATAACTAGAATAATCAATGCAGAGAAGTCCTTAAAGGACCTGATGGAGCTGAAAACCACAGCACAAGAACTATGTGACAAATGCACAAGCCGCAGTAACCGATGCGATCAACTGAAAGAAGGGATATCAGCGATGGAAGAAGAAATGAATGAAATGAAGCGTGAAGAGAAGTTTAGAGAAAAAAGAATAAAAAGAGATGAACAAAGCCTCCAAGAAATATGGGACTATGTGAAAAGACCAAATCTACATCTAATTGGTGTACCTGAAAGTGACAGGGAGAATGGAACCAAGTTGGAAAACACTCTGCAGGATATTATCCAGGAGAACTTCCCCAATCTAGCAAGGCAGGCCAACATTCAAATTCAGGAAACACAGAGAACGCCACAAAGATACTCCTTGAGAAGAGCAACTCCAAGACACATAATTGTCAGATTCACCAAAGTTGAAATGAAGGAAAAAATGTTAAGGGCAGCCAGAGAGAAAGGTCAGGTTACCCACAAAGGGAAACCCATCAGACTAACTGCTGATCTCTCAGCAGAAACTCTACAACAGAAGAGAGTGGGGCCAATATTCAACATTCTTAAAGAAAAGAATTTTCAACCCAGAATTTCATATCCGGCCAAACTAAGCTTCAGAAGTGAAGGAGAAATAAAATACTTCATGGAGAAGCAAATGCTGAGAGATTTTGTCACCACCAGGCCTGCCCTAAAAGAGCTCCTGAAGGAAGCACTAAACATGGAAAGGAACAACTGGTACCAGCCACTGCAAAATCATGCCAAATTGTAAAGACCATCCAGGCTAGGAAGAAACTGCATCAACTAATGAGCAAAATAACCAGCTAACATCATAATGACAGCATCAAATTCACACATAACAATACTAACCTTAAATGTAAATGGGCTAAATGCACCAATTAAAAGGCACAGA
Source organism: Gorilla gorilla gorilla (assembly GCF_029281585.2). Lineage (NCBI taxonomy): Eukaryota > Metazoa > Chordata > Mammalia > Primates > Hominidae > Gorilla > Gorilla gorilla. Next base: position 85,886,026 of record NC_086017.1, on the reverse strand, counting down.
CTGGCAAATTGGATAAAGAGTCAAGACCCATCAGTGTGCTGTATTCAGGAAACCCATCTCATGTGCAGAGACACACATAGGCTCAAAATATAAGGATGGAGGAAGATCTACCAAGCAAATGGAAAACAAAACAAGGCAGGGGTTGCAATCCTAGCCTCTGATAAAACAGACTTTAAACCAACAAAGATCAAAAGAGACAAAGAAGGCCATTACATAATGGTAAAGGGATCAATTCAACAAGAAGAGCTAACTATCCTAAATATATATGCACCCAATACAGGAGCACCCAGATTCATAAAGCAAGTCCTGAGTGACATACAAAGAGACTTCGACTCCCACACAATAATAATGGGAGACTTTAACACCCCACTGTCAACATTAGACAGATCAACAAGACAGAAAGTTAACAAGGATACCCAGGAATTGAACTCAGCTCTGCACCAAGTGGACCTAATAGACATCTACAGAACTCTCCACCCCAAATCAACAGAATATACATTTTTTTTCAGCACCACACCACACCTATTCCAAAATTGACCACATAGTTGGTAGTAAAGCACTCCTCAGCAAATGTAAAAGAACAGAAATTATAACAAACTCTCAGACCACAGTGCAATCAAACTAGAACTCAGGATTAAGAAACTCACTCAAAACCTCTCAACTACATAGAAACTGAACAACCTGCTCCTGAATGACTACTGAGTACATAACGAAATGAAGGCAGAAATAAAGATGTTCTTTGAAACCAACGAGAACAAAGATACAACATACAGGAATCTCTGGGACACATTCAAAGCAGTGTGTAGAGGGAAATTTATAGCACTAAATGCCCACAGGAGAAAGGAGGAAAGATCCAAAATTGACACCCTGACATCACAATTAAAAGAACAAGAAAAGCAAGAGCAAACACATTCAAAAGCTATCAGAAGGCAAGAAATAACTAAGATCAGAGCAGAACTGAAGGAAATAGAGACACAAATAACCCTTCAAAAAATCAATGAATCCAGGAGCTGGTTTTTTGAAAAGATCACCAAAATTGACAGACCACTAGCAAGACTAATAAAGAAGAAAAGAGAGAAGAATCAAATAGATGCAATAAAAAATGATAAAGGAGATATCACCACAGATCCCACAGAAATACAAACTACCATCAGAGAATACTATAAACACCTCTACACAAACAAACTAGAAAATCCAGAAGAAATGGATAAATTCCTCGACACATACACCCTCCCAAGACTAAACCAGGAAGAAGTTGAATCTCTGAATAGACCAATAACAAGCTCTGAAATTGAGGCAATAATAGCTTAACAACCAAAAGAAAGTCCAGGACCAGATGGACTCACAGCTGAATTCTACCAGAGGTACAAGGAGGAACTGGTACCATTCCTTCTGAAACTATTCCAATCAACGGAAAAAGAGGGAATCCTCCCTAACTCATTTTATGAAGCCAGCATCATCCTGATACCAAAGCCGGGCAGAGATACAACCAAAAAAGAGAATTTTAGACCAATATCCTTGATGAACACTGATGCAAAAATCCTCAATAAAATACTGGCAAACCGAATCCAGCAAAACATCAAAAAGCTTATCCATTATGATCAAGTGGGCTTTATCCCTGGGATGCAAGGCTGGTTCAACATATGAAAATCAATAAATGTAATCCAGCATATAAACAGAACCAAAGACAAAAACCACATGATTATCTCAATAGATGCAGAAAAGGCCTTTGACAAAATTCAACAACCCTTCATGCTAAAAACTCTCAATAAATTAGGTATTGATAGGACGTATCTCAAAATAATAAGAGCTATCTATGACAAACCCACAGCCAATATCATACTGAATGGGCAAAAACTGAAAGCATTCCCTTTGAAAACTGGCACAAGACAGGGATGCCCTCTCTCACCACTCCTATTCAACATAGTGTTGGAAGTTCTGGCCAGGTCAATCAGGCAGGAGAAGGAAATAAAGGGCATTCAATTAGGAAAAGAGGAAGTCAAATTGTCCCTGTTTGCAGATGACATGATTGTATATCTAGAAAACCCCATTGTCTCAGCCCAAAATCTCCTTAAGCTGATAAGCAACTTCAGCAAAGTCTCAGGATACAAACTCAATGTGCAAAAATCACAAGCATTCTTATACACCAATAACAGACAAACAGAGAGCCAAATCATGAGTGAACTCCCATTCACAATTGCTTCAAAGAGAATAAAATACCTAGGAATCCAACTTACAAGGGACGTGAAGGACCTCTTCAAGGAGAACTACAAACCACTGCTCAATGAAATAAAAGAGGATACAAACAAATGGAAGAACATTCCATGCTCATGGGTAGGAAGAACCAATATCGTGAAAATGGCCATACTGCCCAAGGTAATTTATAGATTCAATGCCATCCCCATCAAGCTACCAATGACTTTCCTCACAGAATTGGAAAAAACTACTTTAAAGTTCATATGGAACCAAAAAAGAGCCAGCATCGCCACGTCAATCCTAAGCCAAAAGAACAAGGCTGGAGGCATCACGCTACCTGACTTCAAACTACACTACAAGGCTACAGGACCCAAAAGAGCATGGTACTGGTACCAAAACAGAGACATAGACAAATGGAACAGAACAGAGCCCTCAGAAATAATGATGCTTATCTACATCCATCTGATCTTTGACAAATCTGACAAAAACAAGCAATGGGGAAAGGATTCCCTATTTAATAAATGGTGCTGGGAAAACTGGCTAGCCATATGTAGAAAGCTGAAACTGGATCCCTTCCTTGCACCTTATACAAAAATTAATTCAAGATGGATTAAAGACTTACATGTTAGACCTAAAACTACAAAATCCCTAGAAGAAAACCTAGGCAATACTATTCAGGACATAGGCATGGGCAAGGACTTCATGTCTAAAACACCAAAAGCAATGGAAACAAAAGCAATGGCAACAAAAGCCAAAACTGACAAATGGGATCTAATTAAACTAAAGAGCTTCTGCACAGCAAAAGAAACTACCATCAGAGTGAACAGGCAACCTACAGAATGGGAGAAAATTTTTGCAAGCTACTCATCTGACAAAGGGCTAATATCCAGAATCTACAATGAACCCAAACAAATTTACAAGAAAAAAACAAACAACCCCATCAACAAGTGGGCGAAGGATATGAACAGACACTTCTCAAAAGAAGACATTTATGCAGCCAAAAAACACATGAAAAATGCTCATCATCACTGGCCATCAGAGAAATGCAAATCAAACCACAATGAGATACCATCTCACACCAGTTAAAATTGTGATTATTAAAAAGTCAGGAAACAATAGGTGCTGGAGAGCATGTGAAGAAATAGGAACACTTTTACACTGTTCATGGGACTGTAAACTAGTTCAACCATTGTGGAAGTTGGTGTGGCGATTCCTCAGGGATCTAGAACTAGAAATACCATTTGACCCAGCCATCCCATTACTGGGTATATACCCAAAGGATTATAAATCATGTTGCTATAAAGACACCTGCACACATATGTTTATTTCAGCACTATTCACAATAGCAAAGACTTGGAACCAACCCAAATGTCCAACAATGATAGACTGAAGAAAATGTGGCACATATGGATGAAGCTGGAAACCATCATTCTCAGCAAACTATCGCAAGGACAAAAAACCAAACACCGCATGTTCTCACTCACAGGTGGGAATTGAACAATGAGAACACATGGATACAGGAAGGGGAACATCACACACTGGGGACTGTTGTGGGGTGGAGGGAGAGGGGAGGGATACCATTAGGAGATATAACTAATGCCAAATGATGAGTATAATGGGTGCAGCACACCAATATGGCACATGTATACATATGTAACAAACCTGCACATTGTGCACATGTACCCTAAAACTTAAAGCATAATAATAAAAAAAAAATTAACAGGAGTCTTTTATACAGATAAGTTTGCTTTGCACCATGATCAGCATTAAAGAGCATCATAGATTTAAACCATATTTACACAGTTAAAACAATATAACCAAATATGCAATATATTATGTAACATTGTACAAGATGCTTTTCAAACATGCAAACTGACCTTTAAAACAATTTTTCATAAAATAACATTTTTAGGTAAAAGAAAAGACCGACATGTGGTTAGGGCAAAATATTACTGTTCAAATTACAAAATCCTGAATGACAAATCACAGGATAGAAAAAATTTATATTGTACCTGGAATTTGAAATCTTCAAATTTATTTAGATATCTATATCTATATGTACTAATAGAGACATATTTAACTAATTATAAGTTTAGAACATTTATATTTTGAAGATGTCATTCTTTAAAAAAATATTAATATTTACAGGATTGCTACAGGTATTTTAATTTTAAACACATATTTTTCACTAATGTGACCAGTATTTATGTCCTATTTCATTAAAGAGACATTTCAAGATTCTTTTAGATTAATTTTTAAAAATTAAGTATCACAAATATTTCTGAAGTACTACCTTTTTAAAAAAAAACCCTTTCCTGGCTTTTCATATAGTTAAACATTTTCCTAATGACTAAAAAGAAAAATAAATTAACAACCATAATTAAATTAGAATTCTACTTTTTATATCAGATGAAATACTATATAAAATGTCCAGAAAATCTAGCGTTAATGAGGCTGTGCACCCTGGACATTTGAGTCCCATCTGTGGGAATGTGAACTAACCCAACCATTCTGAATAATTATTGGCTCTGTGTGTTAACAGGCTAGAGTCCTGAAACAAGGATCTTAATTCTAAAATAAAATTCTATTCCAAGAATATGCCAAGGGTTGATAATCAAGGAAGTTTCAAAGTTATAAAGAAGAACCTTCATCCTAGCATTTTATATGTAATCATCCATATAAACCAGATAGTGTGGAATGAAACTGCAGAAAAACAAAGAGCCAACAGAATATGTTTCTCTTTGTGTACAACTGTAAATGTACACATCTATCCATGTAAAATTTTACATCTCAGGAGGATAGGTACCAACATGTTAACAATGCTATATCTATAAGATAAGAAATTTTACTTTCCTGCAATTTCATACACACACACACACACACACACACACACACTCACACACACACACACAGAGGATATATATGCACACATATATATAAACATACATATTTATATAGATACACATGCACATACATATACGCAGATGGTCACCAACTTATAATGGTTCAATTTATGATTTTTTAACATTATGATGAAGCAAAAGTGATAGCTTTGAATAGAATATAACTATTCTGCTTTTCACTTTCAGTACAATATTCAACAAATTACATAAAATATCCAATACTTTATTATAAAATAGGTTTTGTATTCAATGATTTTGCCCAGCTGTCAGCTGATGTAAGTGTTCTGAGCATATTAAAGGTATGCCAGGCTAAGCTGTGATGTGCAGTATGTTAGGCATATTAAATACATTTTTAACTTACAGTATTTTCAATTTATGATCAGCTTATCAAGACTTAACCCCATTGTACATTGAAAAGCATTTGTATTGCATTAAGCGTGTTATATAATATTTTTAATTGAAATTACTGGCAACTTTTGGAAAAATGAAATGAAATAATGTGCTTTGCTATTGGTTAAAATGTTTTTGGCCAGGGTCAGTGGCTCACGCCTGTAATCCCAGCACTTTGGGAGGCCAAGGCGGGTGCATCACTTGAGGTCAGGAGTTTGAGACCAGCCTGGCAAACATGGTGAAACCCCATCTCTACTAAAAATACAAAAATTATCCGAGTGTGGTGGCATGTGCCTGTAATCCCACTACTTGGGAGGCTGAGGTGGGAGAATTGCTTGAACCAGACAAGCAGAGGTTGCAGTGAGCCAAGATCATGCCATTGCACTCCAGCCTGGGCAACAGAGTAAGACTCTGTCAAAAAAAAAAAAAAAAAAAAAAGAAAGAAAGAAAGAAAAGAAAAAAAGAGTTTTTAGCTTCAAGTAACAGAATAGTCAACTAATTGTAGAAAAAAACAAGGAGCAAATTTTACCAAATCGCACAACAAATAGATGGTATCAGTGGTTAGTTAATTCAACATGATCCACTTCTTTGTGATTCTCTTATCTCTCTAGCTATGTTTTCAAGATGGCTATGGCATTCCCAGCCTTACAACTGAATGTGACAAAATCCAATGGCAGGAAAGAATAAGTGAGGGCATTTTGGAACTTTAAGGAAGAACTTTCAGGATTGGAAAACAGAGATGTCAAATGTCCAGTAACATGGGATAGCCGCTCCTAATCAAGGATTGCTATATGTGCTGAATGACTTTCTAACGTAATGAAGGTGAATAACCTGCTTTGTTTAATTATACAAACCCAAATGTAACTGCCTAAGTGCCAAGTACTTTTGCATGGTTTTAATACGCCATGAATTTTGCAGGAATGAAACTATGTACATGAGAAAAGATGGTAGATTTTTTCATTTAGATACTCATTTCACAGTCTCAATAGAGAAAAGAGAACACACCCAAACTAAGATAATTTAACCTGGGTTTATTTCCAAAGAGACTACTTACGAAAATATCAGGGGAGAAGGGTGAAGGAATCACAGAAATCACACCCCACAATAACTCTGGGTTAGTAGAAGCAGGCAGAGTTCCGGGGAGTAAACTGCCCTGATCACACAAGGAAACACTGATTTTCTTATGAAAAAGATTGGTCAAGGAGACCTAGCAGAGAGGGAGTTTAGGCAATAACCCCCAATCCCATTTCCTCCTTCCCTTTAATCTCATGAACATGCATAGAAGGTAATGAGCAAGGGAACCTATTGAGATATTCAATATGGACCATTCCACTTGGACAAAAGCCAGTAAATAGGGGAGTATAACAGGGGACAAGCGGCAAACAGAAAGTATCTATTACATTTACCAATGCAGATCAATCATGTCAACAATAGAAATGGCAGTTTTGGTATTTGGTTATTCAATGAAACTATATTTGTAGCTTTATATTTACAATGTTTCAAGGTACGGGTGAAGATATGAAAATTTCATCATGTTCTATTGTATTTGATATGTAAATATTCTGGCACAATTATATACATTTTGGATTATATATTGACAGTAAATTATTTCTTCTTTGTTAGCTGCAGCATAACATTAATATTTTCAACAACTTGAATGCATACATTGTGTTCTCACTAATAGTTTAGAATAGTGAATGGGTCTTTGAAGAATTTCTTATGAAGTAGAGGCATTGGGTCAGACAGAGCTGAAACCATTGGCTTAGATTAATCACTATTTATCCTAGGGCTGAAGAGGGCCAAATGAAGACACAAATGTCCAATCCCTCTATGACCTGGGAGTTCTATGAACCAGAGAAATAGAGACTGGTTCTTAAGGAGGTAATAAGTATGCCTTCTATGGTTTATAATAATATGCATTGTCTTAACAATCGAATACTTAAAAGTTAATGCCCTAATAATATGCAAAATTTTTAGTAAGTACTTTGGTCCCTGTGTTCAAGTAGTTGGCAATCAAATTGCTGAAGTATGTAAGTCTTTTGAAGAGCATTAAACAGCAGAGAATGTAAGAAATTTGTCTCTATAATAGTGTGGGCCTTCTGTGTTTCCTAAGGGCACATTCATATGATCTAATAACTGAGCAGAGAGAAGCCTAAAGGACAGTTTATGGTTTCATTTGTTTGTTTTTGCTAATTAACATACATTTCTAGATTAAAAGTCAACTATCCTTTCCTCAGGAGTTGACTACAGGAGAAGATAGCAAAGAGGCAAGGAAAATTACAGCAGCTCAACAGCTTTACCCTGGAAATATCTGTATTGTGTCCCGCTATAGCCTACCTTTATCAGTCAGATAACAATGTCAAAGAGGCAAGCTTGGCACCATTGCTCTTAGTGAATCCCTGCTGCCAGCCTTTTATCCTAAGTGCTCTCAAAAGACCCATTTAATGGACCTTCCTGAAATTGTGCTCAGGATCAATATAGGATTCATTGATACAGCAATTTTGGAACTCACCATCTGCTTATTTATTAAACCTGGGATAGTTGCCCAACTTCTATCATCTGAAATCATCTCCATGACTTTCAAAATTACCAACATTGGTTCCAACATCATTCCTAGAAAACATTTCAGTGGAGTATACTTATCTGACATTTGACTGTATTTATAGCAGTAAGAGTCTATGATGATTCCTCCCAAAATAATCCCACAATTACCCATTTTGGGTCACCTTTGAGGGTCTTATCCTTATTATCAGAGATCTGTTCTATACATTTGAGTCTTAGAAACAATTACTAGTTTCTCTCTGAATTTAACTGAAATTCCTTACTTTTATTCAGCCTATTACCCAAATTACATAATGTATTGAAGGCTAAAAACTGTCCAAATTTCTGACTACATTTAGTTAAAAATGGGAATATGACTTTTTCTTTTTCTAACTTGGCAAAGATTATGTTTTTTTCATGAAGAAATATAGGCATATTTAAACACTCAGGATCTGAGAATTTGAAATACATGAAACTTAGCAAGTGGTCTTTAAGTAGTTTTCATTTCTAAATTATAGTACATACCATTGAATGCTACAGAAGAAAAGACAACGGGAGATTACTCATAAACATTGCCTTTATGATATCCTTCCAAAGAAAACAAAGTGTCCCTGTGCTTGGACTCATAGAGCAGAAATGCTTACCTTGCTTTGATGTCACTAACAAACACTTGTGCCTAGTCATTGAATTCTAATGCATTTAAGCCATCTTGAGAGTAGAGCCCCTAGGGAAAACTACAAATGGAAAATTCATTGATTTTTGATTTTGCTTTCCTATGGATTAAATTTAACACTTTCTTATAAATCTCTCCCTTTGCAGACCATATGTGATAAATAGTTATCCAACTTTCTAGATGTCCACCCAGAGCTGCTTCCATATGAAGAGGTGGAAATGGATTCCATGCATGATACTGGTTAGGCTCGGGCACTGTTTTTTTAAAGGAGATTTTTAAGAATTTGTTTGTTTTCCTTGTACTCATAGCCATAATATTGTGTTGCTAACTGCCCTCTGGGAACAAAGTCATACCAATCACAAATACATTGTCTAAAGCAGGAGGCTTATTACTCTGCTGTGAATTCCATCTCCTATTATGTTTTAAAGATGCTACAAACTTGAGACATTACTATGTAGATGACATTCCCAGCAAATCCCCAAATAACACTTAATGAGATTTCAAATACCAGGATTATGAAACAGTAAAAGATATAAGGAAATAAAGAAAAGCACAGTATATGTGTAGAAGGCATTAAAACACAAATTTTATAATTATGAAAGCAATTATAACTATTTTATAATTATGAAAGCAATAAGAACAAGTTTTATTCTAAATAGCAATTAAATCAGAACTACCACACAGGGAATAAAAGTGAATATTAAACCATTGTACCAACAATAACAGAGCCCTTTTTCTGCTGCGTGATGGAATTTAGTGTTTACTAAGGAAGAGAAAAATGCAAGATATCTTAAATTTGGTACTTTCCAACAAATTTAAGAAATGTGTACACACTTGAGGAGGCTTAAGTCTCTGACTAAAACACTGGGAAAGAAAAGCAGTGAAAAGAAAAATAACTATCACTCAACAATAACAACATTTATTACTATTATATTAATATTAAACACACTATTAAGCAACAACATTTCAGTTACTCACTGAGCCCCAAGTCATTTTTCATGAACCATTCATGACACTGATAACCTATTGAAAAATGACTGAAAACAAAAAAGCTTATTGCTTTCCAAGTCCTTTTAAAGCCTTCTCATGTGTCATTTCTTATAATCCTTATAACGAATCTATGAGGTATATACTGACTTTATCTCTGTACAGAAAGGAAACTGAGTCATATTCAGAATAAGTTGCAGAGTTCCCCAGATAATCAGTGTCATAGGTGAAATTTGATGTCACAGTCTAGTCAAGTATAATTTAGGGAAGCAGTACAAATGACGGTTGAAAGCACAGGCTCTGGGGTAAATAGCCTGAAGTCAAAATCTAGTTCATATCCTTAGTGGCTGTGTGATCTTGGGAAATTTCCCTTAACTCTCTGTGTCTTGGTTTTATAGTTTCATCCATTTTTGCCTCTCATATGAGCTGGTGAGCATCACACTAGTTTATGCTTCTAGGAAACTTAAAACAGTACCTGGATCTTGATAAATATTAACCATTTTGTTTCATTTTCTTCACCTCGAGTATTTCATGGCCAGATGGAAATCAATGTCAATATGAAAAAATGTTCATAATTCAACAGGAAGAAACAGAAAACCATATAAACAACTCTGTTTTACTGGCAAGTGTATTTGGAAGCTATGTTAAATTGAGAAGAGGAAGGGAAAGCCTCTAAGGGCATCGATTAATCAATGACCGAAAGCTGATGAGATTATCTGGAATTTTTTTGGAGACTCTGAGACTTAAAATTTTGACACAGATAAGGAGATGAATTTAGTAGTGTAGAAGAGACATTTTCTGAAGTCAGCAGAGAAAGGAGAGACAAATATGGTAAGGGGAAAATGGTATTAAGTAATAATATCTATGAAGTGCTTTCTAAAGTATAACACAAGTAAATTCTGTTAAATGTAAACTATCATGATTATATCATTACTGTCTGACTGATACAACTATATCCACCACAGTTAACCACATAAGATCAAGTTTCCTATACCTTAGAGAATACCAGTAACCTACAGTTCAGAGACAGCATAAATATCTATCCACAGCTGAGCAGACACATACAGCTAGCTACCAGATGAAATGGGCTATATCTTCAAATACTATTGTTTTCCATTTTTTAATTGTGGCAAAATACACTCAACAATTTGCATCTTAACCACTGTTAAGTATACAATTCAGTGTTATTAAATGTATTCACAATGTTGTGCAAGCATCATCACAACCCATCTCCATAATTCTTTTTGTCTTGTAAAATGGAAATCCTGTACCCATTAAACAGTGACTCCCCATTCCCCGCCCTCCCAGGGCAACTACAGCTTTACTTTCTGTCTTGATGAATCATACAATATCAAATGCAATTTTTAAGATATTTAAAGTCTTTTAGAGGGGGAGCCAAGATGGCCGAATAGGAACAGCTCCAGTCTACAGCTCCCAGCATCAGCAATGCAGAAGACGGGTGATTTCTGCATTTCCATCTGAGGTACCAGGTTCATCTTACTAGGGAGTGCCAGACAGTGGGCGCAGGTCAGTGGGTGCAGCACACTGTGTGTGAGCCAAAGCAGGGCGAGGCACTGCCTCACTCGGGAAGCGCAAGGGGTCAGGGAGTTCTCTTTCCTAGTCAAAGAAAAGGGTGAAAGGCAGCACCTGGAAAACTGGGCCACTCCCACCTGAATACTGCGCTTTTCCAATGGGCTTAAAAAACAGCACACCAGGAGATTATATCCCGCACATGGCTCAGAGGGTCCTACGCCCACAGAGTCTCGCTGATTGCTAGCACAGCAGTCTGGGATCAAACTGCAAGGCAGCAGCGAGGCTGGAGGAGGGGCGCCCACCATTGCCCAGGCTTCCTTAGGTAAAAAAAGCAGCCAGGAATCTCGAACTGGGTGGAGCCCACCACATCTCAAGGAGGCCTGCCTGCCTCTGTAGGCTCCACCTCTGGGGGCAGGGCACAAACAAAAACACAGCAGTAACCTCTGCAGACTCAAATGTACCTGTCTGACAGCTTTGAAGACAGCAGTGGTTCTCCCAGCACGCAGCTGGAGATCTGAGAATGTGCAGACTGCCTCCTCAAGTGGGTCCCTGACCCCTGACCCCCGAGCAGCCTAACTGGGAGGCACCCCCCAGTAGGGGCAGACTGACACCTCACATGGCCGGGTACTCCTCTGAGACAAAACTTCCAGAGGAATGATCAGACAGCAGCAATCGCGGTTCACGAAAAACCGCTGTTCTGCAGCGACCACTGCTGGTACCCAGGCAAACAGGGTCTGGAGTGGACCTCTAGCAAACTCCAACAGACCTGCAGCTGAGGGTCCTGTCTGTTAGAAGGAAAACTAACAAACAGAAAGGACATCCACACCAAAAACCCATCTGTACATCACCATCATCAAAGACCAAAAGTAGATAAAACCACAAAGATGGGGAAAAAACAGAGCAGAAAAACTGGAAACTCTAAAAATCAGAGTGCCTCTCCTCCTCCAAAGGAATGCAGCTCCTCACCAGCAACGGAACAAAGCTGGATGGAGAATGACTTTGACGAGTTGAGAGAAGAAGGCTTCAGAAGATCAAACTACCCCGAGTTACAGGAGGAAATTCAAACCAAAGGCAAAGAAGTTGAAAACTGTGAAAAAAACTTAGACCAATGCATAACTAGAATAACCAATACAGAGAAGTGCTTAAAGGAGCTGATGGAGCTGAAAACCAAGGCTCGAGAACTACGTGAAGAATGCAGAAGGCTCAGGAGCTGATGTGATCAACTGGAAGAAAGGGTATCAGTGATAGAAGATCAATGAAATGAAGCGAGAAGGGAAGTTTAGAGAAAAAAGAATATAAAGAAATGAACAAAGCCTCCAAGAAATATGGGACTGTGTGAAAAGACCAAATCTATGTCGGATTGGTGTACCTGAAAGTGACAGGGAGAATGGAACCAAGTTGGAAAACACTCTGCAGGATATTATCCAGGAGAACTTCCCCAATCTAGCAAGGCAGGCCAACATTCAAATTCAGGAAATACAGAGAACGCCACAAAGATACTCCTTGAGAAGAGCAACTCCAAGACACATAATTGTCAGATTCATCACAGTTGAAATGAAGGAAAAAATGTTAAGGGCAGCCAGAGAGAAAGGTCGGGTTACCCACAAAGGGAAGCCCATAAGACTAACAGCGGATCTCTCGGCAGAAACTCTACAAGCCAGAAGAGAGTGGGGCCAATATTCAACATTCTTAAAGAAAAGAATTTTCAACCCAGAATTTCATATCCAGCCAAACTAAGCTTCATAAGTGAAGGAGAAATAAAATCCTTTACAGACAAGCAAATGCTGAGAGATTTTGTCACCACCAGGCCTGCCTAAAAGAGCTCCTGAAGGAAGCACTAAACATGGAAAGAAACAACTGGTACCAGCCACTGCAAAATCATGCCAAATTGTAAACACCATCCAAGCTAGGAAGAAACTGCATCAACTAATGAGCAAAATAACCAGCTAACATCATAATGACAGCATCAAATTCACACATAACAATATTAACTTTAAATGTAAATGGGCTAAATGCACCAATTAAAAGACACAGACTGGCAAATTGGATAAAGAGTCAAGACCCATCAGTGAGCTGTATTCAGGAAACCCATCTCACGTGCAGAGACACACATAGGCTCAAAATATAAGGATGGAGGAAGATCTACCAAGCAAATGGAAAACAAAACAAGGCAGGGGTTGCAATCCTAGCCTCTGATAAAACAGACTTTAAACCAACAAAGATCAAAAGAGACAAAGAAGGCCATTACATAATGGTAAAGGGATCAATTCAACAAGAAGAGCTAACTATCCTAAATATATATGCACCCAATACAGGAGCACCCAGATTCATAAAGCAAGTCCTGAGTGACATACAAAGAGACTTCGACTCCCACACAATAATAATGGGAGACTTTAACACCCCACTGTCAACATTAGACAGATCAACAAGACAGAAAGTTAACAAGGATACCCAGGAATTGAACTCAGCTCTGCACCAAGTGGACCTAATAGACATCTACAGAACTCTCCACCCCAAATCAACAGAATATACATTTTTTTTCAGCACCACACCACACCTATTCCAAAATTGACCACATAGTTGGTAGTAAAGCACTCCTCAGCAAATGTAAAAGAACAGAAATTATAACAAACTCTCAGACCACAGTGCAATCAAACTAGAACTCAGGATTAAGAAACTCACTCAAAACCTCTCAACTACATAGAAACTGAACAACCTGCTCCTGAATGACTACTGAGTACATAACGAAATGAAGGCAGAAATAAAGATGTTCTTTGAAACCAACGAGAACAAAGATACAACATACAGGAATCTCTGGGACACATTCAAAGCAGTGTGTAGAGGGAAATTTATAGCACTAAATGCCCACAGGAGAAAGGAGGAAAGATCCAAAATTGACACCCTGACATCACAATTAAAAGAACTAGAAAAGCAAGAGCAAACACATTCAAAAGCTATCAGAAGGCAAGAAATAACTAAAATCAGAGCAGAACTGAAGGAAATAGAGACACAAATAACCCTTCAAAAAATTAATGAATCCAGGAGCTGGTTTTTTGAAAGGATCAACAAAATTGATAGACCGCTAGCAAGACTAATAAAGAGGAAAAGAGAGAAGAATGAAATAGATGCAATAAAAAATGATAAAGGGGATATCACCACAGATCCCACAGAAATACAAACTACCATCAGAGAATACTACAAACACCTCTACACAAATAAACTAGAAAATCTAGAAGAAATGGATAAATTCCTCGACACATACACCCTCCCAAGACTAAACCAGGAAGAAGTTGAATCTCTGAACAGAACAATAACAGGCTTTGAAATTGTGGCAATAATCAATGGCTTACCAACCAAAAAGTGTCCAGGACCAGATGGACTCACAGCTGAATTCTACCAGAGGTACAAGGAGGAACTGGTACCATTCCTTCTGAAACTATTCCAATCAACGGAAAAAGAGGGAATCCTCCCTAACTCATTTTATGAAGCCAGCATCATCCTGATACCAAAGCTGGGCAGAGGCACAACAAAAAAAGAGAATTTTAGACCAATATCCTTGATGAACATTGATGCAAAAATCCTCAGTAAAATTCTGGCAAACCGAATCCAGCAGCACATCAAAAAGCTTATCCACCATGATCAAGTGGGCTTCATCCCTGGGATGCAAAGCTGGTTCAATATATGCAAATCAATAAATGTAATCCAGCATATAAACAGAACCAAAGACAAAAACCACATGATTATCTCAAAAGATGCAGAAAAGGCCTTTTACAAAATTCAACAACTCTTCATGCTAAAAACTCTCAATAAATTAGGTATCGATGGGACGTATCTCAAAATAATAAGAGCTATCTATGACAAACCCACAGCCAATATACTGAATGGGCAAAAACTGGAAGCATTCCCTTTGAAAACTGGCACAAGACAGGGATGCCCTCTCTCACCACTCCTATTCAACATAGTGTTGGAAGTTCTGGCCAGGGTAATCAGGCAGGACAAGGAAATAAAGGGTATTCAATTACGAAAAGACGAAGTCAAATTGTCCCTGTTTGCAGATGACATGATTGTATATCTAGAAAACCCCATCATCTCAGCCCAAAATCTCCTTAAGCTGATAAGCAACTTCAGCAAAGTCTCAGGATATAAAATCAATGTACAAAAATTACAAGCATTCTTATACACCAATAACAGACAAACAGAGAGCCAAATCATGAGTGAACTCCCATTCACAATTGCTTCAAAGAGAATAAAATACCTAGGAATCCAACTTACAAGGGACGTGAAGGACCTCTTCAAGGAGAACTACAAAGCACTGCTCAGTGAAATAAAAGAGGACACAAAGAAATGGAAGAACATTCCATGCTCATGGATAGGAAGACTCAATATCGTGAAAATGGCCATACTGCCCAAGGTAATTTATAGATTCAATGCCATCCCCATCAAGCTACCAATGACTTTCTTCACAGAATTGGAAAAAAACTACTTTAAAGTTCGTATGGAACCAAAAAAGAGCCTGCATCACCACGTCAATCCTAAGCCAAAAGAACAAAGCTGGAGGCATCACGCTACCTGACTTCAAACTATACTACAAGGCTACAGTAACCAAAACAGCATGGTACTGGTACCAAAACAGAGATATAGACCAATGGAACAGAACAGAGCCCTCAGAAATAACGCCACATATCTACACCTATCTAATCTTTGAAAAACCTGAGAAAAACAAGCAATGGGGAAACGATTCCGTATTTAATAAATGGTGCTGGGAAAACTGGCTAGCCATATGTAGAAATCTGAAACTGGATCCCTTCCTTATACCTTATACGAAAATTAATTCAAGGTGGATTAAAGACTTAAACGGTAGACCAAAAACCATAAAAACTCTAGAAGAAACCCTAGGCATTACCATTCAGGACATAGGCATGGACAAGGACTTCATGTCTAAAACACCAAAAGCAATGGCAACAAAAGCCAAAATTGACAAATGGGATCTAATTAAACTAAAGAGCTTCTGCACAGCAAAAGAAACTACCATCAGAGTGAACAGGCAACCTACAAAATGGGAGAAAATTTTCGCAACCTACTCATCTGACAAAGGGCTAATATCCAGAATCTACAATGAACTCAAACAAATTTACAAGAAAAAAACAAACAACCCCATCAAAATTGGGTGAAGGACATGAACAGACACTTCTCAAAAGACGACATTTATGCAGCCAAAAAACACATAAAAAAATGCTCACCATCACTGGCCATCAGAGAAATGCAAATCAAAACCACAATGAGATACCATCTCACACCAGTTAGAATGGCGATCATTAAAAAGTCAGGAAACAACAGGTGCTGGGGAGGATGTGGAGAAATAGGAACACTTTTACACTGTTGGTGGGACTGTAAACTAGTTCAACCATTGTGGAAGTCAGTGTGGTGATTCCTCAGGGATCTAGAACTAGAAATACCATTTGACCCAGCCATCCCATTACTGGGTATATACCCAAAGGACTATAAATCATGCTGTTATAAAGACACATGCACACGTATGTTTATTGCAGCTCTATTCACAATAACAAAGACTTGGGACCAACCCAAATGTCCAACAATGATAGACTGGATTAAGAAAATGTGGCACATATGCACCTTGGAATACTATGCAGCCATAAAAAATGATGAGTTCATGTCCTTTGTAGGGACAAGGATGAAATTGGAAATCATCATTCTCAGTAAACTATCACAAGAACAGAAAACCAAACACTGCATATTCCCACTCATAGGTGGGAATTGAACAATGAGAACACATGGACACAAGAAGGGTAACATCACGCTCTGGGGACTCTTGTGGGGTGGGGGGTGGGGGGAGGGATAGCATTAGGAGATATACCTAATGCTAAATGACGAGTTAATGGGTGCAGCACACCAGCATGGCACATGTATACATATGTAACTAACCTGCACATTGTGCACATGTACCCTAAAACTTAAAGTATAATAAAAAAAAACCCATACGTTAAAAAAAATTAATAAAATAAAATAAAATAAAATAAAATCTTTTGTCTGGAAGCAAAGTGGAAGTTAATATCAATGGCTATGCCTTCGGTGAGTTCTCAGACCACATTACAACGTAGTTAACGATTTATCTTTTATTACATTCTAGACCCATTCTTTCTTCCTGGCACAAAAATATCTTCTTTGTACATTATGGCATTTACGTCTATCTCCACACCTTTTTGCGTCTCTCATCCACAGATCATCAGCCTCTTGCTCAGTCTTCCATTTAATGACAATTTCTGTTTAGTATACAACAGCCCTTCCCCCTGCAATGCAATTTCTTCACTCTGAAAAGCTCTGACTCTGGCTACTGGTCTCTGTTATGTACTCATTCCTAGAGCCATGTCTTCGAATATTTCTCAGAACTTCTTCACATCTAAAAATCCAGGATTAATTTATTGCTCTCTGACTATATTCTTCTGGTATTTCAAGTATCCTGTATAACTTCTTCATCTGCCCTTGCTTTTCTTCTACATCGAGATATCAAGTTCATGGACTTCCCACTTCATCATTTTAAAAATTTATTTCAAGCCTTTATGAGTCACTACAATATACATATGTTCTCAGGAATTATGGCCTTACAATTTGTATGTGAGAATAGGTCTTCTGTCAGGCATTATGGACATAAGAGTAAATAAATTCTAGCCCCTGCCTACAAGCAGCTAATTCCCAGCCTAAGACAGATTGCAAGCAAATAATATGCAGAGTGGTAAGTCTAAGGAAACTGATTAGGATATACCTAATTCAAGCTGGGAATATCAGAAGAAAAACTTTTTGAAAGTCATGAGACATGAGCTGTGCCTAAAAGAATAAAAAATATAGAGAGAAATAAGAAGAAATAAATTAGGGAATGAGATGACTATACTAGTAGAAAAAGGAAATCTCTTCAGGTCAAGGGAGCTTAGAGATGAAACAGGGTATGAGAGTATATAGGGAGGCTCATTAACTCAGTGAGGTTTGAGAAAACAGGTTGAAAGGAGAAATAGGGGAGAAAGTTACAAAGGGAATCAAACGTGTTAGTAGTTGAGGGAAAAGCAAATATTGAATACGACCCACAGATCTTGGATAACCCAGCGTTTGGTAGCAGCTTACATGAAAGGTTGTGACAAAATAACCAGAGATATACGGAGAAAATAACTGAGTGTTATATTTCCTCTCAGTAGAAACCTAAAAAATAACGTGTAATCACAGCCTGATCTTTTAACTGACCTCCACTTATCTTGCTGCCTGGATTGGCATACATATTCCTCTGCCTGAAAAACTGCTCAACACTTTTGAAAGGTTGTTTCTCACCATTACACCCGGCATTTCTGCTAACAACAGCTGAGTTGTAAGGGGCCCTCCAGGAGGCCTAGGTTGTTCTCCTTATCATATACATTATTTTCATTTATCAGTTTACCCAGAGCATCTAATGAAATACTATGGACACCAATAACATGAATACAAAGATAGCTATAGACACTAAAAATTAAATTGATGTCTCTTGAAAGGCTGTCATGTCTTAGATGCTAAATTTGGAGTATGTGTTTCTAATAAATAAATAGCTTGCTTTAATCATCCTTATTTATGAATGTAATATAGGGGAGCATCTTTGATTTTGCCCTTAATCTTAAAAAACAATTAGCCGGGCGTGGTGGCAGGCACCTGTAGTCCCAGCTACTCAGGAGGCTGAGGCAGGAGAATGGTGTGAACCTGGGAGGCAGAGCTTGCAGTAAGCCAAAATTGCACCACTGCACTCCAGCCTGGGTGACCGTGTGAGACTCTGTCTCAAAAAAAAAAAAAAAGATCATACAAGGAGTAAATGATAATTTACCATAAAACACAACTTTAGCCTAAAACACAGTTCATAGGACTCAAACTTTGTTATTTTATGGGATTATAGTAACCAGTTAATATTCAAAATTTACCATTTCAAAAGAAGAAATATTGGTCTGGGAAAATTGCCATTGCTTGTACAGAAGAATGGAGGAATCTTTTTGAGCACAACAATTCTAATGATATTCCTCATCACTGGTTCCAAAACCAAGCCCATGGAAGGCCTGCATAGGGATAATGTGGAGAACATGCAAAAGAAATACACATCACCAGCTCCTCAACCCGGAGCTCCAAGGGAATGGCCAAGGAAGCTGTATTGTCCTAAGAAATTTGAGACTGTTTTGACTTACATTAAATCCTGCTCCATCATATGTATGTATACACACACACACAGACACACATACAGACAGTGTTGTCAGTGAAGCCTCTAACAATGCATCTTGACTGGACAGATTTGACAATTAAAATGGCTGGAAGAAAATAGGGCTTCATAAGTGGCACTTACTATTCACATTACACATTAAATGGACATCTCCTAAATTAAATCTTGTCTATGACAAAAAGGCAGAAAATCATGACCCAAGGCTAGTTTATAACTGCAGAAGTGTTCAAGACAGACCAATGCTTGCTATGTTTAGGAACTGACAAGAAAGTACAGGTCTTTATAATCTACCATTTTGCCTCATTTGATACCAGGTGACCTTCATAACGCAGGCAATAGAGAATTGCAAGATTTGTCAGAGATTTCAGGTCTTTGGAAAGCTATCCTCTTTCACAAGAACAGCCATGGAAACAGGAAGAAAGTCAGTTCTCACTTAAGGTAATCAGAATTTACAAATATTCCTTTCTTCATTGAAATCTCAATAGGCACTTCAATATTATCTTTAATTAATTCTTTTTTTACAATCATGCATCACATAACATTTTGGTCAAGGATGGTGCACATATATGACAGTGGTGCAATGAAATCATAACACTATTTTTACTGTACCTCTTGTATGTTTAGACATGTATAGATACACTTACTGTATAGATATAAGTAAGCATGGATACACTTAACTGTTGTGTTACAATTGCCTACAGTATTCAGTACAGTAACATGCTGCACAGGTTTGTAGCCTAGGAGGAATAGGCTATACCACATAACCTAGGTATGTAATCAGCTATAGCATCTAGGTTTGTGTAAGTAAACTCTGCCATGTTCATACAATAATAAAATTGTCCAGGAATGCATTTCTCAGACATACCCCTGTCATTAAGTGACACATGACTGTATTAGTTAACACTGTGGGAACTTCATGGGAAATGGACTCTGCAGCTCCATCATAAATAGAAACTGTTTATGTCAAAAAACACATAAAAGCATAGTTGCAAGATTACAGGTCCTTCCAGATATTTCATTTAGTATCTCCACAGATCACTAACTGCCCGAATAGCATTCTTGAGTCTCCACTGCCTCACATTTGATTTCAGGTCATTCCATCAATTGTCAAAGACGCATCCAACATTAACTTTCCAACTACTGGTTTGGATTGTGTCAACATTGTTATCCTGGGCCATGACAACACAAAAGGCTAACTCAGTGAGGTAAAATAGACACTGATCAGTGAGATTTTGCTGACTGGTGGTACCATTTTTTACCAAGATCAAGGGTATTCATACCTTCAGGCATCTAGATAACATTGAAAAGGGCAGGTTCATAGATAAAAAGGCAATGAGGAAGGGTTATTGCAGTATACATGAGCTACTGTGTCTCCTGTTTAACCTGAGTCTGAAGAGATTCAAAGTACAGGTGCCATACATGCCTCTTTAATAGTTCCATGTCGATTGATTTTCTGGGCTACACTTCCCAGCATTCAAATTGCTAAATGCATATAAATTACTACTGAATATTTATAACCTGGATTTGTGCTTTTGAGTGACCTTATCTATAGTTATGTGTTTCAGTGATCTAACTTGGAGTGGACTCCAAACTTCGATAAAGACCCTGCTTATTCCTTGAGTATTGCTACACTGACAACTGATTTAGTGAATGCCACTGTGAAAATAATAAACCTCTTGGTGAATACATTTAGACATGTCTTGTAACCTGTACATATCTTAACCAGGGATGTTACTTGGTCTTTCTATGTACAGGAGTGTGTGGAGATAGAAAAACATACAGGATTGTAATTGTTGCCTGTGAGACTAATAGAAAATTCAAGCTAGTGAAGTATGTTTATGCATGGCACACTTCTCACCAGCAATTTTAGGAAGTTCTACCCACAACCCATATGTCTTTTGATATGTGGGTTACCTTGGAGAGAGAAAAAGAAACTCTGAACACAAGCATGAAATACGTTAGAATTTTATCTAGAGTTGGACTTCTCCCAAAGCTTTTGTATAAACTTGCTTGAGGAGCAACTGTTGTCCACTGGTACCTTCACTGTACAATCCACACACAACCAAACTTCACAGCTGGAGACCTAAATTTGCACTTTGGTAAAGTTGAATGAAAAATGTTGTCTTTTAAGCTTATGCTCTCTTATGAAAGCTGTTATTAGATTAATTTTAGTCCAAGATATGCCAGTTAGGAAACAACTTCCAATTTAATTTCACCAGCCCCCTGTGGGTGGACTAATTAGTCATACATCACACTTACTGTGGTGGTGAAATGCCTCAAAGGAAGGTCTCCAGAGTGTTGCTCTACCTAGAAGGACATGAATGAAGAGACATAAAAATCATTCATTAAGAAGGAAGAAGATTTTCCTTGCCTAGATTTTCACTTGTAGGATCCAATTAATTTTATCACTTAATATTTTGTCGTGCTGGGCATTCATTTTACAAATTTGTAAGGTGAGTAGAAATGTAAACTTTCGGAAATCGAACTATAAATGTTCTGTAGACGTTGACAGAAATAGCTATTTGGAGCTGTGCTTTTGCCAACTAGACACTCTGAGAAAATCTGTGAGAGGATATTTTCCGGAAGTCATTGAACGCCCTAAAAATCAAGTTTATTGCTTTTACCATAAATATAAATTATTTATTATCAACCACTTTCAATATTCTAATAAGTAACCTTTATTGTTTATTTCATTGGCATGATCTACATAGACACATGATTTATCTTCTTTTGCGATACATTCAGAAAATTTGCTGCCTGGAAAAGCCATGTTTTGGAATTACCACCTGTTTGATGATTTTTTTTTTATACTTTAAGTTTTAGGGTACATGTGCACAACGTGCAGTTTAGTTACATATGTATACATGCGCCATGTTGGTGTGCTGCACCCATTAACTCGTCATTTGGCATTAGGTATATCTCCTAATGCTATCCCTCCCCCCTCCCCCCACCCCACAACAGTCCCCAGTGTGTGATGTTCCCCTTCCTGTGTCCATGTGTTCTCATTGTTCAATTCCCACCTATGAGTGAGAACATGCGGTGTTTCATTTCCACTTAAGTATCTATCTCTATATGTCCTTTATTTTCACTTCCATCCTAGCTGTATCCCTTGTCTCCTTCATTTGTCTTGGGATAAGTGTCCTATAACATTATATATTTCTGGAAACCCTTCAGTATAAAGTTTTTACACGTAAAAAAAAGTATGTTTCAGCAAACTTTTTGTTCACAGATTATCTTTGCCTACTTGCCTATTAGACAATTTTTGTAGGCTCCATATGCTATTAATTTATATTCACTTTTAGAAGAATTTTCATCAAAAGCAAACGTCTTATGTAAATTGATTATATGCTATTTGTATTTCTATGTATATATACACATAGAGCCACATGCATATATGTAACTCCGGAGGCCTGCCTGGACTGTTTAATAACTGTATTGAACAAGAGCAAGAAAAAGCTGTTCAAATTTCAAACAACAAGTTGAACTGAAGAGCTCACATCTTTGAATAAAACAGACACTAGCAGCCTTTAAAAATTAAACATTTCTACTGTTTTAAAAAATTATAGCCATCATAGTATGAGGAAAAAATGTAATAATCCTTTTTAATTCTTGCCATTTTATTAACCACAGAGTCCTTACACCCTAACTTCATTGGTACCCCTTTCAGATTAAACAGAACACTTAATTTAAAATTCTGATAAATAAATTAATTACACCTTTTACTTGAGGTACTCTTTCACCTTTCAAGAAATATTTTGAGAATTCATTAGCTAAATATTGCTATAATGCAGGCTAGTAATAAATGGAAATAATGAGTTCATTGTAAAGTTTAAATTAATGATGGTATAATCTGGAATTTTTGTTAACCTAGAATACATAATTAGCTCTAGAGGTGAAATGAAAGACAAAATCACTTCACATATTAGTAAAAAACAAATAATATAACTTTATAAGCTACTGCTGTTCTTTTGCTATTAAGAACTAATGACATCTGTAATTAGGGAACATTATGGAAAGGTTAAAGATGAGAATACATGCAGTCTATCTACAGGAAACCTAAACTGCTTAGGTTAATGAAATGTCTGCGAAAGTCATATTAATTAGCAGGTTCACAGGAAACTAACATTTATTGTATAAATTCCATGGTAAAATGTATTAGGGCTCCATGCACACAACTATGCACCATCTACGTTACCACAAAGTGCTTACTTCTGTCTGTCTTTATTCATTTCTCTCCTAATGGTCTGTATGTTATTATTACATAGTTCTAAAAAATCTTCCACGAGGCAGAAATTTCATTTAATGATATAGCTTTGAAAATAATGAAAAACAGTAGAAACTTTGTATTTTTTTTATGAAGCAGAATTGTTGAATTTTCAAAGTTTCATTTATGTAATGTTACAAGATGACAAACATATTTAATTCCCTCTTGTTATTTTTGTCTAACATCAACCAAAGCCATTTCTTTCATTTGAAGGTGAAAACTGCTCATCAAAATCCAGTTTAAGCTGAGAAACAAAGAACTAAATTTTGCATGAGAGATTATACACTGTGTAAGTATAAAACAGAACCAGAAACAATGGTGGATTAGCAATTTTTAAAAAGACAAAAGCAGGTTATCATCAAATCAATTGTTACCAACACACCAATCCCACCTCCAGGCCAGAAAATTAGCCACTTACCCACAGGAAAACAATGATTGAAGACAAAGTTCACCAGTGAAAATTGGTTATTTTTTTTCCACCCTTGCATCAACTAAAATGATATCTACAGTTCCTCTTAACACTTTTCTTACTTTCAAATATGTGGGTATGCTTAATTAGCTGAGGCCATGTTTCATATGCACATCTGGCTACAAGGGAAACTGGGAATGTGAGCCCTGATCCTAATGTTTGTAGAGTATTTAGAAATTTGAGAATTCCCTCCAAATAAAGAGTTTTTTAAAACATTTTTAGACAGAAAGTTTGGATTACAAAATGTGGTAGTAGCTCATGTCTAACTCAAACGCAGGGAAAAAAACTTTAAACTCTAAAAAAAATTAAATACACATTCGATGGTAATGAGAAACAGAAAACAGGCAGAAATACTAGAATATTCAACCACTGATGAGGTATTTGACCATTGAATAAAGAAAATTGCAATGATTTAAATTTGCTTCAGTGCAACTTCATACCTGATGACACCCCCTGGTCTGTGCAAAATTAGATGTCTGCGAGTAAAGCGGTGAGTTTTACTAGCTTGAGGAATAAGAGCACAGAGTTCCAGGCTGACAGAAAAGAAGAACTGGGAAATTTGTGTGACATGGGAGGAAATCTCACACAACTGGAAGTCACAGAGGAGAATGTCACAGAGTAAAAATCTAAAATCAGCACTTAAACTTCATTCAGATATATCACGGCCGCTACATTTCACATTCATAAAAAGAGACTCCATAGAATCCAGCAGAAAACAACAGCTAAATTGCTAGTACAGAGCAGAGATTTCAACCATTGCGTATAGCTCAGGAGTGAAAGTTTGGTGTTTGACTACAGAAAGAAAACTGTAACATGAAAGAAATTAAAGATATCTATACTGTTAAAAAAAAAAAAAAGAAAGAAAGAAGACTAATGTTAGAAAAGAGTCACTCTTCAAAGGAAAATAAAAGAACCTATCTCTACAAAATATCATCCACACAATCTAACATATAATTTAACCTGCCTAGACATAGAACCAGGAAAATATGACGCATAAGAAAAAAAGTAAACAATGGATTAAGACATTGAAATGGTCCACATGCTGGGATTAGAAGATAAGAAACTTAAAATAAGCTATTATAAGCATGTTCAAGGATTTAAAGAATAGATGGTCATAAGAGGGAATATATGGAGAATCTCAACAGAGAAGTAAAAATGATAAAGAAATAATAGGACAAATTTTAGAACTGAGAGACAGAATATCTTACATAAAAATGTCATTGTATGCACATACCAGTAAATTAAAGATGGCAGAAAAAACTATCAGTGCACTTAAAAACAGATCAAGAACAATTTCCCAATACAGTTAAGAATACAGAAGAAGAAAAATAATAAAAATAGGGCCAGCCTAGCACTAATATAATTGGAGTCCTAGAAAGAGTAGAGAAGAAGAAAATGAGACAGAAAAAGCTATTTGAAAAAGTAAAGACCAAAAGTTTTCCTAACTGTCAGCATATATCAACTTACAGGTTTAAGAAACTCAAAGAACAGAATAAAAATAAAGACAACCAAATGTAGACATACCATAGTCAAACCACTGGGCTAAAAAAGAGTAAATCTTGAAAGTAGCTAAAGGGAGGGAGAAAATAATTTACATACATGGAAACAAATAGACAGATGACCTGTCATCAGAAATGACAGTTTAAAAAGCAATGAAACTACATCTTCAAAATAAAAAAAAAAAAACCTGTCAACTCCAAATTCTATAACTAGAAAAAGTCATTGTCGAGAAAATAAAGATTTATTCAGATAAAAGAAAGCTTCGAATATTTGTCATTAGCAGACCTAAATACAAGAAATGCAAACGGAAATGTTTTAGGCTAAAGAAAGATAACAACAGATGGAAATTAGGACCTACAGGAAGCAAGGAGAAGCTCTAGGAATGCCAAGTGCATAAACATGAAAAACTAAGGCTTTTTTCTTTTAGTTTTATAACAAACAACTGATGGTTTAAATAAAAAATTAAGTGTACTATTGATAATGTATGTAGAGTAAAATATTCTAAGTTAATAGCTCTGACAGGAAACTAAACACAATTTTGCTGCAACATTTCTTCATGTTACATGAAAACGTTGACGATTAAGACTAAGTGGACTGTGATAAGCCCAGGATGCTTATTATAATCCCTAGAGAACCACCACATTATATGAAGATATTCTTCTAAAATGCCAATAAAGGAATTAAAATGGAACACTGAATATTGTTCAGTTGATATAAAAAGGCATGAAAGAACAGAGGAGCAAAAAATGATGGAACAAATAGAACATAAGAGCAAAATAGGCCGGGTGCAGTGGCTCACGCCTGTAATCCCAGCACTTTGGAGGCCGAGGCTGGCGGATAACGAGGTCAGGAGATCGAGACCATCCTCGCTAACACAGTGAAACCCCGACTCTACTAAAAATACAGAAAATAAGCCGGGCGTGGTGGTGGCGCCTGTAGTCCCAGCTACTCGGGAGGCTGAGGCAGGAAAATGGTGTGAACTCGGGAGGCGGAGCTTGCAGTGAGCCGAGATCGCGCCACTGCACTCCAGCCTGGGCGACAGAGCGAGACTCCGTCTCAAAAAAAAAAAAAAAAAAAAAAGCAAAATAGTAGGCTTAAATCCAACCTTATCAATAATTATTTCAAAGGTCATTTAAATACTCCAAATAAAACACAGATTGTCCAACTGGATAATAAAAGTACCTATAAGAGATGCATGCCAAATATTATGGTATAGATAAGTTGAGAGTAAAATAATTTCCAAGTATACCATGGAAACAACAAGGACAAGAAATCTTATGTGGCTATATTAAGAAAACGTAGACCTCCAAACAAGCAATATTACAACAGAAAGCTATTTCATAATGATAAAATGTCAAGTAATTATGAAGACATAATGCTATATTGCTAACTGATAGAATAATTAAAGAAAGTTAAGATAAAATAATTTTGACAACAGCTTGACCTAATCGATATTGACCAAGACGGTAGAATATATGTTCTATTATGCTACACATGAAACATTTATCAATAGACTATAGACCACAAAATATCTCTCAAGAAGTTTCAAAACACTGTAATCATAGTAAGTATGCTTTCTGACCATAATGAAAATGAGTTGAAATGGGTAAAAACAAGCTATCCAGGAAAGTCCACACTATTGGAGGATTTAAATACACCTTAAAATGCTCTTTAGCTCGAGGAAGAAATCATAAGAAACACCTTAAAATACATTGAACTGAAGACAAATAAAAATATACTATATCAAAATGTGTGGGATAAAGTTAAGCAGACCCAGAGTAAATTTTTTGTATAAACGCTTATTCTAAAATCTCGCCAAGTGAACTAATTTTCTACCTTAAAAAGAAAATCTAAAACAAGAGAGCAAATTAAGTCCAAAACAAGTAGAAGAAAGGAAATAAAACAGAAATTAGAAATCAATGAGACAGAAAACAGACACAGGAGAAAGTTAACATGGCCAAAAGTTAGTTCTGTGAGAAAGAAAGAAAACTCAAATTACAAATATCAGGGATTAATGAGATTGTACATTTGTAGACACAAGAGACATTAACAAGATAATGGAATATTGTGAAACATTTTATACCAATTTTCATTACTTGGATGAAAGGGTGAATTCCTTGAAAAAAGCTTATAAAAAAATTCACAAGATTAAATGGAACATTTGAAGTAATTGACATTTATTAAAGTAATTAAATTAATTGTCAAATACCTGCACATAAAAACATAAAACTAAAGAAAATAAAAAAATAAGCAAACTTCAGATCCAAAGAGTTTTGCTGGTGAATTCTTTCAAATGTTTAAAAAAAAATTTTTTAATTATTTCAGAAATAAAGAAGGGGGAAATTCCAAACTTGTTTTATGAGTCAGAATCCTGATACCAAAACTACAAAACACAGGAATGCAAAATTGATTTCAACTTAAAGAGCTATCACCATTCTAATCTGTGATTCTAATGAATTTGGCTATCTTAGATACTTTATACAAGTGGAATCATACGGCTTGTCCTTCTGTGACTGATTTACTTTACTTAGCATTAATGTCCTCTAGGTTCATCCATGTTGCATATTGCCGGGCTTTCTTGTTTTAAAGCTGAATAATATTCCGTTGTATGAATATACCACATTATCTTTATCTATTCATCTGCCAATAGACATTAAACTTATTTCCACATTTTGATTAGTGTAAATAATGCTGCAATGAGCCTGAGAATCATCCCAATTTCAATTCTTTCAGATAAATAACCTGAAGTGAGATTGCTAGATCATATGGTAGTTCTACTTTCTTAATTTTTTTGAGGAACCACCGTACTGTTTTCCACAGAGGCTGCACAGTTTTACATTCCCAGAAACACTGCACAAGTGTTCCAATTTCTCCCCATTGTTAACACTAGTTATCTTTTTCTAAGACCATTCTAACAGGTTTGAGGCAATATCTCTTTGTGGTTTTGATTTGTATTTCCCTGATGATTAGTGATGTTAAGCATTTTTTCCAGGTACCTGTTGGTCATTTGGATATATTCTTTGGAGAAATATCTATTAATGATTTTTAAAAAAACTCTCAGCAAGCTAGAAAAAGAAATTTTCTTGAAGGGATGGAAAGCATCCACAACAAAACATATAAACAATATTATATTTAAGGGTGAAAGCGTAAATGTTTAAACCACATAGATTAGGACAAGAAAAGGATGTGTGTGTTCATCACCTCTATTCAACATTGTACTGGTGATCCTAGATTTTGAGTATAAATATTTAGGGGACAACTATTGTCACTGAAGCCCAAATCTTGGTCATCCTCAGGGAAAAAAAAAAAAAAAAAAAAAGTTGATTAGGTTGTATATAATCTAATTCTACTTGCTTTGGGCTTAATTTTAGAGAAATTAAATTAAGTTGCTTAATTTAAGCAAAAGTTGCTTAAATTAAATTAAATTAAATTAAGCAACTTAATTTAATTTCTCTAAAATTACAGCTTGTATCAACTCTAGAATTTATTGGGCACCTCCTAGGACATAAACACTGGAATTTGGTGAGAGACATCAAATAGGAAAGAGCCTGGCTCGGACATAAATTCAACACACGGAGGGGGACACATGTTATGAGACTGACCTGCCTTCCTCATCTCATAAAAGGGGTTCTTGTTGCTGGTAACACAGATTAGAACTATTTCAATTACATTCAAGATAAAAGGATTAGCAATGGTATGTAAGATGAAAAAATCACCCCGCAGGAAGACAAAAGTCTCACAAAAGGATATTTAAACTAGCCAACACTTTGAAATTCAGGCAGAGTTCGTGCTTTCTGGGTGAACTAAAGTAGCAAGAACAAAGTAGAGGCTCCAATTCTAGAAAAATGGGCCCTAATAAGGTTTACTATCCAGAAACTCAAGAAATCCAGACAGAAGGATGAGTCTCCTCATTCAAGGCAGTAGCAATACCTGGATCCCCAAAGCCAGGAACTCATAAACACAAATTTGTTTGAGGAAGAAGCTTGCCCACCAGAAGATTTAGGTTATTACAAGGTAGAATGTGATAGAGAAAACGAGCATGGGACTGGAAACAAAAGGAGGTAGCCCCATGATTACAACTAGAATATATCTGTCAGAGATGGTGCAGAAATAAGACTGAAGAGAGAGCGCCTTAAACCCCACGTGCCTTACCTCAGGACTAATCCTGGACACAGGCTGGAAAGCATAGCCTACAGGTGGTGAGGGAGGAGTAGGGGGCTCAGCTGTGAGAAGGAAATACAGCTGAAAACCAGATACGGGTCTTGAAATCACACAGAGGATTTGGGCCTTTGTTGCTGTCTGCCAGCAGCTGCCAGTAGTTCTCACACTTTGGCTGGCATCAAAATCACCTGGGGCAGTGGTGGGGAAGGGGGGGAGTGTTGTAAAACCACAAGTGACCAGGCAAAAAACACC
Source organism: Gorilla gorilla gorilla (assembly GCF_029281585.2). Classification (NCBI taxonomy): domain Eukaryota; kingdom Metazoa; phylum Chordata; class Mammalia; order Primates; family Hominidae; genus Gorilla; species Gorilla gorilla. The sequence goes on along the minus strand of NC_086017.1, from coordinate 85,855,918 downwards.
TGTATGTTTTCCAATTCAGTAAGTACAGAAATCTTAATTGGAACAAGGTGGAGGTCAGAAATTGGTAGTGCTGTGGACTGCTCCAGGGACATAAGCGTGATCTTTAGAGAGGTGGCTCTAATCAGTTGAGGGCAACCATTGGACAGAGAGAGGTCCAGACCAACCGTACACAGAGACATCATATAATTACACTTGAGCAGCCTCTCCAAATAACATGTCTGTTAGTGAAACTTGGGAGGTTGAAAATTAAAAACATAAAATCCAGTGGCATTTATGCATCCTAGGCACTTACATTTGTCTGGTTCTTCCAACTTGCCTTTGCTTGGTTCGAATTTTGGGTAGATAAGAGGTGGATTTACATGTGCTAGTGTGAGAAATTTGATACACTCATTTAGACATTGACCTACTATCTTGATGTTTGAAAGCTACAACCCAAAGAAATTTGTCTTTTTACATAAAACAAATTCAGCCCTTGCCTTCCTTATAGATTACATCTTCCACTAGCAGTAATAAAAAAGTAACAATATGCATAAGTCAAAGTATCTTCTTAGATCCTCTGTTTTATTATTTAGTTGTGTGAATTAAAGTAACTGTCTCAAAATTTCAAGGAACGCCTGAAAAGCAATTCATGTTCAAAGGCTGCCCTCTTGTGACAATGTGTTGTATGTTTTACTGTAAAAGTAATTTTATTTTACCTTATAACCTCTACAATCCAATTCATAACAGTATAAAAAGGAAATAAACCTTACATAATTTTGAATTTTAAAAAGTACCTTGTTTATATGGCTCCTTTAGATAATGAATAGTTAATTTGGTAAATATTCCAGTGAGTTGAAGGTTTGAATCTATATCACTTAACTAGCTTAATGGATGTATTTCTAAACCTATACAACCCACTCCTCTGCTTTTAAAAAATTAAAGTTAGCTGTAGATTTAGATGTCAGTGACACAGTTTATTGAACATAACTTAGATTGTCATCTACATTACTGTAACTACAAATGCCACCCTCAGATCTAAGAATCAGTTTTATCAGTAAACATCTCTAATTGAACTATAAATGGTGTATGTCTTCTGTCTTTTACAAGCTTTTGGTCTAACACAGGGGATATATGATGTAAAAATTACAAAGCAAGGCCGCGCGGTGGCTCACGCCTGTAATCCCAGCACTTTGGGAGGCCAAGGTGGGCGGATCACAAGGTCAGGAGATAGAGATCATCCTGGCTAACACGGTGAATCCCCATGTCTACTAAAAATACAAAAATTAGCTGGGTGTGGTGGCACAGGCCTGTAGACCCAGCTACTCAGGAGGCTAAGGCAGGAGAATCGCTTGAACCCAAGATGCGGAGGTTACTGTGAGCCGAGATGGCACCACTGCACTCCAGCCTGGTGGCAGAACAAGACACCATCTCAAAAACAAACAAACAAATAAATAAATAATAAATAATATATCAGTGACTATAATGTTTTGTGATGTTAAACTTTGAGAGCTTTTTTTTCCTTTCTTTTCCCAAGTCCCTTTCCCAGTTCCAGGAGCAGTTATTCTAAGCTCACTGATGTGAAGGAATAGAAAGAAAAGGTTTGGTGGAAAAAAAATAATATCCTGCTATCATTTCTGTCTTTTGTTTTTTAAAAGCTTGAGGATTTGGGAGAATTTGGAAAGACTGTGGAGTAAGTGCAAAGAAGGAATTTGCTAACAAAAATATATAGGGTAAAATGAGTTTTTTTCCAGGTTAGAAAATATCCACTCCCTACACCCCTACATTCCTTTCCCATGGTTAAGAAGAGGAAAAAGCAAAGGCCTCTTGGTGAGCACTGGTGAGCAGTTTCTTAGAAATATTCTAGAAGGCATAGTCATCTTTTAACAAAAATAGCTACAAGGATATGTCTAAGCAGAAGGGACCATGGGCCAAATTATGAGTAGATTTTTGCATTCCAAATATGGTAAAGAAGCAGCAGGAAGTCAGTGGACCTAAACAGGCCACACAGAAATGGACAAGGAAGAGGCCAGCAGCAGCTTGTGGGGACAAGACGTCAAGCCCCAAATGTTAAACCCACCATCCATCCTCCAAATTCTGGCTCTGTTTAACAAGGCTGTGTTCTGGCACTAGATGCCGCCTCAGTGACTAAAGCATAATTCCCCGTCTCCTAGGAGTGTTGACAGCTGACTCCTGGCAACAATACTCACAGCACAGTAAAGTTCCTTCATCCAAGTTCATGTCCCTTCTCAAGGCATCCCACATCCGAGAACTGCTTGGTACAGAAATATAATGGCCTGGCTTGCTTGCTCCAATTTGAGGTCGTTAGGTAAACTCACCAAGATCCCTGTAGAGTGGGCTGCGGCCATGATAGTGATTGCATTCCAGCTGACTTCCTGCTCTGCCCAATCCTATTGCTTTCACTCTCCCACAGGTGTTGGGAATATCCATTTCAACTTCCTTGCATGCAAATCTCCATCTTGGAGTCAGCTTCCTAGGACTCCTGACTGGTGACATCTCTATCACTATCACAGTACTTAGAGGGGAGCATCTTAAAATGATTTAAGGCTAACTGCCCTAACAGCACAGACAGATGGTGGCTTAAAATAGAATTTAAGCGGATTTTAAAAAAACATGAAAAAAGTTGACATTGCACGCTCATATGAGCTTATGGATCAAACCATGCATATGATTTCTAAGATCCCTCGTGCAGTATATATTTGCACTGTTTATAAATGACATCCCCTTAAATTGAATTCAGTGCAATTTAAAACAGTAATTTGTGGGAAAAATTAGGTATGCAGATAGTCTGGACTCTAGAGAGGCACACATCATTTGGGGAATAATAGTGAACTGGCTGGTCTATGAGGGAAGAAAACAGAGTGAACATAGACTATTAGTGAACTAGGATATTTTCCCATATATATTCAAATTAAGGTGAATTTCTTTACAGAATTGTGCCTTAGAAAGAAAAAGTATTTCCCTATATTTGAATCCTCACAAGTTTTCCTATGATGAGTGCTTTTGTGATTATTTTGAATAGCAAAGTAATATTTAAGGAAACTCTGACCCTGAATGTACTTTAATTTATGTCAATTGATGTTGCATATAGAGATCATCAGAGTCAAGCTACAAGAAAAGGAGGAACATAACTTAGCAAAGACTTAGAAGATTAGTCTTAATAGTGTGAAATCAAAATTTCAAGTGAGGGAATAAATGCAGCTTTAATGATTACTTAAATGAAGTTTAACTGTAGCAGGATCTACAAGAAATTGGCAACCTTTGGCTTCAGTAACAGAAACTCAGGATATATGCCCTTCAGTGCTTTTGGATTCTGCGTCATATTGAGAGAGACTCCTTTAAACAAGCAATAGGAAACTTCCTGTGACAACATAATAAATTCAAAAAGTTCTGTAACTCAGACAATTTAGATAGAAGTGAGGACTTTGGCCTAGACAGCCCTGTTCACTCTAAAGATGGATTAAACAATGAAAAAGATATTGATATCAAAAATTCAATCAGGAATTTGATTAAAGCATTTTATTAAATGTGATAATTTCTTAGTATATTATCTTACATATGCAATATTCATGTGTAACAAATTAAATACAAGTAAACATTTGACTATATTATCTGCAGCATAATTTACATATCAATTTACATATTCAGTTTTGCTCACATGAAAACTTGGATCTTCTCAATAAGAACATTTGTGAAATCTTTAATTCCTCATCCCTAGGAATGTAAATAAGTCAATATAAATACTGTAAGTCAGTGATTTTTTCCTAGGAAGACAGTAAAAATTTTACAAAAATACTTTAGACCCCTTCTCATTGTAAACCTAAATAACAGAGAAAGGCTCTCTAAAGGAAAAAGACACATCTTAGGGAGGAGGGCATTTCAATGGGAATATGCATGAGAAAGTAAACTATGTAGATTCAAATGGTAAAGGAAGACAAGGTCTTTAAAAGAAAAACGATCAACCTGGAAGTACGGGGGAGTAGAAAAAAATAAATAAAGGAAAAATAAAGAGGCTTATATAAGTGTTTTGATATAGTTATCTTTGACTTTAAAGATCAACAACAAGGTCGATGTCAGTTGAAGTTTGGGCAGGCGGTTGCTGGATAGATGTCCTCACAGAAGTATATTTTGTGTAAGGTTGCTATGGCCTGTGTGCAAGGTTGTCGTTTTTGTGGTATTTTGTGATAGTTTTTGTTATCAGGCCTAGAAGCATGAGAACCCTCTCTTCAAGGCCTTCTCTGAATCTATTTCTACAAGTTTTTTCTTTCCTTTTTAAACATTAGTGACAGTTTTGATTCTGATAACTTTCATATCATGATCCCTAATTTCAAAAAAAAATTAAATGTGTAACTTATTTATGATGTATTTGATAGGCTTGGATTTGTGAATCATTTCTACTATCTATAGTGGTAGATCTATCTGAGCCTGCTTACACAGGACTTCCATCAGATTTTCTCTTCAGTGGAATTGGAAGAGGGGGTTTTGGAGAAGGGGATGAAGGAATTGTGCTGCATCAGAAGTCCCCATATAACAGCACAGGGACTTTTTCTGTGCTCTTGCCAGGCCGTTGTATTAGGCTGATGCAAAAGTAATTTTGGTTTTGTCATTGAAAGTAATGAGACCATCTGACTTACAATGTCTGTGCCATGACCAGCTCCTAATAGCCTCCGAGGACAGCTCTACCCTGACATATACTGTCCTGGAACCACGTCTGCTTTGTAACTCCTGAGGTAGCTGCCACCATGACCAATGCCTTCTCATCTTTACTCCACATGCAGGTAATAGTTATAATTATAACTCTGTGTATTCACAGAACAATGAGTACATGTAGGACTTCTACAAAATTTCCCTAGCTGATTTTGGCGTTCTGGTGTCCTGGCAGCTCTAGCCATGAAGGGATGATGCTTTATCAGCATTTCTGTTGAGTTTTTTGCTTTTTCTCAGAAACCGATTCCACTTTTCCCACATATGTTTGACAATTTATTTGAACTCATTTATTCTAAACCCATTATTTTTTGTCTATTATTTAATAGGGAGTGGGGCGAGGGATAAAAGATTACAAATAGGGTGCAGTGTACACTGCTCGGGTGATGGATGCACCAAAATCTCACAAATCACCACTAAAGAACTTACTTATGGAACCAAATACCACCGTACCCCAGTAACCTATGGAAAAAAATAAATAAAATAAAAAAGAGTCAGAAGAAAAGAAAATAATCACTGTACTTACCATGACACTTACAAATGGTGACTAGTATTGTTTGTAAGTGTCACCTAATAATATTATTATTTTTTCTTTATGCTACAAACTAGCTCTGCTATTACAATCACTACTATTTGAAGTGTTACTAAATTAAATTAAATTTATTGTATCCTTCTGGACTCAGAAGTGGGGGTAAATGCTAAGACAATTTCAGAATATGATCACATATTAAAAGCATATTATATGGGGAAAATATGATTTTAAAAAAATAGAAATTGGTAGATAAACAATTTTTGGGTCTCTAACTTCTGCATATTTTGCAAGTATGGACGCTGACTATCTTTTTCCAAATGATTGTTTTCAAGCATGTTTGTATGGAAAACAGCGTTGGAATAGAAAACTAGTACCTCCTTCTGGAACAAAGGAAAAGTTTATTTACTGTCTAGTATAATGCAGATAATTTCTCCCTCTGGGGAAGGGTACAGCCAAGTGAACTTCCCATAATACAAGTTGGGGTTTCTTGAGCTTGGGTTTTTCTCCTACAGTGTAATGTGCAGGTGCCACTTGGCTCTCTTTGTGTTACCCTGGGAAAGCTGATGGCTGTAGGTGCATATGTTTATTTTGCGGTTCTCTATTCTGTTTCATTGGTCTTTGTGTCTGTTTTCATATCAGTACCATGCTACTTTGTCTACTGTGGCCTTACAGTATAGTATGAAGTCAAGTAATGTGATGTCTCCAGCTTTGTTTTTTTTGCTTAGGTTTCCTTTTGTTGTCTGGGCTCTTTAAAAATCCATATGAAATTTAGAATAGTTTTTTTCTAATTCTGTAAAAAACGACATTGGTTGTTTGATAGGAATAGTGTTGAATGTGTAGATTGCTTTTGGCGGTATAGCCATTTTAACAATATTGATCTTTCTAATCCATGAGCATGGAATGGTTTTCCATTTGTTTTGTCATCTATGACTTCTTTCTGCAGTGTTTTGTAGTTCTCCTCTTAGATATCCTTTACCTCCTTGGTTAGACATATTCTTGCTTTATTTTATTTTTTTTTATTCTATTTTGGGGGTTGCTATTGTAAACAGGATTGCATTCTTGATTTACCTCTCAGTTTAAACATTTTTGCTGTACAGAAATGCTACTTCTTTTTGTGTGTTGATTTTTTTTAATCCTGAAACTTTGCTGAAGTTGTTAATCAGTTCTAGGAGCCTTTTGGCACAGTCTTTATGGTTTTCTAGGTGTAGAATCATATCATCAGTGAAGAGAGATAATTTGATTTCATTTCCTATTTGGATGCCTTTTATCTCTTTCTCTTGCCTGATTGCTCTGGCTAGGACTTGTTGAACAGGAGTGGTGAGAACAGGCATCCCTATTTTATTCCTGTTCTTAAGGGGAATGTGTTGGGAGAAAAGCTGAGTGTTGGGAGAGAAGCTGAGGCAGGGCCATATGTTTCTCATTCACTTGATACACCGTTTCCTTTCAACCTCCACATCCTCACCACCTGTTTCTTTGTTTGAGCACCAATAAATAGCATGGGCTCCCAGAGCTTGGGGACTTCGCAGACTCCACACTTATGATGGTCTCCTGGTCCCACTTTCTCTCTCAAACTGTCTTTTTCTCATTCCTTTGACTCTACTGGACTTTGTCACCCCCACAACCTAGTGTTGGGTCTGATCACCCCAACATTCCTGGTGCCCAACATGGGGCGACAAAGACCCCGGTGAAGGAAGGCTAGAGCGTGTGAAAGCAAAGGACACATCATCAAAAGACACCTGAGGACATCTAAAAGAAGCTCGGTGGAAAAGCTGAGTGCTCAGAGAACCAGGGTAACAATGGGACAAAGTGAAAGCAGACATTCTGCTTGTTTAAATTTCTTAAGGCATTTATTACAAAGACGGGAGTGAAAGTTAGTACTTAGAATTTGTTATCACTCTTTAGTACAGTAAAGCAGTTTTGCCCATGGTTTCCAGAACAAAGGACTATGAAGTTGGATGAATGGGAGAGAATTGGAAGAGATTTTTAAAAGGCATATAAAGATGGAGCAGAAATTCCAGTTTCTGTATGGTCAGTGTGGGTGCTAATAAAGGCAGCCCTTGAGCCACTTCAAACAGATCATGAGGCAGATTCAGATGAGGAAGAAGAGGATGAGTGTAAAAAACTAACTTCAAATTCTGAGTGTGAGGAAGAGCTACCGGAGGAGATTAAAGAAAAGAAAGAAAAACTTTAAAAAGTATATTTTACTAGCCCGTTGGCTCCACCTGCTGAATTAAGTGAATGGCCACCTCCTCTCTCTCCCCTAAATGGGTGAGAAAATAAATTAGCTGAAAAACTTACTGCTCCTGTAGTTGCAACATTAAAACCTGGAGCAATTGGTGGTGCTATACAAAATTCTAGTCAAAAAGCTAAAGCCAAGGGAGACCTTGAAGCATGGCAATTTCCCATTACTATAATCCAGCAGGTAGGACAGAATATAGCTAATTAGGCTGCTTTTTCTTTTAAGGTACTAAAGAATTTAAGCAAGCCATTAGTCAATATGGACTGAACTCTCTTTTTGTACAAGCTTTATTTTAAAATATGGCTCTTGATAATAGATTAATACCATATAATTAGGATACTTTGACAAAACCTGTTCTCACTTCAGCTCAGTACTTGCAGTTTAAAACTTGGTAGGCTGATGAAGCTCAAACTCTGTTAAAAGAAAACACACAAGTGCAGCCACCTGTGCCTGTTTTCTTTCATCAGTTAATATGAGTTGGCCCTAACTGGGGTTGTTTAGCGAATCAAGCAGTAATGGAAGATGTTGCCATTGTTCAGCTGTGCTTCATGTGCTTACAGGCATAGAAAAGGATAAATGTTACAGGGGAAAAGTGTCCTTATTTCAATTCTGACAGGGACCTAAAGAACCATATATTAATTTTATTGCTCGGCTCCAAGAGGCTGTGTATAAAGCCATAAATGATAAAAACAGCTCAGGATGTTGTAATACAGCTTCTTGCATACCAATAATGCTAATGCAGAGTGTCAAACTGCTATTAGACCCCTGAGAGAGAAGCCTCATTTAACTAAATATATTAAGGCTTGTGATGGCATTGGAGGTAACTTACATAAGGCTACTCTTTTAGCTCAGGCTATGGCTAGATTAAGAGTAAGAAAAAATATGCTTCATTTCTCAGGCTCTTGCCTTAATTGTGGGCAAATTGGACACAAGAAAGGAATGTAGAAAGGAACTCAAAAGACAAAAACTACTACCATCAATCAACAGAAAAGTCCCAGTGTATGTCCCTGTGTAAGAAAGGCAATCACTAGGCAAGTCCATGTCATTCTAAATTTGGCAAAGATGGACAACCTCTTTCAGGAAATAGGAAGGGGGCCCGCCTCGAGCCCCTCAACAAACTGAGGCATACCCAGCACAGCCACTGCCCTTACAAATGTACAATTGTCCCCCACCTCAGCAAGCAGTGCTGCTGTAGACCTCTACAGCACAATTCCCATCTCCTTACTTCCTGGGGAGCCACCAAAGAAGGTCCCCACAGGAGTTAGGCAATGCTTACCCTGAGGAACTGTTGGGAACAAGCCCCCCCAAATCTGGCCATAAACTGGCCCCAATACTGGCCATAAACAAAATCTCTGCAGCACTGTGTCATGTTCATGATGGCCATAACTCCCACACTGGAAGGTTTTGGGTTTACTGGAATGAGGGCAAGGAACACCTGGCCCGCCCAGGGTGGAAAACCGCTTAAAGGCATTCTTAAGCCACAAACAATAGCATGAGTGATCTTTGCCTTAAGGACATGCTCCTGCTGCAGTTAACTAGCCCAATCTATTCCTTTAATTCAGCCCACCCCTTCGTTTCCCATAAGGGTTACTTTTAGTTAATTGAATATCTATAGAAACAGTGCTAATGACTGGCTTGCTGTTAATAAATATGTGGGTAAATCTCTGGGGCTCTCAGCTCTGAAGGCTGTGAGACCCCTGATTTCCCACTTCACACCTCTATATTTCTGTATATGTGTCTTTAATTCCTCTAGTGCTGCTGGGTTAGAGTCTCCCCAACCTGGTCTTGGCAAGTGGTGCCCATTCATGGGGGCTTGAATACAGCTTGAAGGATCGCCAGAGCAATGGTTGGAGAATGTGGAACTAGCTGGAGGACACCCAAGTACTCTTAAAGCAATCCCCATGGTGAGTAAGAAGGGGAGCTCAGAAGCATCAGAGTAACAATGGGACAAGTGTGGGCTGTGGTTCGTTCTACCTTGGAACTTTTTCACACTGATGATGAAGAGGAAGGAGAGTATAACAAAGTAACAGTAGAGGTTACAGACCAGGTTTATTTGCCACCTAAAGCTAAAGCAGCAAAGGAGGGAGAGGTTCATCCCTACCCTTCTGTACCCCCTCATTATTATTTTGAAGAAAATGACCCTCCAGATCTTTCTTTTCTGGAGGACACTGGGTGAAAAGTAGTTGACCTGGTGACTGTTCAAGCAGTGCCTTGAGTGACCACTCTTAGTTCTATTCAGGCAGGAATTCAGCAAGCTAGACAAGTGTGGGATTTAGAGGCTTGGCTGTTCCCTGTTAGAATAGAATAGAATAGAATAGAATAGAATAGAATAGAATAGAATAGAATAGAATAGAATAGAATAGAATAATCTGTTAGACCCCCTGGATCAACAGGGAAATATTATAGCTACATTTGAGCCTTTTCCTTTTAAATTACTCAAAAAATTTAAACAAGCCATAAATCAATATGGACCAGGTTCTCCTTTTGTAATGGGACTGGTAAAGAATGTTGCTGTTTCCAGTTGGATGATTCCTACTGACTGGGACACTCTTACTTGAGCTTGTCTAACTCCTGCTCAGTTCTTACAATTTAAAACTTGGTGGGCAGATGAAGCTTCCATTCAGGCTGCTTGCAATGCCTGGGCCTAACCTCAAATTAATATAACTGCAGACCAACTTTTGGGGGTTGGTGGCTGGGCTGGTTTGGATGCACAACTGGTCAGGCAGGATGATGCCATAGAACAGCTTAGAGGAGCGTGCATTAGAGCTTGGGAAAAAAATCACTTCAGGTGGGGAACAATACCCTTCCTTTAGGGCTATAAAACAGGGACCAAGAGAACCACAAGTGGATTTTATAGCTTGGTTACATGAGTCTCTTAAAAAGATGATCACAGATTTGGCTGCTCAGGATATAGTGTTGCAGTTATTAGCTTTCAACAATGCTAATCCCGATTGCCAGGCTGCTCTGTGGCCTATCAGAGGGAAAGCACATTTAGTTGATTATTTCAAGGCCTGTGATGGTATCAGAGGTAATCTGCATAAAGCTACATTGTTGGCACAGGCGATGGCAGGACTGAGAGTGGATAAAGGAAATACTCCATTTCCTGGAGCTTGTTTTAACTGTGGGAAGCATGGTCATACTAAAAAGAATATAGAAAAAATCAGCGAGTCAGGCCACCAGATAAGGGAAAAAAGAAAACTGCTGATCCTGAAATATGTCCAAAATGTAAAAAAGGAAAACCTTGGGCTAATCAGTGTCACTCTAAGTTTGATAAAGATGGGAACCCGATTTCGGGAAACTCCCTGAGGGGCCCATCCCAGGCCCTGTTCTAAACCAGGGCATTTCCAGCTCAGGCCATTCCCTCATCCCCATACATTGTCTGTCCCCCGCCACAGCCCATAGTGCCACAGTAGATTTATGCTGCACAAAAGCTGTGAGCCTTCTGCCTGGGGAACCCCCGCAAAAGTTCCCAACAGGAGTCTGTGGACCGTTGCCAGCAGGGACAATAGGATTACTTTTAGGAAGGTCTAGTTTAAGTTTAAAAGGGGTACAAATACACACTGGAGTCATTGATTCAGATTACAATGAGGAAATTCAAATTGTTACATCTACTTCTGTTCCCTGGAAAGCAGAGCCAGGAGAGCGCATAGCACAGCTCCTGATTGTGCCGTATGTGGGGATGGGAAAAAGTGAAATTCAATGAACAGGAGGATTTGGAAGCACAAATAAACAAGGCAAAGCAGCTTATTGGGTAAATCAAACTACTGATAAACATCCTACTTGTGAAATAACTATCCAGGGAAAGAACTTTAAAGGTTTGGTAGATACTATTTTTTTTGGTAGGAGCGAATATATCAATCATTTCTCTACAGCACTGGCCGTCCACGTGGCCAATTCAACCCACTCAATTTAACATAGTTGAAGTTGGTAAAGCCCCAGAAATATATCAAAATAGCTATATTTTGTATTGTGAAGGGCCCGACGGACAACTTGGGACTGTTCAACCAATTATAACCTCTGTACCTATAAATTTATAGGGGAGAGATTTATTACAACAACTGGGAGCACAAGCTCTAATTCCATAACAATTATACGGCCCTCAAAGTCAACATATGATGCACAAAATGGGGCATGTCCCTGGTTTGGGAGTAGAAAAAAATTTGCAAGGTTTGAAAGAACTGCTTCAAGTGGAAAGACAAAGTTCCTGCCAAAGATTAGGATATCATTTTTGATGGTGGCCATTGTTAAGCCTCCAGAACCTGTACCTTTAAAATGGTTAACAGATAAGCCAATTTGGATAGAATAATGGCTGCTAAGCAAAGAGAAACTGGAGGCTTTAGAGAAATTAGTTACTGAACAATTAGAAAATGGGCACATAGCTCCAACATTTTCCCCTTGGAATTCTCCAGTTTTCGTAATTAAGAAAAAATCAGGTAAATGGAGAATGCTAATTGACTTAAGAGCCATCAATTCAGTTATACAACCTATGGGAGTGTAACAGCCTGGATTGCCTTCTCCTACTATAATTCCAAAAAATTGTCCTTTAATAGTCATAGATTTAAAAGACTGTTTCTTTACTACCCTTTTAGCTGAGCAAGACTGAACGGTTTGCATTTACAATTCCTGCAGTAAACAACCTGCAGCCTGCTAAGCATTTTCATTGTTTCACAGATGGGTCTAGTAATGGTAAAGCTTCTTATTCTGGATCAAAAAGTAAAGTTTTCCAGACACCCTATACTTCAGCTCAAAAAGCAGAGCTTATAGCTGTAATTGAGGTATTGACTGCTTTTGATATGCCTATTAATGTGATTTCTGATTCTTCATACATGGTTCATTCCACACAGCTAATTGAAAATGCTCAGTTATGATTTCATACAGATGAACAACTAAGAATAAAAACAAAAAAGGGAGAGACAGAGGGATTATGGGACAGCCCATACACAATTGAATCTAGCATTATTAACTTTCAATTTTTTGAGCCTGCCCAAAGGCCAGATGTTATCAGCAGCTGAACAGCATCTACAGAAAACAGCTGCAAAGACAGAAGCAGAACAGCTGGTTTGGTGGAGAGATCCAATAACAAAAAGTTGGGAAATAGGTAAAATAATAACTTGGCATTGAGGTTATGCTTGTGTTTCTCCAGGACCGAATCAACAGCTGATTTAGATACCATCAAGACACCTGAAACTTTATCATGAGCCAGATGCCAAGAAACAGATTAAAAGCACAATCATCATTGAAATTACAGAGCTTCTGGCTGGGCTCAGTGGCTCATGCCTGTAATCCCAGCACTCTGGGAGGCCAAGGTGGGTGGATCATAAGGTCAGGAGATCCAGACCATCCTGGCTAACATGGCTACTAAAAATACAAAAAATTAACTGGGCAAGGTGGTGGGTGCCTATAGTCCCAGCTACTCAGGACGCTGAGGCAGGAGAATGGCATGCACCCGGCAGGTAAAACTTCAGGTTTTGCCAAGAATGACACTGTAAATGTAACAAAGCTTCTGTGCTTGTTAGTGAACACCAACTCAGCCACTCTCCTGTATTCGCACATCAGGATGAAATGAACAAGCAGGCCAGGCATGGTGGCTCATGCCTATAATCCCAACACTTTGGGGAGCTTAGGCGGGTGGATCACCTGAGGTTGGGAGTTTGAGACCAGCCCGACCAACATGGAGAAACCCCGTCTCTACTAAAAATACAAAATTAGCCAGGCATGGTAGCACACGCCTGTAATCCCAGCTACTTGGGAGGCTGAGGCAGGATAAGTGCTTAAACCCGAGAGGTGGAGGTTGCAGTGAGGCGATATTGCACCATTGCACTCCAGCCTGGGCAACAAGAGTGAAACTCCGTCTCAAAAAAATAGAAATAAAAAAATAAAAAAAGACCCCCAACCTTGTCTAGACTGTGGGGTTTCAGTTTCACCCCAGGGGGGTCCTGGTTGGGTTAGAACCCTGAATCTGGTTTGAGTTCGAATCCTAAAGAATAAAGGGAATAAAGGCTGCAGCCACTGAGATACTCAATCTGGTCTGGTTCTGGCTTTTGTGTGTCTATCTGTATTTTTGGTCTAAAATATTTGGCTCAACAGAGGTTAAAGGCTTTGATGGTCCCAGCAAAAGCCTTGTGCGATCTCTAGTTTATCTGTGTGCTCAATTGGAACAAAGAGACTCCATAAACTAGAAAAACCTAAAGAAAATGGCAGATGTGAAAAATTGAGAGCCAACTCCTGTTTGTTGTTCTGTCCACCTCCCTCTCTCACTCCTCCTTCTGCCTTTGCTGTGGTCCCATGGTGTTTCTCTCTTTATGGGGACCTGAGATTCAGTGTAGGAGTGAAGTCAACGATTTTAAAAAGTCTTCATGTCTGCTTTTTACCTTTGCCTGCTTTGCTGAGCTCTTATAATGAGAAATAAACCATTCAGAACAGAAACGACAGGGCATCAGAAAATCAACTTCAGGCAGTGCTCCGGCAAGTACCTCCCTAGAGGGGAAGGGCTTACTAAAGGAGATTTAATGTTGAAAAGGCCAAAATGAGAAGCTCTAACCTTAAGCTTGCTAGGTTTTCTGGGACTCGAGCTGGCTATATATTATGGACCATTCTAGTCACACACACACACACACACACACACACACACACACACACACACATTTTTTTGAGACAGAGTGTTGCTCTGTTTCCCAGGCTGGAGTGCAGTGGTGCGATCTTGGCTCACTGCAACCTCCACTTCCCAGGTTCGAGTGATTATCCTGTCTTAGCCTCCTGAGTAGCTGCGATTACAGGTGTGCACCACCATGCCCCTCTAATTTTTGTGGTTTTAGTAGAGATGAAGTTTCACCATGTTGGTCAGGCTGGTCTCAAACTCCTGATCTCAGGAGATCCAACCGCCTTGGCCTCCCAAACTGCTGGGATTACAGGCGTGAGCCACTGCACCCAGCCTATATATATATATAGTGTATATATATATACACTTTTTTTTCTTTTTGACACAGAGTCTTGCTCTGTTGCCCAGGCTGGAGTACGGTGGCACAATCTCGGCTCACTGCAACCTCCACCTCCCAGGTTTGAGCAATTCTCCTGCCTCAGCCTCCTGAATAGCTGGGATTACAGGTGCATACCACCACACCCAGTTAATTTTTGTATTTTCAGTAGAGATGGGGTTTTGTCATGTTGGCCAGGCTGGTCTCGAACTCCTGGCCTCAAGTGATCCACCTGCCTCAGCCTCCCAAAGTGTTGGGATTACAGGTATGAGCCACTGCGCCTGGCCTTTAGTGCACACTTTAAACCTGATGGCCAAATTACAAGAAAGAAAATTCAGAGCTCAAATAGTTACTATTTTTAAAAACCCTAAAATGAAAAAATCTCAGTTCTTTTGACTATTTTTCTTTCCCTGCCTACTTTGAATCTGCTGACTTGTCTACTGGTGTTGAGATGAAACTTACTGTCTGTGGTGTTACCAATTCAAGGTTACTTGGCTGAAGAAAAACATAAGAATGAAACAATTCTTTATTTTTTTCTCTTTTTGAGACAAGGTCTCTCTCTAAGGCCTCATTCTGTTCCCCAGGCTGGAGTGCAGTAGTGGGATCATAGCTCGCTGTTACCTCAACCTCCCAGGCTCAAGCAATCCTCCTGCCTCATCCTCTCTAGTAGCTGGGACAATAGGCATGCACCACCATGCCTGGTAATTTTTTATCTTATTCTTAGTAGAGATTGGGTCTCACTATGTTGCCCAGGCTGGTCTCAAACTCCTGAGCTCAAGTGATCCTCTTGCCTCAGCCTCTCCAAGTGCTGGGATACAGGCATGAACCACTGTGCCCAGACAAAAGAGTTCTTTTATAAATACAAATAATTTAAAAAGTATTGATAAAATAAAAATAGAAATGTCTTCAGAATTGTCAGCATACATTTTTGAAGGTGTTTTAGATTTACATTTGCTAGATATTTTAAGGTGCTAGGGTTTGGCATGAAGGTTATAAAGCTATAAACACAGGAAAAAAAGAATATTTGTTTATGTGATTTTTTAAATACATAAGACCAATTTAATATGGTTTGTTGAACAAAAATAATGGAATTTTCTGAGTTATTGGTAAAATACCCATGTATTTAACTTTGAAGTCCTCATTTATGTGAACACATGATATTCACAGGCTATAACATGGTTAACAAGAAAATAACCTAGAAATGATGACTAGCTTTGTCTAATACCTCAGTTCTCACAAATACTCTAGATAAACTGTTAAAAATAAGTAAATGTAAATGGATAAATGTCTATACAAGACATCTTAATGTATTTTTGAAAATTTTTTGAGACAGTGTCTCTGTCTGTCACCCAGGCTGAAGTGCAGTGGCATGATCACAGCTCACTGCAACCTTGACCTCCTGCGCTCAAGGGATCCTCCCAACTCAGCCTCCCAAGTAGCTGTTAATTACAGGCATGCACCACCATGCTCTGCTAATTTTTATTTTTTTTTGTAGAGTTAGCATCTCACTATTTTGCTCAGGCTGGTCTCATGATACTCCTGCCTTGGCCTCCTAAAGTGTTGGGATTACAGGTATGAGCTACCATGCCCAGCCTAGTTTTGAAATTTTAGTTATGTTAAATTAAATAATAGATACTCATTAAATATCTGGATTATTTCCAATTTAAAAACTTATGTTTTAGCCCAGGTGCGGTGGCTTACGCCTGTAATCCCAGCCCTTTGGGAGGCCAAGGCAGGTGGCTCACCCGAGGTGAGGAGCTCAAGACCAGCCTGACCAACATGGTGAAACCCCATCTCTACTAAAAAATACAAAAAATTAGCCAGGTGTGGTGGTGGGTTCCTGTAAACCCAGCTACTCGGGAGGCTGAGGCAGGAGAATTGCTTGAACCCGGGGGGCGGAGATTGCAGTGAGCCGAGATCACGCCATTGCACTCCAGCCTGGGCAACAAGAGCGAAACTCCATCTTAAAAAATAAATATGTTTTAGGAACACGTAATTCTAAATTATGAAATCATTCTCATCTGTAAGATACTACTATATGACAATTCAAGACTTCTTGCTTCTTAGGTTTTTTATTAAAACAAGGGTTACTAAGTGTTAATATCGTGGTAGATGTATGTTATTAAGATTACTAGATACAAGAGAAACAATTCTGTATGCAAAATGTATACCGGTTTTTGTTTCAGAGAAAGTAAGTTCGCTTAGAGATTTTTAAGGATTATTTTAAATTGAAGGAATAAAAAAGATAGATAAAACTGAATGTGTATAAAAAGTTGGGAAAGATGGAAAAAATTATACAAGGCTATTAAAAGTTTATGTAAATCTTACCTCGAGGTCAAAACTGATTGATATCAAATAGATTGTTTATAAAGTTTATTTAAATTAGCTGTAATATTGAAAGCATAGTGATACAAAACTAAAAATTTTGGTTAAAACAACAAGGTTTTCTTAAAGTATTTATTTGCTCTTAATAAGAGGTAATAAATATTGACTTTTAATCCTGAAATCTGTTACTATAAAAACTTTTCAGATTTGTATATCAGAAGTTCAACTTTTCCTGTACTTTCATGTTACACATGAGTCACAGATCACATCATTGTCTTCTGTTCCTTCTTGAGAAGGGAGAGAAGGCTTGGCTTTTCTGCGTGGCTGGGATGATAACTCCTTCTGCTTTTTCATCAGGTCTAACTTTGTACTCTTGGCTTTTAAATATGTCTTAATTACTTCATGTAACCAGGAAACTTCCATGCTATCACTGTGAGCTATGGATCCCCACTGCTCTATGCTCTGGTTTTCCTGTTTACGTTCGTCTGTAATATTATGCTCACTCATGGCCCTGGACACACTCTTTCTATGTCTAATTAAATTTAAGTCTCCTTGTCATCAGGTTTGACTTCCAAGTGATTTAAATTAGCTTCCCATAAGAAGACACAATTATGCCACAGGAGCTTTTACCCTTTAAATGACTGGCCTCTAATAAAGATTTTAGATTTTATCAAAATAATCCATGTGTTGCCTTTATTGTTTTTTTTAATTACTTGGGAAAACTGAGGGTTTTCAGTTTTCACATCCATGTAACCTTCTATGTTGCTTTTGATGTCTTTTGGTTGTCATGCTACTTAAATGAATGGCTGTTATTTAAAAATGACATGTGGCTGTGTGCAGCGGCTCATGCCTGTAATTCCAGCACTTTGGGAGGCCAAGATGGGTGGATCACTTGAACCCAGGAGTTCAAGTCCAGCCTGGGCAAAATGGCAAAACCCCATCTCTACTAAAAACACAAAAACTAGGTAGGTGTGGTGGCACGTGCCCATAGTCCTGGCTACTTGGGAAGCTAAGGTGGAGGATCACCTGAGCCTGGGAGGTTGAGGCTGCAGTGAGCAATGATTGCACCACTACACTCCAGCCTGGGCAACAGGGTGAGACCCTGTCTCAAAAAAATAATAAAATAAAAAAAAATTTTTTCTCTGAGACAGAATCTTGCTTTGTCACCCAGGCTGGAGTGCAGTGGCATGATCTCAATTCACTGCAACCTCTGCCCCAAGGTTCAATCGATTCTCCTGCCTCAAACTCCTAAGTAGCTGGGACTACAGACACATGCCACCATGCCCGGCTAATTTTGTATTTTTAGTAGGGACAAGGTTTCGCCATGTTGGCCAGGCTGGTGTCAAGCCCCTGACCTCAGATAATCTGTCCAACTTGGCCTCCCAAAGTGTTGGGATTACAAGCATGAGCCACTGTGCCTGGCCTAAATCTTCTTTTGGTTACATTTATAGGTATGTTATTAATATAAATGTTTTAAATGTTATATAAATTATAAAAATCTAATATGGTATCAGTGATAATTTTGATGATGTTAAATCTTTTCTAAAGTATGTGTATAGATATATTATTAATATAAATATTCTAAAGATTATATAAAATTTGTGGAAGTCTGATGGATCTGATGTGTTGCTATCAGTCATGATTCTGGCTGTTATCTTAAAATGCTACATATAATAGAAATAACTAAATTTTCTTGCCAGTTGAGAACTTCCACTGGATTTTAACCAAAGGCTATTCTAAGTTTTTGTCATCCACGGTGATTGTTTAAAGTTCTTCTCTGAAACCCTTTGCAGGCCGGGCGCGGTGCTGGACACTGTGCAAGGCATGGTTCTGGGCGTGGTGCAGGGCACGGTGGCTCACACATATAAGAATCCCAGCACTTTTCAAGGCCAAGGTGGGTGAATTGCTTGAACTCAGAAGTTTGAGAGCAGCCTGGGCAACATGGTCAAACCCTGTCTCTACAAAAATACAAAAGTTAGCCAGGTATGGTGGTGCATGCCTATGGTCCCAGCTGCTTGGGAGGCTGAGGTAGGAGGATGGCTTGAGTTTGGGTGGGAGAGATTGCGGTGAACCAAGATCATGCCACTGTGCTCCATCCTGAGTGATAGAGCCAGATCATGTCTCAGAAAAAAAAAGAAAAAAAAAGCCTTTAAAATCAGCTATCATCTAAATTACTTTTAATGGAAAGGACTCTGACAAGTTCTCTTAAATACGGTTTCTGGTAACTTTGGGGATCATACCATTGGACTAGGAAAATCTTCCAGGACTCTAAAAAGCTGAATGAGAATTTCTAATTGAAATCAAGCAAAACACAAAAAGCTGAATGAGAATTTCTATTTGAAATCAAGCAGAACAAGATTTAGTTACATGGGACTGAACTTATAAAAGACGGAAAAGATTCTGTTCATGGCCCTTTCATTGGAAACATTGTTGATTCTCTTTATGTTTTGTTTTTCAAAGTCAAGAAATTTTTTTTTCTTTTCAGCTATTTTTAACTTACAATACATTAGATAAACTATATTGTGAACAAAAATTTGAGCCATTTATCTGTCTCTCTAACTGATTTCTCCAGAATTCAGAAGGCATTCATGAGCATTCTTAAATTTTAGCAATATAATTATTTGCATAAGTTCAATAAGAATCTGTTTTTGGTAACAGGATTCAATTGGAGACACTGTTTGTTTTATCAAGGCTTTAACTCGAATGGCAGATACAACCAGACCACTTTAAGGAATTGAGGTTGACTTTATAGCACCAATACAAAGCCCCTTAGAATGACTGGCTTGGTGTCTTGTCTACAAGGGTCCTTTACAAAGTTGCTGTCCCTGTGGTAAGAAGTAAAGAATGTCACTTTCTGATGGGCCCAGGAACCTCAAGATATTTGGGGACCTTGAGAAGAGAGGACTACACCCATTCATAAAAGTATTACAGGAGAGCTGGCAAGATGTCCGAATAGGAACAGCTCCGGCCTGCAGCTCCCAGTGAGATCAACGCAGAAGGCGGGTGATTCATGCAAATCCAACCGAACCTCCACTGGTGATACCCAGGCAACAGGGTCTGGAGTGGACCTCCAGCAAACTTCAGCAGACCTGCAGCAGAGGGACCTGACTGTTAGAAGGAAAACTAACAAACAGAAAGGAATAGTATCAACATCATCAACATCAAAGGCCAAAGGTAGATAAATCCACAAAACTGGGGAGAAACCAGTGCAAAAAGGCTGAAAACTCCAAAAGCCTGAATGCCTCTTCTCCTCCAAAGGATCACAACTCCCCGCCAGCAAGGGAACAAAACTGGACAGACCGTGAGTTTGACAAATTGACAGAAGTAGGCTTCAGAAGGCGGATAATAACAAACTCCTCTGAGCTAAAGGAGCATGTTCTAACCCAATGCAAGGAAGCTAAGAACCTGGAAAAAAAGGTTAGATGAATTGCTAACTAGAATAACCAGTTTAGAGAAGAACAAAAATGACCTGATGGAGCTGAAAAACCCAGCACAAGAACTTCAGGAAGCATACACAAGTACCAATTGCTGAATCAATCAAGCAGAAGAAAGGATATCAGAGATTGAAGATCAACTCAATGAAATAAAGCAAGAAGACAAGATTAGAGAAAAAAGAGTAAAAAGAAATGAACAAAGCCTCCAAGAAACAGAGGACTATGTGAAAAGACTGAATCTACGTTTGATTGGGGTACCTGAAAGTGACGGGGAGAATGGAACCAAGTTGGAAAACACTCTTAAGGATATTATCCAGGAGAATTTCCCCAACCTAGCAAGACAGGCCAACATTCAAATTCAGGAAATACAGAGAACACCACTAAGATACTCCTCAAGAAGAGTAACCCCAAGACAGAAAATCGTCAGACTCATCAAGGTTGAAATGACGGAAAAAATGTTAAGGGCAGCCAGAGAGAAAGGTTGAGTTACCCACAAAGGGAAGCCCATCAGACTAACAGCGGATCTCTTGGCAGAAACCCTACAAGCCAGAAGAGAGTGGGGGCCAATATTCAACATTCCTAAAGAAAAGAATTTTCAAGCCAGAATTTCATATCCAGCCAAACTAAGCTTCATAAGTGAAGGAGAAATAAAATCCTTTACAGACAAGCAAATGCTTTAAGACTTTCTCACCACCAGGCCTGCCTTACAAGAGCTCTTGAAGGAAGCACTAAACACAGAAAGAAACAACTGGTACCAGCCACTGCAAAAACATACCAAATTGTAAAGACCATTGACACTATGAAAAAACTGCATCAACTAATGAGCAGAATAACGAGCTAGTATCATAATGACAGGATCAAATTCACACATAACAATATTAACCTTAAATATAAATGAGCTAAATGCCCCCAATTAAAAGACACAGACTGGCAAATTGGATAAAGAGTCAAGACCCATCAATGTCCTGTATTCAGGAGACCTATCTCATACACATAGGCTCAAAATAAAGGGATGGAAGAACACTTACCAAGAAAGTGGAAAGCAACAAAAGTCAGGGGTTGCAATCCTAGTTTCTGATAAAACAGACTTTAAGCCAATAAAGATCAAAAGAGAAAAGAAGGGCATTACATAATGGTAAAGAGATCAATGCAACAAGGAGAGCTAACAATCCTAGACATATAATCACCCAATACAGGAGCACTCAGATTCATAAAGCAAGTTCTTATAGACCTGCAAAGAGACTTAGACTCCCACACAATAATAGTGGGAGACTTTAACACTCCACTGTCAATATTAGATCATTGAGACAGAAGATTAACAAGAATATCCAG
The DNA here is from genome assembly GCF_029281585.2 of Gorilla gorilla gorilla. Taxonomy (NCBI): domain Eukaryota; kingdom Metazoa; phylum Chordata; class Mammalia; order Primates; family Hominidae; genus Gorilla; species Gorilla gorilla. The sequence goes on along the minus strand of NC_086017.1, from coordinate 85,834,381 downwards.
GACTTGAACTTAGCTCTGGACCAAGTGGACCTAATAGACATCTACAGACCTCTCCACCCCAAATCAACAGAATATGCCTTCTTCTCAGCACCACATTACACTTATTCAAAAACTGACCACGTAATTGGAAGTAAAACACTCCTCAGGAAATGCGAAAGAACAGAAATCATAACAAACAGTCTCTCAGACCACAGTGCAATCAAATTAGAATGCAGGATTAAGAAACTCCTCAAAACCTCACAACTACATGGAAACTGAGCAACCTGCTCCTGAATGACTACTGGGTAAATAACGAAATGAAGGCAGAAATAAAGATGTTCTTTGAAACCAATGGGAACAAAGACACAACGTACCAGAATCTCTGGGACACATTTAAAACAGTGTGTAGAGGGAAATTTATAGCACTAAATGCCCACAAGAGAAAGCAGGAAAGATCTAAAATTGACACCTTAACATCAAAATTACAAGAACTAGAGAAGCAAGAGCAAACAAATTCAAAAGCTAGCAGAAGACAAGACATAAATAAGATCAGAGCAGAACTGAAGGAGATAGAGACAGGAAAAACTCTTCAAAAAAATCAATGAATCCAGGAGCTGGTTTTTTGAAAAGATCAACAAAATAGACCACTAGCAGACTAATAAAGAAACACCTCTATGCAAATAAACCAGAAAATCTAGAAGAAATGGATAAATTCCTGGACACATACACCCTCCCAAGACTAAACCAGGAAGAAGTCAAATTCCTGAATAGACCAATAACAAGTTCTGAAATTGAGGCATTAATTAATAGACTACCAACCAAAAAAAGTCCAGGACCAGACGGATTCACAGCCAAATTCTACCAGAGGTACAAAGACGAGCTGGTACCATTCCTTCTGAAACTATTCCAAACAATAGAAAAAGAGAGAATCGTCCCTAACTCATTTTATGAGGCCAGGATCATCTTGATACCAAAACGCGGCAGGGACACAACAAAAAAAGAAAATTTTAGACCAATATCTCTGATGAACATCAATGCAGAAATCCTGAATAAAATACTGGAAAACTGAATCCAGCAGCACATCAAAAAGCTTGTCCATCATGATCAAGTTGGCTTCATCCCTGGGATGCAAGGCTGGTTCAACATGCAAATCAATAAATGTAATCCATCACATAAACCTAATCAATGACAAAAACTACATGATTATCTCAATAGATGCAGAAAAGGCCTTTGACAAAATTCAATAGCCCTTCATGCTAAAAACTCTCAATAAACTGGTATTGATGGAACGTATCTCAAAATATTAAGTGCTATTTATGACAAACCCACAGCCAATAACATACTGAATGTGCAAAAACTGGAAGCATTCCCTTTGAAAATCAGCACAAGACAAGGATGCCCTCTCTCAGTACTCCTATTCAACATAGTGTTGGAAGTTCTGGCCAGGGTAATCATGCAAGAGAAAGAAATAAAGGGTATTCAATTAGGAAAAGAGGAAGTCAAATTGTCTCTGTCTGCAGATGACATGATTATATATTTAGAAAACCCCATCGTCTCAGCCCAAAATCTCCTTAAGCTGATAAGCAACTTCAGCAAAGTTTCAGGATACAAAATCAATGTGCAAAAATCACAAGCTTTCCTATACACCAATGACAGACAAACAGAGAGCCAAACTATGAGTGAACTCCCATTCACCATTGCTACAACAAGAATGAAATACCTAGGAATACAACTTACAAGGATGTGAAGGACCTCTTCAGGGAGAACTACAAACCACTCCTCAAAGAAATAAGAGAGGACACAAACAAATGGAAAAACATTCCATGCTCATAGATAGGAAGAATCAATATTGTGAAAATGGCCACACTACCCAAAGTAATTTATAGATTCACTGCTATCCCCATTAAACTACCATTGACTTTCTCCATGGAATTGGAAAAATATACTTTAAATTTCATATGGAATCAAAACAGAACCCAAATAGCCAAGAAAATCCTAAGCAAAAAGAACAAAGCTGGAAGCATCATGCTACCTGACTTCAAACTATACTACAGGGCTACGATAACCAAAACAGCATGGTACTGGTACCAAAACAGATATATAGATCAAAGGAACAGGACAGAACCCTCAGGAATAACACCACACATCTACAGCCATCTGCTCTTTGACAAACCTGAGAAAAACAAGCACTGGGGAAAGGATTCCCTATTTAATAAATGGTGTTGGGAAAACTAGCTAGCCTTAGGCAGAAAGCTGAAACTGGATTCCTTCCTTACACCTTATATAAAAATTAACTCAAGATGGATTAAAGACTTAAACCTAAGAACTAAAGCCATAAAAACCCTAGAGGAAAACCTAGGCAATACCATTCAGGACATAGGCATGGGCAAAGACTTCATGACTAAAACACCAAAAACAATGGCAACAAAAGCCAAAATTGACAAATGGGACCTAATTAAACTAAAGAGCTTCTGGACAGCAAAAGAAACTATGAGAGTGAATGGCAACCTACAAAATGGGAGAAAATTTTTGCAATCTATCCATCTGACAAAGGGCTAATATCCAGAATCTACAAAGAACTTAAACAAATTTACAAAAAAAAAAAAAAAAAATCCCATCAAAAAGTGGGCAAAGGATGTGAACAGACACTTCTTAAAAGAGGACAATTATGCAACCAACAAACATATCAAAAAAGCTCATCATCACGAGTTATTAGAGAAATGCAAATCAAAACCGCAATGAGATACCATCTCATGCCAGTTAGAATGGTGATCATTAAAAAGTCAGGAAACAACAGATACTGGAGAGGATGTGGAGAAATAGGAATGCTTTTACACTGTTGGTGGGAGTGTAACTTAGTTCAACCATTGTGGAAGACAGTGTGGCTATTCCTCAAGGATCTAGAACTAGAAATACCATTTGGCCCAGCAATCCCATTACTGGATATATACCCAAAAGATTATAAATCATTCTACCATAAAGACACATGCACACGTATGTTTATTGCAGGACTGTTCACAATAACAAAGACTTGGAACCAACACAAATGCCCATCAATTATAGACTGGATAAAGAAAATGTGGCACATATACACCATGGAATACTATGCAGCCATAAAAAAGGATGAGTTCATGTCCTTTGTAGGGACATGGATGAAGCTGGAAACCATCATTCTCAGCAAACTAACACAAGAACAGAAAACAAAACACCACATGTTCTCACTCATAAGTGGGAGTTGAACAACGAGAACACATGGACACAGGGAGGGGAACATCACACACTGGGGCGTGTTGGGGGGTGGGGGCGGGGGGAGGGATAGCATTAGGACAAATACCTAATATAGGTGATGGGTTGATGGGTGCAGCAAACCACCACAGCACATGTATACCTATGTAACAAACCTGCACGTTCTGCACGTGTACCCCAGAACTTAAAGTATAATTAAAAAAAGTAGGTTAAAAAAAGTATTACAGACACAGTCTGATGCAAATCTTTGACTTGGCTAGCCTCAAGGCTTTTAAAAGTCTAAGATTCCTTATTAAAAAGTTCCAACAAAGCCAATTTTAAGAAGCCTATATGGTCAATAAATATTCTTACTGCACTTTATGCAAATAATCAGACCAGGTATGATAAGACTAAAACTTATTTTGCACACAAATTTGTCCTACTATGATTTGTCTTTGATAAAATGATGGACTAGAGAGAGAAAATTTATGTTCCAAAAGAAAACTATGACATATGCTATTAGATTCCAGCCCTGATCATTGTTTCTGAGTTTTTATTATTTGCCTATAATTTGGGCTGAATCCTGAATTATTTCCTGGCTCCAAGTGTTCCCTAGTTAACCCAGATACAACATATTTTAAAAAACTTGTTTTATCCTGTCAGGAATGAGATGTATTTTTGAAGGACTACTTAACTAGCAATTACAATTCGATTATTATGATTATAGAATCTCGGGATTTCTCTTCCTTCTTGTCAAGGTCTTTACCTGATGTTTGTCTCATTAAAAAAAAAGAAAGAAATCAGACTGATTACACTCTACTCAAGACTGAAGACATGTACTTTAACCTGTCTCTGTTACCAGTAAACCAAAGCCTTAAATTTCAGAATCCGTCAGGGAACCTGTGTGGTCCCTGAATCAAGCACCCATGGGCTTATGAATGTGTTGACCACTGGCATATGAGAGGTAATTGTCTATTAGGTTATGTGGCTCTTCCTCTTTCTATTTATAACTCCAATGTTTCTGAACGCTGAAGTAGTTCATCGAAATTATTTTCCAGGATTAGACAAACCGTACCTGCAAACCAAGGAGATGAATTCTGGCCTATGTTTGGCGGAAGTCTCTTGCAATGGTGGGGAGTAACCTCTCATGAACGTATAATTAGAAATCTGTCAACCACTCTAGGTAACTTAGCAAATGAACTAGCTGAAGCCATAGCTACCAAATAAAGATCTTCAGACTCTTTAGCCAGGATAGTCGTGGATGACGGAACAACTTTAGGCTACATAGTGGTGAAACAGGGAGAAACTCATATGGAAGCTAGCTAACACATCATGTTGTGTTTAGATCCATACATCTTCTGAAGTTGAAACACATGTAAAAAAATAAGACGATATGGGAATTAATTATGACAAATCCTAGGGAAGAGGCTGAAAGAGCTGTAACACAAGCAGGGCTGAGACATGCCCCTTGCTCGCCACATTGTGGGCAAAGAGAAGGAAAGAAGAGCTGTGGCCCTTTGGGGAGGCCAGACCTGGGAGCTCCCCGAGCCAGGGCTGTGATTCCCTCTTTAGGGCCCTGTGGTTCCTGGTATCTCCAAGCTTCTGGGTGCCACTGTGTTCCCAGTGTGCCAGCTGTGGAAGCTGCTTGCGGTGCCTGTGGTCCAGCCACAGCCTTGTGGAGAGCTGGCGCCCATGTTGGCACCCGGAGCCACCTGCCCCACTGCAGCAGCCAGCAAGTCTGACTGCACAGTGGCCAGACCCCATGCTCACTCACACACCCCTTGCCACTCCATGCAGTCTCCCTTGGCAGGCATGGGATCCAACCTGGTAGCATGAGCTGAGCACAGCCTGCCAGGCTGATTGGGTGGGGCCCAGCAAAATGCAGGCAAAGGTGCCACCAGCCATAGAGGTTTCTGTCCAGAAAAGTAACACTCCAAAGACCCCATAACACCGCTACTCTTCACAGCCTGTGGAAACTCTCAGTCTACTCTCTATCTTGATGAGTTCAATTGTTTTAATTTTTAGCTCCCACAAATGAGTGAGAACATGCAAAGTCTGTCTTTCTGTGCCTGGCTCATTGTACTTAACATAATATCCTTTAGTTCCATCCATGTTGTTGCAAATGACAGAATCTTATTCTTTCTCATGGCCGAAGAGTACTCCATTGTGTATATGTACTACATTTTCTTTATCCCTTCTTCTGTTGATGCACACTTAGGTTGCTTCCAAATCTTGGCTACTATGAATAATGCTGAAATAAATATGGGAATGCAGATATCTCTTTGATATACTAATTTTCCATCTCTTGGGTATATACTCAGCAGTGGGATTGCTGGATCATATGATAGTTCTATTTTTAATTTTTTGAGGGACCTCCATATTGTTCTCCATAGTGAATGTACTAATTTACCTTCCCACCAACAGAGTAAGAGTGTTCCCTTTTCCCCACGTTCTTGCAAGCATTTGTTATTGCTTGTCTTTTGCATAAAAGCCATTTTAATGGGGTAAGATGATATCTTATTGTAGTTTTGATTTCAATTTCTCTGATGATCAATGATATTGAGCATCTTTTCATATCCCTATTTGACATTTATATAACTTCTTTTTTGTTTTTGCTCATTTTTTGAGACAGGGTCTCACTCTGTCACCGAGGCTGGAGAGCAGTGGTATGATCATGGCTTAATGTAGTGTTGACTGCCAGGGTTCAAGCAATCCTCCCACCTCAGCCTCCTGAGTAGCTGGGACCACAGGCATGCATCACCATGCCCTGGTAGTTTTTAAAATTATTTGCTATGTTGTTCAGTTTGGTCTTGAACTCCTGGGCTCAAGTGGTCCACCCGTCTTGGCTCCCCAAAGTGCTGGAATTACAGGTGTGAGCCACTGCGCCTGACCTGTGTGCCTTCTTTTGAGAAATGTCTGTTCAGATCTTCTGCCTATTTAAATAATTGGATTGTTAGTTTTTTTCTTATAGAGTTGTTTGAGCTCCTTATATATTCTGGTTATTAATCCCTTGTCAGATATATAGTTTGCAAATATTTTCTTCCATTCTGTGGATTCTCTTTTCACTTTACCCATTGTTTTCTTTACTATGCAGAAAATTTTGAACTTGATGTGATACCACTTGTTCATTTTTGCTTTGGTTGCCTGAGCTTTTGGAGTATTACTCAAGAAATCTGTGCGCAGACCAATTTCCTGGAGAGTTTCCCTAATGTTTTCTTTCAGCAGTTTCGTGTCTTTGATTTAAGTCTTTAACCCATTTGGATTTGATTTTTGTATATAGTGCAAGAGAGGGTTCTAGTTTAATTATTCTGTCAATGACTTTGGGAGGCCGAGGTGGGTGGATCATGAGGACAGGAGATCGAGACCATCCTGACTAACACGGTGAAACTCCGTCTCTACTAAAAATACAAAAAAAAATTTAGCCAGGCACGGTGGCGGGCGCCTGTACTCCCAGCTACTTGGGAGGCTGAGGAGGAGAATGGTGTGAACCCAGGAGGTGGATCTTGCAGTGAGCCCAGATCACGCCACTGCACTCCAGCCTGAGCAACAGAGCTAGACTCCATCTCAAAAAAAAAAAAAAAAAAAAAAATTCTGCCAATGAATATCTAGTTTTCCCAGCACAATTTGTTGAAGAGACTGTCCTCTCCCCCATGTATGTTCTTGGCACCTTCATTGAAAATGAGTTAATTGTAAATGTATGGATTTATTTCTGGGTTCTCTATTCTGTTCCATTGGTCTATGTGTCTGTTTTATGTCAGTACCATGCTGTTTTGTTTACAATTGCTCTGTACTATAATTTAAAATCAGGTGATGTGATTTTTCCAGTTTTGTTCTTTTTGCTCAGGATGGCTTTCAGTATTCTGGGTCTTTTATGGTTACGTATAAATTTTAGGATTTTTTTTCTATTTCTGTGAAGAGTGTTATTGGTATTTCAATAGGGATTGCATTGAATCTGTAGATTGCTTTGTGAAGTATGGGTATTTTAACAATATTTACTCTTCCAATCAATGAACATGGCCTATCTTTCCATTTTTTTTTTTTGGTGTCCTCTTTAATTTTTTTGCATCGGTGTTTTATAGTTTTCTTTGCGGAGATCTTTCACTTCTCCTGTTATGTTTGTTCCCAGATATTTTATTTTATTTGTAGCTATTGTAAATGGGATTACATTCTTGATTTTCTTCTTTAGATTGTTCATTTTTGTCATTTAGAAATGCTACCAACTTTTGTAGTTTGATTTTGTATCCTGTGACTCTGAATTTGTTGATCAGTTCTAATAGTTTTTTGGTGGAGTCCTTAGGTTTTTCCAAATATAAGATCAAATCATCTGCAAACAAGAAAACAGTAATAATTTTACTTGTTTCCAATTTGGATCCCTTTTATTGTTTTTCTCTTGTCTGAATTGCTCTAGCTAGGACTTCCAGTACTATGTTGAGTAACAGTGTTGGAAGTGGACATTCTTGTCTTGTCCCAGATCTTAGAAGAAAGGCTTTCAGCTTTTCCCTGTTCAGGATGATACTGGCTGCGGGTCTGTTGCATATGGGTTTTATTGTGTTGTGGTATGTTCCTTCTATATCTAGTTTTTTTTGAGGGTTTCTTTTTATCACAGGGATGTTGGATTTTATTAAATGCTTTTCAGCATCAATTGAAATTATCATATGGTTTTTGTCCTTCATTCTGTTGATATGATGTGTCACATTGATTGATTTGCATATGTTGAACCATGTTGGCATCCTCGGGATAAATCCCACTTAGACATGATGAATGGTCTTTTTCATAGGATGAGTTTGGAAATACTACAGCCTTCTCTGTTTTTTGGAATAGTTTGAGTAGGATTGGTAGTAATTCTGCCTTCAATGTTTGGTAAAATTAATCAGTGAAGCCAGTGAAGCCATTGGATCAGGCTTTTCTTTGCTAGGAGATGTTTTATTATGGCTTCAATTTCATTTATCCACTTCTTCTAGGTTTGTTGCTTGGTTGTTTTTTTGTTTTCTTTTTTTTGAGATGGAGTCTTGCTCTGTCACCCAGGCTGGAGCGTGGTACAATCTCAAGTCACTGCAACCTTTGCCTCCCAGGTTCAAGTGATTTTCCTGCCTCAGCCTCTGGAGTAGCTGGGAGTACAGGTGCATGCCACCATGCCTGGCTAATTTTTGTATTTTTAGTAGAGATGGGGTTTCACCATGTTGGCCAGGCTGGTCTTGAACTCCTGACCTCAGGTGATCACCTGCCTTGGCCTCCCAAAGTGTTGGGATTACAGGCATGAGCCACGGTGCCTGGCCATTTCTTCCAGGTTTTTCAATTTATTGGAATATAGTCAGTCGTAATAGTTTCTAATGATTCTTTGAATTTCCGCAGTGTCAGTTGTAGTATCTCCTTTTTAATCTCTGGTTTTACGTATTTGAGTCTTCTCTCTTTTTTCTTAGTCTGGTTAAATGTTTGTTGATTTTGTTGGTCTTTTAAAAAATATTAACTTTTCATTTCATTGATATTTTATATTTTTAAATTTCAATTTCATTTATTTCTGCTCTGATCTTTGCTGTGTTTCCTTCTACTAATTTTGGTTTTGGTTTGCTCTTGCTTTTCTAATTATTTAAGATGCATTATTAGGTTGTTTATTTGAAGCTTTTCTACTTTTTTTGATGTAGGTGCTTTTTGCTATAAATTTACCTCTTAGTACTGTAGTAGTGTTTTTACTGTATCCCATAGGTTTTTTTTTTTTTTGAGACGGAGTCTTGCTCTGTTGCCCAGGCTGGAGTGCAGTGACGCGATCTCGGCTCACTGCAAGCTCCGTCTCCCGGGTTCACACCATTCTCCCGCCTCAGCCTCCCGAGTAGCTGGGACCACAGGCGCCCGCCATCACGCCCGGCTAATTTTTGTTTTTTGTATTTTTAGTAGAGACGGGGTTTCACTGTGTTAGCCAGGATGGTCTCGATCTCCTGACCTCGCGATCCGCCCGCCTCGGCCTCCCAAAGTGCTGGGATTACAGGCATGAGCCACTGCGCCCGGCCTGTACCCCATAGGTTTTGGTTTGACTTTAAACTTTTTCTTTTCTCGAAAACTCAGTGTCATGATACCGGCTTCTAGTGCTTTGGGCAGTGAGACCCTTTTACTTGATAACAGTGGTAGCTGGGACAACTTGGCAACGTAAATAAATAAACGGCATCTAGATTGGAAAGGAAGAAGTACAGTTATCTTTATGTACAGATGACATGATCTTGCATTTAGAAAATCGTAAGAAATTTACTAAAAAGTATTAGGACTCATGAACAAATTTAAGAATGTAACACTATATAAGATTGGTATACAAAAATAACTGTATTTCTTTACCAAGAAATCAAGAATCCAAAAATGGAATTACAAAAATAAATCTTGTTATAATAGAATTAAAGCTGGAGAAGCTTAAACTTGAACACTAAAAACTGCAATACATCGTTGGCGTTGGAGACACCCAGGTACCATCCCTGAGCCTTCTCTCCTTGGCTCTGAGGACTTTACCCTCACGGGGTGAGGAAAGGGGTTGCAGTCTTGGCTTTTACATTATATTAGGTGGGTTCGGGTTGAGGTATCTGCAATTCAAATGAGTATTACAATCTCTACTTTTATGGATAAGAGACTGAGGCCCACCAAGAGAGGGAATGACAGTCCATATCCTGGAAGGCAAATTGTCAGGCACTGATTTCTGCTATGTAACCCCTGCCAATCATAGTGTATTTAAAGGATCCCCAGATACCATACCAATAGGTGTTCAAGAGAGAGGTCTGTAATCTAGGCGTCTGAGAAAGCAAGGCTAGAGATTCCGATATTGGAGACAACAGGGCTCTGGGAAGATTAAGGTTGAGTTTTCTGGATCTGCAGAATAGAGTCACTGAGGAGCAATTGCAAGATCAGAGGAGATGAAAGAACAAGTCAGGGCATGCTTAGGAAAAGAGAAAACCAGGGATAGGTTTTAGGCAAGAGTCACACTGAGGAAGGGCAGGTTCTTGGCGTCGCTCAGGAAGGAATCCAAAAGCAAGCCTGTGGTGGAAGAAAGCGGCTCTATGGAGGCACTGGCGGTGTTACAGCCCTGCGTCCACTCCTGCAGGGCAGGAAGCCCTCCGTGGGTTGTGCTCCCAGAGTAGCAGCCTGGGGGTGGCTTGCAGTCATTTTTATAATTCACTTTTAATGGCATGCTAATTAAGGGGCGGGTTATTCAGAAATAGCTAGAAATGGGCAGTAACTTCCAGCTGTTTCCATGGCAAGGGGTGGGGACTTCCCGTGCTGCCGTGGCATTGGCAAACTGTCACGGCACTGGTGGGAGCGTCTTCTGGTGATCTGAGGCGTGAGGTGCTTTCGCTGCCTCTCCCAGTCTCCTGCGTGCCTCTTACCTGAAAGCCGTTCACACCCCCATCTGCCCACGTACAAACTTCACTGCCCTTTCACCCCACCCCCGTTTCACACGCACTCCCACATCAACCCTGAGCATTCAAGCCTGCGTTTCCCTGTTAGGAACCTCGGTGGTAGCCGGAGCTCTGAGAAACCCCTAAGAAGAAATCCTTGCCTAGTTTGTGGCAGAAATCAGGGAAGGAAAGGCGAAGTTCAGGTCTTTCTCACAATAAATAAATAAAGATAGCTAGATTTGATTGATTGGTGGATGGATGAAACGTGGGAGTTTATGGGCAAATATTTATCAGACACTGGAAGTGTAAGTTGTCACAAAGATTATGGAGTGCACCTGTCTTATGACCCTGTTATTTTATCCCAGTATATGCACTAGAGCATTTTTTGTAACTGTGTAAATTGAAGGCTTATAAATTAGTTTAGTGAGAGAAAAGGTAACAGATTGGAAGGGAATTACCATATTCATTAGTTGTGTTTTTAAAATTTTAAAGCAAAATAGAGACATGATTTTTTTCATGCTTTCGAATGCATTTATAAAAAATAGACTTGAGGGCTGGGCGCAGTGGCTCACGCCTGTAATCCCAGCATTTTGGGAGGCCGAGGAGGGCGGATCACGAGGTCAGGAGTTCGAGACCAGCCTGACCAACATGGTGAAACCCCGTCTCTACTAAAAATACAAAAATTAGGCGAGTGTGGTGGCGCGCGCCTGTAATCCCAGCTACTCAGGAGGCTGAGGCAGGAGAATCGCTTGAACCTGGGAAGCGGAGGTTGCAGTGAGACGAGATCGCACCATTGCTCTCCAGCCTGGGCGACAGAGTGAGACTCCGTCTCAAAAAAAAAAAAAAAAAAAAGTTACTCATTAATAGCATAGACCAATTGGCCTCTATTGAAATTTCTCCATTATTTTCACAATGTCCCAGGCTGTGAAACCAGGATTTAATAAAGAACCAGAATGCCACATCTGTGTCACCTGGGTAGGGACCAGTCCTGATCCATTAAGTCCGGGTCTCTGGGTAACTGGACTCACTGCTGGGCAAAACAGAATGTCCGGCGTGGGTTCCTAAAGGGGGACCGCAGAGCCTCATGGGAAATGTAGTGTCACTTTCCAATGATGTTACCATCAAGGACCTTGGGAACCAGCTTTTCTCTCTGCGCATGCGCCACCCCGCCCACCCCGCCATTTTCCTCCGGAAGTGCGGCACCCAGAGGCGGTCTTGTAGCTGGGCCAGCCTGGGGCTTGGTTGTATGTCCCTGCGGGTCGGTGCGAGGGCGAAGAGGAACCCGTGGGCCCGGGGGATCCCGGGGGGCCGGACCAGTGTTCCCCAGTTGTGGGAGCAGACGCGTGGGCGCATCGCGGGCGGGCAGGGCCTGAAGTGCAGGTGCGGGCCGCGGACCCTGGCGGGGGCTCGGAGGACAGGCGTGGGGTCCCGGCAGTGAAGCCGGTTCTAGAGGCGCAGGAGCGGGTAGGCGAGGCGGGTGGCCCTGGGCCCGGAGTCTGCAGGCTGCGCTCCTGTCCTGCCGCTGAGGGACCCGGTTACCAACCCACATGACGCTCAGTTTGCCCATCTGTCCCAGTGCTAACGCACAGTTCTCGGGAGACGTTCCCCATTCCCAGAGGAGTAGTGCGAAACGCGTGCGCCTCGAGTCTTAAACTGGACGTTTGTATTAGTTGTGTTTCCCGGTGTCTCTTTAGCAAGTGAAGTTTCTGGTTCCCTCCTTCACTGTGTGACCTGCCTAGTCCTCCTGGGTTGCGTTTACAGAAGTTTATACGAGACCTAGTTTCCAGGGAAGAACTCACTGATGCCGCGAGGGAGATGGGGCACTGGATGATGGTCTTCAGCCTTAAGGGTACTTCAGTCTTAACCGTGTGTTATAAAGTTTGAAAGGGAGGGTTCCCTATGAATAAGAAGCGCACTTGAAAGAACAGCCCTCTGGTCTAACCTCTCACTGGTGCTTCAGAGGAGGATAAAAGGTCACAGGTGAAGATCCCAGTTTTCCTCGCTCGGGAAATATTAATTCTACTCCCTAGAATGCACAAGATTTGCAAAGACTAGGTGATAGTGGAAGGTTTGGAAGAACTTTCAGAAGGTTGAGGTGAATTCGGCTGAGAAGAACAGGCAAGGACCTAGGAAATATTCCTTATTTGAAGGGGCCTGAAAGTGTGGTTTGGGGTACAGGAGTGACCTGTCATACCTGAGAAGATTAAAATACTCTCCAAACACAGTCCCATTCCTTCAACCTTTCCTCGTTTCCAGCGTTTGAGATATATTAAACTTAGTCCATCACCAAATTTAGCTTTAGCGTTAGATTGTGAAGTTCTATTGATTGTATTTGATTTGTAATTTAAGACTTTCTCCCCCTACGTAATTTTGTTAAAAACATATTGAATTCTGTTCACTTAGGTGTAACAGTTAATACTTGCTGTTTAAGGAACTAATTAAACCTTACTGGCTTACAAAAAACAACCACCATTTTATTTGTTTGAAGTTCTGTGGATCTGCATTTTGGTGTGGTGGGTTCAGCTGGGTAGTTGATACATTTATGTTGCCTGGATCACAAAAGAGGCCTTGGTCACCTGGTGCCTTGACTGAGCCTGGTTGGTTTAAGATAGTTTCCTTCACAATCTGGCGGCTTGTGGTGACTCTTGGCTAGGCCCTGTGTCTCCACCAGGGTAGCTCCAGACCTCCTCACAATATGACTGTGTCCAAAAAGGCAAGAACCAATGGATATTTGCATCACATTTTCCATTGTCCATTCACTGGACAAGTCAGATGGAAAAGCCCAATTTATTGTCAGAGCATAATATGAGGGCTTGGATACAGGGAAAGGTGTTATTGGGAAACATGAGTAGAATGGTGTACTGCAGGAAATACATATTATGTACATTTAAAAACAAGTAATTGTAGGCCAAAATTGCTGGGTTGCAAGATGCACTTTCCATGATGTTCAGGTATAGAAAAGCAAGATGTACTGTCATGGGAACACTCATATGAAGTTATTTGTGGAATCCACATATTAATAGGAAAATAATACAGCCCAGTATATTTCTATAACATTTATTTTAGTGAACTTACAATGTTTCTTTGTATTAAATTATTAGATTATATCTTTAGGTAATATTGTTGCTAAATTAGTAGGTAATACATATTTTTATTCAAAATAAATTGTGCATCTAATGTCTACCAATTAATGTACTTGTAGATGTATCTTATCTTGAGTCTTTGCTGCCCCTAATGAGGCTTGAAGGACTCTTCTCCCATGGGGAAGTTTTTCTTTTTCAGGAGGGAGGAGGGCTTTTCCAGGTAATGTGTCTAGAGTGTTGGTCAGAAGAATCTGGGACAACACCACACCAGTCCTCTCCTTAATTCACGTCATTTGCCTTCTCTCCCAGGTATGTTTCCAGTGTCCTCTGGGTGTTCCAAGAGCTACAAGAAACGAATAAATCTCTGGTGAGTTGTTTATTTGTTCTTCACTTTGTTTTACACTGTATTTTCTGAGTTTATGGGTGTCTGTGAATTAAAAAGGAAAAGTGGAAATAAGTAAAACTCAGGTTGAAGGAAATATACATAAATAAGATAAAGCTGACCTGTAGATATAGACAGGGTATAAGAGCTTAGAGTTGTCTAAGTTGAGTGCAAATTTTCCTCTGATCTTTCTGATGCAGTGACAAAAAAGGCAGTCATGGTTGTTACGTGACTGGAATGGAACCCGAGAAGAGAGCATGCTGTGTTCTTGTGGGACAGGAAAGCTTGCGTGCACCAAGTCTGAACCACCACCTTCAGTGGTGACATAGGTTATGTGCTGGAACATATTTCACACCAGCCTGGCAGTAAACACTTGTAGTGTTGTGCAGTGGAAACAGTCATCTTCCACTAAAGCACGGCGTGTTGTGCAGTGGAAATGGTCATCTGCTGCTAAAGCACAGCTTCCATCGTAAGGTATGCTCCTTGCTCAAAGAGTGTGGTCCCAAACAGCTTTTGGGAGGTCCTCCTTGATTCATGGATGAAACCTGGAGCATCTTGAGAACTGAGTTAACCACAGGTCCTTAAATAACTCTCCACACCTTTATCTTAGTTTATCTCTATATGCAGGGTGTGCAGCAGCCTGTTCAAAGTGATATTTTCTGGGAAATACTTCCAGTGTTTATTTGCACTTTAGCCCACTCTGTGTAGTCCTAACTTATTTCTTCTAAACTCACCATTAACCTAAATAATAGTCAAATTTAGGGGGACTGCGTTTGCCTTACTCGAGTCTTCTACCATAGTTGAAACTGTCGTATCCGAGCGAGTTAGAGAGAAACCTCACACTTGGAGACGAATTCAGGAGTCCTTTATTAGCTGGCGACTGAGAGACGGCTAACGCATGAAATTATCTCGGCCCCGGAGAAGGGGCTAGATTTTCTTTTATACTTTGGTTTAGAGAGGAGAGGGGGGATTCTAGCTGCAGCAGCTTTACAGAAGAAAAAACAGACAAAAAAGTTAAAAAGACAGATGGTTACAGGAAAACAAACTGTTCCCGGTGCAGGGGCTTTAAATTCACCACAAAGTGATAGGTGAGGGGGCTCTGGGCGTTAGCTGCCGGACAAATGTGCGGGCTTTATGATACTATCTCTGAGTAAATTGCTGGGAACTGCGGACATCGCTTGCCTCAGCAC
This sequence comes from Gorilla gorilla gorilla, assembly GCF_029281585.2. Classification (NCBI taxonomy): domain Eukaryota; kingdom Metazoa; phylum Chordata; class Mammalia; order Primates; family Hominidae; genus Gorilla; species Gorilla gorilla. The sequence continues at coordinate 85,819,149 of NC_086017.1, read as the reverse complement.
TTTATCAGTTAATTGCAGTCTTTGATATGTTGAAAGTCAGCTTGCACAAGTTAAAGTCCTTGAGGAAAGGGAGTGGGTAAGGAGCCCTTGATGTCTTGTAAATGAAGGAGCCAAATGGAGTTTGTCCGGTTTTCTCAGCTAAGGGAGAGTCTATTCATATTAAAAACAAGGTTAGGTATCTAAGGAAGAGTCTATTCATGTTAACACAACGTTGGGTACTACAAAATGTCTGTTCACGATCTGGAAATTCTTCTGTGTTAGTTCTGTTAAAGGAAAAACTTTAAAGGAGTTTAGTTGAGCAATAAACGATTCACGAATCGGAGAGTCCCCAGAATCACAGCAGATTCACAGAGACTCCAGCGCAGTCATGTGGTGGAAGAAGATTTATAGACAAAAGGGAAGTGGCATACCAAAATCAGAAGTGAGGTACAGAAACAACTCAGCATTTGCCTTGTTTGAACACAGTTTGAACACTTGGCAGTGCCTGAGTGGTTGAAGTTTGGCCACTGGGATTGGCCAAGATGCAGCTGTTGTTCCAGGTGCATACTCTCAAGTTAGGTTTTCATTCTTGTCTACCTATTAAGATAGGTTGCAGTTCATCCACAAGGACTCATATATAGAATTATGGAGTCCTTCTCAGGCCATACTTAGTTCACTTTAACAATTCCTTCGCTTTGGTTATTTTCTCAATTTTGAGAGATTGGCCAAAACTTCAGTCACTGGTGTCACTATTACCATTGCAAATGTACTTACTGGCTTTAGAAACCCACTGGGAAATAGAGCAGTGAGTTTTGAAAAGGTGGACCAAGGACTTGAGTAGAAGGTACCTTCTTATGCCGGAACGTCGTGTTTACAGGAGAAAAACAAATCTGGTTTGTTCTAGGATGTATGTGTTTTCTTAAAGTCTTAGTTTGATTGTGTTACATTTAGCATGAGTAACTCCATTTTGGTTTGGTTTGGTCTGTTGGGACCTATTGCATGAGCTTAGTTTAAAACAATAGCCTCCCATAATTTTGCTTAAAAAATTCCTCCTTTTGGCTGGGCATGGTGGCTCACACCTGTAATCCCAGCACTTTGGGAGGCCGAGGTGGGTGGATCACAAGGTCAGGAGATTGAGACCCTCCTGGCTAATACGGTGAAACCCTGTCTCTACTAAAAATACAAAAATTAGCTGAGCGTGGTGGTGGGCACCTGTAGTCCCAGCTACTTGGGAGGCTGAGGCAGAATGGCCTGAACCTGGGAGGCGGAACATGCAATGAGCCAAGATCTTGCCACTGCACTCCACTCTGGGGGACAGAGCAAGACTCTATCTCAGAAAAAAAAAAATTCCTCCTCTTTAGTCAAGTTCTCACTTAGTTGAGAGTGTGACCAAAATGTAGGGCCTTAGCACCACTCTTAGTTACCATTGTTTTGGGTTTCCGGTTTAGCACATCACTCCCATTGTTTTGGGTTCCAGTTTTAGCACGTGACTCCCATTTTTTGGGTTTCCGGGTTTAACAGGTCACTCCCATTGTTTTGGGTTCCGGTTTTAGCACGTCACTCCCATTGTTTTGGGTTCCGGTTTTAGCATGTCACTCCCATTGTTTTGGGTTCCGGTGTTAGCACGTCACCTCCATTGTTTTGGGTTCTGGTTTTAGCACATCACTCCCATTGTTTTGGGTTTCTGGTTTAGCACGACACTCCCATTGTTTTGGGTTCCGGTTTTAGCACGTCACTCCCATTGCTTTGGGTTCTGGTTTACCAGGTCTCTCTCATTGTTTTGGGTTCTGGTTTTAGCACGTCACTCCCATTGTTTTGGGTTCCTGTTTAGCACATCACTCCCATTGTTTTGGGTTCCGGTTTTAGCACGTCACTCCCGTTGTTTTGGGTTTCTGGTTTAGCAGGACACTCCCATTGTTTTGGGTTCCGGTTTTAGCACGTCACTCCCGTTGTTTTGGGTTTCTGGTTTAGCAGGATACTCCCATTGTTTTGGGTTTCTAGTTTAGCACATCACTCCCATTGTTTTGGGTTCCGGTTTAGCACATCTTTCCCATTGTTTTGGGTTCTGGTTTTAGCATGTCTCTCCCATTGTTTTGGGTTTCTGGTTTAGCAGGACACTCCCTTTGTTTTGGGTTCCGGTTTTAGCACATCATTCCCATTGTTTTGGGTTCTGGTTTAGCACGTCACTCCCATTGTTTTGGGTTCCGGTTTTAGCACATCACTCCCATTGTTTTGGGTTTCTAGTTTAGCAGGTCACTCCCATTGTTTTGGGTTCCAGTTTTTGCACATCAGTCACATTGTTTTGGGTTCCAGTTTTAGCACGTCACTCCCATTGTTTTGGGTATCTGGTTTAGCAGGACACTCACATTGTTTTGGGTTCCAGTTTTAGCACATCACTCCCATTGTTTTTGGTTTCCGGTTTTAGCAAGTCACTCCCATTTTTTTGGTTTCCGGTTTTAGCACGTCACTCCCATTGTTTTGGTTTCCAGTTTTAGCATGTCACTTGCATTGTTTTGGGTTCCGTTTTAACAGGTCACTCCCATTGTTTTGGGTTCCAGTTTTAGCACGTCGCTCCCATTGTTTTGGGTTTCTGGTTTAGCATGACACTCCCGTTGTTTTGGGTTCCGGTTTTAGCACGTCACTGCCATTGTTTTGGGTTTCTGGTTTAGCACGTCACTCCCATTATTTTGGGTTCTGGTTTTCACAAGTCACTCCCATTGTTTTGGGTTCCGGTTTTAGCACGTCACTCCCATTGTTTTGGGTTTCTGGTTTAGCAGGTTACTCCCATTGTTTTGGGTTCCGGTTTTAGCACAGCACTCCCATTGTTTTGGGTTCCGGTTTTAGCACATCACTCCCATTGTTTTGGGTTCCGGTTATAGCACATCACTCCCATTGTTTTGGGTTCCGGTTTCAGCACATCACTCTCATTGTTTTGGGTTTCTGGTTTAGCAGGTCACTCCCATTGTTTTGGGTTCCGGTTTTAGCACGTCACTCCCATTGTTTTGGGTTTCTAGTTTAGCAGGTTACTCCCATTGTTTTGGGTTCAGGTTTTAGTCCATCACTCCCATTGTTTTGGGTTCCGGTTTTAGGACATCACTCCCGTTGTTTTGGGTTCCAGTTTTAGCACATCACTCCCATTGTTTTGGGTTTCTGGTTTAGCAGGTCATTCCCATTGTTTTGGGTTCCGGTTTTAGCACATCACTCCCATTGTTTTTCGTTTCTGGTTTTAGCATGTCACTCCCATTTGTTTTTGGTTTCTGGTTTTAGCACGTCACTGCCGTCACTGCCATTGTTTTGGGTTCCGGTTTTAGCATGTCACTCCCATTGTTTTGGGTTTTTGGTTTAGCACGTCACTCCCATTGTTTTGGGTTCCGGTTTTAGCACGTCACTCCCATTGTTTTGGGTTTCTGGTTTAGCATGTCACTCCCATTGTTTTGTGTTTCCGGTTTAGCATGTCACTCATAGGTTACAGTGTCCTTATAGTTGCACTTATTTTTTTAAATCTCTTGTCATATCAGTTGAAGAGATACCATTTGAGGTTTTAGAGATGGCTGCATGCAAACTCTTAAAACATTTGAGGAAGTACAGTGCACCAGGGAGACTCTTATGACTGCTGGGATATCACCAAGAATTTGTCATATGCTCCTTACTCAGGGTCCCTGTAAATCAAACCACCTAATATCAAATAGATTAAAGAATGAGTTAGATAAAGAGTTTACTTGCTTAACTAAGTGGGTTTTTTGTTAATTCCCTACAACCAAATCTTTATAATACCCCATGTTTTCTCCATATGCCATAAGTGTTAGCAGCTGCACAGATACTTAAGAGTCTCATGATAGTAGAGAAGTCTTGATCTGTGATCTTGGGAAAAGCTGTTCACATTAAGGATGCCATCTTCTTCTGGGGGAGAAACTGTCCTTGTTAGCTTTACCTTAAGGGTTCCAATGGGTATACGGTTCTGAGTGTGGAGCGACCCTTCTGAATTGTGAGACTATGAACCCAAAGTTTATGGTTTTAAAGTTTTGCTGTCATGTGGATGGCAAGGGCAGTCCTTCTCTGATGTTCTCAGAATATCCAGTCATCAGATTCTAGATTGTGAAGGGGTTGACTGTCCTCAGTGAACCATAAAAGGCTTTCTTTAGCTGGTGAAAATACACTTCAGCATAATAATCTACTGTTTTAACATCAACCCTCTTGCATGGAAGAGCTTTTATACAATCAGAAAACATGCACTGAAAATGAAAACTGAATGAAATCCCTTTATAAAATGTTTAAATGGCCCATCGGGTAACCAGATGTACCTGAAGTTTGATTATTTTCCTAGGAATATAGGTTTGACAAACCAAACATTGGTTATAACCTATTTTAGCAATTTAGAAATCACCACACCAATATATTTAATTTGAATCATTTTCTCTTTTCGATGATGAGTTATGGAATGCAGAACTTTTAATAACAGAAGCTTTAAGGACTTAAGAAGGACAAGGCGGCCATCCTGGTTCTTCATAAGTCCGTGCTTAATTAACATTAGACTTACATCCTCTTGAATACCAGCTGTTTCTCCAAATTAGGTGCATGGCGCTGGTAACTGATGAGTTATAGGTAATTTGACTTAGACCATGGAGTTTATTTAAATTATATATCTAAACAATTTCAGTATTGGTGATTTAGCATGCAAATCTGGCAAAATATTTCCTTGGTATTCAATTTTTGTTTTACTTGGGTTAGCAGTTTTATAAACCAGTTGGTTTTTTTAGTAAACTTTTGGGAATTTTTTTTTTTTTTTTTTTTTTGAGACAGAGTCTCACTCTGTTACCTAGGCTGTAGTACAGTGGCACGATCTTGGCTCACTGCAACCTCCGACTCCTGGGTTCAAGCGATTCTCCTCCTCAGCCTCCCGAGTAGCTGGGATTACAGGTGCACACCACCACACCTGGCTAATTTTTGTATTTTTAGTAGAGGTGGGGTTTCACCATTGGCCAGGCTGGTCTCAAACTCCTGACCTGAAGTGATCCACTGGCCTCATCCTCCCAAAGTGCTGGCATTGCAGATGTGAGCCACTGCACCCAGTGTAACTTTTGGGAATTCTTAACCAGTCCAATTCTTGGGGAATCGAGGAGCTTATGGGGAATATTTACCCATGATATTAAAGTTATTAGAAACCTGTGTTCACGAGTGTTTTTCAGGGTCCTTTTCATTCTTTCATGAATCTTCTAAGAGACACCATATTCTAGAATTTTGCATGCTTGTGAAGTTTTTAGAAACTGCATCACCATTAAGCAATTAACTGTGGAAATGACTTTAAATAGTTATAGTTAAAGACAAATGACAAGGAAATTTGGTTATTTCTGTGGTCTACAATAACTTAATAACCATAATTAGGGTGGATGTGGTGGCTCATGCCCGTAATCCCAGCTGTTTGGGAGGCCAAGGTAGGTGGATCACCTGAGGTCAGGAGTTTGAGACCAGCCTGGCCAACATGGTAAAACCCTGTCCTTACTAAAAATAAAAAAAAATTAGCCTGGTGTGGTGGCAGGTGTCTGTAATCCCAGCTACTTGTGAGGCTGAGGCAGGAGAATTGCTTGAACCCAGGAGGTGGAGGCTTCAGTGAACCTCAATCATACCATTGCACTCCAGCCTGGGTGACAAGATCAAAACTCTGTCTCAAAACAAAACAAAACAGGTAATTATGATAGATAGCATATAGACATATTAGAATTTTAGAAATCCTGGCCAGGTGCAGTGGCTCATGCGTGTAATCCCAGCACTTTGGGAGGCCGAGGTGGATGGATCACGAGGTCAGGAGATCAAGATCATCCTGGCTAACACGGCAAAACCCCGTCTCTACTAAAAATACAAAAATTAGCCAGGCGTGGTGGTGGGCACCTGTAGTCCCAGCTACTTGGGAGGCTGAGGCAGGAAAATGGTGTGGACCTGGGAGGCGGAGCTTGCAGTGAGCCGAGATCGCGCCACTGTACTCCAGCCTGGGTGACAGGGCAAGACTCTGTCTCAGAAAAAAAAAAAAAAAACACAAGAATTTTAGAAATTCTTTTTTTTTTAATTTCTTTTTTTTTTATTATACTTTAAGTTTTAGGGTACATGTGCACATTGTGCAGGTTAGTTACATATGTATACATGTGCCATGCTGGTGCGCTGCACCCACTAACTCATCATCTAGCATTAGGTATATCTCCCAATGCTATCCCTCCCCCCTCCCCCCTCCCCACAACAGTCCCCAGAGTGTGATATTCCCCTTCCTGTGTCCATGTGATCTCATTGTTCAATTCCCACCTATGAGTGGGAATATGCGGTGTTTGGTTTTTTGTTCTTGCGATAGTTTACTGAGAATGATGATTTCCAATTTCATCCATGTCCCTACAAAGGATATGAACTCATCATATTTTATGGCTGCATAGTATTCCATGGTGTATATGTGCCACATTTTCTTAATCCAGTCTATCATTGTTGGACATTTGGGTTGGTTCCAAGTCTTTGCTATTGTGAATAATGCCACGATAAACATACGTGTGCATGTGTCTTTATAGCAGCATGATTTATAGTCCTTTGGGTATATACCCAGTAATGGGATGGCTGGGTCAAATGGTATTTCCAGTTCTAGATCCCTGAGGAATTGCCACACTGACTTCCACAATGGTTGAATTAGTTTACAGTCCCACCAACAGTGTAAAAGTGTTCCTATTTCTCCACATCCTCCCCAGCACCTGTTTTTTCCTGACTTTTTAATGATTGCCATTCTAACTGGTGTGAGGTGGTATCTCATTGTGGTTTTGATTTGCATTTCTCTGACGGCCAGTGATGATGAGCATTTTTTCATGTGTTTTTTGGCTGCATAAATGTCTTCTTTTGAGAAGTGTCTATTCATGTCCTTTGCCCACTTTTTGATGGGGTTGTTTGTTTTTTTCTTGTAAATTTGTTTGAGTTCATTGTGGATTCTGGATATTAGCCCTTTCTCAGATGAGTAGGTTGCGAAAATTTTCTCCCATTTTGTAGGTTGCCTGTTCACTCTGTTGGTAGTTTCTTTTGCTGTGCAGAAGCTCTTTAGTTTAATTAGATCCCATTTGTCAATTTTGGCTTTTGTTGCCATTGCTTTTGGTGTTTTAGACATGAAGTCCTTGCCCATGCCTATGTCCTGAATAGTAATGCCTAGGTTTTCTTCTAGAGTTTTTATGGTTTTAGGTCTAACGTTTAAGTCTTTAGTCTATCTTGAATTGATTTTTGTATAAGGTGTAAGGAAGGGATCCAGTTTCAGCTTTCTACATATGACTAGCCAGTTTTCCCAGTACCATTTATTAAATAGGGAATCCTTTCCCCATTGCTTGTTTTTCTCAGGTTTGTCAAAGATCAGATAGTTGTAGATATCTGGCATTATTTCTGAGGGCTCTGTTCTGTTCCATTGATCTATATCTCTGTTTTGGTACCAGTACCATGCTGTTTTGGTTACTGTAGCCTTGTAGTATAGTTGGAAGTCAGGTAGTGTGATGCCTCCAGCTTTGTTCTTTTGGCTTAGGATTGACTTGGTGATGCGGGCTCTTTTTTGGTTCCATATGAACTTTAAAGTAGTTTTTTCCAATTCTGTGAAGAAAGGCATTGGTAGCTTGATGGGGATGGCATCGAATCTGTAAATTACCTTGGGCAGTATGGCCATTTTCATGATATTGATTCTTCCTACCCATGAGCATGGAATGTTCTTCCATTTGTTTGTATCCTCTTTTATTTCATTGAGCAGTGGTTTGTAGTTCTCCTTGAAGAGGTCCTTCACATCCCTTGTAAGTTGGATTCCTAGGTATTTTATTCTCTTTGAAGCAATTGTGAATGGGAGTTCATTCATGATTTGGCTCTCTGTCTGTTATTGGTGTATAAGAATGCTTGTGATTTTTGTACATTGATTTTGTATCCTGAGACTTTGCTGAAGTTGCTTATCAGCTTAAGGAGATTTTGGGCTGAGACAATGGGGTTTTCTAGATATGCAATCATGTCGTCTGCAAACAGGGACAATTTAACTTCCTCTTTTCCTAATTGAATACCCTTTATTCCCTTCTCCTGCCTAATTGCCGTGGCCAGAACTTCCAACACTATGTTGAATAGGAGTGGTGAGAGAGGGCATCCCTGTCTTGTGCCAGTTTTCAAAGGGAATCCTTCCAGCTTTTGCCCATTCAGTATGATATTGGCTGTGGGTTTGTCATGGATAGTTCTTTTTATTTTGAAATACGTCCCATCAATACCTAATTTATTGAGAGTTTTTAGCATGAAGGGTTGTTGAATTTTGTCAAAGGCTTTTTCTGCATCTATTGAGATAATCATGTGGTTTTTGTCTTTGGCTCCGTTTATATGCTGGATTACATTTATTGATTTGTATATATTGAACCAGGCTTGCATCCCAGGGATGAAGCCCACTTGATGATGGTGGATAAGCTTTTTGATGTGCTGCTGGATTCAGTTTGCCAGTATTTTATTGAGGATTTTTACATCAATGTTCATCAAGGATATTGGTCTAAAATTCTCTTTTTTTGTTGTGTCTCTGCCTGGCTTGGGTATCAGAATGATGCTGGCCTCATAAAATGAGTTAGGGACGATTCCCTCTTTTTGTATTGATTGGAATAGTTTCAGAAGGAATGGTACCAGGTCCTCCTTGTACCTCTGGTAGAATTCGGCTCTGAATCCATCTGGTCCTGAACTCTTTTTGGTTGGTAAGCTATTGATTATTGCCACAATTTCAGATCCTGTTATTGGTCTATTCAGAGATTCAACTTCTTCTTGGTTTAGTCTTGGGAGAGTGTATGTGTCCAGGAATTTATCCATTTCTTCTAGGTTTTCTAGTTTATTTGCGTAGTGGTGATTGTAGTATTCTCTGATGGTAGTTTGTATTTCTGTGGGATCGGTGGTGATATCCCCTTTATCATTTTTTATTGCATCTATTTGATTCTTCTTTTTTTCTTTATTAGTCTTGCTAGCAGTCTATCAATTTTGTTGATCCTTTCAAAAAACCAGCTCCTGGATTCATTAATTTTTTGAAGGGTTTTTTGTGTCTCTATTTCCTTCAGTTCTGCTCTGATTTTAGTTATTTCTTGCCTTCTGCTAGCTTTTGAATGTGTTTGCTCTTGCTTTTCTAGTTCTTTTAATTGTGATGTTAGGGTGTCAATTTTGGATCTTTCCTGCTTTCTCTTGTGGGCATTTAGTTCTATAAATTTCCCTCTACACACTGCTTTGAATGTGTCCCAGAGATTCTGGTATGTTGTGTCTTTGTTCTCGTTGGTTTCAAAGAACATCTTTATTTCTGCCTTCATTTCATTATGTGCCCAGTAGTCATTCAGGAGCAGGTTGTTCAGTTTCCATGTAGTTGAGCGGTTTTGAGTGACTTTCTTAATCCTGAGTTCTAGTTTGATTGCACTGTGGTCTGAGAGATAGTTTGTTATAATTTCTGTTCTTTTACATTTGCTGAGGAGAGCTTTACTTCCAACTATGTGGTCATTTTTGGAATAGGTGTGGTGTGGTGCTGAAAAAAGTGTATATTCTGTTGATTTGGGGTGGAGAGTTCTGTAGTTATCTATTAGGTTCGCTTGGTGCAGAGCTGAGTTCAATTCCTGGGTATCCTTGTTGACTTTCTGTCTCGTTGATCTATCTAATGTTGACAGTGGGGTGTTAAAGTCTCCCATTATTAATGTGTAGGAGTCTAAGTCTGTTTGTAGGTCACTCAGGACTTGCTTTATGAATCTCGGTGCTCCTGTATTGGGTGCATATATATTTAGGATAGTTAGCTCTTCTTGTTGAATTGATCCCTTTACCATTATGTAATAGCCTTCTTTGTCTCTTTTGATCTTTGTTGGTTTAAAGTCTGTTTTATCTGAGACTAGGATTGCAACCCCTGCCTTTTTTTGTTTTCCATTTGCTTGGTAGATCTTCCTCCATCCTTTTATTTTGAGCCTATGTGTGTCTCTGCACGTGAGATGGGTTTCCTGAATACAGCACACTGATGGGTCTTGACTCTTTATCCAATTTGCCAGTCTGTGTCTTTTAATTGGAGCATTTAGTCCATTTACATTTAAAGTTAATATTGTTATGTGTGAATTTGATGCTGTCATTATGATGTTAGCTGGTTATTTTGCTCGTTAGTTGATGCAGTTTCTTCCTAGTCTCGATGGTCTTTACATTTTGGCATGATTTTGCAGCGGCTGGTACCGGTTGTTCCTTTCCATGTTTAGTGCTTCCTTCAGGAACTCTTGTAAGGCAGGCCTGGTGGTGACAAAATCTCTTAGCATTTGCTTGTCTGTAAAGTATTTTATTTCTCCTTCACTTATGAAGCTTAGTTTGGCTGGATATGAAATTCTGGGTTGAAAATTCTTTTCTTTAAGAATGTTGAATATTGGCCCCCACTCTCTTCTGGCTTGTAGGGTTTCTGCTGAGAGATCCGCTGTTAGTCTGTTGGGCTTCCCTTTGAGGGTAACCCGACCTTTCTCTCTGGCTGCCCTTAACATTTTTTCCTTCATTTCAACTTTGGTGAATCTGACAATTATGTGTCTTGGAGTTGCTCTTCTCGAGGAGTATCTTTGTGGCGTTCTCTGTATTTCCTGAATCTGAACATTGGCCTGCCTTGCTAGAGTGGGGAAGTTCTCCTGGATAATATCCTGCAGAGTGTTTTCCAATTTGGTTCCATTCTCCGCATCACTTTCAGGGACACCAATCAGACGTAGATTTGGTCTTTTCACATAGTCCCATATTTCTTGGAGGCTTTGCTCATTTCTTTTTATTCTTTTTTCTCTAAACTTCCCATCTCACTTCATTTCATTCATTTTATCTTCCATCGCTGATACCGTTTCTTCCAGTTGATCGCATTGGCTCCTGAGGCTTCTGCATTCTTCACGTAGTTCTTGAGCCTTGGTTTTCAGCTTCATCAGCTCCTTTAAGCACTTGTCTTTATTGGTTATTCTAGTTATACATTCTTTTAAATTTTTTTCAAAGTTTTCAACTTCTTTGCCTTTGGTTTGAATGTCCTCCCGTAGCTCAGAGTAATTTGATTGTCTGAAGCCTTCTCTCAGCTCGTCAAAGTCATTCTCCATCCAGCTTTGTTCCATTGCTGGTGAGGAACTGCGTTCCTTTGGAGGAGGAGAGGCGCTCTGCTTTTTAGAGTTTCCAGTTTTTCTGTTCTGTTTTTTCCCCATCTTTGTGGTTTTATCTACTTTTCGTCATTGATGATGGTGATGTACAGATGGGTTTTCGTGTGGATATCCTTTCTGTTTGTTAGTTTTCCTTCTAACAGAGAGGACCCTCAGCTGCAGGTCTGTTGGAGTACTCTGCCGTTTGAGGTGTCAGTGTGCCCCTGCTGGGGGGTGCCTCCCAGTTAGGCTGCTCAGGGGTCAGGGGTCAGGGACCCACTTGAGGCAGTCTGTCCGTTCTCAGATCTCCAGCTGCGTGCTGGGAGAACCACTGCTCTCTTCAAAGCTGTCAGACAGGGACATTTAAGTCTGCAGAGGTTACTGCTGTCTTTTTGTTTGTCTGTGCCCTGCCCCCAGAGGTGGAGCCTACAGAGGCAGGCAGGCCTCCTTGAGCTGTGGTGGGCTCCACCCAGTTCGAGCTTCCTGGCTGCTTTGTTTACCTAATCAAGCCTGGGCAATGGCGGGCGCCCCTCCCCCAGCCTCGCTGCCGCCTTGCAGTTTGATCTCAGACTGCTGTGCTAGCAATCAGCGAGACTCTGTGGGTGTAGGACCCTCCGAGCCAGGTGCAGGATATAATCTCGTGGTGCGCCATTTTTTAAGCCCATTGGAAAAGCGCAGTATTCGGGTGGGAGTGACCCGATTTTCCAGGTGCCGTCTGTCACCCCTTTCTTTGACTCAGAAAGGGAACTCCCTGACCCCTTGCGCTTCCCAAGTGAGGCAATGCCTCGCCCTGCTTTGGCTCACGCACGGTGTGCGCACCCACTGACCTGTGCCCACTGTCTGGCACTCCCTAGTGAGATGAACCCGGTACCTCAGATGGAAATGCAGAAATCACCCGTCTTCTGCGTCGCTCACGCTGGGAGCTGTAGACCAGATCTGTTCCTTTTCGGCCATCTTTGATTCCGAATTTTAGAAATTCTATACAATTTTAGAATGGATTGATGATATACACTAAATATAACCTGAAGAAGGTTCAACATTATTTTTTATTTTGACAGTGCTTCCCATGTGACTTAACATGTTAAATAGTCCTGTTTACCTCTCTTTTGGGTGCCTCAGGGGCCTCTGTAGCATCCCAAAGTTAGAGGTCAGAGAAGACAATTTTGAAGTTGAAATTTGATTTTGGGAAGCCTATTAAATATATTAAAGGTTTAAACACTTGATGTTATGAAATAGAATTCCAGGTCACCGTAAGTCATTCATTTACCTAAAATCATGACTTAAAAAATTTTTAAAGGGCGAAAGTCTTTACTCATTGATAGAGGGAAGACTTACCTTCCCAAACAATCTGCCTCTTGTTTTTCCTTTTTTTTTTTTTCGGTAGTTTATTTACAAGGCAAACAAATTTTTCATTGTTTTTTAATATTACCTGAAAATCTTCTTTAAAGAGAGAAAGCCAAATGTCACCGAATTTTTCATAAAACCTCATAGACAAATCTATTATTCTTTTTTTTTTTGAGATGGATTTTCCCTCTTGTTGCCCAGGCTGGAGTGCAATGGTGTGATCTCGGTTCACTGCAACCCCCTGCCTCCTGGGTTCAAGAGATTCTCCCGCCCTAGCCTCCTGAGTAGCTGGGATTAGAGGCATGCGCCACCATGCCCAGCTAATTTTGTGTTTTTAGTAGAGACGGGGTTTTTCCTTGTTGGTCAGGCTGGCCCTGAACTCCTGACCTCAGATGATCCACCTGCCTCAGCCTCCCCAAGTGTTGGGATTACAGGCGTGAGCCACTGCGCCTGGCCATTTTTTTTTTTTTTAAAGATAACGTCTTGCTCTGTCGCCCTCCTCACCACATTATAGCTCTGGGGGCCAAGCTGCATCACAATGGAAAATCATGGAACCATAGGAAGAATCCACTCAGCTTTGCAAGATGCTGTCCAAGGAAGGGGTTGCTTGGAGTAACCAAATTAACATTTTTCATTCTGTCCAGAGCAAAATACATGTGACAAAACAGACTTGAGCCACTTTGCTTAGCACCCAGTATCAAACTGGTAAGACTCAAACTTGCTCCCAGATGGGCCGTGCCATCTCTAAATCTTTTTAGAAGCTTCTGCATATTAATAGGCATTCCTAGATGAGACTAATTTGGGAGCCCTCATTTTTAAATGCACTTCAGGGCATTATTCATTTGGAATGTTCCACTGTAAGTTATCTTTAGTAAGATTTTGCCATTTCTGTGAGACTTTGCTGCTTCCTAGGCCTAATGTATTCGCCAGAAGGAACTCAGTTTTCCAGAAATTAAGGATCCAGTTTTTACCTAAAATATTGGCTTTACTCCTAGGTTCCCTTGACTAACTTAGCCAATGATTTTTTTTTCCTACCTAAGCGTGCGAGAAAAATGAAACAAAGAGGTGGAACACAAAAATCCCTGTGAATTTTCAAAAGCCAAATTTACAACCGTTCCAATATTATCATTTACTCCACTTTCCTTCTGACCCAGTCAGATGTAGGAGGCCTCTAACTGGAACTGTATTCAAGCCAGTTAACTACTGGATCAAATCTGATCCTGGACCCAGTCCCGTTTCTGTCATAACTTCTAAAGCCTGTTTGAAACAGAAATTTGCTCAAAGAAACTCTGCTCAAAACACAAATCCATGGAGCTCTGAAATCCGAGAGAGAATTTACCATGATCCCCAGCTGCTCTGAGAGGCTAAAGGGCACAAGTGTTACTGAATCCTGGGGTGTCACTTTTCTGCCTGAAACCTCTGGCTGGTGTCTCCTTTACCTGTGTTTTTCTCAGGCCCACTGGGTTCGTTCTGTCCACTCGGCTCATGCTAGTTGTCTGGATCCCACGCCTGCCAAGGGCAAGCTGGGTACAGAGCAGTGAGGGGTGTGTGAGCAAGCGAGCATGGGATCTGGCCACTGCACACAGCCAAGCATGCCAGCTGCGGTGGGGTGGGCAGCTCCAGGCACTGGCACAGGTGCCAGCTTCCTGTGAGGCTGCAGCTGGACCAGGCCAACTGCAGACAGCTTCCACTGTGGGTATCAGGGAATGCATTGGCGCCCGGAAGCTTGGAGATGCAGGAACTGCAGAGCCCCAAAGAAGGTGTCATAGCCCTGGCTTGGGGAGCTCCTAGGTCTGGGCTCCCTGAAGGGCCACAGCTCTTCTCTCCTTCTTTCTTCTCTTCTTCTTGCCTGCAAGTTGGCAAGCAAGGGGCACATTTCAGCCCTGTTTATGTTACACCTCTTTCAGCCCTGCTGGTTGGCAGGTCCCGAGTTCTTGTCCTGCATCCAGGAAGAATGAGGTATGTGGGCAAGTAGAAGGTGACAAGGTGAAGAGGTGCTTTATTGAGCAACAGTACAGGTCAGAGGAGACCTGCAGTGGGTAGCTCCTTTCTGCAGGCAGGTCATCCCGATGTCTGTTCAGCTCTCAGCAGCCGAGAGGAGACCCATGGTGGGTAGCTGTGCCCACAGTGCCCAGGCTGTTCGAGCTGAGGAGTGCCTGCAGGCCAGTGCTGAGCCACCCTTAGCCCCACCTCAACCTCCCTCCTGTGCTCGTCAGTGCCCAAAGTCTGGAGGGGGCCGAGGTGACAGGAGGCTGGCATGTCAGCACTGCCCTGAGCTTGCACACGCCGGGCCGGGTTGCGACTGTGCCTGGGTTTGGCCTCAACTTGAATCCAAATTTGGAGTGGGCTCTGGGAGCAGAGAGACACCAGGTGGCAGGACCAGGTATGACTGAGCCTGCAGGGGCAGGGGGGCTTGCTGGGCCTCTGAGAGTGCAGAGATGCCCGGGTCTGCAGTCATGGCTGGATGGCTGCAGCTGTGCCTGGGAGGGTGGGGCTCCTGCCTGCCAATTTAGAATGGGCGGGGCTCCCACCCGGGGTGGGGCTCCCACCCGTTCCTGGCTCCCACCAGCTTCGAGGAGCGCACAGCCCCAGCCACTCCTCCCCACTGCAGCCAGTGTCTCCGTAGCGACTGCTCCACATGGGCCCCTGCTGACATCACAAAGGGGTCCTTGCAGGTGCCTTGCTTGTACCTCAGCACTCTTGGGGGTCATTAGAAGCCCTAGCAACCCTGCTCACCACACTATCGCTCCGGAGGCCCTAGCAGTTCTGCTCCGGCAGATCCCACTTCTGACACCATCTATTAAAAGAAAATCTTCAGCTGAATTGAATTTAAAGGAGCTTAATTGAGCAATGAATGATTCAGGAGTCAGGCAGCCCCCAGAATCACAGCAGATTCGGTGAGACTCCAGCACAGCCACATGGTGGAAGATTTATAGACAATAAAGGGAATGTGATGTACAGAAATCTGAAGTGAGGAGTGAGGTCCAGAAGCAACTGGGTCCATTACAGTTCTCAGCAGTGAGGTCCAGAAACAACTGGACTGGTTACAGTGCTTAGCATTGGCCTTATTTGAACACAGCTGAACACTCAGCAGTGTGTGAGTGGCAGAAGTTTGGCTGTTGGGATTGGCCAGGACTCAGCTGTTGTTACAGGCACATACTCCTAAGTTAGGTTTTCAGTCTTTCTACCTATTAAGTTAGGTTGCAGTTTGTCCACAGGGACTCAAATCTAGAATTACAGAGTCCTTCCCAGGCCATATTTAGTTCACCGTAACAGTTCCTATTATGACCTCACTGACAGTTCTTTTTCTCTGAATTCTCCTTTCTTCTCAACAGCTTATCCAAATGTTCTGTTGGTCCCTGTTCATCCCGCCCTGCAGTTCTCCTTGACTGATTCAGCCCTTTGTGGTTTGCAGTCCTGTTTCTCTACAGCTTAGACCTCTTTAGTCTTTCCATCATAGGTTTAACTCTCTGTTGAATGCTTCTTTGTTGCTATCCAAAAGTTACCTTAAGCTCAAAAAATTCAAAGTGAAAGCCACATCCTTCTCTCTTCCCTTATGTGTATGGTATTACTACCATGCAGCCAGTGACCCAAAATGGGATTTCTTCTGGGCTTTTCTTGCTTAGATTCAGGCTCATCTCGTGTCAAGCCCTGTTACTTTTGTTTGGTTGTTCTTTTATTTTCAATTTTTTTTCTTTGGAGACAGAGTTTCACTCTTGTTGCCCATGCTGGAGCGCAGTGGTGCGATCTCGGCTCACTGCAGCCTCCACCTCCCAGGTTCAAGCAATTCTCCTGCCTCAGTCTCCTGAGTAGCTTGTATTACAGGCGTGTGCCACCACGCCCAGCTGATTTTGTATTTTTAGTAGGGATGGGGTTTTTCCGTTTTGATCAGGGTGGTCTCGAACTCCCGACCTCAGGTGATCTGCCCGCCTTGGCCTCCCAAAGTGCTGGGATTACAGGCATGAGCCACCGTGCCCGGCCTGCTTCTTGTTTTCATTTCATCCTGATTTCTGAATACAGGAGAAGAGCTGAGTTGGTGTTCACTAACAAGCACAGAAGCTTTGTTACATTTACAGTGTCATTCTTGGCAAAACCTGAAGGGGGTGTTTGTGGGGTGGTGAGGTTCAGTCCCGTGTGACCTGTGTATCTGTCCAGCACTGTGATGACATCCTTAGGAATCCATGGGGAGAGAGAAAGCATTCAGGAGTTAGTGGGACACGTTTGACAAGGGCCAATAAAGAAATATGCAAAGACAAAAAACAAGAAGCACATTGGCATATTTTCTACCTTTTGTTTATATAAATTTATGTCAATGATTCTAGCTTATGTTAATATGCAATGTATACAGTATGCTAACATATACAATATATGTTTATAGTTTAAACATTTCTGTCATGTTTTCAGATTCTTTAAAGGTTATATTACGCTTCCTATTTCAGATAGCCTCTTAAAATGAGTAAGGAAAAACGGATGTGTGCATCAGTTCTAACTGTTTATGGACTAAAACTAGTTGATTTCTTGGTTAAGAACAAAAAGTGACAACCTAATTAACTGAAAATTTTAAGTAGGCAATTGTAGTTTTAGCTTTAATGTAAAATATTAACTATGCTCCATTCTTGCATTTTTAAGCTAATACTCAATATAAATCTCCACATGCCATGTTTCAGATCAAGGTTCTACTTGTGATCTCTCATGAGTTTTGAACGTTTTAATTATCTGTGATGTAACAACGTACCAGTAACCTTGCTGGCTTAAACCAGGAATTTATCCTTTTACATGTCACAATTTTCTGGGTCATGACACTGTATAGGGTGGTGTGGGTTGGCTGCTTCATGATGTCTCTGGTCTCATCTGGAAGGACTCTAGTGGCTGGGGACGTGGAGCAGGCACCCAGAAGGACTCTAGTGGCTGGGGACGTGGAGTAGGCACCCAGCCTTCTCTTTGTGGCCAGCACAGACTTCCTCCCAGTCTGGCATCGTCAGGTAGTCAGGTTTGTCTGGCTTCTCCCAGGGTGTGTGTCCAAGAGGCCCAGGCAGAAGCTGTAAGGCCTCTCATGATCGCCCCTCAGAAGTCCCAGAGCATTTCTCCTGTCACACTGTCCAGTCATACTCATCACTGAGACCAGCCGTGATTCAAGGGGGGAAGGTGATTAGATTCCCCCTTTTGATGAGAAGCATAGTAGGAACCTGCAGCAGTCTAATAAACCACAGCTTGTCCTCTGGCCACAAACTATTAACATTTCTCCCACATGCAAATTATGCTTTGCCCCTCTCAAGAGCCCCAGAATGGTTTTCCTTATGGCACTGGCTGGAGCCCAACTGAATCCTGAATCAGGTTGTGATTGTGGTGGCCTGTCATCTGCACCCACACACTCAGCCACAGTGAGGACTGAATCAGGTTGTGGTGGCCTGTCATCTGTCCCCCCACACACTCAGCGACAGTGAGAACTGAATGAGGTTGTGGCGGCCTGTCATCTGTCCCCCCACACACTCAGCCACAGTGAGGACTGAATCAGGTTGTGGTGGCCTGTCATCTGCCTCCCGACACACTTCAGCTGCAGTGAGGACTGAATGAGGTTGTGGTGGCCTGTCATCTGCCCCCCAACACACTCAGCCGCAGTGAGGACTGAATGAGGTTGTGGTGGCCTGTCATCTGTGCCCACACACTCAGCCGAAGTGAGGGGACTGGTGTGACAGCCGTCAGCATTTCTGTTTAGATGGGGTTGGTGGGAGGCAGGAGGTAGGTGCTGCCCTGCAGGCCCCGTCTAACGGTTGGTCATTCCCATGGGGCACCTGTTGCAGGTCTCTGATTAGTGCCCAGTCCTGGTCCCTGAGAACGACGCTCGGTCCTGGTTCCTGAGAATGGCGTTTGTGCCTTTTTACTCCTCCCTCTGGGCTTTTGTCATTCTCCATGTTCTTTTTCCTTTGGTGCCTGGGTTGCCATTGACCAACTTTCTCTGCCTTTTTCTTATGGTCAATAGACTGGCTTCTTTTTCATTTTTTTTCCTTTTCTTTTCTTTCCTTTTTTTTTTTTACTTTGGCCTTTTGAGACAATAAGTTATTTCTTTATATTTTCTCTAAATTCTGTCTGAAAACTGAACCTCATTCTTTAGATCATGTCCCTCTCCTGTCATATTTATTCAGTGACAGTTAGGAGAGGCTGGTAGCACTTTCCATGTTCTTCTCAGATGTCTCCTTAGGCAGATCCCTGAGATGGTGCAGTGCCCTTTCAGTTTCCATGTTTTGGCTGTAGTTTTCCCACAGTCCCTCAGCACGTAACTCCCAGGCCTTTTCTCCAGTTTCCAATGACATTTTCTCACTGTCCTTCAGGCCCTCACCAAGAGTCTTGATGACCTTCCAGCTTGCATGAATGGTCTCCTTGAGGCCCAGTTACAGCTCAGCCTCACAGTCATGGCACATGTTGTAGCTTCTGATTACCACAGCGGCTCATTTCCAGCTGCTGTATTCTGTTCCAGTTATCTATTCTGAAGAAACCATCCCCAAAACTTGGCAGATTAAAACAATTCATTATTACTTGTTTTTTGGCTTAGAGAGTCTTGTTGGCCAGCTCATCTCACACATAGTTGCAGCAGGGCAGCAGCTGAGCTGGATTGTGTGAAAGCACAGTGGTGTGGTGTGCGGGGTGGCTCACTAGTTGTTGGGAGTGGGTGTTGCTGGAGGCTCAGTGGGGGCTGTCAATGAGTGTAGCTAGTTGTGGACTGGCCGTATGGTTTCCATCATGGGGGTCTCAGGGAAGTGGGATTTCCTGCCTGGTGACTGGCTTTCTCCTGGATAAGTGTTCCGTTCTCTCAGCCTGGCTTCTGAAGTCCCCAAATACCACCTTTGTCACCTTCTGTTGGCCAAATAAGTCAGTAGTCTGGGCAAGATTCATGGGGAATTGGTTCTCACAGAGAGAGGAGCAGGAAAGAAATTGTCACCTTTAGTCTACCAGAAATGTGATTTTTATAACAAGTTTGTTCCAAATACATTCCAGTTCCTCATGTGAATACTTTTTTTGACTCACAGGGTGTTTCAAAGTTTATTACTTGGTTTTCAGACATTTGAGGCTTTTCTGGATATCTATTTGTTGTTGGTTTCTAATTTAATTTCAAGTGTTGAGACAACATACTTTGCATACTATTTCAGGCTTGAACCTTTTGTCAATAGATGGACATACAGTCTGTCTTGGTAGTGCTCAACTGTGTGCTTCATAAATACCATTTGGGTCAGGATTTTGTCATTTAGATCTGTATTTTTCCTATTTTTTTATTTGGTTGTTCCATCAGTTACTGAGAGAGCAGTATTAATTCACCAGCTATAATTGTGGATTGTCAATTTCCTGCTTTTGTTCTGTTGTTTTTGATTCACGTACTTTGAGGTTCTGTGTGTGTGTACTTTGTGTGCACTCTGAGGCACAATTTACAATTTTAATATCATCCTTTCTGATTCTTTTATTTTTATGAAAGTACCCTGTTTATTTCTGGTGATATATTTTGTTCTGAAGCCTCTTTCATCTAGTGTTAACATCTCCATTGAAGCTTTTTATGATTAGTGTCTGGATACCATCTTTTTATGATTAGTGTCTGCATAGCATATTTTTTCTCATAGTTTGTTTGTGTCTTTGTGTTTAAATTGTGTCTCTGTGGATGCCATATTGTTGGGTCTTGCTTTCCTCTCAGGTCTGGCAGTCTCTGTCTTAAGTAAGGTATTTGTCCAGTTACATTGTAACTAATCATTACTAAGGTTGGATTTAGGTCTGCCATTTTTCTACTTATTTTCTGTTTGTTTGTTTATTTTTTTTTAAGACAAGATCTTGCTCTGTCACCCAGACTGTAGTGCAATGGTGCAATCTTGGCTCACTGCAAACTCTGGCTCACTGCAAACTCTGCCTCCCAGGCCCAACCAATCCTCACTTCAGCCCCCTGAGTAGCTGGGACTACAGGTGCATGGCACCATACCTGGCTAATTTTTATATTTTTTGTAGAGATAGGGTTTTGCCATTTTGCACAGGCTGGTCTTGAACTCCTGAGCTCAAGCAATCTACCCACCTTGGCCTCCCAAAGTGTTGGGATTACAGGCATGAGCCACCATGCCTGGCCTTCGTCTGTCTTTTGATCTTCTATATATTCTTTCCTAACTTCTTTTGGGTTAATTAAATATTTGTAAATATTCCAGTTCGGTTAATCTTTTGGCTTTCTCAAATAATTTTTTATAGGCTGGGCATGGTGGCTCATGCTTGTTATCTCAGCTCTGTGGGAAGCCAAGGGAGGTGGATTGCTTGAGCCCAGGTGGCTCATGCTTGTTATCTCAGCTCTGTGGGAAGCCAAGGGAGGTGGATTGCTTGAGCCCAGGAGGTGGAGACCAGCCTGCAACATGGCAAAACCCTGTCTACAAAAAAGCCAAACCAAAAATTAGCCTGACATCGTGGTGTGCACCTGTAGTCCCAACTATTCGGGATGCTGAGGTGGGAGGGTTGCTTGAGCCTGGGAGGTCGAGGCTGCAGTGAGCTGTGATCATGCCATTGCACTCCTGCCGGGGCAACAGAGTAAGACCCTGTATCAAAAAAGATCATTTTTTATAAGTAATTTATTATTTCGAATTTTGGTGACAAACACATACCTTAAAATTTACCATCATAACCAGTTGTAAGTATACAGTTTTGTAGAGTTAAGAATATTTACAGTGTTGTGTAGCAGATTTCTAGATTTTTTTTATCTTGGAAAGCTCTATACCCATTCAACAACTATTAATTCCCCCCTCTTTCCACCTCCTGGCAAGTACTATTCTACTTTGTGTTTCTAAAAATTTGGCTTATATACCTGGGGTTATATAATATTTGTTGTTTTGTTAAGTAGGTTTCATGTTATGTGTCAGATGTGTCAGGATTTTCTTCCTTTCTATGGCTGAATAACATTTCTTTGTGTGTACGTATATATACAAACACACACACACACACACACACATACATATATATATATATATATATCCTTTTGTTTATCCATCCATTCCTGGATGGACATTTTGGTTTCTTCCACCTTGTGGCTGTGTAATGCTGCTGTGAACATAGGTGTGCACATATCTGTTTGAGGTCCTGCTACTAGTTATTCTGTCTCTCTGTAGAAGTTGGATGGCTGGATCATATGGTCATTTTATTTTATTTTTTTTGAGGAGCCAGTTCATATTTCCACCAACAGTGTACAAGGGTTTCAGTTTCACCTGCACTTGTTACTTTCTGTTGGGTTTGAAGTGATGTCCCATTGTGGTTTCTATTTGCATTTCTCTAATGATTAGTAATGTTACACATCTTCTCATATATCTCATGTATCTGTTGGCTATTTGTATATCATCTTTGCATCTTTGGATAAATGTTCTTTGTCCACTTTTTAATCACTTTATTTTGTTGTTGGGTTGTAGTGGGGTTTTTTGGTCATGATCATTCATTTATCTCACAGTTCGTTCTCGTTACGTTGGGCCAGGGTCATGATCATTCATTATATCACAGTTCATCCTCATTACGTTGGGCAAACAGTCATGCTGCATGGTATAGATTATGTTATTCTGTTACTTTCAGGTAGAATTGGGGTCCAGGTTCTAATTGTCTCTAAGTTTAGATTCCGAATGAGAATCAGCAGAGGTAGAGCACTGCTGCTGAGGCCTGGGGACTGCTGGGAAAAAGGCAGGAAACAGATACGGACCTGACCATGGAGGGTTTGTGTTTCACGGCTCCCATCTGGGTACCCAAGGGACCTACATGTAGCTCGTGTGCGGAGAGCCCACATTGGCCACTCAAAAGCAATTGAGGATGGAACAGGTTTGGGGCTGGAGCTCATTATTTGGAATGACAACCACATCTGCACAGAGAGGACCTGATAAGATGTTGTCCTTCTATCTATATCTGGGAATCCTGTGTAGGGTCTCTCTGTAAGGACAGGGAAAGGGTTGGCTCCTTGGCCTCTAGTTAGCCTCACGAGTAGTCTAGTAAAGATTTTGCAAACTTGTCACCATCTGTGGACATTCTGGTCAGCTCTTGTTTTCACCCTACTGACTTCTTCAGACACTAGGCTGTTGCTTTAGACCATTAATGGTTTTTCTTCCTCTTCAAATCAGTAATCAATAAATCCTCTTCAAATCAATAAATTTCCACTCCTTTAGGAAACTCTGATCTTCTGGTCACTCCAAGGTGTAATTAACTGGTTTGATTGTTTTTCTGTTTTCTTGGTTTCTTTTTCCTTCTTCCTAGGTGTTTCTAGTAATTTTAGTTTGATGTCTCACTTTCTCCATTTTTTATTTCTTAGTTTTCTTCTGTGATTATTTTCACTGCAGCTGCAGGGCCTAATCCTGGGTTGGCAGAGAACTAGCACTTACTCTGCCCTAATTGGAATCCAGGAGAGATAGGAGGTGCCCTAGTGTGAAAATGTGTTTGCTCCTCTCTGCTTCTGGTAGTCTCTCTGTAGGAGTTCTTTACGTATTCTGGATGTTCACTTCTTATGAGATACATGATGTGCAGCTATAGGTTGAATGTCTATGATCCAAAAATCTGAAATCCCAAATGCTCCAAAGTCTGAAACTTTTTGAATGCCAACATGACACTCAAAGGAAATGCTTATTGGAGCATCTCAGACTCAGGTGTTTGAATTTGAGATGCTCAACCAGTAAGAATAATGCAAATATTACAAAATCTGAAACACATCCCAAGCATTTCAAATAAGGGACGCTCAACTGGTATTTTCTTTTACTCTACAGTTTGCCTTTTACCCTGTTGGTTGTGACCTTTGAGGTACAGAAACTTTTAGGTTTGATATGTTTTTGCTTTTACTGCCTGAGCTTTTAATGTCATATCCTAAAAATTATTGACAAATTCATTGTCATAAAGCATTTTCCAAATTTGTTTTCCCTAGGAGTTTGATAATTCTAGTTTCACATTTAGGTTTATAATTCACTTTGAATTAATTTTAACGTGGTGTAAGGTAAGAGTCCAACTTCATTGTTTTGCATGTGGATATACAGTTTTCCCAACACCATTTGTTGAAGAAACTGTCCTTCACCATTGAGTGGTCTTGGCATCCTTGTGGAAGATCATTGGACCATATATGCCAGGGTTGGTTTATGAGGTATCTGTTGTGTTGGTCCATAAGTTTGTCGTGCGTCTTTATGTCATGACCACATTTTTTTTTTTGTTTGGCTTATTGCAGTTTTGTAATTGTTTTGAGACCTTTAATTTTGTTCTGTTTCTAGATTGATTTGCCTATTCATGGACCCTGGAGATTCCATATGAGTTTTAGGATGGGTTTTTCTGTTTATCAAAAATGTCATTGTAATCTTTATAAGGATTGTATTGAATCTAGGTTACTTCAAGTAGTGTTGACATCATTCCAAGATGAAATCATCTAATCTGCAAACCCAGCTTTTCTTTTCATTTATTTGTGTTTAATTTCTTTCGACAGTGTTTTGTAGTTTTCGGTGTTCAAATCTTTTGCCCTCTTGGATAAGCTTGTTTCTAATTTTTAAAATGCTGTTGTAAATGTAATTCTTTTTTTTTTTTTTTGAGATGGAGTCTTGCTCTGTCTCCCAGGCTGGAGTGCAGTGGCACTGTCTCAGCTCACTGCAACCTCCGCCTTCCTTATTCAAGCGATTCTCCAACCTCAGCCTCTCAAGTAGCTGGGATCACAGGTGCACGCCACCACGCCCAGCTAATTTTTTGATATTTTTAGTAGAGACAGGGTTTCTCCATTTTGACCAGACTAGTCTTGAACTTGTGACCTCAGGTGATATGCCCACCTCGGCCTTCCAAAGTGCTGGGATTGCAGGCATGAGCCACCACACCTGGCCAAATGTCATTCTTTTTAAAAATTTCTTTTCTTTTGTTTTCTTTTTCTTTCTTTTCTTTTTTTCTTTTCTTTCTCTCTCTTTCTTTCCTTTCTTTCTTTTTTTTGAGACGGCATCTCACTCTGTTTCCTAGGCTGGAGCGCAGTGGCACAATCTCAGCTGACTGCAACCTCCACCTTCCAAGTTCAAGAAGCAATTCTCCTGCCTCAGCCTCCCAAGCAGCTGGGACTACAGGTGTCTGCCACTATGCCCAGCTAATTTTTGTATTTTTAATAGAGACAGAGTTTTACTATTTATATTAGAGATGGGGTTGGCCCAGCTGGTCACGAACTCCTGACCTCAGGTGGTCCACCCGCCTTGGCCTCCCGAAGTGCTGGGATTATAAGCATGAGCCACCGCACCTGGCCTCTGTTTTTAAAATTTTATTTGCAGATTGTTCATTGTTAGTTTATAGAAATGCAACTGACTTGTGTGTGTTACTGTATCCTGAAACTGTTGAATTTCATTATTCTACCAGTATTTTGTGGAATTTCAGGATTTTTACACATTACGTCCTGTTGTCTGTGAATAAAATTTTGTACTTCTTCCTTTCCAATTTGCATGCTTTTTATTTCTTTCTCTTGCCTAATTATTCTGAGTAGAAATTCCAGTACTGTGGTGAATAGAAGTGGCAGGAGGAGATGTTGCTATCTTGTTCCTGATCCTAGAGGAAAAGTTCTTAGTTTTTCACCATTGAGTATGATGTTAGCTGTGAGCTTTTCATGTACGATCTTTATTTACTGAGGAGTTTCCATCTATTCCTAATTCTTTGAGTGTTTTTATTATGAAAGGTGTTCATCTGGCTGTGGAACCAGATAAATGTTGACCTGATAGAATGGATTGGAATGTCCCCTCCTGGTTTTTGAACATTTTTGGAATATTTTGCAGAGGATTGGCATTAATTCTTCTTGAAATGTTTGGTAAAATTCTCCAGTGAAGTTATCTGGACCTGGAATTTTCTTTTTTAGGGGGTTTTTGGTTACTGGTTGAATCTTCTTACTAGTTACAGGTCTCTTTGGATTTTTTATTTCTCCATGATGCAGTATGGTGGTTTGTGTTTCTAGGAATTTATAAATTCTAGGTTGCCCAGTTTTGTGGCATATGGTTGCTCACATTAGTCTCTTGTAATCTTTTTCATTTCTGTGGCATCTGTTGTACTGTCACCTCTTTTATATATGATTTTAGTATTTGAGATTTCTCTTTTTTTCTTAATATAGCTGTGAGTTTTAAAATTTTTATTGATCTTTAAAAAAAACTCAGTGTGGTTTTTTTCCTTTCTTTTTTCTGGTCTTATTCTGCTTATCTCTGCTCTAATCTGTTATTTTCTTCCTTTTGCTTGGTTTGTCATTAGTTTTTTTTTCCCTTCAGGTGTAATGTTAGGTTATTGATTTGAGATCTTTCTTCTTTTTAATTTAAGCACCTGCAGCTATAAGCTTCCCTTTAGCATGGATTTGAGATCTCTCTTCTTTTCAATTTAAGCATCTGCAGCTGTAAGCTTCCCTTTAGCATGGGTTTGAGATCTTCTTTTTAATTTTAGCATCTGCAGCTGTAAGCTTCCCTTTAGCACTGCCTTTGTTGCCTCCTCCTGAGTTTGGGTATGTCATGATTTTGTTTTCATTTGCTTAAACTTTTTTTGTCCTATTGTAATATAATTGCGTTGTTTTTAATAAAGGTGATTAATGAAACACATAATGAATTGTGTTTCTGTTTTTATAATATTTTAAGCATTCTTAACTCAGAAATGTAAACTTTAGAAAAAAATTCCAGGCCAGGCACAGTGCCTCACACCTGCAATCCCAGCACTTTGGGAGGCCGAGGCGGGCGGATCATCTGAGGTCAGGAGTTAGAGACCAGCCTGGCCAATATGGTGAAACCCTGTCTTTACTAAAAATAGAAAAAAAATATATAAAAGTTAGCTGGGTGTGGTGGCAGATGCCTGTAATCCCAGCTACTGTGGAGGCGGAGGCAGGACAATCACTTGAATCTGGGAGGCGGAGGTTGCAGTGAGCTGAGATTGCACCACTGCACTCCAGCCTGGGTGACAGAGTGAGACTCCATCTCAAAAAAAAAAGAAGAAAGAAAAAATTTCAGACATATTTATATGTATTTTAATTTAGAAACTATGATCTCCTAAGTGTATTGACACAGCAACCTGACATAAAGATAAATAAACATATACCAAAACGGAAACCTGCAAATACCTGTTTTTCATTAATTTTTAATTATATATATTTAAAAATTGCCGGGTGTAGTGGCTTACACCTGTAATCCCAGCACTTTGGGAGGCTGAGGTGGGCAGATCACATGAGGTCAGGAGTTTGAGACCAGCCTGGCCAACATGGTGAAATCCCATCTCTATTAAAAATAAAAAAATTAGCCAGGTGTGATAGTATGCATCTGTAGTCCCAGCTACTCAGGAGCCTGAGGCGGGAGAATTGCTTGAACCTGGGAGGCAGAGGTTGCAGTGAGCCAAGATAGTGCCACTGCGCTCCAGCCTGGGTGACAGAGTGAGACTCTGTCTCAAAAAAATAAAAATTGCCTGGGCGCGGTGGCTCACACCTGTAATCGCAGCACTTTGGGAGGCTGAGGCAGGCAGATCATGTCAGGAGATCGAGACCATCCGGGCTAACACGGTGAAACGCCGTATCTACTAAAAATAGAAAAAATTAGTGGGGCGTTGTGGCAGGTGCCTGTAGTTCCAGCTACTCCGGAGGTTGAGGCAGGAGAATGGTGTGAACCTGGGAGGTGGAGTTTGCAGTGAGCCGAGATTGCGCCACTGGACTCCAGCCTGGGTGACAGAGCGAGAATCCATCTCAAAAAATAAAATTAAGGTGTGGTTGACATACAAAAATTACACATATTTAAGATATACCTTGTGTGTGTGAGTGTGTGTGTGTGTGTGTGTGTGTGTGTGTGACGGAGGTTTTACTCTTGTTGCCCAGGCTGGAGTGCAGTGACACGATCACAGCTCACTGCAACCTCCACCTCCCGGGTTCAAGCAATTCTCCTGCCTCAGCCTCCTGAGTAGCTGTTATCACAGGCGTGCACCCCTATGCCCGGCTGATTTTTGTGTTTTTTTAGTAGAGACAGGGTTTCACCATGTTGGCCAGGCTGGTCTCAAACTCCTGACCTCAGATGATCCGCCCACCTTGGCCTCCCAAAGCACTGGGATTACAGGTGTCTGACACTGAATATATACGTCTTAATGAGTTTAGAGATAAGTATTCACCCAAGGACTCATCAAAACAAATAATGCCATAAACGTGACCATCACTCCCCAAATATTTCTCATTCTCATGCTTTTTAAAAAATGAGACCGGGAGCCGTGGCTCACGCCTGTAATCCCAGCACTTTGGGAGGCCGAGGCGGGTGGATCACGAGGTCAGGAGATCAAGACCATCCTGGCTAACACAGTGAAACCCCGTTTCTACTAAAAATACAGAAAATTAGCCGGGTGTGATGACGGGCACCTGTAGTCCCAGCTACTTGGGAGGCTGAGGCAGGAGAATGGTGTGAACCCGGGAGGTGGAGCTTGCAGTGAGCCGAGATCACGCCACTACACTCTGGCCTGGGCAACAGAGCAAGACTCCATCTCAAAAAAAAAAAAAAAAAATTAGATGACCATTTCACCTAAAATATACCCTCTTAAGTTTTTTTTAAGTGTACAATACAGGACGGCCATGCATCAGAGATATATGTGGGTTTGGTCCCAGACCACTGCAATAAAGTGAGTTATACAATTTCTTTTGGTTTCCCAGTGCATGTAAAAGTATGTTTATACTATGCTGTATAAAGTGTGCAATAGCATATGTCTACAAAGTGTAGACACCTTAGTTTACAAATACTTTATTGTTAACAAGTGCTAACAGTCATCTGAGCCTTCAGCAAGCTGCAGTCTTTTTTTGTGTGTGTGACAGGGTTTTACTCTGTGTCTCAGGCTGGAGTAATTGCAGCCTCAACCTCCTGCTCAATCAAACCCCCACCTCAGACTCCTGACTAGCTGGGACTACAGGTGCATGCCACCATGTGAAGCTAATTTTTTTTTTTTTTTTGTAGAGATGGGGTTTTGCCATGTTGCCTCGATGTCCTGGGCTCAAGCAATCCCCCCACCTTGGCCTCCCAAAGTGTTGGGATGACAGGTGTGAACCACTGCACCTGGCCAAGTTGCAGTCTTCTTGCTCATGGAGGGTCTTGCCTTAATGTAAGGTGGTGATTGCTGACGGTTGGGGTGGCTGTGGCAATTTCTTAAAATAATACAACATTGAAGTTTGCTGTGTCAATTGACTCTCCCTTTCACAAAAGAATTATCTGTAGCATACGATGTTGTTTGAGAGCTTTTTACCCCCAGTAGAACTTTCAAAATTGGATTCAATCCTGTCAGGCCTTTGTACTGCTGTACCAACTAAGTTTATGTATTATTGTAAATCATTGGGTTCAAACCTGTCAAGCCCTCCTTCTGCTGTACCAACTGAGTTTATTCTAAATCTGTTGTCATCTCAACAATGTTTACACTGTCTTCACCACGAGTAGATTTCATCTCAAGAAACCACTTTCTTTGCTCATCCGTGGAAGCAACTCATCCACTCACGTTTTCTCCCGAGGCTGCTGCAGTCTCACCACATCTTCAGGCTCTGTCTCTGATTCTAGTGCTCTTGTTATTTCCACTATATCTGCAGTTACTTCCTCCACAGAAGTCGTGAACCCCTCAGTGTTATCTGTGAGGGTTGGAATAATCTTGCCAACTTCTCTCTCACTCTTTTTTTTTTTTTTTTTTGAGATGGAGTCTTGCCTGGGCTGGAGTGCAGTGACAACACGATCTCAGCTCACTGCAACCTCCGCCTCCCGGGTTCAAGCAATTCTCCTGCCTCAGCCTCCCAAGTATTTCGGATTACAGGCACCCCCCACCAGGCCCAGCTAATTTTTTTTTGTTTTTAGTAGAGACAGGGTTTCAGTATGTTGGCCAGGCTGGTCTCAAATTCCTGACCTGGTGGTCCACCCGCCTTGGCCTCCCAAAGTGCTGGGATTGCAGGCGTGAGCCACCATGCCCGGCCCCAACTTCTCCTAATGTTGCTATTTTGATCTTCTTTATTAAATCATGAATGTTCTCAATGGCATCTAGAATGGTGAATCCTTTTCAGTAGATTTTCAATTATTTTGCCCAGATCCATCAAAGGAACCACTTTCTGGAGAAGCTATAGCTTTATGAAATATATTTTTTAAGTGATAAGACTTGAAAGTTGAAATTATTCTTTGATCCAAGGGCAGCAGAATGAATGTTGGGTTAGTAGGCATGAAAACAATATTCAGCTCTTTATACATCTCTGTAAAAGCCCTTGAGTACCAGGAGCATTGTCAGTGAGTGGTAATGCTTTGAAAGGAATCTTATTTCTTGAGCAGTAGGTGTCAACAGTGGGCTTAAGATATTTAGTAAACCATATTTGTAAACAGATAGTCTGTCATCCAGGCTTTGTTCCCATTTCTAGAGTACAGGCAGAGCTGTTTTATAATAATTCTTCAGGGCCCTTGGATTTTCAGAATAGTAAATCATCATTGGTTTCAAGTTAACATCACCAGCTGCATTAGACCTTAACAAAAGAGTCAGCATGTCATTTGAAGCCTTAAAGCCAGACATCAACTCCTCTCTAGCTGGGAACATCCTAGATGGCATCTCCTTCTAACAGAAGGCTGTTTTGTCTCCATTGAAAATCTGTTTAGTGTAGCCATCTTAATCAGTTATCTTCTAGATAGCTTTCTGCCACTTTTCCATCAGTACTTGCTGCTTTATCTTGCGCTTTTATGTTATGGAGATGATTTTTTTCCCTAAACCTCATGAAACAAGCTCTTCTAGCTTCAGACTTTTGTTCTGCAGCTGCCTCACCTCTCTGAGCCTTCATAGAATTGAAGAGAGGCCGGGTGCGGTGGCTGTCACGCCTGTAATCCCAGCACTTTAGGAGGCCGAGGCAGGCAGATCACCTGAGTTCGGGAGTTCAACACCAGTGTGACCAACGTGGAGAAACCCCGTCTCTACTAAAAATACAAAACATTAGCCGGGTGTGGTGGCGCATGCCTGTAATCCCAGCTACTCGGGAGGCTGAGGCAGGAGAATGGCTTGAACTTGGGAGGCAGAGGTTGCGATGAGCCGAGATCACGCCATTGCACTCTAGCTTGGGCAAGAAGAATGAAACTCCGTCTCAAAAAAAAAAGAAAAAAAAAAGAAAAAGGAGAGTTAGGCTTAGGCTTACTGGAATATTTTTTTAAATCTTCTATCTAGACCAATTAAACTTTCTTCATAACAGCAGCAAGATTGTTTAGCTTTTTATCATTCATGTGTTCACTGGAGTAGTACTTTAAATTTCTTTCAAGAACACTTCCTTTGCATTCACAACTTGGCTAAGTGTTTGTTGCATGAGGTCTAGCTACTGGCCTGTCTTGCTTATAGCATGCCTTCCTCACTAAGCTTAATTATTTCTTCCTTTTGGTTTAAAGTGACAGACATGCAACTCTTCTTTCACTTGAACGCATACAGGCTATTGTAGGGTTATTAATTGGCCACATTTTAATATTAATAAAAAGAAGCCTGAGAAAAAGAGAGAAAGAGAAATGGCCTGTTGGTGGAGTAGTCAGAACACACGCGTTTGTCAGTTGTTTGCTGTCTTATCCAGGTGTGATTTGTGGTTCCCAAAACAATGACAATAGTAGCATTAAAGATCACTGATTACAGATCACCATAACAGATTCAATAATAAAAAGCTTAAATTACTGTGAGAATGACCAAAGTGTGACAGAGAGACGTGAAGTGAGCACGTGGTGTAGGAAAAATGGTGCCAGTGAGACCTGCTTATTGCAGGGTGGCCACAAACCTTCAATATGTAAAAAACATGGTCACAAAACACAATAAAGCAAGTGCAGTGAAACGAGATGTGTCTGTCTTTTGATAGACTCTGACAGTCTCTGTCTTTGAATTGGTACATTCATACCATTAACATTCAAAGTGATTATTGATATCATTGGATTAATATGTACTGTATTTGTTACTGTTTTCTATTCATTCTCCTTAGTCTTCGTTCTCTTGTCTACCACTCTTTTTCTGCCCTTTGCAGTTTTCATTGATGATTTTAGATGACTACATTTTCCCTGTCTTTCTTAGCATGTACTTCTTTTTTTAAAACTTTTTTTAACTAGTTGCCATAGAATTTGCAATATACATTTACAACCAATTCAAGTCCACTTTCAAATAACACTATCCCACTGTCCCACAAATAAGACTACCTGCTTAACAAAGAAAACACCTAATTCCTCAATATACATTTACAAAGAATTCAAGTCCACTTTCAGATAACACTGTCCCACTTCACGGGTGACTACCTGCTTAACAAAGAAAACACCTGATTCCTCACTCCCATCCTTCCATTCCATTCCTTGTATTATTATTCCTTATTTCACTTGTGTATGAGCATACATAATCTATCTGTGTGTATTTATTATTATCTACAAACTTATTGGTCAGATCAATTATGAATAAATACATGTTTTTATTGTACCACAATTCCTCCCTCCCATCCTTCCATTCCATTCCTTGTATTAGCGTTACTCATTTCACTTGTGTATAAGCATACATAATCTATCTGTGTGTATTTATTATTATCTATAAACTTCTTGGTCAGATCAATTAAGAATAAATACATAAGTTTTTATTGTACCACAATTCTTTCTTTAATGCTCTTTTTAAAAAAATGTTGATCCAGATTTCAGTTATATATCTTTTGTTTCCCTCTAAAGAATTTCATTTAACATTTCTTGCAAGACAGGTCTCCTGGCAACAAGTTTCTTGCGTTTTTATTTTTCTGATGAAGGCCTTAATTCTCCTTCACTTTTGAAGGGTGGTTTCAGTGGGTACAGAAACTTAGGTTGGTGGGTTTTGTTCTGTCAACATTTTGAATTTTCCATTTCACTGTCTTCTTGCTTTCACAGTTTCTGCAATGTTGAATGCAGTTCTTATCTTTGTGTCTCTGTAGGTAAGGTGTTTTCTGCCCCACCTCTGGTTTCTTTCAGAGTTTTCCTTTATCTTTTATTTCATATAGTTTGAAAATTTTATGTCCAAGTGTAGGTTGTTGGCATTTATCCTGCCTGGTGTTCTCGGGGCTTCCTGGATCTTTGGTTTGGTGTCTGACATTAATACTGGAAGTTCTCAGACATGGTTGTTGCAGATCATTCTTCTATTTCTTCTCCTCCTGGTATTCTCATTACCCTGTTTCACCTTTTGTAGTTGTCCCACAGTCTTGGATATCATCTTCTGTTCATTTCAGTGTTTTTCTTTTTTAGTTTTCGAAGTTTGTGTTGATAAATCCTCAAGCTCAGAGATTCTTTACTCAGCTGAGTCTAGTCTACTAATAAGCCATCAGAGGTATTCTTCAGTTATTTACCACATTTTTTGTCACTACATTATGTTGATGGTTCTTATGATGTCTTTCTGATTACATTACCCATCTACACTTGAATGCTGTCTACTTCATTCATTAGAGCCCTTAGCATATTCTCCAGAGGTTTAAAAAAAAAATTCCAAAATCATAGCTTTGTCTGCTTCTGAAGCTTGCTCTGTTGCTACAAATTGTATTTTTTTTTCTTTTTTTGCCTTTTAGTATGCCTTGTAATTTTTTCCCCTTAATTCCAGGCATGAAGTACCCACTAAAAGTGACTGCTGTTAATATAGCTTCAGTAATGTGGTTATGAGGTGTCAGGGCAGGTGATGCTCTCTTAGTCTCTTTAGGTGGCTATAACAAAATACTTTAGACTGAGTAATTCATAAACAACAGAGATTATTGCTCACAGATCTGGAGGCTGGAAAGTCCAAGACTAAAGTGCCAGGACATTTGGTGTTTGGTGAAGGTCAAACATTCAGACACTCGCGACGACTGTAGCGGTAGCAGCAGTGTTCAGGAATCCTATGTCAGGGACAAACACTCAGACCCCAGCTGGAGTGTTCTAGAATCCTGTGTGCGGGAAAAACATTCAGACCCTCGTAGCCGTGTCTGGAATCCTATGTGAGGGACAAACATTCAGATCCCAGCAGTAGTGTTGTGGAATCCTATGTGAGGGACAAACATTCAGACCCTCGTAGCAGTGTTCTGGAATCCTATGTGAGGGACAAACATTCAGAACCTTGTAGCAGTGTTCTGGAATCCCATGTGAGGGACAAATATTCAGACCACAGCAGGAGTGCTGTGGAATCCTATGTGAGGGACAAACATTCAGACCCCAGCAGGAGTGTTCTGGAATCCTATGTGAGGGACATTCAGACCCTCGTAGCAGTGTTCTGGAATCCCATGTGAGGGACAAATATTCAGACCACAGCAGGAGTGCTCTGGAATCCTATGTGAGGGACATTCAGAACCGCGTAGCAGGTGCTGGAATCTTATGTGAGGGACAGACATTTAGATCCTCAAAGCAGTGTTCTGGAATCCCATGTGAGGGACAAATATTCAGACCACAGCAGGAGTGTTCTGGAATCCTATGTGAGGACAAACATTCAGAACTGCGTAGCAGTGTGCTGGAATCTTATGTGAGGGACAGACATTTAGACCCTCGAAGCAGTGTTCTGGAATCCTATGTGAGGGACAAACATTCAGACCCCAACAGCAGTGTTCTGGAATCCTATGTGAGGGACAAATACTCAGATGCTCCTAGCAGTGCTCTGGAATCCTTCGTGAGGAATAAACATTCAGACACCAGCAGCAGTGTTCTGGAATACTATTTGAGGGGCAAACATTCGGACCCTCATAGCAGTTTTCTGGAATCCTATGTGAGGAACAAATACTCAGAACCCAGCAACAGTATTCTGGAATCCTGTGTGAGGGACAAACATTCAGACCACAGTAGGAGTATTCTGGAATCCTATGTGAGGGACAAACATTCAAACCCTCGTAACAGTGTTCTGGAATCCCATGAGAGGGACAAACATTCAGACCCTCATAACAGTCTTCTGGAATCCTATGTGAGGGACAAACACTCAGAACACAGCAGCATTGTTCTGGAATCCTATGTGAGGGAGAAATTCAGACCGCAGGAGGGGAGTTCTGGAATCCTATGTGAGGGAAAAACATTCAGACCTCAGTAGGAGTGTTCTGGAGTCCTATGTGAGGGTCAAACATTCAGACCCTCGTACAGTGTTCTGGAATCCTGTGTGAGAGACAAACACTCAGACTCCAGCAGCAGTGTTCTGGAATCCTGTTTGAAGGGCAAACATTCGGACCCTCCCTCGTAGCAGTGTTCTGGAATCCTATGTGAGGAGCAAACCCTCAGAACCCAGCAGCAGTGTTCTGGAATCCTATGTGAGGGGCAAGGATTCAGACCACAGCAGGAGTGTTCTGGAATCCTATGTGAGGAACAAGCATTCAGACCACAGTAGGAGTGTTCTGGAATCCTGTGTGAGGGCAAACATTCAGACCCTCGTAACATAGTTCTGGAATCCTATGTGAGGGACAAACATTCAGACCCCAGCAGCAGTGTTCTGTAATCCTATGTGGGGGACAAACATTCAGACCCTCATAGCAGTGTTCTGGGATCCTTTGTGAGAGACAGAAACTCAGAACCTACCAGCAGTGTTCTGGAATCCTATGTGAGGGAGAAACATTCAGACCACAGCAGGAGTGTTCTGCAATCCTATGTGAGGGACAAACATTCAGACCCTTGGAGCAGTGTTCTAGTATCCTATTTGAGGGAGGAACATTCAGACCCTAGCAGCAGGGTACTGGTATCCTATGTGAGGGACAAACATTCAGAGCCTCATAGCAGTGTTGTGGAATCCTATGTGAGGGACAAAGACGCAGAACCCAGCAGGAGTGTTCAGGAATCCCATGTGAGGGACAAACATTCAGACCCCAGCAGAATTGTTCTGGAATCTTATCTGAGGGACAAATATTCAGACCACAGCAGGAGTGTTCTGTAATCCTATGTGAGGGAAAACATTCAGACCCTCATAGCAGTGTTCTGGAATCCTGTGTGAGGGACAAAAACTCAAAACCCACCAGTAGTGTTCTGGAATCCTATGTGAGGGACAAACATTCAGACCACAGCAGGAGTGTTCTGGAATCCCATGTGAGGGACAGTCAGACGCTTGTAGCAGTGTTGTAGAATCCCACGTAAAGGAGGAATATTCAGACCCTAGCAGCAGGGTACTGGTGTCCTATGTGAGGGACAAATATTCAGAGCCTTGTAGCAGTGTTGTGGAATCCTATGTGAGGGACAAAGACGCAGGACCCAGCAGCAGTGTTCTGGAATCCTATGTGAGGGACAAACACTTAAAACCCAGCAGCAGTTTTCTGGAATCCTATGTGAGGACTAACATTCAGACCACAGCAGGAGTGTTCTGGAGTCCTATGTGAGGGACAAACATTCAGACCCCAGCAGAAGTGTTCTTGAATGCTATGTGAGGGACAAACATTCAGACCCCAGCAGAAGTGTTCTTGAATGCTATGTGAGGGACAAACATTCAGAGCACAGCAGGAGTGTGCTGGAATCCTATGTGAGGGAGAAGCATTCAGTCACTCCTAGCAGTGCTTTGGAATCGTATGTGATGGACAAACATTCAGACCCTCGTAGCAGTGTTTCAGAATCCTATGTAAGGGAAAAACAGACCTCAGCATCAGCGTTCTGGAATCCTATGTGAGGTACAAACATTCAGACCCCAACAGCAGTGTTGTGGAATCCTATGTGAGGGACAAACATTCAGACCCTAGTAGCTGTGTTCTGGAATCCTATGTGAGGGGCAAAAACTCAGATCCCAGGAGCAGTGTTCTGGAATCCTATGTGAGGGCCAAACATTCAGACCACTGCAGAAGTGTTCTGTAATCCTACGTGAGGGAAAAACATTGAGACCACAGCAGGAGTGTTCTGGAATCCTATGTGAGGGAGAAACATTGAGACCACAGCAGGAGTGTTCTGGAATCCTTTGTGAAGGATGAACATTCAGACCATCGTAGCAGTTTTCTGTAATCCTATGTGAGGGACAAACATTCAGACACCAGAAACAGTTTTCTGGAATCCTATGTGAGGGAAAAACATTCAGACCCTCGTAGCAGTGTTCTGGAATCCTATGTGAGGGACAAGGATTCAGACCACAGCAGCAGTGTTCTGGAATCCTATATGAGGGACAAACATTCAGACCCTTGTAGCAGTGTTGTGGAATCCTATGTGAGGGACAAACACTCAAAGCCCCGCAGTAGTGTTGTGGAATCCTATGTGAGGGACATTCAGACCACAGGAGGGGTGTCCTGGAATCCTATGTGAGGGTCAAACATTCAGACCACAGCAGCAGTGTTCTGGAATCCTATGTAAGGAACAAACTTTCAGCCCACAGTAGGATTGACTTGGAATCCTATGTAAGGGACAAACATTCAGACCCTCGTAACACTGTTCTAGAATCCAATGTGAGGGACAAACATTCCGACCCCAGCAGCAGTGTTCTAGAATCCTATGTGAGGGACAAACTTTCAGACCCTCGTAGCATTGTTCTGGAATCCTATGTGAGGGACAGACACTGAGAACCTAGCAGTAGTGTTCAGGAATCCTATGTGAGGGACAAACATTCAGACCACAGTTGGAGTGTTCTGGAATCCTGTGTGAGGGACAAACATTCATACCACATCAGGAGTGTTCTGGAATCCTTTGTGAGGGACAAACATTCGTACCACATCAGGAGTGTTCTGGAATCCTTTGTTAGGGACAAACAATCAGACCAAAGCAGGAGTGTTCTGGAATCCTGTGTGAGGGACAAACATTCAGACCCTCGTAGCGTTTTGTGTAATCCTATGTGAGGGACAGATACTCAGAACCTAGCAGCAGTGTTCTGGAATCCTATGTGAAGGACAAACATTCTGACCACAGCAGGAGTGTTCTGGAATCCTGTGTGAGGGACAGACATTCAGACCACAGCAGGAGTGTTCTGGAATCCTTTCTGATGGACAAACAATCAGACCACAGCAGGAGTGTTCTGGAATCCTGTGTGAGGGAGAAATGTTCAGACCCTCCTAGCAGTGTTCAGGAATCCTATGTGAGGGACAAACATTCAGACCCTCGTAGCAGTGTTCTGGAGTCCTATGTGAGGGACAATCACTCAGAACCCAACAGTAGTGTTCTGGAATCCTATGTGTGGACAAACATTCAGACCACAGCAGGAGTGTTCTGGAATCCTATGTGAGGAACAAACATTCAGACCCTCGTAACAGTGTTCTGGAATCGTATGTGAGGGACATTCAGACCCCAGCAGTAGTGTTCTGGAATCCTATGTGAGGGACAAACTTTCAGACCTTCATAGCGGCGTTCTGGAATCCTATGTGAGGGACAGACAATCAGAACCTAGCAGCAGTGTTCTGGAATCCTATGTGAAGGAGAAACATTCAGACCACAGCAGGAGTGTTCTGGAATCCTATGTGAGGGACAAATATTCAGACCCTTGTAGCACTGTTCTGGAATCCTATGTTAGGGACAAACATTCAGACCACAGCAGCAATGTTGTGGAGTCCTATGTGAGGGACAAACACTCAGAACCCAGCAGTATTGTTCTGGTATCCTATGTGAGGGATAAACATTCAGACCACAGCAGGAATGTTCTGAAATCCTATGTGAGGAGCAAACATTCTGACCCTTGGCGCAGTGTTCGGGAATCCTATGTGAGGGACAAACAGTCAGATCCCAGCAGCAGTGTTTTGGAATCCTATGTGGGTGAGAAACATTCAGATCACAGGAAGGGTGTCCTGGAATCCTTTGTGAGATTCAAATATTCAGACCACTGCAGCAGTGTTCTGGAATCCTATGTGAGGAACAAACTTTCAGACCGTAGTAGGAGTGTTCTGGATTCCTATGTGATGGACAATCATTCAGAGCCTCGTAACAGTGTTCTGGAATCCTATGTCAGGGACAACGCTTCAGACCCCAGCAGCATTGTTCTGGAATCCTATGTGAGGGACAAACATTCAGACCACAGCAGGCGTGTTCTTGAATCCTATGTGAGGGACAAATAGACCCTCGTAGCACTGTTCTGGAATCCTGTTAGGAACAAATATTCAGACCACAGCAGCAGTGTTGTGGAGTCTTATATGCGGGACAAACACTCAGAACCCAGCAGTATTGTTCTGGAATCCTATGTGAAGGATAAACATTCAGACCACAGCAGAAGTGTTCTGGAATCCTTTGTGAGGAACAAACATTCAGACCACACCAGCAATGTTCTGGAATCTTGTTTGAGGGACAAAGATCCAGACCCCAGCAGCAGCGTTCTGGAATCCTATGTGAGGGACAAACATTCTGACCCTTGGTGCAGTGTTCGGGAATCCTATGTGACGGACAAACACTCAGAACCCAGCAGCAGTGTTCTGGAATCCTATATGAGGGGCAACCATTCACATCACAGGAGGGGTGTCCTGCAATCCTTTGTGAGATTCAAATATTCAGACCACTGCAGCAGTGTCCTGGAATCCTATGTGAGGAACAAACTTTCAGACCACAGTAGGAGTGTTCTGGATTCCTATGTGATAGAAAAACGTTCAGAGCCTCGTAACAATGTTCTGGAATCATATGTCAGGGACAACAATTCAGACCACAGCAGCATTGGTCTGGAATCCTATGTGAGGGATGAACATTCAGACCACAGCAGGAGTGTTCTGGAATCCTGTGTGAGGAACAAACATACAGACCACAGCAGGAGTGTTCTAGAATCCTTTGTGAGGGACAAACAATCAGACCACAGCAGGAGTCCTCTGGAATCCTATGTGAGGGACAAACATTCAGACCCTCGTAGCAGTGTTCTGGAATCCTAAGTGAGGGGAAATACTCAGAACCCAGCAGCAGTGTTTTGGAATCCTATGTGAGGGATTAACATTCAGACCACAGCAGGAATGTTCTGGAATCCTATGTTAGGGACAGATATTGAGACCTTCGTAGCAGTGTTCTGGAATCCTATGTGAGGAACAAATATTCAGACCACAGCAGCAGTGTTGTGGAGTCCTATGTGAGGGACAAACACTCAGAACCCAGCAGCAGTGTTCCGGAATTGTATGTGAGGGACAAACATTCAGACCACAGCAGGAGTGTTGTTGAATCCTATGTGAGGGACAAACATTCAGACCCTCGTTGAAGTGTTCTGGAATCCTATATGAAGGACAGACACTTGGAACCCAGCAGCAGTGTTCTGGAATTCTATGTAAGGGTCAAAGATTCAGAACACACTAGCAGTGTTCTGTAATCCTAAGTGAGGGAAAAACATTCGGACCACAGCAGGAGTGGTCTGGAAGCCTATGTGAGGGAGAAACATTCAGACCCTCGCCATGGTGTTCTGGAATCCTATGCAGGGGACAAACCATTCAGACCCTCTTAGCAGTGTTTTGGAATCCTATGTGAGGGACAATCACTCAGACCCTAGCAGCAGTGTTGTGGAATCTGATGTGATGGACAAACATTCAGACCCTTGTAGCAGTGTTCTGGAATCCTACGTGAGGGACAAGCAGACCACAGCAGCAGTGTTCTGGAATGCTATGTGAGGGACAAACACTCGGACCACAGCAGTAGTGTTCCGGAATCTTATGTGAGGGCAAAGAGACCCCTGCAAACAAGGACAATTTGACCTCCTCTTTTCTTAATTGAATACACTTTATTTCTTTATCCTGCCTGATAGCCCTGGCCAGAACGTCCAACACTATGTTGAATAGGAGTGATGAGAGAGGGCATCCCTGTTTGTGCCCGTTTTCAAAGGGAATCCTTCCAGTTTTTGCCCATTCAGTATGGTATTGGCTGTGCGTTTGTCATGAATAGCTCTTATTATTTTTAGATACGTCACATCAATACCTAATTCATTGAGAGTCTTTTAGCGTGAAGGGCTGTTGAATTTTGTCGAAGGCGTTTTCTGCATGTATTGAGATAATCATGCAGTTTTTGTCTTTGGTTCTGTTTATATGCTGGATTACGTTTATTGATTTGCATATGTTGAACCAGCCTTGCATCCCAGGGATGAAGCCATCTTGATCATGGTCGATAAGCTTTTTGATGTGCTGCTGGATTGGTTTTGCAAGTATTTTATTGAGGATTTTCGCATTGATGTTCATCAGGGATATTGGTCTAAAATTCTCTTTTTTGATTATGTCTCATCCAGGCTTTGGTATCAGGATGATGCTGGCCTCATAAAATGAGTTAAGGAGGATTCCCTCTTTTCCTATTGATTGGAATAGTTTCAGAAGGAATGGTACCAGCTCGTCCTTGCACCTCTGGTAGAATTCGGCTGTGATTCCGTCTGGTCCTGGACTTTTTTTGGTTGGTAAGCTATTGCCTCAATTTCAGAGCCTGTCATTGGTCTATTAAGAGATTCAACTTCCTCCTGGTTTAGTCTTGGGAGGGTTTATATGTCGAGGAATTTATCCATTTCTTCTAGGTTTTCTAGTTTATTTGCGTAGAGGTGTTTACAGTATTCTCTGATGGTAGTTTGTATTTCTGTGGGATCAGTGGTGCTATCCCCTTTATCATTTTTTATTGCATATATTTGATTCTTCTCTCTTTTCTTCTTTATCAGTCTTGCTAGTGGTCTATCAATTTTGTTGATCTTTTCAAAAAATCAGCTCCTGGATTCATTGATTTTTTGAAGGGTTTTTTGTGTCTCTATCTCCTTCACTTCTGCTCTGATCTTAGTTATTTCTTGGAAGTCAAATTGTCCCTGTTTGCAGATGACATGTTTGTATATCTAGAAAACCCCATCATCTCAGCCCAATATCTCCTTAAGCTGATAAGCAACTTCAGCGAAGTCTCAGGATACAAAATCAATGTGCAAAAATCACAAGCATTCTTATACACCAATAACAGGCAAACAGAGAGCCAAATCATGAGTGAACTCCCATTCATATTTGCTTCAAAGAGAATAAATTACCTAGGAATCCAACTTACAAGGGATGTGAAGGAGGTCTTCAAGGAGAACTACAAACCACTGCTCAACAAAATAAAAGAGGACACAAACCAGTAGAAGAACATTGCATGCTCATGGATAGGAAGAATCAATATCGTGAAAATCGCCATACTGCCCAAGGTAATTTATAGATTCAATGCCATCCCCATCAAGCTACCAATGACTTTCTTCACAGAATTGGAAAAAACTACTTTAAAGTTGATATAGAACCAAAAAAGAGCCCACATTGCCAAGTCAGTCCTAAGCCAAAAGAACAAAGCTGGAGGCATCACGCTACCAGACTTCAAACTATACTACAAGGCTACAGTAACCAAAACGGCATGGTGCTGGTACCAAAACAGAGATCTAGACCAACGGAACAGAACAGAGACCTCAGAAATAATACCACACATCTACAACTATCTGATCTTTGACAAACCTGACAAAAGAAATGGGGAAAGGATTCCCTATTTAACAAATGGTGCTGGGAAAACTGGCTATCCATATGTAGAAAGCTGAAACCGGATCCCTTCCTTACACCTTATACAAAAATTAATTCAAGATGGATTAAAGACTTAAATGTTAGACCTAAAATCATAAAAGCCCTAGAAGAAAACCTAGGCATTACCATTCAGGACATAGGCATGGGCAAGGACTTCATGTCTAAAACACCAAAAGCAATGGCAACAAAAGCCAAAATTGACAAATGGGATCTAATTAAAGTAACGAGCTTCTGCGCAGCAAAAGACATCAGAGTGGACAGGCAGCCTACAGAATGGGAGAAAATGTTTGCAATCTACTCATCTGATAAAGGGCTAATATCCAGAATCTACAAAGAACTCAAATTTACAAGAAAAAAACAACCCCATCAACAAGTGGACAAAGGAGATGAACAGACACTTCTCAAAAGAAGTCATTTATGCAGCCAACAGACATGAAAAAATGGTCATCATCACTGGCCATCAGAGAAATGCAAATCAAAATCACAATGAGATATCATCTCACACTAGTTAGAATGGCGATCATTAAAAAGTCAGGAAACAACAGGTGCTGGAGAGGATGTGGAGAAATAGGAACACTTTTACACTGTTAGTGGGATTGTAAAGTAGTTCAACCATTGTGGAAGACAGTGTGGTGATTCATCAGGGATCTAGAACTAGAAATACCATTTGACCTAGCCATCCCATTACTGGAATTATACCCAACAGAATATAAATCATGCTACTACAAAGACACATGCACACATATGTTTATTGCGGTGCTACTCACAATAGCAAAGACTTGCAACCAACTGAAATGTCCAAATGTCCAACAATGATAGACTGGATTAAGAAAATGTGGCACATATACACCATGGAATACTATGCAGCCATGAAAAATGATAAGTTCATGTCCTTTGTAGGGACATAGATGAAGCTGGAAACCATCATTCTGAGCAAACTGTCGCAAGGACAAAAAACCAAACCACATGTTCTCACTCATAGGTGGGAATTGAACAATGAGAACACATGGACACAGGAAGGGGAACATCACACACCAGGGCCTGTTGTGGGGTAGGGGGAGCAGGGTGGGATAGCATTAGGAGATATACCTAATGGAAATTACGAGTTACTGGGTGCAGCACACCAACATGGCACACATATACATATGTAAGAAACCTGCACATTGTGCACATGTATCCTAGATCTTAAAGTATGATAAAAATGTATATATAAATAATTCAATACAGAAAACATATTTAAAAAAGAAAGAAAATGTGGTATATTATTTGGCAGTAAAAAAAAAAAGAAAACCCTGTCATTTTTGAACAACATGGATGAACCTGGAGGACAACATGTTAAGTGAAATAAGCCAGGCACAGAAAGACAAATATATCATGACATGACTCCTACTGGTATATAAAAAAGTTGATCTCATAGAATTACAAAGTACAATGGTTGGTATCAGAGCTAGGGGTAAAGGGGAGTTGCAGTGATGTTAATCAGAGGATACATACTTAGGGTTAGATAGAAGGAATAAATTTCAGGAGATGTATTGTAGAGCAAGGTGATTGTAATTGATGATGACCTATTGCATTCTTGAGAAATAGAAAGTTAATGTTATGTGTATTCACCAGAAAAATATCTATGCAAATTGATGTATTTGTTAATTAGCTAGATTTGACCTTTTCACAGTGTATGCGTACTTTGTCCCTCACATAGGATTCCAGAACACTGCTGCTGGGGTCTGAATGTCTGTCCCTCAGATAGGATTCCAGGACACTACTGCGAGAGTCTCAATGTTTGTCCCTCACATAGGATTCCAGAACGCTACTGCATTGGTCTGAATATTTGTCCATGACGTTTTACATTACAAAAACTTGCAATGTCATATGTCAATTAAAAATAAATATTAATAAAGTAATTTTAAAAAGGCAGAAAGAAAAAAAAAACAGACCACAGCAGCAGTGTTGTGAGGGACAAACATTCATACCCTCGTAGCAGTGTTCTGGAATTCTATGTGAGGGAGAAGCATTCAGACCTCAGGAACAATGTTTTGGTATCATATGTGAGGGACAAACACACAGACCCCAGCAGCCGTGTTCTGGAATGCTATGATTGGGTCTATACTGTGAACCTCAGAAGTGTTCCTCTGTTTAATTAATTTTCTACGTTGGGCGGAACATGATTAGAATGGGCTGCAGTGGAAGGGGATAATTCCCTTCCCCTAGGTTATTTAGTCTCTGATTATACTAGAGCAGATTAGGCTGAAGTTAAGTAGTTTCTCCTGTGGACAAGCCTTGTTAAGAACTGGGTGCTCTGACATATTTCAAAATGGTTTTCCTTTTTCCTTCTGAAAGGTTGAAGCAGGAGGGGAGTTTTCTCAGGTATTTGTCACAGGAGCCTGGTGAAGCTCCATGAGACAATTTTACAGTATTGTGCCCCCTCCCCCACAATAACTCTATCTCTTTGTAGTTTTTAACACTTAGAGTTGTCCACGCGGATCCTCCAGCCGTTCACCAATTACGGTTTGAGTTTTTCTACTCCAGCACTGGTTCCAAAGTTGGTTTCAGTAGTGAGTCCATTTTCCTGTAAGCCATTAAGTCCTATATTCACTTCTCTGTCTCTGCAATCCTGGGGGCAGTGGTTTGCACTGTGTCCTCCCCTGAGTTTCAAATCTAGAAAGAACTGTTGATTTTTTAGTCTCTTCAGCTTTTTATTTGTTAAGATTAATTGTGTCATATTAATTTGTTAAGATTGTTATTAAAATTAATTATTGTAAAGTAATTATTGATTACTTCCAAGCTTCTTACATGCAGAAATAGGAACCTGGAATGTGTTTCTAAAACTGTCTTCTCAATGCCTATATGCACAAAGGATTTTTTTCCACAGGACTATGATCATGATGAATTATATTAGTAGACTTCCGAATGTTGAACTTTTCTTTATTCATGGAATAAACTCAGAAATTTCCTTCTTGGTCTTCACAGTCTATTTCTCTTCCTGTGTAAATGTTA
The DNA here is from genome assembly GCF_029281585.2 of Gorilla gorilla gorilla. Classification (NCBI taxonomy): domain Eukaryota; kingdom Metazoa; phylum Chordata; class Mammalia; order Primates; family Hominidae; genus Gorilla; species Gorilla gorilla. Next base: position 85,774,434 of record NC_086017.1, on the reverse strand, counting down.
GTGTTTCTGTAGATTCTGTACTTGTTTCTTTTATTCTTTCATTCTCTTATTTTCATTTGGTCTGATGGATTCAGGTACCATTGAAATTCTGGTAATTTCCAAATCTTTATCTTTAGTTTTGATCTCTCTTCTGAACCACTGGAGCCATTTTCCCAGTTGCCAGTTGAGCATTCCCACATATGGAACCTCAGATGTTTCACACATGATATGTCCAAGTCTGTGTCACTTCTGGTTATCGTATTCTTTTATTTTTTGCAAATTTCACTTCACAGCACCAGTACCAAACTAGCTGGATCATGGCAGATAACTTGGAAACAAAACTCCCCTTTTTACCCACTGCACAGCAAATTGGTACCAAATCCTGTTTCTACATTTTTTTCCTCTTAAGAACTGCTTCCCTATTGTGTATTCTTACACTCCATGTCCTGATGTAGGTGGTCATCTGTCTTCCTCTTTACTCCCTTCTGGCTTTCCCTTAAGCCCTTTCCCATTCTCTTCCTCAGGGATGGCTGTTAAAATGCCAATATGGACATGTAACTTTTCTGTCCTTACTGGACCTCCTTATTTACACCTGTATGTGAAGTGGCTGTGTTCACCCTGGGTGGATACAGCAATTTTTTGTCCCGTAGAAAGCAAATTTTGAAATGCCAGTGTATATGCTTTTAATTAAGTATATTCACCCTTTTGTATCCATGGATTTTGCATCTGTGGATTCAGCCAACTTCAGATTGAAAATATTCCCACAAAAATAGATGGTTGTCTCTGTGCAGAGCATCTGCAGAAATTTTTCTTGTCGTTATTTCCTAAACAGTACAGTATAACAGCCATTTATGTAGCATTACATTGTCTTCAGTATTATATGTAATCTAAAGAGTTAAAGTTCAGTCATGCATGGCTTACTGATGGGATTACTTTCTGAGAAATGCATCTTTGGGTAATTTCATTGTTTTGTGAACATCACAGTGTTACGAAAACCTACATGATATGTATATTTTTATTTGTATGTTTTTGGTATATGGGTAACCAGATGGCTCAGAACCATTATTGAATATCGTTTTCTGTACTTTATCTGCAATGCCAATATCAGGTTTCCGTGTATGTTTCATCATCATCTTATGGGACTATTGTGATATACATGTTTCATCATTGACTGAAATGTTATTATGCAGCTCATGACTGTATACAGGAGGATGTGCATAAGTTATATGCAAATATGAGAATAGTTTATATAAGAGAGTTATCCAATCTGTGGATTTTGATATCTGGGGGTATCTTGGAATCAGTCCCCATGGATACTGAGGAAGTAATATAATGTAAAAACGATGGGTGCATAAGAATTTTTGAAATTGGGTCAAATATTTAAATGCAGAATCACTGCATAATCAGTTCCTTAAATATTGCATTTAGCTTTCATCACTGCCCAGGATCATTCATCTAGGCATGGTGCTGTCCAGAGTTCCATTAAAGTGGTGCGTGTTCTCTTTGCCTTTGTGAGTAGACTTCTGATACTTTCTCATAGTCATGAGAATTCATGGTTCATGTGGAAGAGCCAAACACCTAATTTTTCAGTAAAGTGGAACCTCATGGTGCAAAATAAACAAAACTTATTTTCTCCTTCTCTCTTATCTTAGTCTGCATTGAACTTGTGTCTCAATGAGTTCACCTAAACATTATTACCAGTATGTGTTTATACTTATATATTCATAACCAGATCATGAGCTCCTTTGAGGAGTAGAATTTTATCCCCTTTTTTTTTTTTTTTTTTTTTGAGAGGTAGGCTCTCTGTTGGCCAGGCTGGAGTGCAGTGGTGTGATTATAACTCACTGCACTGTCAAACTCCTGGGCTGAAGCAATCTTTCAGCCTCAGCTTCCAGGGTAGCCAGGACTACAGGCATGCAGCATTATGCCTTTTTTTTTTATTATTTTTGTAGAGAGAGGGTCTTGCATTTTGTTTATACTTTTATCCCTAGCAGTAAGGGTGGTTCTAGATCTATAAGGTGAACTTTGTAATACAATTTTATTAATTTGTAAGTTATTACAGTGGAAGCATATTTCTACTGTGATTACTCCTTCTCCCACCATAAACAGTGCAAAACAAACTACATCTTATGTAAAATACATAAGACACATGGACACACAAAAGAGTGAATTCCCAGATTCTTGTTCTTTTGACCCTGGGCTGATGCTTTGACTTGAGGAAAAATGTGCCATTACAGGGGTTGGTGTCCTTTGAAGATGTGGCTGTGCACTTCACCTGGGAGGAGTGGCAGGACCTGGATGATGCTTAGAGGACCCTGTACAGGAACATGATGCTGGAGACCTACAACAGCCTGGTATCATTACAGGATTTGGTGTCCTTTGAGGAGGTAGCTGTGCACTTCACCTGGGAGGAGTGGCAGGACCTGGATGACGCTCAGAGGACCCTGTACGGGGACGTGATGCTGGAGACCTACAGCAGCCTGGTATCACTGGGTGAGTGAAACTTCCCAGTAACTCCCAGGAATGTGTTTTGTTGCTGGTAAATATAGGAACCCTTTTAAGGTATAATAATATTTACTTGTAAGCTTCCAGTTGATGAAAAATGTGTCACTACTCTAATGAAATGTTCAAATTGGCTCCTTCATTGCACAGTCCCTGAAACCCAGCTGTTGTCATTCTGAAAAGGATTTGACTTAGTGGTTTGACAAAGTCTTCCATTGTTTCTCATTACCAGGGCATTGCATTACCAAACCTGAGATGATCTTCAAGCTAGAGCAAGGAGCAGAGCCATGGATAGTAGAAGAAACCCCAAACCTGAGACTTTCAGGTCAGTCAGTGAATACCGGGCGGGGAGGCCTGGAGGAGTAATGCCCAGCAAATTTTTGTAGTTATCTTGTTTTCACTACTTTTTTCACTAGGTCTTCGACCTGAAGGCTGTTGGTGTGTATTAAATGTGCATTATATAGTCCCCAGGGGTAACTCTCATGCATATATACCAGTCTTTTATTTTTCTGAGTATCTTCTTCTATTTACCCCAAATCCAATCCCTGCCATCCTCTCCTTAGGCCTTTTTCTTTGCTATTTATTTTCTCTATTTCCCCCTTTTCCTCTATTCTGATGTAGTATCTTAAAATTTTTTTTTAGACATTCATGCATTTATTTATCCTTTGAATGTATCTTAAACGATTTTTAAGAATCACTCATTATAATGATGATGAAAACGGTGTTTCTTTTTAAGCTGTAGCTTTATTCTTGTTTTATTTTTTATTAAACAGATGGTTCTCACTCTATTTCTCAGACTGAAGTGCAGTGGCATGATTATAGTTCAGTGTAACGATGAACTCCTGGGCTCAAGTGTTCCTCACACCCTAGCCTCCCAAGTAGCTAGGACTACAGGTGTGTGCCACCACACCCGGCTAATTTTTTATTGTTTGTGGAGATGAGGTCTTGTTCTATTGCCCAGGCTGGTCTCGAACTTCTGGCCTTAAATGATCCTTGTAGACCCTCACCTACAAAAAAAAAAAAAAAAAAAAATAGTAGCTAAGTACGGTGACAAGGGTTTCTAATACCAGTTTTTATACTTGGGAGGCTGAGATGGAAGGATTGCTTGAGCTCAGGAGTTTCAAGCTTCAGTGAGCTATGATAGCAACACTGCACTCCAGCCTTGGTAACAGAGTAAGATCCTGTCTCAGAAGGAAATTATGAAGCTGAGGAGGACCCATCATAGGGGCCTGGATAGGGGTGGTGCTGGACTTGGGAGGAGAACCAGAGGATTCTGGGTCTCAAGTCCAAAGAAACCAATTATTTCCTGTTGAAGGGCTCAGATTTCTGTTTGAGAGTGGAGTTTGTAGTTACCATTTGAAGATGAGAAAGGTACAGGAAACTTCATTTTTATATAAAACTGTGTGACATCTGAAACTCCAAAACACAAAATAAAACCCTTCAAAAATGGTGAATTATCAAGCATGGGTGTGTGAGTGGAGAGGGGCAGGGCTGTTGATCTCAGAAGGAACCGGAAATACACTTTTCAAAGATGACGGGAACAGCCTGAGTTGCAGAACCAATCCTTCAGATCACCAGTGTGGTTTTTTGACTGGAGCTTATGTGCCTATTATGGTTCTGGGAAGCAGGGTATGTCATGTTTAAGTAGGAATTTGCCAGGATCTGTTTTTGTTTAATGTGGGGAATAAGAGATTTTCTGCTTGGAAAACCTCCAGACACATTTAACCATTCTCAGGGAGGAGTGAAAGGTTAACATATAGGCAAAATCCTGTCCACAAGCTACTTCCATGCTTAGGAGACAGAAAAATGGCCATCTCTTGTACCTGCCAGTTGCTGACCCAGGAAAAAGCTGGCTATCTTCAAAGAACAATAAAGAAAAAATAGCAGCTATTAAAACAGCCACTATTGTTATATGAATAAATAGAAAAAAAGAAAAATGACAATAATGAGCACTTATTAAAACCTATGAGTAGGAAGTAGATGCATATTATTACCAAATAATTCTTTGTGAAATAAAAAAGAACAGGAAAACTTCAAAATGCAAAGAAAAACTCAATTGAACATTAGAAAATATACTGATTTATTACATTATGTCAGTAGGAACAGAAACCATATGCATATAAAACCAATACCCATATTTATTTTTGTCAAATCTTACTCCACTGAGATAGGAAGTAATTTTTTTTACCTTTACGCAAGCATTCTGTAAGACATGCTCATGTGTGGTTCATGGATACCTTTTTTCTCATTTCAGCTGTCCAGATCATTGATGACCTTATTGAAAGGAGCCATGAAAGTCATGATAGATTTTTCTGGCAAATTGTAATCACCAACAGCAACACATCAACTCAGGAGAGAGTTGAATTAGGAAAAACATTTAATTTGAACTCAAACCATGTTTTAAATCTGATTATAAATAATGGAAACAGTTCAGGAATGAAGCCTGGGCAGTTTAATTATTGCCAGAACATGCTTTTCCCTATTCAGCCTGGGGAGGCACAGTCTGGAGAGAAACCTCATGTCCCTGATATAACCAGGAGATCCCACAGACATCATGAACATCTTACTCAGCATCACGAGATTCAAACTCTGCTGCAGCCTTTTCAATGTAATGAACAAGGGAAAACCTTCAACACGGAGGCAATGTTCTTTATACATAAGAGGGTTCATATAGTACAGACCTTTGGTAAATATAATGAATATGAGAAAGCCTGTAATAACTCAGCTGTTGTTGTCCAAGGGATAACTCAGGTAGGACAGCCAACTTGCTGTAGAAAGTCTGACTTCACTAAACATCAGCAAACACACACAGGAGAGAAACCCTATGAATGTGTTGAATGTGAGAAACCCTCCATTAGCAAATCAGACCTTATGATACAGCGCAAGATGCCTACTGAGGAAAAACCTTATGCCTGTAACTGGTGTGAAAAATTGTTCAGCTATAAGTCGAGCCTCACTATCCATCAGAGAATTCACACAGGGGAAAAGCCCTATGGATGCAATGAATGTGAAAAAACCTTTTTCCGTAAGTCATTCCTCACTTTACATCAGAGAACTCACACAGGGGATAAACCCTACAAATGTATTGAATGTGGAAAAACTTTTCACCGTAAGTCACTTCTCACTTTACATCACAGAACTCACTCAGGGGAAAAGCCCTATCAGTGTAGTGAATGTGGAAAAACCTTTAGCCAGAAGTCATACCTCACAGTACATCATAGAACTCACACAGGGGAAAAGCCCTATGCATGTGACCATTGTGAAAAAGCATTTAGCCATAAGTCAAGGCTTACTGTCCATCAGAGAACACGCACAGGGGAAAAACCCTATGAATGTAATGAGTGTGGAAAACCCTTTATCAATAAGTCGAACCTCAGGATACATCAGAGAACTCACACAGGGGAAAAACCCTATGAATGCAATGAATGTGGGAAAACCTTTTGCTGTAAGTCATTCCTCACTGTCCATCAGAGAACTCATGCTGGGGAAAAACCATATGCATGTAACGAATGTGGAAAAACATATAGCCACAAGTCATACCTTATAGTACATCACAGAACTCACACAGGGGAAAAACCCTATGAATGTAATGAATGTGGAAAATCCTTTCACTGTAAGTCATTCCTAACTATACATCAGAGAACTCATGCTGGCAAAAAACCCTATGAATGTAATGAATGTGAGAAAACCTTTATCAATAAGTTAAACCTTGGGATACACAAGAGAACTCACACAGGGGAAAGACCCTATGAATGTAATGAATGTGGGAAAACCTTTCGTCAGAAGTCAAATCTCAGCACCCATCAGGGAACTCACACAGGAGAGAAACCTTACGTACGTAATGAATGTGGAAAAACCTTTCATCGCAAGTCATTCCTCACCATACACCAGAGAACTCACACAGGGGAAAAACCATATGGATGTAATGAATGTGGAAAAACTTTTTGTCAGAAATCATACCTTATTATACATCAGAGAACTCACACCGGGGAAAAGCCCTATGAATGTAATGAATGTGGAAAATCCTTTCATCAGAAGGCAAATCTTCGGAAGCATCAAGGTATTCACACGGGGGAGAAACCCTATAAATGTAGCAAATGTGGAAAAACCTTCAGTCAGAAGTCAGTCCTCACTGTACATCATAGAACCCATACCGGAGAAAAACCTTATGAATGTAATGAGTGTGGGAAAACCTTTTGTCAGAAGTCAAACCTCAGTACGCATCAGGGAACTCACTCAGGAGAGAAACCCTATGAATGTGATGAATGTAGGAAAACTTTTTACGATAAGACAGTTCTCACCATACATCAGAGAACTCACACAGGTGAGAAGCCATTTGAATGTAAAGAATGTAGGAAAACCTCCCAGAAGTCAAAACTCTTTGTACATCACAGAACTCACACGGGAAAAACCCTTTACATGTAATGAATGTAGGAAAACTTTCTCCCAGAAGTCAGGCCTCAGTATACATCAGAGAACACACACAGGAGAAAAACCTTATGAATGTAAGGAATGTGGGAAAACCTTTTGCCAGAAGTCACACCTCAGCAGGCATCAACAAACCCATATAGGAGAGAAAGCTGACGTAGCTGAGGCAGGCTATGTGTTCCCTCAAAATCACTCTTTTTTCCCTTGAACACACAACCTACACCTCTCCGGCTACTATTATAGATTTCTCCATGCTCAGTCTAGGAGAATATGGACACAAATGGTGACCATTACCTCCTGGCCTACCAACAAGAAGGTCTTAACCATGCTGTAACAGAAGTCCTATCATGCAGGCTTTCTTGTTCCCATTTTTACAGCACACTTTGCACTTTAATGTCACAGATATGGCTGTTTTCCTAGAAGCTCATATACCAACCTCTGCCAGCTTCAAACATTTTTTCTGCAACTTCCTCACCTCTCTTCTCCTCCATAGAATTGAAGAGAGTTAGGGCCTTTCTCAGGATTAGGCTTTGTCTCAAGGGAATGTTGGGGCTGGTTTGATCTTCTATGTGGACCACTCAGACTTTCTCTGTGTCAGTAAAAAGTCTGTTTTGTTTTTTAAAAATCATTCATGTGTTCTCTGGAGTAGCACCTATAACTTCCTTCAAGAACTTTTTCTTTGCATTCACAACTTGGGTAGCTGATGCAAGAAGCTTAGCTTTGGCCTGTCTTAGCTTCCAACATGCCTTCTTCACTAAGCTTGATGATTTCTACCTTTTGATTTGAAGTGACAGATGTGCACAATTCTTTTCACTTGAACACATGGTGGCCACTGCAGAGTGAAGTGGCCTAATTTCATTGTTGTGTCTTGGGGAATGGGGAGCTGGAAGAGAGAAATAGAGACAGGGAAATGACTAGTGAATGAAGCAGTCAAACACAACATTTTTCCATCACGTTTGCTATCTTCCATAGAGTTCCAGCACACTGAGACAATTCCAATAGTAACATCAGAAATCACTGATCACAGATCATAACAGATGTGATAACTAAAATCTTTGAAAGATTGTGGGGATTGCCAAAAGATGTGACAGAGATGTGAAGTGAGCCCATGGTGTTGGAAAAATGGTGCTGGTCAGGCTTGCTGAGCACTTCGTGGCCACAGATCTTTAATTTGTTAAAAAGGTGATGTTGCCAAGCAAAATAAAGTGAAGCTCAAGGGGAGATGTGCCTCTATTTTGATGGGCTCTAACAATTTGTCTTTTCATTGGTGCATTTAGACCATTGACATTCAAAGTGATTATACAGTTGGATTAATTTTGCCATATCATTTTTATTCACTCCTATTGTTCTTTGTTCTTGCTTTGTCCTCCACTCTTTTTCTGCCTTTTATGGAGTTGATGATTTTATACGATTTTTGTTTCATCTCGTTGCTTTTTTTTTTTTTTTTTTTTTTTTATTGAGACAGTCACCCAGGCTGGAGTGCAGTGGTGTGATCATGGCTCCCTGCAGCCTCAACCTCGTGGGTTCAAGTGATCCTTCCACCTCAGTCTCCCAATTAGCTAGGACTACAAGTATGCACCACCATACCTGGCCTTTTCTTTTCTGTAGGGACAGGGTCTTACTGTATTGCTCAGGATAGTCTCTAACTCCTGGACTCAAGCCATCTTTCTACCTTGGCAAGAGCCACTATACCTGGCCTGTTTTCTCTTTTATCATTTTTATACTTTGGTTTTTACTAGTTGCCCTGGAGTTTGCAGTATAGACTTGCAACAAATCCAAGTCCACCTTCAAATAACACTATACCAGTTCAGTTACTTTGACTGCCTTCTAATAGAAATGTAATACCAGTTTCTCTCATATTCCTATGTCGTGTTATTGTTGCCATTTGTTTCACTTATATGTAAGCATACATAGCCTTGTATATATTAAAGTATGTCATTGGCTGGGTGCCTTGGCTCAAGCCTGTAATCCCAACACTTTGGGAGGCTGAGGCAGGTGGATCATAAGGTCAGGAGATGGAGACCCTCCTTGCTAACATGGTGAAACCCCATCTCTACTAAAAATACAAAAAATTAGCTGGACGTGGTGGCACACGCCTGTAGTCCCAGCTACTCGGGAGGCTTGGACAGGAGAATTGCTTGAACCAGGGAGGAGGTGGAGGTTGCAGTGAGCTGAGATTGCACCACTGCACTCCAGCCTGGTTGACAGAGCAAGACTCTCAAAAAAAAAGGTATATATATATATATATAATTGCATACATTGTTATTATATACAAACTGTTATATGTTAGGTCAATTAAGAATAAAAAGCAGCCAGGTACGGTGGCTTATGCCTGTAATCCCAGGACTTTGGGAGGCCAAGGTGGGCAGATCATGAGGTCAGGAGATTGAGACCATCCTAGCTAACATGGTGAAATCCCATCCCTACTAAAAATACAAAACCAAAATTAGCCGGGTGTGGTGGTGGGTGCCTGTTGTCCCAGCTACTCGGGAGGCTGAGGCAAGAGAATGGCATGAACCTGGAAGGCAGAGCTTGCAGTGAGCTGAGATCACGCTACTGCACTCCAACCTGGGTGACAGAGTGAGACTCCATCTTACAAAAAAAAAAAAAAAAAAAACCATTTTACCACCACTTATTCCTTCTCTAATGTTCTTTTTAAAATGTAGATTCAGGCCAGGTGTGGTGGCTCACACCTGTAATCCCAGCACCTTGGGAGGCCGAGATGGGTGGATCATGAGGTTAGGAGTTCAAGACCAGCTTGGCAAAGATGGTGAAACACTGTCTCTAATAAAAATACAAAAAAATTAGCCAGGCGTGGTGGAGGGCTCCTGTAATCCTGGCTACTTGGGAGGCTGAGGCAGAGAATTGCTTGAACCTGGGAGGCAGAGGTTGCAGTGAGCCGAGAATGTGCCACTGCACTCCAGCCTGGGCAACAGAGAGAGACTCTGTCTCAAAATAAATAAATAAAAATAAATAAAATGTAGATTCAGTTTTCAGATGTGTATCTTTTTTTTCCTCTAGATAATGTTTAATATTTTCTCACATGACACATCTGCTGGTAACAAGTTTCCTCAACTTTTGTTTGTCCAGGGAATGTTTTATTTCTCGTTTACTTTTGAAAGAAGATCTCACAGGGCACTGAAATCTTAGTTGATGGGTTTTTTTTTTTCCTCTCAGCATGTTTAATATGTCATTCCACTCTCTTTTTACTTTCATGGTTCTGAGATGTTGAATGTAATTTTTTTTTTTTTTTTCTGAGATAGAATCTTGCTCTGTCACCCAGGCTGGAGTGCAGTGGTGTGATCTCAGCTCACTGCAAGCTTTGCCTCCCGGGTTCATACCGTTCTCCTGCCTCAGCCTCCCGAGTAGCTAGGACTACAAGCTCCCGCCACTACGCCTGGCTAATTTTTTGTATTTTTAGTGGAGATGGGGTTTCACCGTGTTAGCCAGGGTGGTCTCGATCTCCTGACCTCATGATCCACCCACCTTGGCCTCCCAACGTACTGGGATTACAGGCATGAGCCACCGAGCCCAGCCTGAACGTGATTCTTATCTTTGTTTCTCTATAAGTAAGATGTTTTCCACTCCACCTTTGGTTTCTTTTGGAGGTGATGTTTTATACAGTTGGAGAATAATATGCCTAGGTGTAGGTTTTTGGTATGTATCCTGCCTGGTGTGCTCTGAGCTTCCTGGATCTTTGGTTTGGTGTCTGACATTAACAGTGGAAGTTGTCAGACATGATTTTTGCAGATGTTTCTTTTATTTCTCTCTTTTTCCTTCTAGTATTCTCATCACTCTATGTTACACCTTTTCTAGCTGTCCCACAGTTCTTGGATATTACATTCCATTGTTTTCAGTTTTTAAAGTTTCTTTCAACGTTTCCAGAGCTCAGAGACTCTTTCCTTTGTTGTGTTTAATCTACTAATAAGCCAATCAAAGACATTCTTCAGGTCTTTTGCAGTATTTTTTTTATCTCTACTGTTTCTCTTTTGTTCTTTCCTTGGACTTCTGTCTCTCTGCTTACATTGCCTATCTGTTCTTGAATGCTGTCTCCTTTGTTCATCAGAGCCCTTAGCGTACTACTCAGAGATTTTTTTAAAAATCCCTGTCTGATAATTCCAATATCATAGGTGTGTGTGGTTCTGATGATCTGTCACTTCAAATTGTGTTTTTTGCCTTTTAGTATGCCTTGTGCTTTTTCTTTATTCCTAGATATGAGATACCAGGTAAAAGGAACTACTGTAACAGTGCATCCAGTAATGATGGGAAGCTGTGGAGGGGAGGGGAAGCTGTCTTAGTCCATCCACCAGCATAACTTAGAGCAAGTAATCTGTAAACAACAGAAATTTATTGCTCAATTTGGAGGCTAGAAAATCTAAGGTCAAGGTTCCAGGAGATTCAGTGTTTGATGAGACCCATTCCTCATAGATGGTGCCAGCTATATGTCCTCTCATGTTGGAATGGACAAAGAAGCTTCATTTGGCCTCTTTCATAAGTGCATTAATCCCAATCAGGTTGGCTTTGCCATTACCTTTCAAAGGTCCCACCCCTTAATTCTAGTGCATTGGAGACTCGGTTTCAACAGGCACATTTTGCAGGGGGTCCGGCAGGGAACAGATATTCAGACTGTAGCAGAAGAGTTCTGGAGTCTTACGACTGGGCCTCATTGTTTAAGTGAGTCTCTGCTTTGGGACTATGAACTTCACATGTGTTTCTCTGTTTTTATCTTCCCCTTTAGGGATGACTGGAGTAGGCTGGAGTTGGGAATTTCCCTTCCAGCAGGTCATTTAGGATCTGGTTATATGAGAGCAGGTTAGGCTGAGGTTCAGTAATTTCTCCTGAGCACAAGCCTTGTTAAGAACAGGGTGCTCTGGCATATTTTAAGATGGTTTTCCTTTTTCCTTCCCAAAGGTGGAAGCAGGAAGCAAGTTTTCTCAGGTATTTGCCACAGGAGCCTGGTGAAGCTCCAGGAGGTAAATTTTACAATATTATGCTCCCTCATAACTGGATCTCCCTGGTGTTTTTACCTCCTTGAGTTGTCCATATGGAACCTTCAGCAATTCACCAGTTATAGTTCAAGATTTTCTACTCCAGCACTGGTTCCTAAGGTGGTTTCAGTAGTGAGTCTCTGTTCCTGTAAGCCATAAATTCCTATATTCACTTCTCTATCTCTCCAATCTTGGGGGCAGTGGTTTGCCCTATGTCCTCTCTTCACATTCAAATCCAAAAAGAATTGTTGATTTTTCAGTCTCTTCAGCTTTTGTTTTATTTAAATTTTTTTTTTAGAGTTGGGGGTCTCACTATGTTGCCCAGGCTGGTCTCAAACTCCTGGACTCAAGGGATCCTCCTGCTTTGGCCTCCCAAAGTGCTGGGATTACAGGCATGAGCCACCACACCTGACCTTTTCAGCTTTTCATGTGTTGTTAAGATGGACTGATTACTTCCATTCTTTTTTTTTCTTCCTTTTTTTGAGATGGAGTCTCACTTTGTTGCTCAGGCTGGCGTGCAGTGGTGCAGTCTCAGCTCACATTAACATCTGGCTCCCAGGTTCAAGTGATTCTCCCTGCCTCAACCTCCTGAGTAGCTGAGATTACAGGCACCCACCACCATGCTGGCTAATTTTTGTATTATTATTATTATTATTTTATTTTTTAATTTTTTGAGGCAGAGCTCACTCTGTCATCCAGACTAGTGCAGTGGCATGATCTTGGCTCACTGCAACCTCCACCTCCCAGGTTCAAGCAATTCTTCTGCTTCAGCCTCCCAAGTAGCTGGTACTATTGGCACACACCACCACACTTCGCTAATATTTGTATTTTTAGTAGAGATGGGGTTTTGCCATGTGGGCCAGGTTGGTCTCAAACTCCTGACTTCATGTGATCCACCCACCTCAAGCTCCCAAAGTGCTGGGGTTACAGGTGTGAGCCTCCATGCCCAGCCTAATTTTTATATTTTTAGTAGAGACACGGTTTTGCCATGTTGACCAGGCTGGTCTTGAACTTCTGACTTCAGGTGATCTGCCCACCTTGGTCTCCCAAAGTGCTGGGATTACAGGCATGAGCCACTGCACCTGGCTACTTCTAAGCTTCTTACATGCAGAAATCAGAACCTGGAATCTGTTTCTAAGACTTATCTTCTTAATGCCTATGTGGACAATTAAAGGATTTTTCTCCTCAGGACTCTGAATATGATGAATTGTATTAGTAGACTTTCTAATATTGAGCTTTTCTTAGTTTGTGAAATAAACTCAGAAAGTTCCTTCTTGGTCTTAACAGTCTATTTCTCTTTGTAAATATTAGTATTTCTGTGGATTCTGTACTTGTTCCTTGTTATCCTTTCATTCTCTTAGGTTCATTTGGTCTGATGGATTCAGGTACCATTGAAATTCTGATAGTTTCAAAATCTTTTATCTCCAGGTTTGATCTCTCTTGTGAACTCTGGAACTGTATTCCCAATTGTCAGTTCGACATCCCTACGTATGGGACCTCAGATATTTCAAACATGATGTGTCCAAGTCTGTATCACTTCTGGCCATCATATTGTTCTTTTATTTTTCCAAATTTCACATCACCAGTAACAAACTAGCTGTGATCATGGCAGATAGCCTGGAAATAAAACTCCCCTTTTTACCCTCTGCACAGCAAATTGACATCAAATCCTGTTTCTACTTTTTTTCCTTTTAACTATTGCTTCCCTATTCTGTATTCTCACTGCTCCATCTTCTGATGTAGGAGGTCATCTGTCTTCCTCTTTTCCTCTCCTCTGACTCTTAAGCACTTTCCCATTCTCTTTCTCAGGAATGGCTGTTAAAAATGCCAATATGGTCTTGTAACTTTCCTGTACTTAGTGAACCTCCTTATTTACACCCTGTTTGTGAAGTGGCTGTGTTCACCCTGGGTGGACACGGAATGTTTTTGGCATGTACAAAGAGAATTTCATGCTGCCTGTGTACAGTTATTAATTTGTAAGTACACTCAGCTTTTTGTATCTGTAGGTTTAATATCTGTGTATGTAAACAAACTTGGATGCAAAATATTTGAAATAAAATCAGATGCTTGTATCTGTAGTGAACATATTCAGACTTTTTCTTGTCATTATTTCCTCAACAACACAACTGTTTACATCCACATTGTATTTGGTCTTCTAAGTGTGAAAGGAAAATAAAGCTTGGGACTCCAAACTCATTAAGCTAAAGGGAAAAGTCAAGCTGGGAACTCGGTCATGCAAACCTGCCTCCTTCTTTTGGTTCCTAAATAAGATGGCTCCAAGATAAAAAGCTTTTTATCTTGTAGCCCCCTCCCTCATATTTTTCCCACAAGGAAATTTCTGGTGTGCTTTAAGATCTTTAAAGTGTTTCTGTTAAAATTCATCATAGCAATGTAAATTGATAGCTTATCCTTTTTTTTTTTTTGATATGGAGTTTCGCTATTGTCACCCAGGCTGGAGTGCAATGGCACAATCTCGGCTCACCGCAACCTCTGCCTCCTGGGTTCAAACGATTCTCCTGCCTCAGCCTCCTGAGTAGTTGGGATTACAGGCATGCACCACCACACTTGGCTAATTTTGTATTTTTAGTAGAGATGGGGTCTCTCCATGTTGGTCAGGCTGGTCTCGAACTCCTGACCTCAGGTGATCCACCCACCTCAGCCTCTTAGAGTGCTGGGATTACAGATGTGAGCTGCCGCGCCTGGTCTGATAACTCTTCTTTACAGTGCATAGGACAGAACTCAGAATCACCCTTCTGCCCACCTGACACAAAGGCATATCTGATTGTTCCCCTCCCTCTTTGTCTATGTTATGTATAAATGCAGATTCCCTGAGCCAAAGGCATGGATGACTGTATCAGTCTGTTCTCACCCCTCTGCCCACCTGACACAAATGCGTATCTGATTGTTCACCCTCCCTGTTTGTCTATGTTATGTATAAATGCAGATTCACTGAGCCAAAGGCATGGATGACTGTAGCAGTCTGTTCTCACCCCTCTGCCCACCTGACACAGATGCATATCTGATTGTTCCCCCTCCCTGTTTGTCTATGTTATGTATAAATGAGATTCACTGAGACAAAGGCATGAATGACTGTATCAGTCTGTTCTCACACTGCTCTGAAGAAATACTCAAGACTGGGTCATTTATAAAGGAAAGAGGTTTAATTGACTCACAGCTCTGCATGGCTGGGGAGGCCTCAGGAAACTTACAATAATGGCAGAGAGCACTTCTTCACAGGGTGGCAGGAGAGACAATGAGTGCAAGCAGACAATGAGTGAAATGCCAGACATTTATAAAACCATCAGATCTCATGTGACTCATTATCATGAGAACAGCATAGAGGAAACTACCCCCATGATCCAATTACTTCCACCTGGTCCCACCCTTGACACATGGGGATTATTGCAATTTATGGTGAGATTTGGGTGGGGACACAGAGCCAAACCGTATCAATGAATGTTTTCCCCTTACCCCAGTCTTACATGAAAACTGTATTTCTCAATATTTCACCCTTTCCCCTTTAAATTTGGAACCCTCATAATCATTTTTGAAGAAAAGCATAGACCTGTCTCCTGGGCGTGCATCCTTAATGTTGGCAAATAAACCTCCTAAAATGATTGAGATTTGTCTTGGTCATTTTTCTTGATTGACCGAAGTGTTCCAGAGATGATATAAAGTACAGTCATGCATGGCTTAATGACATGTATGTTCTGAGACATGCATTACTAAGCAATATTTTTGTTTTGTGAACATCATAAAGTGTAGTTACATAACCCTAGATGGTGTATATGTTTATGTTTTTTCATAGGAGAAACCATATGTTCTAGCACCATCATCGAGTATCAGTCACTTTCCCTACTTGATCTGCAGTGCTAGTATCAAGTCCCACATGTCAGGTTTTATCGGGGGAACCAGCCCCCAATATTTCAACATAGGTTCTTTCTATTTTCCCTAAGTGTTGGCTGGTCTGAGAAATAAAGAGTACAAAGAGAGAAATTTTACAGCTTGGCCTCCGGGGGTGCCATCACATTGGTAGGACTATGATGGCGACCTTGAGCTGCAAAACCAGCCAGTTTTTATTAGGGATTTTGAAAGGGGAGGGGATGTACGAACAGGGAGTAGGTCACAAGGATCACATGCTTCAAAGAGCCATAAAGATCACAAAGTGAAGGCAAAATTAGAACCACTGATGAGGGTCTGTGTCCCACTGTGCACACATTGTCTTGATAAACAACAGGAAGCAAGGTTCAAGAGCAGAGAACCAGTCTGACTAGAATTCACCAGGCTGGAATTTCCCAATCCTAGCAAGCCTGAGGGTACTGCAGGAGACCAGGGTGTATTTCAGTACTTATTTCAACCACATAAGACAGACACTCCCAGAGCGGCTGTCTATAGACCTACCCCCAGGAATGCATTCCTTTCCCAGGGTATTAATTATTAATATTCCTTGCTGGGAAAAGAATTCAGTGATATTCTCTTACTCACACGTCCGTCTGTAGGCCCTCTGCAAGAAGAAAAACATGGCTGTATTCTGCCCAACCCCGCAGGCAGTCAGATCTTATGGTTATCTTCCCTTGTTCCCTGAAAATCGCTGTTATTGTGTTCTTTTTCAGGGTGCACTGATTTCATATTGTTCAAACACCCATGTTTTAGAATCAGATTTGATATTGTTTGAACACACGTTTTACAAACAATTTGTACAGTTAACAGAATCATCACAGAGTCTTGAGGTGACATACATCCTTAGCTTACAAAGATGACGGGATTAGGAGATTAAAGTAAGACAGGCATAAGAAATTATAAAAGTATTAATTTTGGGAACTAATAAATGTCCATGAAATCTTCACAATTTATGTTCTTCTCCCACAGTTCCAGCCAGTCCCTCCATTTGGGGTCTCTGACTTCCCGCAAGAAGGTTTCTGTATGTGTTTATAATCTTAGGGGACCATGGTAATATACATGGTTCATTATTGATTAAAAGGTCATTATGAGGCACATGACTGCATATGGAAGGATAAGCATGGGTTATATGCAAAATACTGTTTTATATAAGACTTGAGCATCAGTGGTTTTTGGTATCTGTGGGGTATTCTGGAGCTGATTTCCCACGGATACTGAGGAACAACTGTACTTTGAAAATGAAAGGTGCATACATTTTTGTTATTAAAATAAGGTCAAATATTTAAATGCAGAATCACTGCATAATCAGTTCCTTCAAGACTGCATCTATCTCTCTCATCAAGGCCCAGGATCGTTTATCTAGATACACTGCAGTATGTCATTCCATTAACATGGTGTGTCTTCTTTGTGTCCTTGGGACTGGACTTCTGCTACACCTCATACTTGTGAGATGGTGTGGTTCACAGGGAAGTGCTAAACAACTTTGGTTTTTCAGTGAAGTGCAACCTCATAATACCGTGCATCACCATGCCTGGCTAGTTTTTCTACTTTTTGTAGAGACAGGGTTTCACCATGTTGCTCAGGCTTGTCTTGAACTCATGAGCCCAAGTGATCCACCTGCCTCAACCTCCCAAAGTGCTGGAATTACAGGCATGAGCCACTGTGCCTGTCCTAACTAAATATTTGAACTACAGGTGAAGCAAAGTCTCTCTCTCTGATGTTTGGTCTTCTATTTACAACTCCTAAAATATCTAAATGTGCCCTCCCCCTCAGGGCACACAGCCCAATCGTATTTTCTCCCATATGATAGGAAAGAAAGAATCACATAACAAATGCCTAGTGATCTTCATTGTGAAGAGCACACGGTCAAAACTTTTTTTAAAATCCTATTTTGAAGTCCAGTTATGCAAAGAATTAATAAATAATGACACGAATTGATGAAAGAGTAGCTATCTTACTGAGTCCAGCGTAAGAACACAAATGGGTTTCATAATGAGCCACAAAGCCATCTGAGTCTAGATCAAAATGTCAAGGTCTTGAGAAAAGGCCCAACTGGGAGCAAATTATGAAATCTGCATGAGTCTCTTAAGGATGACTTAGGGAAGGCTTGGCCTTTGGTCCTTATTATGAGACTGATATGGTTTGGCTGTGTCCTCACCCAAATCTCGAATTATTGTTCCCATAATTCCCACATATTGTGGGAGGAACCTGGTGGGAGGTAATTGAATCATGAGGACAGTGTTGTTCTTATGATAGTGAATAAGTCTCATGAGATCTGATGGTTGTATGGAGGGAAGTTCCCCTACACATGCTCTCTCTTGTCTGCTGCCATGTAAGACCTGATCTTTGCCTTCTGCCATAATTGTGAGGTCTCCCCAACCATGTGGAACTGTGAGTCCATTAAACTTATTTTTCTTTATAAATTACCCAGCCTTGGGCATGTCCATATTAGCAGTATGAGAACAGACTAATACGCAGACTTATTATGAGTTTGACAGGAAGGTGCAGAAACAGAGTTCTGGAGTCGGATTATGGGTGACAGCTACATAATCTTTTTTATTCAGAAAAATTGAAAGATTTTGTATATGAGTGGAACTTAGCTTCTGTTCAGGGTTGATGTGGGAAAAAGTGGTTAGATTTGTGAGCAGGAGCTGAATCATTAATTCTTCAAGTCCTTGCTAAAGAGTGAGAACCTAAGTTTTAAGCTGTTGTTAAGTGCTTTTAAGTCCTTGAGGAACACAGTTACCTGTTTAGAGATATTAGTCTGGAAGCGAACAAGATAACGGGAAGTGAGAGGAGTGCAGGCTGATGGAAACATGATGGAAAATGGAAATATTTCAGATGAGAGAGAGTGAGGGTTTCACTGAGTCGAGGAGTGCAGGCTGATGGAAACATGGAAAATGGAAATATTTCAGATGAGAGGGAGGGAGGGTTTCACTGAGTCGAATGCAGGCTGATGGGAACATGATGGAAAATGGAAATATTTCAAGTGAGAGAGAGTGAGGGTTTCACTGAGTCATAAACTTGTGGACAGGAAGCAGTGAGTAGAAGAATACTTAAGAAGTAGAATTAATAAAACTTTGTGCCAGAACAGGTGTGATGGGTCTGGGAGAGAGCTATACCTGGAACAGTGGATCTCAGAGTGCTCCATGAAAATAAGACTCTTTCTATCATAATACAGATATGTTACTTGTCTTTTTCACTTGTTTTTTGTTCTCTGCTTTGGTGCAAATGCAATAGTAAGTAAAACCGTAGCACAAAACAAGACAGTGGCTCCAAACAATAGTGGCAGTTCTATTATTTACACTCACGTGGTTGCCTAAATAAACGTGCCAATTTTATTTTCATGTTACTTAAGAATATCCTTGATGAAGCAGTAAAAAATATAATTTTCATTAAATCTAGATCCCCAAGTATGTCTTTTCAGTATTCTATTTGATAAAATCGTAAGAACTCATAGAGCACTTATTACTTAAAAATGAACTAAGTGTGACAGGGTGCAGTGGCTCACGCCTGTAATCCCAGCACTTTTGGAGCTCAAGAGTTTGCGACCAGTTGGAGCAACATGGTGAAACCCCATCTCTACAAAAAATATTAGCCAAGGGTGATGATGTAAGCCTGTAGTCTACTGTAGGGATGAGCCCTACAGGGTCTGTGGGTTTTCCTCCCTGTGTGCAGAGATGAGAGATCATAGAAATAAAGACACAAGACAAAGAGATAGAAGAAAAGACAGTTGGGCCCGGGGGACCACTACCACCAAGACGTGCAGACTGGTAGTGGCCCCGAATGCCTGGCCACGCTGTTATTTTTTGGATACAAGGCAAGGGGGCAGGGTAAGGAGTGTGAGCCATCTCCAATGATAGGCAAGGTCACGTGGGTCTCCTGTCCACCGGTTGGAGGCCCTTCCTTGTTTGGCAGCCGAGGTGGAGAGAGAGAGAGGACAGCTTACGCCATTATTTCTTCTATGCATTTCAAAGACTTTTAGTACTTTCACTAATTCTGCTACTGCTCTCTAGAAGGCCGAGCCAGGTGTACAGGGCGGAACATGAAAGCAGACCAGGAGCGTGACCACTGAAGCACAGCATCACAGGGAGACAGGCCTCCGGATGGCTACGGGCGAGCTTGACTGATGTTGCCTTCCACAAGAGGTGGTGGAGCAGAGTCTTCTCTAACTCCCCCGGGGAGAGGGAGACTTGCTTTCCCGATCTGCTAAGTAACCGGTGCTTTCCCAGGCACTAGCGCTACCGCTAGACCAAGGTCGGCTAAGTAACAGGCGTCTTCCCAGGCACTGGTTTTACCGCTAGACCAGGGAGCCCTCTGGTGGCCGTGTCTGGGCGTGACAGGGGGCTCGCACTCTTGTCTCCTGGTCACTTCTCACCGTGTCCCTTCAGCTCCTATCTCTGTATGGACTGGTTTTTCCTAGGTTATAGTTGTAGAACAGAGATTATTATAATATTGGAATAAAGAGTAATGCTACAAACTAATGATTATTAATATTCACATATCATCATCTATATTCTACTTCTAGTACAAGTATTCTTATTCTATATATTTTCTTTATTACACTGGAACAGCTCTTGCCCTCAGTCTCTTGCGTTGGCACCTGGGTGGCTTGCTGCCCACAGTCTATTAATGGGGAGGCTGAGGCGGGAGGATCACTTGGCCCCGGAAGGCAGAGGTTGCAGTGATCTATGATTGCACCACTGCACTCCAGCCTGGGCAACAGAGCAAGAGCTTGTCTGAAAAAAAAAAAAAAAGAAGTGAGATTGTCTTAAAGAAAAATAACTGAGCTGTTACTGAAAATGTAAAAAGTTTTCAAGTGAAAATTAAAATTTGGAAAACGTATCTGCATTCTTGAACATGACAATTTTTCAAAACACGGGTTTTTCTGAGGAGATGAAGGGCAATATTACTGAATTTCAAAATATTTTGTAATAAAGTGTATCAATATTTGGAACATCTGCATTATTCGATGAACCAATATTTTCCCAATGGCCATGCCAATATGATAAAAATCATGATCGGTAAAAGAGCCATTAACATTGAAAATATACCTATAGGTTTTAATGTGATATAGCAGAAAAAGCATATGATGTGGTGTCATGCCTTCCATTGCAGTAACCTGAATAAAGCATTTCTTTGGAGATCAAAGAAGAAGAACAATAGTTGGCCAAAAATACTTAAATTTTTTTTTTTTTTTGAGATGGAGTTTCACTCTGTCACCAGGCTGGACACAATCTTCACTCACTGCAACCTCCACCTCCTGGGTTCAAGCGATTCTCCTGCCTCCACCTCCCAAATAGCTGGGATTACAGGCACTCACCACCACGCTGGCTAATTTTTGTATTTTTAGTAGAGACGGGGTTTCACCATGTTGGCTAGGCTGGTCTCGAACTCCTGACCTCAAGTGATCCGCCCGCCTCAGCCTCTGAAAGTGCTGGGATTACAGGCGTGTGCCACCACACCTCGTCCAAAAATTCTTTTAAATTATTCTTCCTTTCTACAACCTCATGTCTCTGTGGGGCACTATTCACACACTTAGTCAAAACAACATATTGCAACAGATTGAATTCAGAAGCAGATATGAGTATCAAGCTGTCTTCAGTTAAGCCAGACATTTTGCAAAAATATAAAAACATTACAACTCTTCAAACTATTTGGGGACTTGTTTTATTTTAAAATACTATTTTGTTAGCATGAACTGAATTTATTATTTTTAAGCATATTACTAATTTTTTTTTGAAGTGGAATCTTGCTCTGTCTCCAGGCTGGAGTGCAGTGGCGCCATCTTGGCTCACTGCGACCTCCACCTCCTCGGTTCAAGTGATTCTCCAGCCTCAGCCTCCCGAGTAGCTGAGACTACAGGCGCCCACCACCATGCCCAGCTAATTTTTTTTTTTTTTTGTATTTTTAGGAGAGATGGGGTTTCAACGTGTTGGCCAGGATGGTCTTGATCTCTTGACCTTGTGATCCACCTGCCTCGGCCTCCCCAAGTGCTGGGATTACAGGTGTGAGCCACCACACCCGGCCAATATTTACTAATTTAGAAGTCCTAATTTCTCTTATGATAATCATTAATAGAAATAATACATATGAATAAAGTTGGGTGAGAGAGAAAGATTTGGAAGTTGTCAATTTTTTTCCTTTTAACTTATTTAAAATTCAAGTGTCATGTCTACAAATGGCTGCAAAACTCATAAATTAAAATAGAGACCTTATTCCTCCACACTCCTTTAGTTTCATTTTTTCTTTCCATCATAGGGTTTATCACTATTATTTTTAATCTTCTCATCCCAACTAAATTGTGAAGTCCTGCAGAAAAAAAGGTTATTTGCTTTATTTTTGACTTATTTGAACTTAGCACCATGAATTGCTTAGGGATTGTTCTTTAAAATAAAAATTAAATAACATGAGACCAGGCATGGGGGCTCACGCCTGTAATCCCAGCACTTTGGGAGGCTGAGGCGGGCAGAGTTCAAGAGTTCAAGGTCAGGAGTTCAAGAGTTGAGGTCAGGAGTTCAAGAACAGCCTGGCCAACATTGCAAAACCCCGTCTCTACTGAAAATACAAAATTAGCCAGGTGTGCTGGCACTCACCTGTAATCCCAGCTACTCAGGACACTGAGACAGGAGAATCGCTTGAACGTGGGAGGCAGAATTTGGAGTGAGCTGAGATCGTGCCACTGCAATCCAGTCTGGGTGACAGAGCAAGACTCCATCTGAAAAATAAATAAATAAACAAACAAAATCATCAGTTAGCAATGTTGTCATTTAGGCATATTTAGGCATTAATTCTATCACTTACCAGACCTTAATATTTTAAATTGTTGATCATGGAATTTGTTGATTTGAACCTGAACAACCTTAATTATTTTCAACTAGTTTTTCCTTCAATTAAATTATATTAACTTTATATTTAGTTGAAATAATTTATTTTCATGTTTTTATTAAACTTTAATCAATATTTTGTGCTTTTATAGCCATGTAAAATATTGACTTGTTTTTGAAATATGATTTTAAAAACAATGCAATTAGTTGATATTTATTATTGAAAAGTACTAGAATTTCACAATCTTAATAAATATTGATAATTATTGTCATTTAGAAAAATAAGACTGGTGTAGGAATGAAGAGAGAAGAAGGAGTAAGAAAGGTGATTGCTTTTTATTTTGAGTATTTTCTTTTCTTTTTTTTCTTTTTAGTAAAAATGGGGTCTTACTATGTTGACTAGGCTGGCCTTGAACTCCTGGCCTCAAGTGATCCTCCTGCCTCGGCTTCTCAAAGCACTGGGTTTACAGATACGAGCCACTGTGTCCAACCTGATAATTATTTTTATGTCATATTGACAGGTTTTAGACTAATAAAACATTTTTATTTTGTTTATTATTTCAGATTCAGGGGTACATGTGCAGATTTGTTATAAGGGTATATAGCATGGTGTTTAAGTTTGGGCTTCTATTGATCCCTTCAAACGGATAGTGAACATAGTACCTAATAGGAAGCTTCTCAGGTCTTGCCCCATTCCCTCCTCCCTCCTTGAATTCCCTAGTGTCTATTGTTCCCATGTTTACGTCTGTGTGTACCTAAGATTTAATTCCCACTTATAAGTGAGAACCTGTGATAGTTGGTTTTCTGTTTCTGCATTAAGTTGCTTGGGATGATGGGCTCCAGATGCATCCATGTTGCTGCAAAGAACATTATTTCATTCTCTTTTATGGCTGCATAGTATTCCATGGTGTACATATGCCACATTTTCTTTGTCCTGTTCATCATTGATGTGCACCTAGGTTGATTCCATGTCTTTGCTATTGTGGATATATTAGTGTATGTGTCTTTGGGTAGAATAATTATAATTTATTTTCTTTTGGGTATACACCCAGTAATGGGATTGCTGGGTCTAATGATAGTTCTGTTTTTTGAGAAATCTTCAAACCGCTTTCCACAGTGGCTGAACTAATTTACATTCTTACCAAGAGTGTATAGGCATTCCCTTTTCTCTGTAGCCTTGCAAAAATCCGCGGTTGTTATTATTATTATTATTATTATTATTATTATTATTATTATTTTGAGATGGAGTTTCACTCTTATTGCCCAGGCTGGAGTGCAATGGCATGATCTCAGCTCACTGCAACCTCCTTGTCCCGGGTTCAAGTGATTATCGTGCCTCAACCTCCCGAGTAGCTGGGATTACAGACATGCACCACCATGCCCAGCTAATTTTTTGTATTTTTAGTAGAGACGGGGTTTCATCATGTTGACCAGGATGACCTCGAACTCCTGACTTCAGGCGATCCACCTGCCTCAGCCTCCCAAAGTGCTGGGATTACAGGCATGAGCCACTGCATCCGGCCAAGATGTTTTCTAAAGTAGAATTCTGTACTCCTCATTAATACTTTTCCTTCCTGGCATCTCTTTAATTTCTTAGGGCACACACTGAGGCGGATGGCATCTCACTGTTAATCAAGAACAAAAAGCCTTAAATTATGCTAGAAACCACTATAGCAATGTCTGTGTCAAGAGGCTGTCTGCATATCTAAATGTACATTTCACAGTACAGCAAACACTTTTTTTGAACTACATTATCTGTCAGATTGCCTAAGGCACTGAAATAGAAAATTCCTAGTGCTTGCTGCATTTTGCTAGGTTATACATTAGTTTCTTTTGTTGATTTTTGCTATGAGAGGACCAAAAAGATAGATAGAAACCACAGTATCTATTTTAATATTCTTTTTCTTTTTTTTTTTGAGACAGGGCGACACTCTATCACCCAGGCTGGTGCAATCACAACTCACTGCAGCCTCAACTTCCTGAGCTCAAGCGATCCTCCCACCTCAGCCTCCCAAGTACCTGAGACCACAGGCATGTGACACCACACCTGGTGTACTTTAGTGTTTTCTTGTACACAGAGGATTTTGCCATGTTTCCCAGGTTGGTCTCAAACTCCTGGTCTCAAAGGATCCTCCTGCCTCAGCTTCCCAATGTGTTGTGATTACAGGCATGAACCACCATGCCTGGCCTTAATATTCTTTTCAATTTGTAAATGGAAAGCTTCAGAAAAGACCCTTAAACAGGACTATAAATGTTTTCACAATACTGTTAGGTACAGCTAGATATTAATAGTATATATAATGTAACTCAGCGGTCCCCATCCCTGGGCCATGGACAGGTATTGCCTGTGGCCTCTGAGGAACCGGGCTGCACGTCAGGAGGTGAGTGGTGGCTGAGTGAGCATTATGACCTGAGCTCCGCCTCCTATCAGATCAGCTGCAGCATTCGATTCTCATAGGAGTACGAACCCCAATGTGAACTGCACATGTGAGGGATCTAGGTTGCATGCACATATGAGAATCTAATGCCTGATGATCTGAGGTGGAAAAATTTCATCCTGCAACTATCTTCCCTGCCATCTGTGGAAAAATTGTCTTCCAGGAAACCCATTTCTAGTGCCAAAAAAGGCTGGGGACCACTGATGTAACTTATATAACTGTATATCACATTTATTCTTTCCTTTTGACATATATCCTGAAATTAGGTGTGGACAAGCTGTGGGAGTTAAGTGTGAAATTAGCTTAGCAAGTTAGACTCCCACGACAATTCCACACTTAACTAAGCAAATGATGGCTATTCTTAACTGACATCATCATCACCACCTGTCTCTTACTGACCCTAACGGTATAATAAGTATAAACGGTAGGAGCCCAGCCGAATGTCTTCCTCCAGCCCCACACTGAGAACCCACACTGAGAACACTCCAGCCCCACACTGGGAACCCACACTGAGACGTGGTGAATCTTCCATATTTAGGAGGAAATGGTGCCTGTTGAAAATGAATTGTTGTGTTTGCTGGAGAAAAATTCATCTGTTATGCTGGAAGCAAACAAATCCCACAAGAATATTGTATTGCCAATATTGTCTGTGTCTCTAGCTGTGCAGGTAAGGAGAGCTGTACTGATGCTGGAAGTTGCCAACACCTGTGAATGACTCTGTAGCCTTCTTGTGGACCTCCACCTTGGAGGAGGTGGCAAATGCTTAGTAGTCTCCCAGGAGTCAACATGCCGGCACTCACACTGATCTCCATATCATTGTGGAGAGTCAATGTCAAGACCCTCTGCCCTTCAAAGCTGTCACATTGCATGTGCCTTAGATGACACCTGCCAGAAGCAAGCCAGGTTTACCTTTGGACACCAACAGCATTCTTTCCATTCATTCATCCTCCTGACTTATCAGACCCTGCTATGAATGACTTGATTGTTCTTCAACTTCTAATTTACCCTCAAAATTTGAAGATTTTCTACCCGATCAAAATAATTGATTTTGCCATTTTGGAAAGCAGCTCACAGAGATTTCTTGAATAAAAAAAATTGGTCCATTTTTAGGAAGCGTGTATTTGGATGTGTCCATTGGACATACCTATCATTTGTTGACATACCTATCACACTGTCTGGAATAACACCTCAGTTTTGTCCCTTTTCTTTCAAAGTAGGCCTTTGGGAATCACATTTACTTTTATATAGAAACATGATTTTTCCTCTCAAGAGCTTGTCTTTTGTATTTAGCAAAAAAAGCCTTCTCCATTCTTTAGAGAAAATCCCCAAATTGTGCAAAACCTCTGGAGAAAGCACTGAGCCCAGGAAACCAGCATTCCAAGAAAAAGACTCTGCACACAGTGTCTGCAATTGTGTGCTGAACTGTTAAATGCAGATGTATTGAAATTAATAGCTTTTTCAAAATGTACAACATAGTGAATGGGTGTTGCCAATACATTATAATTACCCTGGACTTGTGTAAGGTGGATCCTTTGGATGAAAACTGGCTTTCTCAGATGAAGGGAATCCTCTCTGTGAATGAAGAAGACAAGGAGGAACATAGTATTCTTGGGAGAGGCTGCCCTGGTTTTCATGATGTCAGTGGTCCTTTAACCCAAAAGCCCACAGATGTTCTCCCTAACTAACCACAGAAAGTATAATTATTTACCACCCCCAAGAATCTTGCTGACTTTATTTTTTCACTGAGTTCTTGTTCAGAAACCAAGATTGAGAGGAATTACTCCCAGAACCAGTGTGCAGCACTCACCTTTGAGCCCTTTGAGCTCCTTGCTTTCTTTCACAGCTTGTTTTTTCCTGCCTGTTTTTCCTGTGTTCTTTCAGGCTAAGCCTCCCTCTTTTTGGTAGAGGCTTTTTATACCATTTGGGAACAGGTTTGGATAAGCTACCTTAATGAAGGACCACACATCCCTCTAGAGAGGATAAAAGACTTTTTGTCTTTTCTGGTAAGTCCTTTCTGGAATAAAGATCAGTGTCTTTCTGGATTAGTCTTGGTTTCTACAGATTTTACATTCTGTCTGTGAGGCATATATTCTAGTGAATTTACTTTCAAATTGGTCTGCATGCCTAGTTTAATATTTTGATCTGCATGTCTAGGTTAAAATTTTTGTGAACAATCTTATCTTGGTTTCTTTTGATTTTGTTTGACTCTTTATCCTTGTTTCTGAAAGTCTCCCAAGAGCAAAAGCAAACATTCTAAATGGTGGGTCAGGATGGCTAACTAAAAGCTGCCAGGGCAGTTATCACCCTCTAAAACACTGGCCTAAACCTCTGAAATTCCATGACAGGATTTATAGGATTTTCTCTACTCTTTCAAGATTAATGAAAAACAGAATGGTTGCAGGGTGCAGTGCCTCATGCCTGTAATCCCAGCACTTTGGGAGGCCAAGGTGGGTGGATCACGAGGTCAAGAGGTCAAGACCATCCTGGCTAACATGGTGAAACCTCATCTCTATTAAGATACAAAAAAAAAAAAAAATTAACCAGGCATGGTGGCATGTGCCTGTAGTCCCAGCTACTTGGGAGGCTGAGGCAGGAGAATCACTTGAACCTGGGAAGTGGAGGTTGCAGTGAGCCGAGATTGTGCCACTGCATGAGAGCCTGGTGATAGAGCAAGAGTCCATCTAAAACAAAACAAAACAAAACAAAACAAAAAAGACCAGAATCGCATTCTCAAACATTAAGGCATGCTAGGTTTTCTGGGACTCCAGCTGGTTATATATTATGGCCCATATTTTTAACTTGCTGGGAAAATTACATCAAGGAAAATTCAGATCTCCAATAGTCATTATTTGAAAAACCTGCAATTACAGAGTTAACATGTAGAGTTTTCTAAGTTCTCTGTATACCTCTCTCTGTCCTTCTTCTGCCCATTCACTGTTTATGGAATTCTGGCCTGTGCCCCAAATCTTAAAGAGTTTTCAAATTAATGGCTTTATAGATTACAACAGCTTCATGATATCAACAAGTGAGATAATCTTTAGAAATATAAATTTAATTCTAAAATACCGTGTGTTAAGAAAAAATAAGAAATATAAATTTAGGTTTACCTGACTTACAGTTGTGTACAATGACAGAATACTTAATTAGAAGTTAATATAAGAGAAAAATAACTAGAAAAATATTTATGAAATTAGGCTCTCAGATCAAACAGGTCAAAATCTTGACCTTACAGCAATAATCTAAGGTATGTCTAGCACAAAAATTTTGCTATTTCTGCCATGCAAAAGCAAAAAATAAAAATTATAAATAATTAAAAACCGCTGAAAATCTTTCCTGTCCACACTTGCTAGTCAAGCAAATCACACTGGCAAACAGAAAATAGATTTGCTACTAATTCAAGGTTACATGGAGATTTTATTTTTCTTATACAATTTATCGAGTCCCAGCTTAAATGTAAACATTGAAAATATAACCCTAAACTCATTTGAAACTTAAGGTGAAAAAAGTTTTTTAAAAAGTCAAACTGCCATGGAAACTGCTTTACCCAAACTGGTTCACAGCACTTATTAGATTACCTATCGTGGAAAATAAATTTTAGCCATGTTTTACATTTTGCCAAAAAATATAATTTGGGTCCAACTGTCTTTTATAAACTGGTGGATTAGTATTACTATCTCATGACTAAAAGTCTAAAATAAAAGAACCGTAAGATCTGTTATTTGTGTGTGTATATGTGGTCAGATATGTTTGTGCATATACACATGTATTTTGTTATGTGTTTTGTCTACATGGTAAAATCTGGTGTAGTGTTCCAGAAATCCCTTAAGAAAGTCTATTTAGATAAATGGCCTCATGAAATATACAATAATTAACCTAAATGCTTTTTAATTCATGTGACTTAATTAAATCTGTGATAAATAAACTATTCTAAAATTAGTGGTAAAATAAAAATAGAAATATCTTCAAAATGGCCAGTGTACATTTTACCCAGGTTTACTGGTCAGATGGTTTTATATTTGTCTCTTCTAGAAATCTGTTATTATGTGGGCGGCAAGCCACCCAGGTGCCGAGGCAAGAGACTGAGGGCAAGAGCTGTTCCAGTGTAATAAAGAAAATATATAAAATAAGAATAGCTATACTAGATATAGATCATACATATGATTATAAATGAATATCATTAATCATTAGTTTGTAGCAATTACTCTTTATTCCAATATCATAACAATCCTCACTCTGTAATCATAACCTAGGAAAAACCAGACCATACAGAGATAGGAGCTGAGGGGACATAGTGAGAAGTGACCAGAAGACAAGGGCTCCTTGGTCTAGCAGTAACGCCAGCATCTGGGAAGATGCCCGTGACCTAAGCGGACCGTGGTCTAGCAGTAGTGTTAGTGCCAAGGAAAAGCACCCACTACTTAGCAGACCAGGAAAGGGAGTCTCCCTTTCCCTGGGGGGAGTTTAGAGAAGACTCTGCTCTGCCACCTCTTGTGTAGGGCCTGACAGATGTCAGGCCCACCGCAGTTATCTGGAGGCCTGACCATCTCCCTGTGATGCTGTGCTTCAGTGGTCATGCTCCTAGTCCGCTTTCATGTTCCATCCTGTATGCCTGGCTCACCTTTTAGTTAGCAGTAGCAAAATTAGTGAAAGTACTAAAAGTCTCTGATATGCAGAAATAATGGCATAAGCTGTCTCCTCTCTATCTCTCTCTCTCCCCACCTCAGCTGCCAAACAGGGAAGGGCCCCATCCAGTGGACACGTGACCCATGTGACCTTACCTATCATTGGAGATGGCTTACACTCCTTACCCTGCCCCCTTGTCTTGTATCCAATAAAAGCACAGCCTGGCCTTTGGGGCCACTACTGGTCTCTGTGTCTAGGTGGTAGTGGTCCCCCGGGCCCAGCTGTCTTTTCTTCTATCTCTTCATCTTGTGTCTTTATTTCTGTGATCTCTCATCTCCACACATGGGGAGAAAAACCCACAGACCCTGTGGGGCTGGTCCCTACATTATTAGTCATAATTTTGTTTTCTATGTTAACTTTTTCCTAGAGTTATATTTATGTGGATATGTTATATGGATTTTTACCCATATAACTTTCTATATTGCTATAAAATTGTTCTCACCCATAAAATACTGATAATACTGATATGTGACAGATTTCCTGCTTCCTAAGTTTTCACTATAATTTAAGGTTACTACAAGTTTAAAATTCTAATTAATATAGGCCAGGTACAGTGGCTCATGCCTGTGATCCCAGCACTTTGTGAGGCCGATGTGGGTGGATCGCTTGAGCCCAGGAGTTTGAGACCACTCTGGGCAACATGGTAAAACCCCATCTCTACAAAAAATACAGAAGTTAGCCAGGCATGGTGACACATGCCTGTAGTCCCAGCTACTGGGGAGGCTGAGGTGGGAGGGTTGCTTGAGCCCAGGAGGTTGAGGCTGCAGTGAACTGTGATTGTGCCACTGCATGGGTGGCAGATTGAGACTTGTCTCAAATAAAATAAAATAATAAAATTGTAATTAATATGGATAATTCTTTTTGTGGGGTGGGGGAACAGGATCCCACTCTGTCACCCAGGCTGGAATGCAGTGGCATGATCATAGCTCACTGCAACCTCGAACTCCTGGGCTCCAGCAATCCTCCTCCCTCAGCCTCCCAAAGTGCTGGGATTACAGGTGTGAGCCACCATGCCTGGCCTAAATAATATATATAATTCTATATAAAAGTGTGCCTTAAAATGTAGGATGAGTTTTTAATAAGAAAAAATGTATAAGAAATGCATACAAATATGCTCTTTATTGAGAAAGAAGTAATAATTTTATATAATTTGAAGGTTATTTAAAGGTTGTTTCAAAATATTGATTCAGCAAAAAAACAGTGAAATGTTAAAGAAGAACCAGTAAGTAGAAGAGAAAGATGCGAAGAAAGTTATTGATAGGGAGATGGAGATAGGAGAAGGTTGAAAAGAAAAGAAATATTTCACATGACAAAGAATCTTGTGTGGTAAATTTTCATCCTAAACTAAAATGTCTAGTTATTTAAGAGGGAAAGTACAGGACAAAGTGGAAAGCCCAAGCATGTCACCAATGGTCTGAGTAACTCATTTGTGAAAGGGGAACTTATGCAAGATGTTTTGCATGTGACCAAGTTGGTTACAATCAGAAGAAAATTAAATTCTTCTGAAAATTAATTTATTAGTTTTCTAAATAAAATTAGAAAAGTCTTCCTAAGGATTAAGCTTTGGCATTAAAAATACACTAATACAAAACTGAAAAACTGTGGTCCCCTATGTTAGAACAACAAGGTTTTCTTAAAGTATTGATTTAGTTTTCATAAAATTGCAAGAGGTTTTGAGTTTTAATTCTGAAATCTGTTCCCTTAACAGCCATCTTCTAAACTACAGACAATTTCCATTTCTGTCAAATATCTTTCTGAGATCTATTTAATTTGCCTAGTTTGAGGATGGAGATTCAGCTCCCCTTTTCTTGCCTAAAAAGGCATAACATTTTGCTTGGCTGAGGTGATAAGTTTCCTTCAACCTTTTGTCAACTCTTGTAACTTTTTTTCTGTGGTTCCAACTCTGCTGTTATGTCCTGATGCTGAAATATATGTCCTGAAAAATCTAGAAAAACAGTGTTTTACTCCAACATAACTTGAAATTAATAAAAGTCTGATTGTCCTGATGTGATGTAGTCAGTCATGATTCTGGTTGCATGAAATAAAAACAACCAAGTTTCATTGTCAATTGGGACCTTTGATCAGATTTTAAACCATGGCTATTCCAAGTTTTTGTCATTCACGGTTGTTTTGAAAATTTCTCCAAAAGTGTTTGCAATCTGCTATAGTCCAAAACTGCTTTTCATAGAAAATAACAAATACTCTTGAACACAGAATTCCGATAAATTTTTTGAGACAGGGTCTCACTCTGTTGCCCAAGCTGGTATACAGTGGCACAGTCTTGGCTCACAGCATCCTCAACCTCCCAATCCTCTAATCTCAGCCTCCTGGATAATTTTTATATTTTTTTTATAGAGATGGGATTTCTCCATATTGCCCAGGCTGGTCTCAAACTCCCAAGTTGAAGTCATCTACCTGCCTCAGCCTCCCAAAGTGCTGGGATTGCAGATGTGAGCCACTGTGCCTGGCAAAATTTTTGATAATTTAAGATCGGTAGACTAAATAAAAATCTCCAGAGCTCAAATAAATAAACTGATGGATTTATAAAACTGTTAATCAAGATTAAACAAAACAAAACAATTACATGAAATTAAGTGGTTCACGAAGATGATGTTTTTATGACTTTTATTTGAAACATTATTGGTTCTGAAATATTTTGTTTTCCAGATTTAAGAAAACTTTATCTCGTAAGCTACTTATAGTTTACAAAAATTCAGTAAAGTATAATTTTTTGAACAAAGATGGAAGCATTCATTTTGTCTCCCTACTTGATTCCTCCAAAATTTGGAAACTATTTGTGAGTATTCTTCTATTTTTACTCGATAAATATCTGTTTCTCTTCATAAACAGAATACCATTGAAAACCTTGGTTATATTATTAAGGCTTTGACTGAAATCTCATATTTAAGAATGTGCATAAAATGCCTGGCTTCCAGTGCTTCCAGCCTGACAGTGAATGAGTAAAAATTGTCACTTCCTGGCAGACCCAAAAACTTTAAGATTGTAAGTAAAATCTAAAACCTCCCTTGCTTTGGCCTCAAGAGGTTTTTAAACCTGAACTTTCTGTAAATTAATGTAGAGAGAAAGTTCTGTTTCTAAAGAAAAACTATAATGCCTCTGTTAGTAGATTGTAAACGTGTGCATTCTTTTCAAGTTCTTGTTATCTACATGTAGATTATACTAGATCCTGAATTTTCCTAATATATTTCTCCTAACTTGGCAACAACTCTCCAACTAAAGGCAAAAGCTGCTCTGTTACTAAAGCCGTATGAGCTGAAACTAGATAAATTTTAAAGAATAAACTTGTGCCTGATGTATGGATCACAGAAAGAGTTCACCAAACCAACTGATGTCATGACCAAAGACATTCAAACTACAAAGCAGGAGAAGTTAATGTTTTCATGCTGATTTTCCCAGGTCATTAGAACAGATTTTCCCAGGTCATTAGAACAAGACTCCATGTGATGAGATTTTTACCCCTCCTCCTCCTTAATGCTACATTTTTCACTTGGCAGAATAATGATGTGAATGAAAATCCACAATCAATAGCTTCTGCTCATAAGTATCCTTTGGTTAAATGAGAAAATGACTGTGTTATTGTCAATACTATATGCTGTACCTGGATAAGTTTCTCTAGGAAATTAGAAATTTATAGACACAAAAGAAGAAGACAGGCCATGTGGTTACACCATCTCACCTGATTCCTTGTGATCATTTGATTTATTCAATTAGTTGTCTGTAAGCCTAGGTTAATGGCTCAAAGCCATTATGCAAACTAGAATTGTCCTATTACTATTTACTTCATAATTTCCCTTTTTAAACTGTGTATCCATTACTTAAGTTTTTTTTCAAAAGTACAACTCCTAACAGAATAATACCAGTACAGCACTTTGAGATGATAGCAAAAGACTACAGAACAGACAAAATCGAACTTAATAATGAACTCCAGGTAGACTTAGCCTGAAAACTACTCCCTTCAAATTTCCCTTGTTGCTCCAAATATGCCTAAAAGGATTTTGACACTGACTCTTAGGTGCCAATTACCCCCTGCCTCAATGTGGGATGAGAACAAAAACCAAAATAGGTCCATCCTAGCACTAAGGGCCATCAAAACCAAACTTAAAGATGATTGATCAGTGATGCTTTTGGAAAAAGATCTGGAGCACAAAAGGGAAACGTGAAAGTTGTCTGAATCAAAATGGAGT
Source organism: Gorilla gorilla gorilla (assembly GCF_029281585.2). Lineage (NCBI taxonomy): Eukaryota > Metazoa > Chordata > Mammalia > Primates > Hominidae > Gorilla > Gorilla gorilla. The sequence continues at coordinate 85,740,484 of NC_086017.1, read as the reverse complement.
CACTAGTAATAAGAAAACTCTGACAGCTCGAGCTGGGGAAGGCCATTAAGAGAGCATTCTCATGCGTGTATGCCTGATGATGAAAAAGATTCTACAAAAATTACAACCTTGCACAAAGTCCATGACAACGTTATACAAAAAAAAAATTTCTGTAAGGACATCTGCCCAGTAACTACTGCCTTCCAACCATGTACTGGCATCATGATTGTTATTGATTTTTGTAGCCAAGGATAATTATTTCAAAACAATTATGTAACCTTCCTCATTGTTTCCTTTGAAAACCTTTGTCTTTCATGTGATTTGGGTGTTTGCCCTCTCCAAATCTCATGTTGAAATGTAATCCCCAGTGTTGGAGGTGGGGCCTGGGGACGTGACTGGATCATGGGTGCAGGTCCTTCATGAATGGTTTAGCACCATCCCCTTGGTGATAAGTTCTCACCCAGAGTTCATGTGAGATCTGGTTGTTTAAAAGTGTGTGGAGGCTGGGCACAGTGGCTCACACCTATAATCCCAGCACTTGGGGAGGCTGAGTTGGGCAGAGTACTAGAGATCAGGAGTTTGAGACCAGCCTGGCCAACATGGTGAAACCCCATCTCTACTAAAAATACAAAAAAATAGCTGGGTTTGGTGGCATGAGCCTGTAATTCCAGCTACTCAGGAGGCTGAGACAGGAATCGCTTGATCCCAGGAGGCAGAGGTTGCAGTGAGCCGAGATCAAGCCACTGCACTCCAGCCTTGGTGACAGAGTGAGACTCCATCTAAAAAAAAAAATAAAAATGAAAGAAAGAAAAGATGTGGCACCTCTCCCCTCCCTCTGTTGCCCCTGCTCTCACCATGTGATGTGCCTGCTTCCACGTCAAATTCTGCCATGAATAAATGTTTCCTGAGGCTCTCACCAGAAGCAGATGCCAGAACCGTGCATCCTACAAGGCCTGTAGAACCATGAGACAATTAAACCTCTTTCATTTATAAATAACTCAGTCTCAGGTATTTCTTTACAGCAATGCACTTCTCTGTATTGGCTATTCTAGTTATCCATTCATCTAATTTTTTTTTTCACAGTTTTTAACTTCTTTGCCATTGGTTTGAATTTCCTCCTGTAGCTTGGAGTAGTTTGATCGTCTGGATCCTTCTTCTCTCAACTCGTCAAAGTCATTCTCCGTCCAGCTTTGTTCCATTGCTGGTGAGGAGATGCGCTCCTTTGGAGGAGGAGAGGCACTCTGCTTTTTAGAGTTTCCAGTTTTTCTGCTGTGTTTTTTCCCCATCTTTGTGGTTTTATCTACTTTTGGTCTTTGATGATGGTGACGTACAGATGGGTTTTTGGTGTAGATGTCCTTTCTGTTTGTTAGTTTTCCTTCTAACAGACAGGACCCTCAGCTGCAGGTCTGTTGGAGTTTGCTAGAGGTCCACTCCAGACCCTGTTTGCCTGGGTATCAGCAGTGGTGGCTGCAGAACAGCAGTGGCTGTAGAACAGCGGATCTTGGTGAACCACAAATGCTGCTGCCTGATCATTCCTCTGGAAGTTTTGTCTCAGAGGAGTACCCGGCCGTGTGAGGTGTCAGTCTGCCCCTACTGGGGGGTGCCTCCCAGTTAGGCTGCTCGGGGGTCAGGGACCCACTTGAGGAGGCAGTCTGCCCGTTCTCAGATCTCCAGCTGTGTGCTGGGAGAACCACTGCTCTCTTCAAAGCTGTCAGACAGGTACATTTGAGTCTGCAGAGGTTACTGCTGTGTTTTTGTTTGTCTGTGCCCTGCCCCCAGAGGTGGAGCCTACAGAGGCAGGCAGGCCTCCTTGAGCTGTGGTGGGCTCCATCCAGTTCGAGCTTCACGGCTGCTTTGTTTACCTAATCAAGCCTGGGCAATGGCAGGCACCCCTCCCCCAGCCTCACTGCCGGCTTGCAGTTTGACCTCAGACTGCTGTGCTAGCAATCAGCGGGACTCTGTGGGTGTAGGACCCTCTGAGCCATGTGTGGGATATAATCTCCTGGTGTGCCATTTTTTAAGCCCATTGGAAAAGCGCAGTATTAGGGTGGGAGTGACCCGATTTTCCGGGTGCCATCTGTCACCCTTTCTTTGACTAGGAAAGGGAACTCCCTGACCCCTTGAGCTTCCTGAGTGAGGCAATGCCTCACCCTGCTTCGGCTTGTGCACCATGCACTGCACTCACTGTCCTGCACCCACTCTCTGGCACTCCGTAGTGAGATGAACCTGGTACCTCAAATGGAAATGCGGAAATCACACATCTTCTGCGTCGTTCACGCTGGGAGCTGTAGACCACAGCAATTCCTATTCAGCCATCTTGGCTCCACCCCACCCCAGATTTAAGAATGTAAACCAGCTTGCATCCCCTGGGACTTGGTAAGTATTGGGGACAATGAGGTGTATGGAGACAACTGCATTTCTTAATGCTCTAAGGGTTCTGACAAATCTGTACTTGCCATTAGGCTTTTTATCTGGTAACATGGGAGTGTTGTAAGGGGACTCTTATGGCCTTAATAACTCATATGGCAAGAATTTGGTGATAAGGGGTTGAATTTCCCCTCATGCTTCTTGCCTTAATATGTATTGTCTTTTCTGAGGGTGAGGAGCACTAGGCTGAAGTTGGATTTGAATGGGGGAGGTGTTTAGTTTGTTTCCCAGAGCCTGTGTGGCCCAAACCTCAAGATTTACTGGAGACAACACCTCAGGCGGTAAATGTGACAGCTCATTCTTAACTTCCCCTGAGGGGTCAGGAACAAAAGTAACACTTACTATGCTTTATGATCTGTGAAGTTGTCCGTGACTTGGTCTCCTGAGTCAATAAACCTCTCCCCAGTAAGAGGTCAGGCATTCAGAGAGTACTAAAAAGGCAGGTGAGAAGCCCAGAGGCCCTGAAGGACAACTTAGAAAATATGATAAGCAGTGTTTTGGGGCTTGTCCATCATGAGAAGACAGGAGACCATTGTATTGAATCAGGACAGAGTCATCTGCTCCCATACCTAATACGAAGTTAATACTCCTATCTGCCACTTCAAGAGTCACCTGAGTCTCCTCCATCTCTTGATAGCTAATAGTCCAATGGGAGCAGAGGTAGGAAGTATCAGGCCCTATCACTTTTGAGTCTGCTGGGCTCTGATGATGGCTCCCTTGGAAGCACAGTGCATTTCCTTCATCAGTGGCTGACCTTCTTACAGAAGGCACATTGATTTGTATCCAAGGCACAGTGGCTCAGAGGCACAGAGTGGGACTTTCACCTTCTCACCTCCTCTGTGAGGGCTGGGGCCCAGGGGCTGCCTCTGAAGTGGTGGAGAGCACAAGGCTGCAGCTAGAAGCTGGGCCTCTTGGGAGATTTGCTTTATTTTATGTTTTCTCTGCCCTATTCCTGTGATGGAAAACTGCAAAATCCAAGTCTAAAATCTGATCCATGGGAGTCTGGAAGCCTAAGGCTGCTTTTGGTGTCTTCCTGCAGATATCAGAAGCAGACTGGGCTGTAAAATAAACTGCTAGCAATGCCTGTCCCTTCTTGGGGTCAGGGTCAGTGTTAGTGTATTTCCTCAAAGTCTAAATTATCCACCCTTTTAATAATGCTAGGTTTTCATCTTTTCCCTGAGTAACTTTCCAGACTTTATAAAAATTAAAAAGCTTTATCACACTTTTTTTTTTATTCCTTCAAGGAGTCAAATGATTGTAATTTTTTCTCTCTATATCCCACTTTCTTCCTAATTCATTTGTCTTTTCTAGATTCTAGTTCTCTTTTGGGTCCTGGTCAGGCACTGGTGTGCCTCCTATTTGATAGGTGTCACGTCCCTGGTTGCAGGCTGCCACCCTATTAGCATGTACTCTAGCCACTCCCATAATGCACTGCTTTTCTACCATGCAGCAGGTAAACATAAATATATGCAAATCCTGCCTGGTCAGATTATACATCAAGGTTATCCTCTTAAATTTGTCTATAAATTTTCCCAGAACCTCTGAAAATTGTTTTAGTTTTTCCTTGCATATGGCTAATTCAGACATAGAAAAGCGTACATATACCTATACAGTGTCCCTATTATCATCTGTCACTTCCCAGAGAGGGCAAACATTCAACTTTGCAGGCTGATAAGAGGCCCCACTGCATGTTGTTCCAGTGAAGCTCGGGTGTTTCGAGAGTGGGGTATGTATGTAAGACAGGACTTGAAGGGCAGGGAGAAGAGGATGACCAAACACTAGATAACCCTGGAAAACTAGAAGAAATTAATAATGTGTTGCACACCTCACCAGAACTGGAAGGAGTCTGACTGTGTTCTTATGGGGTGCTTGGACTGGCAGGGGGATTTCAGCCCCAGCCAAGAAAAGCCTGATATTAAGAGGCACTTGCATTAAAAGGGTAATCAATTATGTGCCATCCCTATTTTGTCTTTTCCTCCATCAAACATACAGAAGCCCATTTTAATTTTTTATCCTGACCAAGCATCAGAGAAGCCTGTATATAATGTATTTCCTCCCACTTAGTTTCTATTCTGTAAAACAAATTAAGCTGCAAAATAGGAGTCAGATCAAACAGGGGAAATGGGAAGGCTGTAACTTGTACATTGTAATGTATTAGTCCATTTTCACACTGCTGTGACAAAACTGACAAAACTCTTTCAGGAAAAAAAGTGACATGCTGGGTTTAGAAAGTAGGGTACAGCTGCCCTATACCAGCTAATCAAAGATGACCTTATGGTTAAGAAATGAGAGAAAACTGTTAAGAAAAAGTATCATGTTCTCCATCTTGAGGCTAATTGTTTGCGGAGGGTTGTCATAAAAGATGCTGTCACTAAACAGGCACATCTGATCTTATCATGTAGGGCTGTTAAATACCACATTTCAACTTCTAGTCATAATGATGGAGAGGTTACTGCTGATCTTTTCTGATAATTAAGGTACAAAAATACTAGGTTCCAAGACATCTCTCTTTTTTCAGTGTCACTTGGACCAGTGGCAAATTAAACAAGCAATCAGATAAAAGTCAGAGGATAGTTGAGGAAAGTGAAAGCTAAACTATTTGGGGCCTCTTTCCTGGGTCAGCCTCCAGGCTATTACAAAACTGAGGCAGTGAGCAGAGAGGTGACAAGATGCAGAGCACTCAGGTGAGGGACAGAGAGCGCAAGGTGGACAGTCCAAAAAGAGAAAGTGGCAAACATCTTGTTTAGCCAAACCCATTCTTCTCAGTATTCCCCGGGGCCTCTAACCCTGTGAGCTTGGCCTCTAATCTGAATATGATGCCCATGGGCCTCTAACTTTTGGGGCTGAGTCTCTCACCTTAACATTATGCCCTAGGGTCTCTCACTTAAATAATAGTGGATAATCGTTCTTGCCCACCTGAATGGCTTCACGACTCTAAAAGATGGCCCACTTGCCAGCTGATTGATTCTGTGTGGATTGTTTTCCTTGGAGTGGGGGTCTTGTCTTGGTGTCCCTTCACGATATTGCCGAAAGATGTTGCTGGAAAAGAGGGTCCTGATACAGACCACAAAGTAGGATTCTTAGATCTTATGCAGAAAAAATTTGAGGTGAGTCAGAGAGCATAGTGAAAGAAGCAAGTTTATTAGAAATGACTCCATTACAGAGTTGGACATCCTCAGAAAACAAGAGCAGGAATGCACTGTCTTTTGTTAGTGTCTCTACTTATAAGTAACTATAAAGAGAAAGAGTTATAATTAAACTTGGAAGGTGCAGATGTACTCACTAAAGTCAAGGCTATTGGTTTTAACAATGACCATTAACCCACTGTCCTAAGCTAGCTCATTAATATTATCCTTACAAAAAATGCTGCACTCCTAGGACATTTATACATTTTTCAGTCTTGGTGGAAGATGTCTTGTATGGCCACAAATATTCTGCAATTGTAATTTGTGGCCAGCTAAAAAATGTGGCTATTTTCAGACCATGAGTATTAACCTTCTAGATGCCTTGTGAGTACCTAGCTACTCATATTAAGATAGAGTATTCTGGTCATTTTTGTTAAACTAGAAGGTTGGTAGCCATGAGTCCCTCTAACACAGCAAGTCTACTCCTCAAGGAGAAAATGTATTTCTTAGGAACTTTGTGCATTTTGTTTGATGGAATTTGGTATGTTTACCAAAATGGCAGAAAACAGTAAAATTAGTCCTCAAAGATTTCTCAGGATTGGATATAAACAAAATGATAGTTAATATGCAAGTTGATACTATTGATATTCAAAAGAAATTTTGTTTGAAACACAATGAGATTTTTATTTTTATTTATTTATTTATTTATTTATTTATTTATTTATTTATTTATTTATTATTATTTTGAGACAGAGTCTTGCTCTGTTGCCCAGGCTGGAGTGCAGTGCACCATCCTGGCTCACTGAAACCTCCACCTCCCGGATTCAAGCAATTCTCCTGCCTCAGCCTCCCAAGTAGCTGCGATTACAGGCGTGCATCATGACACCCAGCTAATTTTTGTATCTTTAGTAGAGATTGGGTTTCACTCCATTGGCTGGGTGGTCTCAAATCCCTGAAAACAAGCGATCTGCCCACCTTGGCCTCCCAAATTGCTGGGATTACAGGCATGAGCCACCGCTCCCAGCCACAATGAGGTTTTAAAATAATTCTGATTTCCTGCTGTTGAGCAGGGAGCTGAGCAAATTCAACAGATCATGGGCTTAAAGTAGGAGAAGACTGAGGACAAACTCTAGAATGCATATGATTAAACTAACTACAATTGAAACCAAATCAAATTTAATAAGGCTGTACCTCTTAGTTTCAAGATGTTTCCCCTCGTTTTGAAGTGTGTTATTCAGTGGAAAAGAAAACTAGCGTTTATCTCCAGAGTAAAGAACAGGGTTCCCTGCAGGGATTGATTGACTGAGAGCTATGGCTCAGGATTAAAAATCCTTCTTTTTTCCACTTATAAACTAAAAATAAATTTCTAAGCCCCTATTGACTAAATGAACCCCTCTTCTTGGATAAGGACATTCCAAAGTTAACCTGAAAAGCTAGTTCAAGCCATGGGTCACACAGGCCTCATTATACTCTCCTCCCTTTGCTTTTAATTTTAATTTCAATCTTTAATTTATTTTTGTGGGTACATAGTTGGTGTATATATTTATGGGGGTACATGACATACTTTGACACAGGCATGCAATGAGTAATACATAATAAAAAATGGTGTATCCATCCCTCAAGCATTTATAGCTTGTGTTATAAGCAATCCAATTATACTCTTTTAGTTTTTTAATGTATAAATTATGTTTTACTATAATCACCCTGTTGAGCTATCAAATACTGTCTTATTCGTTCTTTCTAACAATTTTTTTACCCATTTAGCACCCCCACCATCCCCCTGTTCCCTCACTGCCCTTCCCAGCCTCTGGTAACCATCCTTATACTCTCCATCTCTATGACACCTATTGTTTTGAATTTTAGCACCCACAAATAAGTGAGAACGTGTCACATTTGTCTTTCTGTGCCTGACTTATTTCACTTAACATAAAGACTTACAGTTCCATTTATGTTATTGCAAATGGTATACTCTCATTCTTTCTTATAGCTGAATAGTATTCCATTGTGTATGTGTACCACATTTTCTCTATCCAGTCATCTGTTGATGGTCATTTAGGTTCCTTCCAAATCTTGGCTATTATAAACCCTGCTGTAGCAAACATGAGAGTGCCAATATGTCTTTGATTTACCAATTTTATTTCTTTTAGGCATATACTGAGCAGTGGGATTGCTAGACCATATAGTAGCTCTATTTATAGTTATATCAGGAACATCCAAACTGTTCTTAACTGTGCTCCCAACAACAGTGTACAAGGGTTCCCTTCACTCCACATACTCACCAGAATTTGTTTTTGACTGACTTCTGTATAAAAACAAGCTTAACTGGGGTGAAATGATATCTCATTTTGGGTTTGATTTGCATTTCTATGATGATCAGTAATGTGGAGCACCTTTTCATTTGCCTGTTTGACATTTGCATGTCTTCTTTTCATAAATGTCTATTTAAATTTTTTGTCCACTCTTTAATTGGATTATTATATATTTTCTATATAAGTTTTTGAACTCAATATATTGTAGTGTATTAGTCTGTTTCTGCACTGCTATAAAAAAAATACCCAAGACTGGGTTATCTATTTATTTATTGAGATGAAGTCTTGATCTGTTGCCCAGGCTGGAGTGCAGTGGCGCAATCTCGGCTCACTGCAACCTCTGCCTCCTGGTTCAAGCAATTTTCTGCCTCAGCCTTCTGAGTAGCTGGGATTACAGGCACCTGCCAGCACACACAGCTAATTTTTTTGCCACCATGCCTGGCTAATTTTTGTATTTTTAGTAGAGACGGGGTTTCACCATCTTGGCCAGGCTGGGCTTGAACTCCTGACCTAGTGATCCACCAGCCTCGGCTTCCCAAAATGGTGAGATTACAGGCATGAGCCACCGCACCTGGCAAGACTGAATAATTTATAAAGGAAATGGGTTTAATTAACTCACAGTTCCAAATGGCTGGGAGGCCTCAGGAAACTCACAATCATGGCAGATGGGGAAGCAGGCACCTCTTATATGACACCAGGTGAGAGCATGTATGTGAAGCAAAGGGGGAAGAGTCCCTTATAAAACCATCAGAGCTCATGAGAACTCACTCATTATCAGAAGAACAGCATGGGGGTAACCACCCCCATGATCCAATCACCTTCTACCAGGTCTCTCCGTCAACATCTGGGGATTACAATTCAATATGAGATTTGGGTGGAGACACAAAGCCTAATCATATCAGGTAGCTATTAATTGCTTTTCAGATGGATAATTTACAAATATTTTCTCCCATTCTGTGGATTTTCTCTTCACTTTGTTTATTGTTTCCTTCACTTTAAAAAGGCTTTCTGACTTGCTTTAATCCCATTTGTCCATGTTTGTTTTGGTTGTCTGTGCTTATGGGCATTATTTAAGAATTTTTTGCCCAAACCAATGCCCTAAAGAGTTTCCCCAATATTTTCTTGTAAAAATTTGATAGTTTGAGGTGTTAGGTTTAAGTCTTTATTTCATTTTAATTTGATTTTTGTATGTGGCAAGAAATAGGGTTCTCATTTTATTCTTCTGCCTATGGCTTGCCAGTTTTCCCAGCCCTATTTATTACAAAACCTGTCTTATTTTTTATTGTATGTTCTTGGCACTTTTGTTGAAAGTAATTTTAGTTTAGCTGTATGAGTTTGTTTCTAAGGTCTCTATTTCATTCCATTTGTCTTTATGTCTGTTTTTATGCTAGTGTCATGTTGTTTTAATTACCATAACTTAGTGGTAAAATTTAAAACCAGGTAATGGAATTCCTCCAGTTTTGTTTTATATACTCAGCATAGCTTTGGCTATTACGGTGTTTTGTGATGGTTCCATATACATTTCAGAATTTTTTTTTCTATTTCTGTGAGGAATGTCTTTTTTTTTTTTTAGATGGTGTCTCACTCTGTCACCTAGACTGGAGTGCAGTGATGTGATCTTAGCTCACTGCAACCTCTGCCTCCTGGGTTCAAGCAATTCTCTGCCTCAGCCTCCTGAGTAGCTGGGATTACAGGCACCCACCACCACACCCAGCTAATTTTTTTGTATTTTTAGTAGAGACGGGGTTTCACCAAGTTGGCCAGGCTGGTCTTGAACCCCTGACCTCATGATTCACCCATCTCGGCCTCCCAAAGTGCTGGGATTACAGGCATGAGCCACTGCCCCTGGCCTGTTATTTTGATAGAGATGGCATGAAATGTATAGATTGCTTTGGATTGTGTGGACATTTTAAAAAATACTGATTCTTCCAATCTGTGAACATAAAAATATCTTTCCAATTTTTGGGTCCTCTTTCATTTCTTTTGTCAGTGTTTCACAGTTTCAATTGTTGAGAACTTTTATTTCTTTGGTAAATTCCCACACATTTTGTTTCATTTGTGGCTATTGCAAATAGTATTATATTTTTGAATTCTTTTTCAGTTTGTTGACTCCTGGCATATAGAAATCCTACTGATTTGTATATGTTGATTTTGTATTCTGCTAATTTACTCAAGTTATTACTGCTAATAGTTTTTTGGTGGATGTATTAGGCCATTCTCACATTGCTATAAAAAATAATCAGTGACTGGTTAATTTATAAAGAAAATAGGTTTAATTGGCTCATGGTTCTACAGGGTGTACAGAAAGCATAGCACTGGCTTCTGCTTCTGGGGAAGCCTCTGACAACTGACAAGGTGAAAAATAAATCCGGTGCTTGCACATCACATGGTAAGTGTGAGGGCAGGGGGGAAGTGCTACACACACTTGTAGATAACCGGCTCTCATGAAAGCTAACTATTGTGGGAATGGCATCAAAGGAAATGATGCCAAACTGTTCATGGAAATCCTGCTGTCATGATTCAATCACTTCCCCACTAGGCCCACTTCCAACATTGAGGATTACATTTCAGTATAAGATTTTGGTGGGAACACACACCCAAAATATATCATTTTGCCCCTGGCCATTGCAAATCTCATATCCTTCTCATATTTCAAAATACAATCATGACTTTCCAATAATCCCCAAAGTCTTAACTCATTTCAGCCTTAACTCAAAAGTCAAAAGTCTCATCTAAGACAAAGCTAGTTCCTTCCTCCTATAAGCCTGTAAAATAGAAAAGAAGTTAGGCACTTCCAAGATACAAATGGGGCAGAGGCATTGGGTAAATAATCCTATTCTAAAAGGAAGAAATCAGCCAAAAGAAATGGACCACAGGACCCATGAAAGTCTGAAACCCAGAATGGCAGTTATTGAATTGTAAGGCTCCAAAATAATTATTTTTGACTCTGTGTCCCACTTTCAGAGCACACTAATGCCTTGGGAAGGTTCTACCTTGTGCCTTTGCATGGTTCAGCCCCCACAGCTGCTCTCATGGGCTGGCATTGTGTACCTCTGGCTGGTATTGTGTGCCTCTGGCTTTTCCAGGTGCAAGGTGCAAGCTGTAGCTAGATCTACCATTATGGGGTCTGGAGGACAGTGATCTTCTCCTCACAGATCTCCTAGGCCATGCCCCAGTGGGGAGCCTGCCTAGGGACTGTCACCCCACATTTCTTTTCTCCATTGTTTTAGTAGAGGTTCTCCATGAGGGCTCCATCCCTGCAGAATGCTTCTGCCTGCACACCCTGGCTTCTTTTCGTACATCCTTTGAAATAAAGGTGGAGACTCCCAAGTCTCAACTCTTGCATTTTGTACACCCACAGGCCTAACACCATATGGAAGCTACCAAGGCTATGGCTTGCACCCCCTGAAGCAGTGACTGGAGTTGTGACTGAGTCAATTTGACCTACACCTGGAGCTGAAGCAGTGGCCAGGATGCAGGGAGCCATGTTCCAAATCTACCCAAGGCAGCATGTCCTGGGCCTGATCCCAGAAACTATTCTCTTCTTTTAGGCCTCAGGGCCTATGATGGGGGGCTGCCTTTTAGATTTCTAAAGTGCCTTCAATTCCTCTTTCCCATTGTCTTGGCTATCAACACTTGCTTTTTTTTTTAGGTTATACAAATATCTCTAACAAGTAGTTGCTCCATAGCCTGCTTGAGTTCCTCTCTTATAAAAGCTTTTTATTTTTCAGCCACATGACTAGGCTGCAAAGTTTTCAAGCTTTTACACTGTGCTTCCCTTGTAAGTTTAAGTTATGACCTTTTTTTTTTTTTTGCTAGAACATGTGAGCATAGGTTGTTAGAAGCAGCCAGGCCACACCTCAAATGCTTTGCTGTTTAGACATTTTTCCAACAGAAACCCTAAATCATCAATTTCAAATTCAAACTTTTATATATCCCTAGGGCGTGACAGAAATTCAGCCAACCACTTTGCTAAGACAACATGCGTGACCTTTGTTTTGGTCCTAATTAATTTCTAATTTTCATCTGAGACCTCCTCAGCCCAGCCTTCACTGTCCAGATCACTATCAGCATTTTGGTCACAGCCATTCAACCAGTCTCTAAGAAAATCTCAACTTTCCCTCATTTTTCTGTCTTCTTCTGAATCCTACAAACTTTTCCAACCTCTGCCTGTTTACCCAATTACAAAGCTGATTCCACATTTTCAGGTATTCTTACAACAATTTTCCACTCCTTGGTGCCAATTTTATGTATTAAGCTATTTTTGCATCACTATAAGAGTGGGACTGGATAATTTATTTTTAAAAAAGGAGGTTTAAGTGGCTCCTGGTTCTACAGGCTGTAGAGAAGACATAGCACTGGCATATGCTTCTGGGGTGGCCTGTGGAAGTTTACAGTCATGGCAGAAGTTGAAGCAGAATCTTGCACATCATGCAGCAAAAAGCAGGAGTGAAAAACAGTGGTGCAAGTTGTTACACATTTTTAAATAACCAGATCTTATAGGAACTCACTTACTATTATGAGGATAGTACCAAATGGGATGGTGCTAAGCCATTTATGAGTAATCCACCCCGATGATTAAATCATCTTTCACCAGGCCCACCTCCAACACTGACAATTACATTTAAATATGAGATTTGGGAGGGGACACACATTCAAACCCTATCAGAGGAGTCTTTATGTTTTTGCCAATATAAGATTATATCGTTGGTAAAAAAAAAGATAATTTGACTTCTTTTCCAATTGGGATGCCTTTTATTGCTTTCTCTTGTCTGATTGCTCCAGATAGGACTTTCAGAATTATATTGAATAACAGTGGTAAAAGTGGACATTCTTGTCATCTTCCAGATTTTAGAGGAAAGGATTTTAGTTTTTCCCCACTTAGTATGATACTAGCTGTGGGTCTGTCATATATGACTTTTATTATGTTGAGGTATGTTCATTCCATACCCAGTTTTCAAAGGGTTTTTTATTATTAAAGAATATTAAATTTTATCAAATTTTTTTAGTATAATTGAAATGATTGTATGGATTTTGTCCTTGTTTTTTTTTTTTTTTTTTTTTTGAGATGAAGTCTCCCTCTGTCACCCCGGCTGGAGTGCAATGCTGTGATCTCAGCTCACTGCAACCTCTGTCTCCTGGGTTCAAGTGATTCTCCTCCTTCAGCCTCCCGAGTAGCTGGGATTACAGACACCCACCTCCGTGACTGGTTAATTTTTGTATTTTTAGTAGAGACAGGGTTTTGCCATGTTGGCCATACTGGTTTAGAACTCCTGAACTCAGATGATCTGCCCACCTCGGCTTCCCAAAGTGCTGGGATTACAGGCATGAGCCATTGTGCCTGGCCCCTTCATTCTGTTTATGTGATGTATCACATTGATTGATTTGCATGTTGAACCATCCTTGTATCCCTGGGATAAATCCCACTTGGTCATTATGAATTACCTGTTTGTGTGTTGTTTAATTCAGTTTGCTAGGTTTTTTGCAAATTTTTGCATCAATATTCTCAGATATGGGCCTGTAGTTTGCTTTTTTAATGTGTCTTTGTCTGGTTTTGATATCAGGGTAATACTAGCCTCAAAGAATGAGTTTGGAAATGTTCTTTCCTTTTCTATTTTTCAGTCTCGTCCTACAGACTTTTTTATGAAGGCTTTAATTTTGTTAATTGTTATTGGTCTGTTCAGGTTTTAGATTTTTTCCTAGTTCAATCTTGGTAAGTTGTGTTTGTCTAAGAATTAATTTCCTGTAGGTTTTCTAATTTGTTGGCACACAATTGCTGATAGTAACCACTAATGATCCTTTGATTTTCTGAAGCATTACTTGTAATGTCTCCTTTTTCACCTCTGATTTTACTAATTTGTATCTTCTCTGTTTTTTAGTTAGCCTGTCTAAATATTTGTCAATTGTTTTACTTTTCAAAAAATCAACTTTTTGTTTATTAGTCTTTTGCATTGTTTTCTTCATTTTAACTTTATTTACTTCCACTCTAATCTTTATTATTTCTTTTCTTCTAATTTTGGATTTGGCTTGGCCTTTTTATTCTAGTTAATGAAGATGTATTGTTAGGTTATTTATTTGAAGCTTTTCTGTTTTTTATGTCGGCACTTACAGTTATAAATTTTCCTTTTATAATAGTACCTCTTTTACTATATTCCATAGGTTTTGCTATGCTATGTTTCCATTATCATTTGTTTCAAGAAATTTTTCTATTTTCTTCTTAACTTTTTTATCGACCTACTAATCATTCAGGAGCATATTGTTTAATGTCTTTGTGTTTGTATAGTTTCTGAAATTCCTTTTTTAATTGATTTATAATTTCATTCCCTGTAGTCAGAGAAAATGCTCAATATTACTTCAATTTTTTGGAATGTCTTTAGACTTGTTACTTAACATATGGCCTATCCTTGAGAATAACCCATGTGCTGAGGAGAAAAATGTATATTCTGCAGCTGTTGGATAAAATTTTCTGTAAATATCTATTAGGTTCATTTGTTCTGTAGTGCAGATTAAGTCTGATGTTTCTTTGTTGATTTTCTATTTGGAAGGTCTATCCAATGACTAAAGTAGGGTGTTGAAGTGTCCAGCCATTATTGTATTGAGGTCTCTTTCTTTAGCTCTTATAATATTTGGTTTATTTATCTAGGTGCTTTAGTGTTGGGTGCATATATATGTTCAATTATTATATCCTCTTGATGAATTGATCTCTATTATTATATAATGACCTTTTTAATCTCTTCCTACAGTCTTTTGTTGAAATCTATTTTTGTCTGGTAAAAGTATAGCTATTTCTGCTCTTTTTTGGTTTCTGTTGGCATGTAATAACTTTTTCCATCCTTTTATTTTCAGTCTAAATATATCTTTATAGGTAAAGTATGTTTTTTGTAGGTCACAGATTATTGTCCTGCTTCTCTATCCATTCATCCACTATTTCTCTTTTGACTGGAGTATTTAGTTCATTTACATTCAATGTTATTATTGATAAGCACTTACTCCTGCCATTTTGTTATTTGTTTTCTGATTGATTTTTGTTCTCCCTTCTTTCCTTTCTTCCTGTCTTCCTTTTAGTGAAGGTGATTTCTCTTGTATTATAATCTAATTTCTTGCTTTTGTACGTCTGTGGTACACTTTTTGATTTGAAATTACCATGAGGCTTGAAAATAATATAATACATGATTTTAGACTGTGGACAGTTTAACACTGATTGCATCAACAAAGAAACAAGCAAAACAACTAATAAAAACTATACTTTACTGTCATTCTTTTAACCTTTTTGTTGTTTCTCTTCATTCCCTATTTTACTTCTATGTCTTGGAAATATGTTGTAGTTATTATTTTCATTGGTTTATTGTTTACTCTTTCTATTTGAGATTTTTGCACCCAATAATTACCATGTTTTAATATTCAGTGTTTTTCCATGTGCTATTGCTAGTGCGTTCTGTACCTTCAGATGATTTCTTATTGCTCACTAACTTTTTTTCTGTTAGGTCTAGAAATCGCTTTAGCATTTCCTGTAGTACAGTCTGGTGTTAATGAAGTCCCTCAGTTTTTGTTTGTCGGGAAAAGTTCTTATTTCTCCATCAAGTTTAAAGGACGTATTTGCTAGATACATTATTCTAAAGTAAAAGTCTTTTTTTTCTTGAGCTTTTTTAATATGTCATGCCAGTCTCCCAGCCTGTAAATTTTCCCCTGAAAAGTCTGCTGTCAGATGTATTGGAGTTCCACTGAATGTTATTTGTTTCTCTTCTCTGGATGCTTTTAGAATCATTTCTTTATCCTTAACCTTTGGGAGTTCAGTTAAGTGCCTTGAGGTGGTCTTCTTTGGGTTAAATCTGCTTTATGTTTTGTAAGTTTCTGTTACTCGACTGTTGATTTCAAATGTTGAGGAATTGTTTAATATTATTTAATATTATTTATTTAAATAAATGTTCAACTCATCTCTTTTTCTACCTCCTCTTTAAGGCCAATAACTCTTAGATTTGCTATTTTGAGGCTATTTTTTAGATTCTGTAGGTATGCTTTATTTTTTATTCTTTTTTGTCTCCTCTGACTTTGTATTTTTAAATAGTCTGACTTCAAGTTCACTAAATCTATCTTCTCCTTGATCAATTCTTTTAAGTACTTCTGATCCATTCTTCAGTATGACAATATCATTTTAACTTCAGAATTTCTGCTTTATTCTTTTTATTTCAATCTCATTGTTAAATTTATCTGATAGAATTTTGAATTCCTTCTCTGTGTTATATTGCATTTCTTTGAATTACCTCAACCAGCTATTTTGGATTTCCTGCATGAAAGGTCACATACCTCTGTTTTTCCAGGATTTGTCCCTGGTGCTTTATTTAGCTTGTTTGGTGAGGTCATGTTTTCCTGGATGGCCTTGATACTTGTAGATGTTCATCTATATATGGGCATTGAAGAGTTCAGTCTTTATCGTAGTCTTCACAGTCTGGGCTTGTTTGTGCCCATTATCTTTGGGAACACTGTCCAGGTATTCAAAGAAACTTGGGTCCCAAACCCAATAGCACAGTAGTTTATGCAAACATGTAGAGGTAGTGCCTTGGTGGCCTTGGATTAACATCAAGAAAAATTCTCTTGATTTATCAAGTAGAGACTCTTGTTCTCTTCCCTTACTTTCTTTCAAATCAGCAGTCTCTCTTTCTGTGCTGAGACATACGGAGCTGGGGTTGGGGTAACATAAGCACCCCTGGGGCCACCACCACTGAGACTGTGCTGGTTCACACCTGAAGTAGGCACAGAACTTGGTCTCACCCAAGGCCCACTGTAACCACTACTTGGCTACCATGTAAGTTTATTCAAAGCCCTAGGACTCTGTGATTAATAGGTGGCAAAGCCAGCAAGGTTTGTTTCTCTGCCTATAGGGTGGCAAGTTCCCCTAGCCATGAGTCGGTCCACAGATGCTACCTGGGAGTCAGAGATTAAAGCATAGAATCTTCAAAATTTACCTGCTCTTCTATTTTACTGTAGCTAACCTGGCACTTAGGGAATAAGAGAAAGTATTTTCTACTCTTCCTTCCCCTGTCTGCAGGCAGAAGAGCCTCTTCTATGACTGCCAACACTACTGGCCCATGGCAGTGTTCCACAAAATCATCATCACTTTCTCACTTAAAGCCCAAAGACCTTCTAGTTAGCTTGTGATAAATTCTGCAATGCCTGGGACTCAACCTTTGGCCCAGGGCAAGTGCAGAAATGCTGACCAAGACCCTAGGCCTGGAGTCAGGGACTCTAAGAATCTGCTTGGTGCTCTACCCCACTGTGGTTGAGCTGGTATATCAGGTGCAACGCAGAGTTCCCTTTACTTTCCCCCCTGCTTTTCTCAAACAGAAGAAGTCTTTCACCATAGCTACCACAGCTAGAAATGCACTGGGTCTCACCTGAAGTTAGCACTTCTCAGCCCAATGCCCATGGTGTATTACCTGGTTGTCACTGTTTTTGATTCTGGGTACAGGGGTTCTTTAGTCAGCAGGTGATGAATTCTGCCAGGTCTTTACTGACATGGCAGCACTGAGTTTAATGTAAGGTCCTCCAGTCCCTGTGCTCTCCATCTCCCAAATTCACAGGTTTCTCTGTGTTGTGTGGCTGCTGCTGGGTCGGGGGTGGGGGAGTAGTTTTGTGAGCACTCCCTTAGCTGCTTCGGCTGCTGTCTCAGTAGACCCCATACTCCCCACCCTCCACATTCCACTGGCTCTGAGCCCAGCTAGGAGTATGACTTGCCTAATAATTGAAGTCCTTGTGGCCTAGACTGCCCCTTTAGTTCTCTTAGAATCCAATAGCATGTCAACTCATGATGGCAAGACTTGTAAAAACTCAAGCTCCCAACACTAGGATGGGAGATTATCCTCTTGCTAGGGCCAATACAACGCTCCCTCCATTGGCAGATGTCAGCTGAGTACAGTCTGGTTCTGCTTTTCACTGTGAGGGGGTAGTACTGAGTTTATTGCAAAGCCTCACAAACTGTGCTCTCCCTCTCCCAAACATACTATCTCTGCACCATACAGCCACTACTGGTGGTTGAAAAAGAGGTGGCATCCGTGCTTCTAGACCGTCTTTTTTTTTTTTTTCTGCCTTCTCCAATGTCTCTTTCAGTGATATGAAGTCAATACCAGGTACTGTGATCGCTCACCCAATTTTTGGTCCCTCTGACAGTGCTTCTTGAATGTAGTGAGTTGTGAAAATTTGGTGTTTTTGTGTGGCGGATGAGAGTGCAGGCTTTTATTCTGCCCTCTTACTCTGTCTCTGCCTTAAATTTTTTAGATTCAGGGAGTATATTTGCAGGCTTGTTACATGGATATATTGTGTGATGCTGAGCTATCTGGGATATTATTGATCCCATCACCAAGGTAGTGAGCATGTATTGTGGGATATAATTGATCCCATCACCTAGGCAGTAAGCATAGCACCCACAGTTTCTCACGCCCTGCCCTCCTCCTTCCCTCCTTCATCTAGTAGTTCTCAGTGTCTATGGTCATCATCTTTATATTCATGAGTACCCCATGTTTAGATTCTACTTATAGGCAAGAACATGTGGTATTTAGTTTTCTGTTCCTGTATTAATTTCCTTAGGATAATGGCCTCCAGACGTATGCATGTTGCTGCACAGGACATGACTGTATTCTGTTTAATGTGTGCATAGTATTTTATGGTGTATATGTGGCACATATTTCTATCCAATTTATTGATTCGCACATAAGTTAATTCCATGCCTTCCCTATTGTGAATAGCAATATGACTAATATACAAGTGCGTGTGCGGTTTCTTTTTGTAGAATTTTTAATTTTCTTTTGGATATATACTCAGTAACAGACTTGCTGGTTGAATGGTACTTCTGTTTTAAATTCTTTGAAAAATCTCCAAACTGCTTTTCACAGTGGCTGAACTAATTTACATTCTCACCAATAGTGTATAAGCATTTCATTTTTTCTGAAGTCTAGCCAAAATTTGGTTTTTTTACTTGTTAATAGTAGCCATTCTGACTAATATGAGATGGTATCTCACATTGATTTGCATTTCTCTGATGATTAGTGATGCTGAACATTAAGAAAACAACCCATTAAAACATTGACAAGGGACATAAGACACTTCTCAAAAGAAGACGAGCTGGGCACAGTGGCTCACGCCTGTAATCGCAGCACTTTGGGAGACCGGGGTGGGCGGATCACAAGGTCAGGAGATAGAGACCATCCTGGCTAACACGGTGAAACCCCGTCTCTACAAAAAAATACAAAAAATTAGCCGGGCGTGGTGGCGGGCGCCTGTAGTCCCAGCTACTCCGGAGGCTGAGGCAGGAGAATAGCGTGAATCGGGGAGGCAGAGCTTGCAGTGAGCCAAGATCGCACCACTGCACTCCAGCCTGGGCGACAGAGCGAGATTCCGTCTCAAAAAAAAAAAAAAAGATATAGAAGTGGGATCCTTATTCTATCACAATAAGCTGCCTTTCCTTTGCAAATACAAAATCAAATCATTTGAAAAATCACTTTAATTGTAGGGATTGACAGTATGTTTCCCCTTCTCTATCTCCTTTCCTCTTCTGTGTTTTTTTTTCTGATCACTATGAATCCACTCAGCAGATTAACTTCCATTTTTAATCTGTGTGAATTGTGCTGATGAGCTAGTCAGCTCTCTTAAAATCGCTAACAAAAAAGTTTTAAATTTCCTAGTTAGTAATACATTTTTAGCATGCCACAGGATAGTCTTAGAATAAGGACTTCTGGTCCAGGCATTATGGATTATGATGATTAGTTCTCTGATTTCTATAAGCTTTGAAATTAAGAAGTAAAAATCTAAGATAAATGGGACTTCATACTATTTATACATTTATTTGGTTTGTTAATTATTCCATAGGAAAACAGATGAAAGACTTTTTTAGAATTCAATTCTGTTTCACCATATTTAGGGTTACAAGAAGGGAATTATATTGATGTAATTGACAGACTGAATTAACCTCAGTCATCACATATAATTTTTCTAGAGTTTTTTAATGGTACTGACATTCTTTTCAGTATGTCAATGCCTAGCTTGGGTTTCTGGGGGAGAGAGGAATAGCTAGTACTACCCATCTAAACCATAATGTTCATTAGTTGGAATAATGGTGTGATATGATAGTCTTCAATATGTCCATGCCTAGCTTGGGTTTCTGGGGGAGACATGAGTAGCTAGTACTACCCATCTAAAACATAATGTTCATTAGCTGGAATAATGGTGTGATATGATAGTCTTCAAGATGATTCACTCAATTTCTTTCCTCCCTGCATGCACATGCTGCTCTTTACCTTGACACGTAGAGTTTACTCTCCCATTTCTTGAATCTGTGCTGGTCACAATGACTTGCTTTACCAATAGGATGCAGCAGAGGTCATATTCTAGGACCTCCAAGGCCAGGTCATAAGAAGCTTTGTGGTATTTGCCTGTGTGTCTTGGGACCAACTACCACGTTGTGAGGACTCCAGGTAACATGGAGAGGACAGATAGGCATCACACTCAGCAGCCAATATGCACTGCCAGCCATGTGAGTGACCTGTCTAGGCTGTTTAGCCTAGTTGAGCTTTCAGGTGACTTCAGCAGCAGCCAACCAACCGCAACTGCAAGAAACACTCCAAAAGAGAACTTTTGTAGTGCCCATCAACCCACAAAACCATGAGAAATAACGTTATTTAAAATTACTAAACAAATAATAACAATAAACAATATTAAACAATAAATAATTCCTTAAGTTTTGGAATGGCTTACTATTCAGCAAGAGATAGCTAGAACAAGTACTAAATATTGCACAATACTGAATAAGTGTTAAGTTTAGTTGTATAATATACTTCTATATTTTAAAGTCATTGACATTTCGGAAAAGGGTGTAAAAGTGAGCACTGATTAAATGGTTCCCAAGAGAAGTTGCCTGTTGTATCTCAATATCATCATTCACCAATGGGAGCTGTATTTGTTTTCGGAAAATATACATTTTAATGTTCATTTTTAAAAATATACTAACAATTGTTTAGAAAGGCATATGCTATTTTGAAAATCATTTGAGCGAACCAGAAAAGTGTAAACTTTAAGGCTCTAATCATATTTATATGCTATTTAACCCATAAATCCAAAGTCTGATGGCAAATATGCTTATGTAATACTGATATTTGGATAAATAAGTTAAACTAACAGTTTTCTTTTTAAATGATAGGGTTTATAATTGGTATGATGTTGAGATGGCTGCAGTGGATGGACTCATCACCATAATAATATTTTCTCTTTAATACTTTTTTTGAACATTAAGTGACAACCAGAGTGTCTAAAACTGGGTTACACAGCAGTAATAAAATCAAAGTGACACTTACTTTGCAGCAGCAGGACTGGAATTCTTGCTATTGGGGTTGGTGGCAGCAAACTCAATTACGGGTGACTTCTGCTTCATGCTTAGATGCTGTGTTGGAACATTTCCTGTTTAGAACTTTCTAACACTTCCTGACTAGAGCTGTTTAAAATAGAAACAAACCCCTCTGATTTTGAATTTAGCCTATTTATTGTTATAATTTGTTCCTATGTTTCTACTTTTTAGACTGTGGCTTTCTCATAGACAGAAGTTGTATCTTATACCTCTTTTTCTTCAGCAGCAGTGTGCCTGGCACCTAGTTGAATTGTCAGGTTCATTGAATAAGTAAAGTAAAATTATACTAGAAGTAAACTATTAAATTTATCAATTTTACTCAGAAAATATATAGCTAAGTATGACATTTGAATCAATTCACTCACTTATTCAACAAACATTTTTTCAGTGACTACAGTGTGCTATGAGCTAGGAATACGGCAGTAAACAAATCTCACCTTGTCTCACACTTCAGTGGATCCAGGAGTCTCTAGAAGTTTAATTCTTGCTCAATCAGCAATTCCTTTTCACTGAAGACTTGACAAGAAGGTTTGAGAAGGCAAGAGTGTGTGAACTCAGCAGATGTTTGTGATACACCTACTGTGTGCCAGCTGTAGTGTCACAGGGTCTGCCTGTGTCTCCTAGGAAAGGTGAAAACTAAGGACAATATTTTAAACAACAAATAATGCCAAGTATGCCACGTGATGGAGAAGGAAAGCGCTGGGTCCCAAGAGTATAACAGGCACTGAGCCTAGCGAGGGGTCCAGGCCTCTCTGGCATGGTGCCCTCCTAGGTCGTGGTTGTCCCTCCTTGTTGCTCCTGCTGTCTGCTTCTCTGCATTTCCTCATTTTACAGTGTGTGGGATGCAGTCATCTCTGAACAGGAATAGGCAACTGTGCACCTGTTACGCCGTGCTTGATGCTCTGCACTGATGTACACTGGGCCCAGGTTTCCCTGGTGGACTGATTGGGCCGTTCTTGTCATCTGGCTCTGAAGACTTTGTTCACAGAGGTGCACTTGCCAGATGGGGGAGCTAGAGATCTGGGGCCCTCTGATGAGGCCACCCTTACCCTGCTTATCTTCTCTGACATACCTAACAGATGAAGCTCAGGTGGGCGATGTGCCTCAGGCCACAGTGTGGACTGTTGTAACCCAGCGAGTTATAGAGGAATGCCACACTTTGAGACAAATTAAGGAATCCGTTATTAGCTGGCGACCGAGAGGCAGCTAATGTTCAAAATTCTCTAGGCCCCAAGGAAGGGGTTGGTTTTGGTTTTATACCGTGGTCTAAATAGGGGAGGGGGGAGTTTGGCTGAAGCAATTTTTACAGAAGCAGAGCTGGCAAAAAGTTAAAAAATTAATTGGTTACAAAAGCAGTTGCAAAAAAATAAACAGTTCCAGGTGCAGGGGCTTAAACTATCACAAAGAGAGAAATGCAGGGGTTTTGGGTGCCATTCACCGAGCGCATCCCCAGGAGCTACTGGTGCAGCTTGCCTCAATATCTTATCAGTAAGTGATTCCTGGACATGTTTTGAGTCAGTTTACACTAGTTATGCCCTTAAGGGAGGAAGGTAAAGGGGGCTGCACAGGAAGAAACTAAAATGGAGTCTGTCCAGCTCTCTGCTAGGAGACAGTCACTCAGGTTAAAACAAGGTAGGTTATCACAGGACCATGTACAATTCTTCAAGCTCCAGCTTCAACGCTCTTTCTTATTGCTCTCTTAGGACAGTATATTTAGATGGGAGTAAATGAAAGTAATGTTATTAGGGGATAAGATTAAAATCGATCCCATTTGTAAAAAAGGAAGTAGATTATTTGTGAACTGTAATACTTTTTTTTAGTGAAGAATCACCTTAAAACTTGAACCTGGATACAAGATAATTCCTTCATTCTGCAAATGTTTAGTAGCAACTATATGCCAGGACTGTGCTAGGTACTAGGGATACATGGTTGAATATATAGTATAAGATGCCTTGGAGTGTCAGATAGTTTCACATAAATGGCTCATGCAGTATATAGACAGTGTGGTAAAAAGAGGCTACTGAGATGCACAGAGGACAGAAAATAAAGGGTCTTTGAATGGTGGATAAATGTGTTTGGGCTTTTCACTCAGGGCTGTTGAAGTTTTGGAAGGTCAGTGGTCTCAGAGTTTTGGTGTTTTCAAGCACTGCTAAATACTTTGTTTCTAGCTGATGATTGGCCACCATTACTGATCATCTATTGGCTCTGTCTCATTCAGCAATCCCACCACTGGGTATCTATGCAAAGGAAAAGAAATCAATGTACCAGAAAGATAACTGTACTTATATATTTGTTGCAACACTATTCACAGTAGCACAGATATAAAATCAACCTAAATGTCTATCAACAAATGACTGGAGAAAGAAAATGTAGAAAATATACAAAATGAAATACTATTCAGGCACAAAATATAGAATCATAACTTTTGCAGACACTTGGATGGAACTGGAGGCCATTGTTGTAAGTGAAGCAAGCCAGACACAGAGTAAACATCGTATTTTATCACTCATAAGCGGGTGCTAAAAGATGTGTAGGTATTGATGTAGAGAGTGGAATAATAATGGAGACACAGCAGGGTGAGGGGATGGAAGGGGTGAACAGTGAGAAATTACTTAATGGGTACAATGTGCATTATTCTGGTGATGGATACCCTAAAAGCCCTGACTTCACCACTATGCCATCCATGCTTACGGCAAAATTGCACTTGTAACCCATAAATTTATACACAAAAAGTCTTAGACCTCTCTCTCTTCTCTTATAAGCCTCAGAGCTCAGTGATCCCCTTGGATCTCCTCAGCCTGCTGAGTTTTGACTTTCCTACCTAAGGTGATTTTGGGCAGAGACAAGGGAGTGTTTCAGGAAGATGTTCTCAGGCACACGCTTCTGAAGAAGCATTGGAGGCTCTTCTAGTGGCCTTTATCTAGTCACTGCTTTAAGCAAGGGATAAAACATCTGTGGCTAAAATTTAAAAAACTGTGTTTCCCACCCACCCTTCAGACTTGACAGAAGAGATTTTAGGATTTTAAGGGAACAGATTTTTCCTGACCCAAAAGGGCACAGTAGTGCAAAGGCCAATGTCACATAAGTACGTTTTCCCCATCTGTAAAATAACTTTCAGATACTATTCCCACAGCTGGAATCAGTACAATGTTTTGACTGAGGTATTGGAAAAGCCTATGAGCTCATTATCATTTGAACATATGAGTAATGTAAAATTTAGGCAGAATTTTATTTGAAAGGATTATTTATGCAATTTTAAATTAACTGATTTGTATTGCAGTTATTTCAAACAATAAAAATCAGGTTGTTGTGTTGTGAGTTAGAAATATTTACAATAACACATGGTCTTGATTATCTCACATGATGAATTGAAGATTAAAGCAAAATAATTTATCTTAGGGAATTCTGTGACAGTTTTGTTTCACTTTGCTTAGTAATGACTTCAAACTGTTGTACATATATAGAGAACTCCTGACTAAAGAGAATTTTTGACTATTGTGCTATGTTTCTGTAACTTTTTAAGATCTAGAGGAACATACGTTTAGTTTCAGTTGGCCAACTAAATGTTATGGAGTCAGCTTCTGTGTTATGTGCGGAGCATTGAAGGAATGGTGGAGACAAGGCTGCTGCCCTCACAGAGTCTGGGGAGAAAACCTGATGGAGTGTGGTAGGGAACATGCTGGGAGCATCCCGGGATGACAAAAGCGCACACAGATGGAACACCTGCCTTGGAACAGGGGAGGGTCAGACAAGGAGAGGTGTCAGGAAAAACAAGCAAAGTTTAATATGCAGGAATAGAAACACACTTGAGAAATCCATGGGGAATGAAAAGAGAATGGCTGAGCAGCAGCAGATTGTCAAGAAAGACATCAAGAAGGAGCAGCCTAAGAGGTTGATGGAGAACCAGGCGAAAGAAGGTGACACTGAAGCCAAGGGAAGGAAAGTGTTTCAACATTTCTGGGAAAAAAATGACATGCTCTGTCTCAACCTTGCTGTTTTATGAGCCATAGAGCCACATTCCAGGTTCTGAGAAGTCCAGCACTAAAGATGTTTCTTTTAGTTTGCTTAACCCAGCATTTGCCAGAATAATCTGGGCTCAGTGTGAGTGTGTGTGTGTGTGTGTGTGTGCCTGTGTGTTCCACTGATATCTCACTGGGGCTAATGCTGTATACAACACAATTTTTAAAACACTGGTTTTATCCATCTTATGTTCAGCTGCAGCAATACTTACAAAGGTCAACTTTGATCACGTGTCTTAGTTACTAAAGAAAACAAAACAAACTAATGAATAAAGCCCACCTGGCAGTGGATCCTCACTACCTGTATGATGGAGCCCACCTGGTTTGGCCTGGGTGCCCTGTGCTGACCTGGCCTTGCTGCCCTCTGCCTGCTGCTTTGCCACCCCTTTCCTCCTGGAGAAGGTAGAGATGCTCTGAGCTTTGGCCTGTCTGGAATATGTGTCCTTCTCCTAAAGTGGACCATGTTTTCCTGAGTCCACTTTAATCTCTTTTAAGGGTATAGAACTTTCCTTAAAGTTTTTGGTCAGGTCTCACTCTCTATGCTGTCTTCCTGCCACTTTTACAGTGTACATACTTTACTGATACATTAATTATGCTATACCAGCCCAGGACTTTACTTATATATCATTTTATATCATCATCTTTTTTTCTTAGAGCTTAGTTCACTTATTTATGCAGTCTTTCCACAATATAATTGTATGTCATATAATTTTATATTTATTTTCAGAGGCTTTCTAAATAGATCTTCATTAATGTTGAAAGAACAAGGTTTTAAGTCTTGGTCTCAGCCAAAAGTAGTTCCCCGCATATCCAGGAGGGAAAGAAATACTTGCATTGTTGCATTAGATATTCTTACAGAGAAAGAGAACCATGTGTAATGGAAAATTGCTAACTTTGCCTCAGGGAGACCAGGTTGATTCACTGAGAAAGTTTGAATTGGTTTAGAAAGCATAGTTCTGAGTTTTCTAGGAGAAGGAGAAAAGCTAGAGTAGGGCATAAGAAGTAATCCCCGTATCAAAAAGTTAGAAAGATCTCAAATTAACAACCTAACATCACAACTGAAAGAATTAGAGAAGCAAGAAGAACTCAAACACAAAGCTTATAGAAGATAAGAAATAACTAAAATCAGAGCTGAATTGAAAGAAATTGAAACAAGAAAAGCTGTTCAAAAGATCACTTAATCAAGGTTTTTTGAAAAAATTAATAAGATAGATAGGCACTAGCTAGACTAATAAAGAAGAAAAGAGAGAAGATTCGAAGAAACACAATTAGAAATGATGAAGGGAATGTTACCACTGACCCCACAGAAATAAAAATAACAACCAGCAACTACTATGAACACCTCTGCACACACAAACTAGAAACCCTAGAAGAGATGAATAAATTCCTGGACACCTACACTTTCTCAAGACTGAACCAGGAAGAAATTCAGTCTCTGAACAGACCAGTTATGAGCTCCAAAAATTGAATCCGTAATAAATAGCCTACCAACCTCCCATAAAAGCCCAGGACCTGATAGATTAACAAATTTTAACAGATGTACAAAGAAGAGCCAGTACCAGTCCTACTAAAACTATTTCAAGAAATAGAGGAGGAGGGACTCTTCCCCAACTTGTTCTACGAGGCCAGCATCATCCTGATACCAAAGCCTGGCAGTGACACAACAAAAAAAGAAAGCTTCAGGCCAGTATCCTTGATGAACATCCATTCAATAATCCACAACGAAATACTTGCAAACTGAATCTAGCAACACATCAAAAGGCTAATTCACCATAGTGAAGTAAGCTTCTTCCCTGGAATGGAAGGTTGGTCCATCATGGGCAAATCAATAAAATGTGATTCATAACATAAATAAAACTAAAGATAAGAACCATGTGATTGTCTCAACAGATGCAGAAAAGGCTTTCAGTAAAATTCAACAAAGTTTCATGTTAAAAATTCTCAATAAACGAGGTATCGAAGGAACATACCTCAAAATAATAAAGGCCACCTATGACAAATTCACAGCCAACATTATACTAAATGGGCAAAATCTGGAAGCATTCTCCTTGAAACCCACACAAGACAAGGATGCCCTCTTTCACCACTCCTATTCAACATAGTATTAGAAGTCCTTTCTGGAGCAATCAGACAAGAGAAAGAAATAAAGGTATTTAAATAGAAAGAGAAGTCCAACTACCTCTGCTTGCAGACAATATAATTCTCTATCTAAACCCTATAGTTGTGACCCAAAAGCTCCTTAAGCTGATAAACAACTTCCACAAAGTTTCAGGATACAAAATCAATGTACAAAATTTGCTAGCATTCCTATGCACCAAGAAGAGCCAAGCTAAGAGCCAAATCAGAGAGGCAATTTTATTCACAATTTCCACAAAAAGAATAAAATACGTACGAATACAGCTAACCAGGGAGGTGAAAAATCTCTACAATGAAAATTATAAAACACTGCTCAAAGAAGTCAGAGAAGACACAAACAAATGAAAAATCATTCCATGAGATTTAGGTGAACTCAGCGCATTACTAGCTGTGGTGGCTAAAAGGCAAAACTCCTTCTTCTTGGGAAAAGTAGAGGGAAAATTAAAGGGGACTTTGTCTTGCCCCTTAGGTACCAGCAAGGCCAGAGGTGGGTAGAGCACCAAGCGAACTTTCAGAATCCCTGATTTTAGGACTTGATTCTCGGTTGGCATTTATGAAGCTGCCCAGGGCCAGTAGGGATCCCATTGTCCTGAAAACGCAAGTCCCAGGCCAGGCAGCATTCATCACAAGCTGACAAGAGGCTTTGGGCCTTAAGGAAACATTGGTGGTAGCCTGGAAGTACTCATTGTGGCCTGAGGTGGTGGTGGCTACCCTGCCTTTAGGAAAGGAAGGGAGGAATAGGAAGGACTATGTCTTGTGGTTTGAGTGCCAGATCAGCTGCAATGCAATAGAATGTGAAGTGGACTTCTAAAATTTTTGACTCCACTCCCTGACTTCTGAATGGCACTTCTGGACCCAGCCAGGGACTGAGGGCACTCACTGCCCTAAAGGAAAGAACACAGGCCTGGCTGGCTTTGCCACCTGCTAATTGTAGAGACCAAAGGCCTTGAGTGAACATAGGCAGTCATCAGAAAGTTCATGCAGCAGGACTTGAGCAAGACCCGATGCTGTGCTAGCTTCAGGTCTGATCCAGGGCAGTCATAGTGGTGGTGGCCAGGGGTGCTTGTGTCTTTCTTCTCCCAGCTTTAGGTGGCTTAGAACAGAGAGAAAGACTCTGTATCTTTGAGAGAAAATAACGGTAGAGAACAAGAGTCTCTGGCTAGTAATCCAGAAAATTCTCCTGGATCTTGTTGAAGGCTGTCAAGGTGGTATTTCTCTGAGTCTGGAAGAATTACAGCATTATTGGGTATAAGGTGCCCCATAAAGCAGATATGGCTTAGATCACAACCTAAGCCATATTTGACCCATATTTGACCCAAGTCTTTTCAAATATGTGAAAAGTCTTCCCAAGAAAGACAGCTACAAATAAGCCCAGACAGTGAAGACTACAATAAATACTCACCTTTTCTCTTTTTTAATTTTATTTTTTAAACCTCTCATATGGTGCTGCATGCCCAAGATTTTAATGTCCAGACACTGAAGAACATCTACTAGCATCAACACCATCCAGGAAAACATGACCTCACCAAGTGAACTAAATAAGGCACCAGGGACAAATCCTGGAGAAAAAGAGATATGTGACCTTTCAGACAGAGAATTCAACATAGCTGTATAAAAACAAAAAAAAAAAACAAAAAAAAAAAAACAAAAAAAAACCTGAAAGAAATTTAAGATAACAAAGTAAAGAAATTCCAAATTTTATCAGCTAAACTCAACAAACAGATTGAAATAGTTACAACAAATTAAGCAGAAATTCTGGAGCTGAAAAATGCAATTGGCATGCTGAAGAATGCATTAGAGCCATTTAATAGCAGAATGGATCAAAGCAGAAGAAATAGTGAGCTTGAAGACAGGCTATTTGAAAATACACAGTCAGAAGAGACAAAAGAAAAGGAATAAAAACAACAAATCATGCCTACAGGATCTAGAAAAATAGCCTCACAAAGACAGATCTAAGAGCTATTGGTTTTAAAGAAGATGTAGAGAAAGAGGCAGGGGTAGAAAAATTTATTCAAAGGGATAATAACAGAAAACTTTCCAAACCTAGAGAAAGATATCCATATCCAACTACAAAAATGTTATAGGACATTAAGCAGATTTAACACCAAAAAGACTATTTCAAAGCGTTCAATAGATCTTCCAAAAGTCAAAGATAAAGAAAAGTTCTAAAGGAAGAAAGAGAAAAGAAACAAGTAACATACCGGTGAGCTCCAACACGTCTGGCAGCTGACTTTACAGTGGAAACCCTACCGGCCAGGAGAGAGAAGCAATAAATATTTAAAGTACTAAAGGAAAAAACTTTTACCTTAGAATAGCATATACAGTGAAAATGTTCTTCAAATAAAAAGAAATACTGACTTTTCCAGACAAACAAAAGCTGAAGTATTTTATGAATACCATGTCTGTCCTAAAGCAATGCTAAAGAGAGTACTTCAATCAGGAAGAAAAGGACATTAATGAGCAATAAATGATCACCTAAAGGTAAAAAAAATCCTCACTGCTAATAGGATACAAAACAAAACAGAATATTATAACACTATAGCTGTGTGGTGTGCAAACTACTCTTATTCAAAGTAGGAATACTAAATAATATCCAATCAAAAGTAATAACTACAACAACATTTCAAGACATAGCACAATAAAATATAAATAGAAACAACAAAAAGTTAAAAAGTGAAGGGAGGAGCACACCTGTCCTGAGCTGGCCGATGTGGTGGAAGCTTGGAGCTCGGGAGCCGGGGAAGCCCTGGAGCGTGGGCGGAAGGGAGGCCGCCCCGAGAGCCGGAAGCCTGGGCAAGGGATGGAGGCCTCAGGCGCCCCCCAGCAACAGCAGGGCGGCGCCACACTGGTCCTGCGCGAGGCCTGGCCGCCGGCGACGGCGGGACGCTCTGGGAGGTCGGCGGAAAGCGCAGCGCCGCGACTGGCGGTGCTTAGGCTTAGAGGAGGAGAGCAGCCCGGCCACGGGCAAGCGGCTCCGGGGTGCCTGATCCCAGCCTCGCGGCCCCGGGTTGGTTATGACGCCTGGAATCAGGCGCGCGTATCTGGACCGGGCTCTTGGGCCAGCCAGGCGTCACTGCCATTGTCCACGTCCATACTACCCTGAACACGAGAGAAACCCAAGCGGCGGCCCGTGGGCACTCTCGGCGCCACTGCTCCCGCCACAGGGACAGGCGCACTCGACAACTTTCAGGGCCCACAGCACCAAGAGGACAGGGAGGAGCCAACAAAGGAATGACGCTAGGAAACGCACCCCCAAAGCAACCAACCAATCCAAGTAAAAACACGTCTCAGGGCTCCGTTGGTTTTCCCGCATGGGCAGCCCTGCCCCCCTGTTCTAGCCCGGCCAGGCACCCTCCACCCTACCCTCGCCAAAGGGTCCCCTGTCTACCAGAGCAGAGCCTCCCTCTCCAAGGCTCTGTTGCTCCCCCTCTCTAGCTCCCTCACCCTCTCCCTTTCCCTACTTCCCTCTCCACCTTGCGCGCTCTCTCTCTCTCTCTCTCTCTCTCTCTCTCTCTCTCTCTCTCTCTCTCGCAGTTTCCCCGTCCCTCTCTGTCTCTCTCTCTATCGCTGTTTCTCTCTCTCCTTCCGTTTCTATCTCTCCATCCTTTTGTCCCTTGCTCTTCTTCAAGCTGTCTGTGTCTTTGTGTGTCTGCCTGTATGCTTGTGTTCCCGCGCGTGCTTCCGTATGTGTCTGTTTGGGAGTGGGTTTGCTAGTGATTGTGGTGGGGTGTGTCCGGATGTCCGTCTGTACCTTTGTCCTGGGATCAGGCTGCCGACTCTATTGCCAGCGCGTGGGTGTCATAGTTGCCGTGATAGTCTCACACACGCAGGTGTGTGGATCTCGTTCATTTTCATGTAGACAATGAGAGCGAAAGCACAGAGAAAAGAAACGTCCCGTGCATCACGGCCTGAGGATGGATTCCTGTTTCCTGCAAAATGGGGAGTCTCCGATATAGCCTGTCTGAAAACTGGAAAGGAGAGCACCGACACGATGCTGGTCTTCCACGCATTCCTGGAAGTTTCTGGGTCCCCACAGAGCTCGGGAAACAGTCAACATGTTCACGCTTTCCGGGGGCGGCAGAGACTTGAGTAACAGGCACCTTTGCAGAGAGCAAAGAAACGTGGAATCCAGAATCATGCTTCACTTGGCCTGAGCGTGACTTCTGTGTGGATGGGACTATCCGCCTCGCGCTCTGTTGCAGGGCTCAACGTGGGGATATGTCATCTGTGAACCATGTGGATGAAAAACAGACAACCACCAGAGTCTCGGCTCATTGCTGTCTGGGGAATTCGCTCATTCCTTTGGAAACGGAATTCGTCTGAATCGCTCCGGGATGAAGTAACCCAGGCTGGCAATCCGGAGGGCCGCTGAGCTCCCCGCCGGCCAACGGGGCTCTGGGCCCAGCACTTAGCCCGCACTGGGCACCCAACATTTTCCCGGATTGCTGGGTCCTGTTGGTTCTGGAGGCAGAAGACCGTTTTTCTGTCTGCCTTCGGCTCTCTATTTCTTGCTCCTTTTGTCCCTCTGTCCATCCTTCCCTCTGTTCTTCCCTCCCTCCCCTGGTTTTTTCCTCCCTTTCTCCCTCTCTCCCTCTTCCTCTCCCTTCCAGGGTCCCTCCGTCCATCCATCCTTTCCTAGCTCCATCCTTCCGTCCCACTCTGTCTCCGTTCCTGTCCTCATATCTGCCTGCCTTCCCTCTTGCCTGGAAAGGGCAGCACCCCGGTTTGCGCGGGGTCTCGGGTCTACATTTAGTTGCAAGGCGCTCCATGGTGCTGGCGAGGAGGCTGGCAGGACACGGGTTGGCAAGTGATAGCGAAGAGGCAGAGGAATCGAGCCGCAGAAAGGAGAACTGGCCTGGCTTCTGCCCCGACCCAGTGTTTCGCGGACTGAGGTCTCCGCCAACCCGACTGAAGAACGCGGGGGGAAAAGGGATGAGAGCTCCGCCTGGGCTAGTTAGAAAACCTAAGCTGTTGCCTGCAAACCCCCGCATGAGCAGTAGACAGTCCACCTCCCGGTACCTGGACGGGCCCTGGGATCCCCGGGATGCTCAGGAAAGAATGACAGCCCTCCTCTGTGTGGAGTCTCTCGCCGGACCTGGAACTCTGGGATCCTAGACAGGTCAGCTGGAAGGGAAGACACGCCTCTCCATACCAAGGCAGAGGTTCACCTCCAAAGAGAGGCCGCCGCCCTGCCTCCGCCCCGCCCCAACCCGGCGTCCTAAAGATCCTCCAGCAGAGCCAGGTGTTCTTCCTGGCTGAGGAGTGGTTCCAGCGGAGCGGGCTCTTCCACCTCCTTCAGCTCCCCCAGTGACACCGGATCTAGGAAAGGTTGTGCCTTTTGCTGAAACTCTGGGGTTGACGGGAGCTCATCTAACAGGCTGCAGGTGAGTGCAGACGAGCGCCCCGGCTCCTGGAGCGGTTGGGAGGCGCCTGGATGGTTGGCATCTGTGCTTGACGCGGAGGCCTCCGGGGTCGCGAGCTTCGAAGGTGGAGGTGCCCTGTCTTCGGGTTCCCACGCCGCCCTGGCGACCTGGGGCTCCAGCCCCACCGCGGACTCTGGTGGGACGTGGGTGGCGCAAGCACACCTTGCCCCTGTGACTCAGCTTGAGGGGGCCCAAGCTGTCCCACTGAGCACGCGCCCAGCAGGCCGTCGCGCTGCGGGTCCTGGTCCTCCTGTCATTTATTGGGGTGCGGAGGCCTCCGAGGAGTCTGAGGGTGGGACAGTCCCACTTCCGGAGGAGCTAGGGCAGGGAACACAAAGTCCCGAGTGCTGGGGCAGGTTGGGAGCTCCCCTCTGCCGGCGCGGCCTGGCTGGGCTGGAGCACGGGGACGGCCCTCGCTCCCTGGCTCACGAAAGCCCCCTGTGGGAGAGCCCCAGGCGCGCAGGGCACGTGGGGTGCGGGAAGCCCCGTTCCCCACGCCCCGGTGTGGGCGAAGGCGACCCACGAGGGAGCAGGGTGACACCCGCCGGGGGCCGCGTCGCACAGGCCGCCTGCGTGCGCGGGCGCCCTGCCACCCTGTCCCGGGTGCCTGGCCCTTCGATTCTGAAACCAGATCTGAATCCTGGACTCCGGGAGGCCCGTCTCTCTGGCCAGCTCTTCCCTGGCGGCGATGCCTGGAAAGCGATCTTTCTCAAAGGCTCGGAGGAGCAGGGCGGTCTGGGATCCGGTGACGGCGGTCCGCTTTCGCCTGCCTTCTTGCGGGCCGCGTCTCCCGGGCCAGGGCCGAGATTCCCGCCGGTGCTGCCTCAGCTGGCGTGACCTCTCATTCTGAAACCAAATCTGGACCCTGGGCTCCGGAATGCCGATAGCCTGGGCCAGCCGTTCTCTGGTGGCGATGCCCGGGTACGGGTTCCGCTCAAAGCAGGCTCGCAGGGCCTCGCTTTGGCTCGGGGTCCAAACGAGTCTCCTTCGCCGTCCTCGTCCTCGGGCTTCCGCGGGGAGGGTGCTGTCCGAAGGTGTCGGGAGGGCCACCGCGGGGAGCCACGGCCGGAATTTCACGGACGGACACCGGCAGAGAGAGGCCGGTGGGCTCCCGTGCACTTCAGCCGGCCTCTGCGCTGCAGGCAGGTCCAGCCAGGAGGCCCTTAGAAAGACCTACCACCTCCACCGCGTTATGAACATGGGTGAGCTCGGGGCCCAAGGTCCCGGGGTAGCCCGCCCTCCAAAGCCAAAAACCACAGGGACCAGGGCCTTGTGGGGTGGGTGGGTGTAGGGCCAGATTGGAGGGGAAAAAGGGGCTTCGGGGGCTGGCTCTCTAAGGTTCTCCAGTAATTCTATGGAAACTGGAAGCCGCTGTCTTGACTCCCACAGTTTTTAGGCAGAAACCACCCTGAAGGGTGGAGTGTGGAACTGAACTTCCATGACAGTCTTGAGTTTTCCAGGCCCTCTCCGTGAAGGCGGCAATGCCTGTGGGTGTCGCCGTTGCCGTGATAGTCTCACACACGCAGGGGTGTGGAACTCGTTCGTTTTCATGTAGAAAACGAGAGCGAAACTACAGAGAAAAGAAACGTCCCGTGCATCACGGCCTGACTACGGATTCCTGTTTCCTGCAACAAGGGAAGTCTCCACTGTGGCCTGTTTGGAAACTGGAAAGGAGAGCGAAGACAGGATGCTGCTTTTCCACGCTTCGCTGGAGGTTTCTGGGTCCCCACAGAGCTCGGGAAACAAACAGTCAACATGATCACGCTTTTGGGGGCCGGAGACACGTGAACAACAGGCCCCCTTGCAGAGGTCAAAGGAAAGTGGAACCCGGAATCATGGTTCACTCGGCCTGAGTGTGACTCCTGTGTGGACGGGACTATCCGCCTCGCGCTCTGTTGCAGGCTCAGCGTGGGGCTATGTCATCTGTGAACCATGTGGATGAAAAACGGACAATCACCCGAGTCTCGGCTCACTGCTCTCTGGGCAATTCGCTCATTCCTTGGGAGGCGGAATTCGTCTGAATCGCTCCGGGATGAAGTGACCCAGGCTGGCGATCCGGAGGGCCCGTGAGCGCCCCGCAGGCAGACGTGGCTGTGGGCCGAGCACTCAGCCTGCACTGGGCACCCAACATTTTCCCGGAGTGCGAGGTCCTGCTGGTCCTGGAGGCAGAAGACCGCTTTTCTCTCTGCCTTCATCTCTCTGTCTCTTGCTCCCTTTCTCTCTCTGTCCTTCCCTTCCTCCCTCCCCCCTCCCTACCTCCCTTCCTCCCCCTCCCCACGTTCTCCTTTCCAATATCCCTCTGTCCATCTGTCCTTTTCTCGCTCCATTCCTCCCTTTCTCTCTGTTTCTGCTCCTCTCCCCATCTGTTTTTCAACATTATATGATCCCATTGTGTGTATCTGTGTTAACATTTTTAGCAATAAAGTTCATTTTCATTAAGATATGTATATTGTTATTTAGACATGTTATTTATGTGTGTGCATTTGTTTAATAGACATAAATTTATTTCAGAGTTATTCTACAGCATAGTGTAAGCATAACTCATAAGCAGTGTCAACCCAAAAACTGTGTGACTCGCGTTACTGTGATTCTTTTATACTGCAGTGGTCGAGAATAAAATCTCTATATCTCCAATTTATATCTGTGTATTACCATTAAATTGGCCCCATTTCCTGTACTGATAGAACACTATTCCCAGACTATGACAAGAGCTGTGGGCTGTGGGGAGGTCAGGGTTAGGATGATGCAGAAGTGAAGATGAGATATTCTCTTTTTCACACCTTTATTAAATACAAATTCCATATGAAAGAAATTTAAAATTCCAAACAACATTAATATTTATTTCATTATTACATAAAATGAAAATTATAAAGCAACCAAACAAGTCATTAATACACTTAGATAATGAAAGATTGTATGATCTCAGTACAAAATACAAGTAGAATATACATCAAATATAACAAAATACACTGTATTGTAGTATGTGATGAAATCTCCATATCCTGCAATACAGTACAATCAATTGAAATGTATGAAATAAAATAAAATATAAATTCAGGATGTTTAAAATGAAATAAAACATGAGGCAGATGAATAAATAAGTACAATCATTTACCATTTAATATATCTTGACTTAAATTTTATGTAGAAATATTTAAAGTAAACAGCTTTCATAGTAATTTTGCTATGCAAACTGTAAAAATGTATAGACATTTTCCCACAGGGAGTGCTATTAATGGTTTGTGGATATTAGTACTCCATGGGTTCAGGCTGGAAGAGTGACAGCCTACAACCTTTTCCGAATTAAAAGAGAAGCAATTTCTTGGTAAAGCGGCTCATGCCTGTAACCCCAGCACGTCGGGAGGCAGAGGCTGGTGGATCACTTGAGTCCGAGGCCAACCTGGCCAACGTGACAAAACTCTACTAACAATACAAGAAAAAAAAAATTAAAATTAGCCAGGCATGGCAGTACATGCCTATAGTCCCAGCTACTTGGGAGGCTGAGGCATGAGAATTGTTTGAACTCAGGAAGCAGAGGTTGCAGTGAGCTAAGATTGTGCCACTGCACTCCAGCCTGAGTGGCATAGCAAGACTGTCTCAAAAAAAAAATCATATAATTTTATATTTACTTTTCTACAATCTAAAATATGCAAATTTATGATTGCAATCTAATATTTTTCTGATTATATAGAAATGCACGACTGTCATCAGACATCCAAAAGGCATCAAATGTCTAACATGAAATATAAAATTTGTCTATAGCCTTAGCGGTCTGCAAAATTCAGGGCTCACCATTCTGAGTATACCGCTCAAGTTTCTTTCCTATGACTTCTTCAGGTTCTGTCATTTATTAACACAGTGCATCTAAAATTGTCACTGCTGGTCGTCTGGAAGAATCTGAGAAGAAGCAGGTCCTTGTTCTCATTCCCAGAGCTGCATCTCTGCTGAATAGGGTCAGGGTGCTCCCAGCTTAGCCTCATCTGATCCACTGACAGGCTCAGTTATCTCCTGCCCAGGGAAGGGATGGGCTTGTCTATCCAGGGCTGAATCCCCAGGACCAGGCAGTGTGGCTGGGACAAGCCAGCTCTCAGCAGGGAAGACATAAGCTGCCTGAGTGGCCATGGAATACAAGGTCTGCACCTGGGCACACAGAGGCCCCCGGAGCCGAGTGAGCAGTGTCAGCTGCTCACAGGTCAGTGGAGAATGGATCTGCTGTGCCCACACCTGGGCTAGGTCTTGATAAACAGCCTCCGACATAGCTCGCACAGAGGTCACCAAGCTTTTTCGAAGTGGCGGTGTTTGGACTTCTAGGGCCCGAGACCTATGCCGCTTGCTGCGCCCAGTGTAAGCCCTGGAACTTCCCCTATGGTGGGCATCACAGGTCTCCTGGATTTCACTGTTGTGCACAGCAGTGGAGGATCTTGATTTTTTATTCAACGTCAAGTTGCACTCCTCTTCTGGACAGTTCCCTGCAAAGAAAGCATGTGAGAGACTCACCAGAGCAGTCCCCACAGACCCTCATTTCCAGAACCCCCTGTGCACCCAGGTGAACCCCATTTGTCTCTCCCACTCCTTCCTGACCATCTCAGGACTGGAATGAAGTGAGGCTGAACCACTTGTGAGTCCCCAAATATTCTCAGAGTGCTAGGATCTCAAAAATTTACTTGTCAATAAGTAACTCCCTTTCCGCTCAAGCCTCGTATAAGTTTCCTGATTATTTGCCTTTTGGGGCAAACCAAAAACAAAAAAACCACCACCACCACCACCAACAGCAAACACCAAGATTCTACCTGCTCTGTCTTGGCAGATATCCTTGGAACTGATTTTTCTTTTCCTGCAGTTTTCCCGATATGAGCTGGACTCTGGTTCTGTGAACACAATGAGAGTTTGAGAAAGTGCCTCCAACTGAACACCCTGAAATTCCTAGTCCATCCTGGACACACAGGAGCTGAGGTTACCGCCAAACCCCAGCTCTCTTCTGTTCTCCAGTGTCCAGGATCTGTACTGCCCTGGCTGCCAAGGAGCTCCCAGTTTCCTTGCCAGGGGAGCCTGTGTTGCTGCCCTGTCCCTTCTCACCTTGAAAGACTGAAAGACTCAAATCTTACCTGATCCAGCAGTGCTGTTCCCAGCCTTGAGCTTGGTTTCCTCAGAATTCTCCATGTTTGGATTGGGATCTGATCCTGCTGCAAGAGAAAGTTTAGATGACTCACCTCTCCCTAGGCAGAGTCCCATAGTCTATCTCTGATGCATTTTTGAGAGTCAGTCTTTCATGTGAAGCTCTTCTGCCAGTGTCACGAGTGAACACATTTCTCAAAGTCCCCTAAGGGCACTAAGCCATTCCCATCCCCAAATCTCAAAATAAAACCCTGCTAAAGACACATAGCTCAGTATCCCTGATTCCAACCCTCCTTCCAGCCTCCATAGGAGCAGCCCAAGGCCTTACCTTGCCTTTGTGTGTGCTTCTCACTGGAATGGGAGAAGGCGGTCTTGCCTTTTCCTTTGAATGGTTTCTTCTCATCTGAGCCCTTTTCTGTAAAGGAGATCTGTTGGAAAGGGGGCTGGTCAGTGGAGCACTGGATGGAGGAGCAGTGGAGATCGGAGTCTTCATTTCCCTTTCCCATGTTGAAGCTCAAGTGAAAGGTGCGCTCTCTCACATATCCAAAGGCAGAGTGTGGGTTAGTCTGCTAGACCTGCCTTTTATACGTCCCTCGGCTGGGCGTGGCTTACTCTTATTGGCTGAAGAGTTTTCTCATTCCTGCCGCTTCTTAGAGCCTCAATCAGAAGTTTCTTGCTGTAGTTCTACTGGGGACCTAGACACAGTTGAGGGGAGACATTTTCAGGATCTTGTCATAGTGTCAAGAAAACAAAGAACTGGGAGCACAGGGACCGGAAAATCAGGGCATAATTTCTTCCGATTTCTGTCCCAGTTCCTACCTGGAAGTATTTATGATCCTGTTCACCTTTCAAGATGCACAATTAAACATGCCTATATTGACATATGTTATATATTTTGCACAGAAAGAGAATTTATTATACATAGTGTTAACGTTGTATGCATAGATATTATAATTTCTTAAATGCTTGGAAACAACAAATGTCAAATTATGGTTGATTGTATTAGATCCACACATACATGATGAAATAAAAATGCAGAGAAAAAATAAATACCAAATGAAATGGCCCTTCCTACCTTAAAAATGGGGAAGATAATTAGATCAAATGCAATAAAATTGAATTGATTAGGTTGAGCCAGTTCTAACCTAATCAGCCCCTGATTCTAGGTGGAAAAACTTTCCCCCTTTCTCACCCTTCCTCAGTCATCCTGGGAGGGCCATTGTGTTCTGTGGAATTTATTCAGCCTCCCTAGTAAAAATGGACTTGGTCTCAAACAGGTAACCCAACTAATCACAAGAAAAACAGCCTAGATTCTAAATATTCAGCTCCTGTCTTCACACCGCAGACACCACCTGAATCCCGTCAAAGCCCACATTATTTCTCAACATCCACCATATTCCAGGGCAGCCTCTCAAAATTGCCTCAGTGAGACGGGACAAGGTGTGGTGGAGCTCCAGGTTCAGAATAGCTGCCTCATCCCTTCCTACTGCGGCGGAGTCTGTCTCTGCTGGTCAGAGCCCTCCAACTAGCCTAGTCTATGTCCAAGCAAGTGTACCCTAAAAGGACCTTCTTCTCTCCCCCTCTGCTGAGGAAAGCATGCAGGAATGAGACTTTCTATGTTAGGGAGTACTCGGCCTCCAGTCCCAAATGACTTGATTGACTGATGAACTGATTCCTTGAGGAGGAGAAAGACACGGGGAAGAGACTGTGTTGGGTGAGTCTGTGTTTTCCCAGCTGTGCTGCCTGTGCAAATAGTGGAACCGAAAAAGAATTAGTGGTAGACAGACACTGCCTAGTGAAATTGTCTGAATGTAAATGGAACTTATCATAATATGATATCATTATATATTATAGTATTATATTATAAAATGTATTTGACATCTAAATAAATTTTGATATATTATGATATAATATATAAAATTTGGCCAGGTAATTTTATAAGAAAATTGAGTTAAATTTTTTAACAATATTAACATATAAACTCAATAGAAAGCTAGGAAAATTGTCTGCTCTTGTGTAAATGACTGCTTTTTGGATAACTCTGTAAACGGTGTGAAGGGGGTCTGCTACTTACTTGATAGTAAGTACTTGATAAGACATCGACTTCCACATCTTTGCTGTTTTTAACCAGTGCCCTCTCAAGATATGAGAATATTTTACTCTGAGGAAGTATTTTCATAAATATCATAATAGGAATTTTGTTCATTTTAGTTAATAAATTTTATAACATTTAGTGATTATTAATAATTTATGTCACTGTTAAAATATACTCCTACAGACAACATTTTACATATGTGTTTTGATTTGTCCTTTAATCTCAGGTAAATTTTTTAAATTTTTATTTATTAAATTCTATATATTTTAGATAAAAGAGACCTTGTAACTGCCATATGATGTACTTTCTTAGAAAGATAAATTCTCAGGCAAAACTCAGGCCTGGCCAGGCACGGTGCCTCATGCCTGTAATCCCAGCACTTTGCGAGGCCAAGGCGGGTGGATCACCTTAGGTCAGGAGTTCAAGGCTAGCCTAGCCAACATAAGGAAATCCCATCTGTACTAAACATACAAAAAAAAAAAAAATTAACTGAATGTGGTGGCTCACGCCTGTAATCCCAGCTAGTTGGGAGGCAGGAGGATTGCTTGAACCCGGGAGGCAGAGGTTTTAGTGAGCCGAGATCATACCACTGCACTCCAGCTGGGCGACAGAGCAAAACTCTGTCTCAAAAAAAGAAAAAACTCAGACTTATTTTTATCAAAATCTAGATTTTAAATAACATTTCTAGGTGTCCCCTTTCAATAAAAATCCAAACCAAAGCAAACAAAAAATTTCTAGGTAATTCCCATGAATATTAATAACTGTTAAATTGGGTACTTTTATTTTTAAGAGAAGGATTGTTTATATGAATGTGTTGATGT
Organism: Gorilla gorilla gorilla; assembly: GCF_029281585.2. Lineage (NCBI taxonomy): Eukaryota > Metazoa > Chordata > Mammalia > Primates > Hominidae > Gorilla > Gorilla gorilla. The sequence goes on along the minus strand of NC_086017.1, from coordinate 85,699,645 downwards.
GTCAAACACGTACAGTTAAAATTGTACCTTTTTTTGACAGAGCCTCACTCTGTCCCTCTGGATGGAGTGCAGTGGTGCAATCACAGCTCACTGAAGCCTTGACCTCCCAGACGCCAGTGATCCTCCCAAGTCAGCCTCCCAAATTGCTGTGACTACAAGTGTGCACCACTATGCCCAACTAACTTTTAAAAAATTGTTGCAGAGATGAGGTCTCACTATCTTGCCCCAGTGAGGTCTTGTTTTGTTGCCTAGGCTGGTCTCAAACTCCTGAGCTCTGGCTTCCAAAGTGATGAGGTTACGAATATGAGCCACTGTGCCCAGCCAAGATTAGACCTTTCAATGAGTGCACATCTTACTTCAAAAAAAAAAAAAAAGAAACTTATTAAAAGATAAAGTCTGAGTTTAAAATGGGTTCACATTAATGATTTTTAATTTGGTACTTCTATTGTTAAAAGAGGGATTGTTTATATGGGTGTGTTTATGTGTAAAAAGCTAGTTAAGGTCGAACCTTTATTTATTTATTTTTTGAGACAGTCTCACTCTGCCACCCAGGCTGATGTGTAGTGGCACAATCACAAATCACTGTAGCCTCAAACTCCTAGAATTAAGGGATCCTGCTATGTCAACATCCCAAGTAGCTGGAACTACAGGCATGCACCACCGCGCCTGATTAATTTAAAAAAAATTAATAAAGATGTGGTCTCACTATGCTGCCCAGGCTGCTCTCAAACTCCTGACCTCAAATGATCCTCCTGCCTTGTCATTCCAAAGTGATGAGATTACACAGGCTTAAGCCATTGTGCTCAGCCAAGATTTTACCTTCAACGAGCACACCTTTTATATCAGAAAAAATAATAATAAATAATAAAGTCTGTGTGAGAAATGAGTTGAAGTATAGATAATACAAAATTGGCATGTTATTAGTTGTTTTTGAGCCTGGGTAACAGGCCTATTGTACTGTTTCTTTTATTTTGTGTATGTTTTAAATTTTCTGTAATAAAACATGTATAATAATACAAAGTTGATCTACAATGTTAGCTCTTAAGATCTTGGTGACTTTGGGGGAGCAAAAAGAGAGAAAGTAGTTGTCAGGGCATGAGTGAAGCTGGTTCTATTTCTAGGTTACACACGTGTGTTCACTTTGTAATAATTCATTGAACTTTACATGATTTCTTTGTACCCATCTTTCTGCATGAACGTTATACATATATAAAAATTTAAATATTACCTATTTGCACAAAATTTTAACATCATATCTCAGAATAAGAGCACTGTTTTGTATTGTTTTAAAGTGGGACATGTTTGCTCATGGCATCATCAGATGGATATTAATATTCCAAGGTATTTACTTATGTCCTAACACTTCAGTGACCTTCTAGGTCTTCCCATGTTTACATCAATTTAGTAAGTAAGATAGTTTTAATTTTTTAGGGTGTAGGCCAAGCACGGTGGCTCATGCCTACAGTCTCAGCTCTTTGGGAGGCCAAGGCAGGAGGATCATTCGAGTCCAGTATTTTGAGTTTTTTTAGGACGCAATTATTATTCAGCAAAGTCCTCTCCCCACAGTGAGGTTCAGCAATGCAAGGGCACCTAGTGCATAATATGCATTTGGTATGAGTAGAACTGGATTGAATCAGGAATAAAATGTGTAGCAGAGGTCAGTTCAGCAAGGAAAAGTAGGTAAGGCAGGTAAGATCAGAAGACCACAACCCAGGAGCAAATCTTTCCATTTATTTCAGGAACCCATTTGCCACTAGTTCACCGGAAGAGGCTGATTTAAACCATTCATTTCAGGAAACCATCTGCCACTAGTTCACCGGAAGAGGCTGATTTAAAGCAGCAGTTTGGGGGCTTGGTTGTACCCCACAGTCACCCAGAGAGCTTTAAACAGCACTGTGGCTCAGGTTCCACTGCAGGGATTCTGAATTCATTTATCTACTGCCTTTTGAGTTTAAGTAAATTTAAAAGCCTCCCTGGTGATTCTCATGTGCACCCAGGGGGAAAAACCCCTGGTTCAGGGAGAGAAATGCATTTGCTGCTCATGCATTCTATGTGTGCAGCTGTGATTTGCCCCATGGCCACTCCTGAGTTTGGGGTCTTAGAAAATACACTTGTCCTGTTAAAAATCAAAAAACAACTTCAAGACACACTCAGCTGTTTGGCTAAAATGCAACAGGAGAAAATATCTTCTCAACAGATGTACCTGGATGGCACTTGCTTTCAGAGTAAAAGGTGGTTTCAAGCACAATATAGCACTTTTTTCCTACAGGCTTTCAAGGGCTTTTACTATCATATCCTTATGAATCACAGGAATAAAAAATCATAGTTATATAACTGTCAAATATTGTATTAGGAAAAAAATTAAGGGCATGTCTTCCATGCTTAGGTACCCTGATTAAAATCAGTTAAGACCCATCTGCCCGGTGTGGTGGCTTACACCTGTAATTCCAGCACTTTGAAAGGCAGAGGCTGGAGGATCACTTGAGCTCAGGAGTTCAAGACCAGCCTGCTCAACATAACAAAACCTCATCTCTGCCAAAAATACAAATATTATCTGGTTGTGGTAGTGTGCACGTGTGGTCCCAGCTACTTGGGAGGCTGAGGTGGGAGAATCGCTGGAGCACAGAATGTCAAAGCTGCAGTGAGCCACTGCACCCCAGCCAGAATGACAGGGAAAGAGACCCTGTCTCAGAAATAAAAATAAAAAAAGAGACCCATTCTTTCAGACACCCTCCTTCTTCTACATAAAACACGGGGCTTTTGACTGAAATGTTTTAAGATGAACTGAAGATTCTCCCATGATCAGGAGCAGTAGTTGGGGGTTGCTCCCTTCCTGTTCTTTGAGTTGAAGCAAGGCAGAGATCTGGAGACTCAAACTGGTAAATACTCAAACTGGTAAATATATCAATTGCTTTCTTTTCATATGATGTATTAAGCTATTCTTGCATTGCTATTTAAAAAATCTGAGACTGGGTAATTTATAAGAAAAAAGTTTGATTGGCTTATGGTTCTGCAGGCTGTAGAGGAAGCATAGCACCAGCGTCTGCTTCTGGGAAGGCCTGGGGAAGCTTACAATCATGGTGAAAGAGAAGCAGGCATCTCACATGGCAGAAGCAGAAACAAGAAAGATGAGGAAGGGATGGGCCACTCTTCTAAACAACCAGATCTCGTGCGTACTCACTATCACAAGGATGGCACAGAGCCATGAGGGACTCACCCAGTGATTCAACCACCTCCTCCCCAGGCCCCACCTGCCACATTGGGGATTAAAATTCAATAGGAGATTTGGAGGGGACATCTAAACTACATCACATGACCATCAGAAAAACAGATGAAGAATTCATGGTTTCTATTGTCCAGAAACTTTTCATCTAGAGCAAATGGATTAATAGCTAAATTCAGCATCCTGTGATCAGAAGGGAAATGAATTAATGGATGAATTCAGCATCCTGTGGTTGGAAGGGAAATGGATTAATGGCTGAATTCAGCATCCTGTAGTCAGAAGGGAAATGGATTAATGGCTGAATTCGGCATCCTGTAATCGGAAGGGAGAAGGGAGCTGCACAGGGGGCCTTGGCTGCATTTGCTCCATTTCCCTTATGCTGTTCCCTGAGTTCTGATGTCACTACCTGAAGGGCTATTCATGGACAGAAGAATTATTGTTATTGTTGTGATTATTTCTATTTCTTTTATCTTGGTAAAAATAAGTTTTTAGCTTCTCATATAATTGTCCTAAAAAACCCTAAGAGTTTTGCTTAAGTTTCTTGTTATCATGTGTTATAAAAATTGACAGGGAAGTGGCTAAAACAGATTAAAATTACACAAGCTGTAAGAGTTAAGTCTCTGTTGGGCAGGCTTAGGAAAGACAGAACTGGAAATACTCCACCAGCATGAACATCAGAAACGTGGGGTCCACTTTCTGTTCCAGCCCTTCCCAGATCCACCCTCTTCTATGGCTTCATCCAGGTCTGGCCTCACCCTAGAATCTTCTCTCACAGAACTGATGAAAGGAGACCAGAGATTTGGGCGGGGGCTCCTGCTGCCTCTCCTGAGCTGGTGCCCACAATTTCCTAAAATGGAAAAGCAGATAAATGGAAGCAAATAATTCTATATTTGGGGGCTATAGTTTCTTTTTCATTGAAGCCAGTGCTTCTAGAGACACCCCACCTAGCAACTTGTTTTCCATTCCTGCAAATTCAGTAGCTGCTCCACAAGGCACAAAAAGGTAAACATAAATATAAAACATCTCTCTGAACAGTTCACCCTTTTTTCTCTATCCCTCTCATCTGTCAATATAGCTTTTATTCTGCACATTTTATTTTCCAGGTAAATAATTTTTTAAAATGGAAGAAAAAATACAAATGCTAGGCCTTTCATTTAAATCCTGAAAATTACAGAAAACTTAGCACCCAACCCTCAGGGTGCTATGAGGATTAACTCACATCATGTAATGTTTCCTGAACATTGCTCTGTAACAGACTTCTGAACACATGGTATGTGTTCAATAAACATTGTATTAACTCACGTGTACATGTTTTCCAAATGCAGACTTACTCAAACATTGATGCCTTCTCTAGGCTTTCTAAACTGTAAAGAGCCAGCAGAAAATGACATGTTTGAAAATGGTGATTGGTGGATTCCACTTTGGGCCAAAAGTGTTTGTGTTGTGGTAACAGTGTTGGGTGTCAGGAGCTCTGTGCTGTGCCTACTTTCTCTAGCTGAGTGCCACTATATTGGATGTAGTGGAAGAAACATCAGCATTAAGAGGAGACTTTTTAAAGAAGCCAATTCATGGACCCCTTCCAAACCTGCAGAATCACATCACTAAGAGAGAGCCTGGAATCAGAAATAATTCATAGGCACACTGAAACTTGACAGTCGGGCACGGTGACTCACGCCTGTAATCCAAACATTTTGGGAGGCTGAAGTGGGCAGATCACCTGAGGTCAGGAGTTCAAGACCAGCCTGGGCAACATGGCCAAATCATGTCTCCACAAAAACATACAAAAATTAGCCAGATGTGGTGGCTGTTGCCTATAATCCTAGCTACTCGGGTGGCTGAGACTGCAGAACCACTCAAACCTGGGAGGTGGAGGTTGCCATGGGCCAAGATGGCGCCACTGCACTCCTGCCTGGACAATGAATGAAAACTCTGTCGAAAGAAAAGAAAAGAAAAGAAAGAATAACTTGAGAGGCAATGCTTAGCTAAGTGGCTCTCGGCCCATGCTTCCAGTCATAATCACATGGCCAGCTTAAAGAAATACCATCACCTGTGCCCTCCCCAGAGACTCTGTCTATTGGTCTTGGTGGGAGCATCTATGTGGTTGTAATTAGAAAGTCAAATTGTCCCTCTTTGATAATTATATAATATCATATATACAAAAATTCTAAAGACCACCAAAAAAACTCTTAGATTTGATAAATAAATTTAATAATGTTTCAGGATGCAAAAATCAATGTACACAAATTGGTAGCATTTTTATACACTAATGATGATCAAGCTGAGAACTGAATTAGAAAGTCACTTCCTTCTACAATAGCTACAAAAAAGGTAAAATGCTTAGAAATACAATTAGTCAAAGAGATGAACGATCCCTACAAGGAAAACTACAAAACACTGATGAAAGAAATTGTACATGACACAAATGAGAAAAACATCCCATGCTCATGGATTGGAAGAATTATGATCATTGAAATGACTCTACTGCCCAAAGCAATCTACATATTAAATGTAATTCCTACCAAAATGCCAATGTTATTTTTTATAAAATTAGAAAAAAAAACCACTAAAATTCACATGGAACCACATAAAGAGCCTGAATAGCCAAAGCAAATCTAAGCAAAGAGAATAAAGCTGGAGATATTACATTATCTGACTTAAAATTATGCTAGAAGGCTGTAGTAATCAAAACAACATGGTACTGATATAAATTGACACATAGATGAATGGTACAGAATAGAGAACCTAGAAATAAAGCCACATACCTACAAACAAATGATCTTTTACAAAGTCAACAAAAACATACACTGGAGAAGTGACATCCTATTCAATAAATTGTGCTGGAAAAATTATATTGCCGTATGCAGAAGTATGGAATGGGACCCCTATGTCCCACCATATACAAAAATCAACTCAATATGGATTAAAAGACTAAAATGTAAGACCTGAAACTATAAAAATGCTAGAAGAAACTCTACGATAAACTCTTCTAGACATTGACTTAGACAAAGAATTTATGACTAAGATCTCAAAAGCAGATGTAACAATAACAAAAATAGACGAAAGGAACTCAAACTAAAAAGCTCCTGAAAATGAGCTTTTTAATTAACACAGTGAACAGAAAACCTATGGAATGAGATAAACGTTTACAAGTTTTGCATGTGACAAAGATCTAATGTCCAGAATATACAAAGAACTCAAACAGCTCAACAAAAATAAAAAAGGTAACCTCATTAAAAAGCAAGCAAAGAACATGAACATTAAAAAAAAAGACACTGATGGTCAATGGTCAACTAGCATGTAAAAGATGCTCAACGTTGTCAATGATCAGAGAAATGCCAATTAAAAACCACAATGAGATACCAACTTACACTATGCAGAATGGCTATTACTAAAAAGCAGAAAAATGAGCTATCGGCAAGGATACAGAGAAAAGAGAACACTTATACATTGTTTGCGGGAAAGTAACTTTCAACAATCTCTATGGAAAACAGTATGGAGATTTCAAAATAGACTAAAAATAGAACTTCCATTTGATTCAGCATTCCCACTACTTGGTATATAACCAAAGGAAAATAATTTGTTACATAAAGAAAATACCCATGCTCACATGTTTATCACAGCACTATTCACAATAGCCAATACATGAAATCAATTTAAATTTATCAATCAATAATTGAATAAAGAAAATTGCTATACAAGTATAACATGGAATGCTACTCAGCCATGAAGAAGAATAAAATCATGTCTTTTGCAACAACATGAATAAAACCAGAGGCCATTATTGTAAGTGAAAAAACTCAGAAACAGAAAATCTAGTTCTGTATTTTTTCACTTGCAAGTGGGAACTCAATTATGCATACACTTGGATATAGAGACTGGAAAAATAGACACTGGAGACTCAGAAAGATGGGAAGTTGGAGAGGGTTTAGGAATGAGAAAATAACTAATTGGGACAATAAACAACATTCAGATGATTGTCACACCAAAAGCCCATACTTCATCCCTATGCAACATGCTTCTGTAAGGGAGCTGCATTTGTACTCTCTAACGTATTAATAAAGAGATTAAAAAAAAAAAAGGCCTGGCGCGGTGGCTCAAGCCTATAATCCCAGCACTTCGGGAGGCTGAGGCGGGCGGATCACGTGGTCAGGAGTTCAAGACCAGCCTGGCCAATACAGTGAAACCCCGTCTCTACTAAAAAAAAAAAAAAATTAACCGGGCATGGTGGAGCACGCCTGTATTCCCAGCTACTCAGGAGGCTGAGACAGGAGAATCACCTGAACCCGGGAAGCGGAGGTTGTGGTGAGCCGAGATTGTGTCACTGCACACCAGCCTGGGGAACAGAGGGAGACTCCGTCTCAAAAAAAAAAAAAAAAAGAGGAAAAAAAACTTTGGCTTTTATCAAGAGGACAAACTGAATAGACTTCATAATTTTCATAAATAGATTAAGCAAAAAAATTTTAACAAAAATAAATAAAAAATAATATTGTATTTTAAGAATGGTATAGAAAGATAATTTGATGAATTAGAGTTGTTAGTACTTAGCACATACAATATGTTAGGCAAGATTCTAAGCCACTTAGACCTTTATGGACAGAATATGTAACAAAGTAAAATAAATAACACAAAGATTCATTGACAATGACAAATTGACATATTTTCAATCATATTAGGTGATATTAAAACCATTAACAAATTTACTGTTTTGTTTCATAATAAAAAAGAATGTTAAATAACTTCATTAAAAAGTTTGACTAATTAGGCATATAGATAAATGGGCAGCATTTTGACCAGTACACAGAGGATACACATTTTCAAAGACCAGACAAAATTATTTATTTATTTATTTGGGGGAGAGAACAGTTTTATTATCTGGGGTTACAGTGGGGTCCTCTCCGTGGGAGGTGGGGTCTTCCACTGGTTACCCCCGCCAGGGCTCCAGGGGGCGCCATGCGATTCAGTGCTGGGCTCCGCTGGGGGCCGGGCCTTGGAGAAGTCGAACTGTGCAGGGAAGCAGCAGCTGTGTGGTCCTCACCGCCCGCTCCGCCCGGCTGCACCCGGCCTCCTGGTGCTCCTCAGGCTCCCACCGAGTCTGCGCCTCTGGAGGGCAGCGAACCATCCTGCCCAGAACCTTATCCTCACATTCCAGTTTGACGCAGGTCAGGCATTTCTGCTTCCTCCTCTCGGGCTGGACTTTGCACTTGGGTTTCTTCCAGTCTTTCCTCCGGCCGCTTCTCTGTCTGCCGGAGCTTAAATTCCAGCCTCACAAATGTTCCAGCTGGGAAGGGCGTGTCCAGGGCGCTGTCCACACTGGTCTCCCGGAAGGCCCGCTGCACGGGCGGGTGCTTGAAGATTCCTCCAGGGCCACCTGCAGGTCCCGGCGCTGGCCCGGTGAGCTCGGCCCCTCCCGCGTCCCCCGCGCCCACCCACTGGGCCAGCGAGATCCGCAGCCCTCTCAGGCTTCCCCTGTCACCCCGGCCCTGCGAAGCGGGTGTGCGCCTCTTAGTTCTCCAAGCCTGCCGGGAGCCACCTCCTCCCCTGCCCCTGGCGGGGGGCCATGCCCGCGGAACCCTGGGCAGAGGCTAAGGAACCGGGAAATGTCCCTTTCTCCACACTGACCTTGGGGTGTGCTGGGTCCTCTCTACTCCCTCCCACCCTGCCCGCGCTGTTCCCTGGGGCCCGCAGTTTCAGCAAAGTTCCCTGCCGCGCCGGGAAGCCGTCCTGTTGCCCACTCTCACCCTTCCTCCTTTTCTGGCCCATTCTCTCTCCCCACTGGGTCTCCGACACGACCCTCTCTCCTCCCGGCTGTCCCCGGAGCCCCTCTCTGCTTCCCCAGCTCAGCCCCCTCTCTGACGGCTTCTCCCTCCCACCCCCAAGCGAACCCGGGGCCTAGGTCAACCAAACAAAATTATTTTAAATGGGAAGATTTGAATTCCTTTGAATTCATGAAAGCAGGAATCCATCTGGTCATATTTTAAATAATTTTTAAATGATAATAGCAACTATCAATTTAAAGTTTAACCAGAATTCAGAATACCCACCATTTTACCAGAAAACAAAACAAAACAAAACAAAAAACCTGTTATAACTGACCAACTAAGTCAGTAAATTTTCAGGATACAATATTAACATATGAACATCAGTTGCATTTTTTTACAGTAACAACAAAATATCTGAAACAGGAATAAAGATAGTTTCATTTACAATATTATCAAATAGAATGAAATACTTAGGAATGGGTTAACAAAGAATATGAAAGATCTGCATACTGAAAACTATAAAATGTTGAGGAAAGAAAATGAAAAATACAAAATGGGAAATATGTGTTCATGGATTCTAAAAATTAATATTATTAAAATATCCATACTACACAAAGTGATCTACAGAGTTAAATTTCTATCAAAATTTTAATGCCATTTTATTAAAAATGTAGAACAACAATTTTAAAATTAGTGTGGAATCACAAAAGACCTCAAATAGCCAAATACTGAGAAGAACAAAAAGGCTGAAAGCCTTACACTTCCTGATTTCAAACTATATTACAAAGCTGTAGTCATTAATATAGTATAGTACCTACATAAAAACCAATAGAACAGAATAGAGGACCCAGAAATAAACTCACAGATACACAGTCAACCAATCCCACAGAAGGGAGAAAGGATAAACACATCAAGGAGTGGTGTAGGAAAAGCTAGATATGCACAGAAAAAAGTGAACCTTTCTCTCATGTCATCAAAAAATGAATTTGAAATGAAATAAAGACTTAAACATAAGAACTGAAATCATGAATCCTCTAAAACAAAGGGGGGGAAAACCTCCTTGACACTGGTCATGGCAATGATGTTTTGGATTTGACACCAAGAACACAGTCAACAAATGCAAAAATGAACAAGTGGAACTATGTCAAAGTAAAAAGTTTCTGCACAATAAAGGAAACAATCAGCAAAATATAAAGGCATTATATGGAATGGGAGAAAATATTTGTAAACCATATGTAGGATAATATGTTACTATCCAAAATATATATCATACTAATCAATACAAAAAACCCACAGCAGAATTAAAAGCAATTTCTTGATTAATAATTGGGCAAAATATATAAATAGCAATTTTTCCAAAGATATACAAATGGCCAGCAGGTATATAAGAAATGCTCAACATCACTAATTATCAGAGTAATTAAAATCAAAATCACAATGAGGTATCACCTTATCGTGGTGTTTGGATGCCTATTATCAAACAGTGAAAAGATAAAATGTGTTAGGGTGTAGAAAAAGAGAACACTTGTACACTGTTGCTGAGGATGTCAATTGGTGCAGCTATTATGAAAAACAGTATTTAGGTTCCTTAAAATTTTTAAACTAGAACTACCATTAATCCCAATTCGGAGTAAATAGCCAAAGGACATAAAATCAGGATCATCAAGGGTATCTGCACTCCTCTGATACAGATAAATAAATTGAGGGATACATAATTTCAGCTTTAATAAAAATGAAACTCTTTCATCTACAACAATATTGATAAATCTTGAAGACATTATGCTGAGTGAAATAAGCCGAATACAGAAGGACAACTACTGCATGATCTCGTTTGTATGTAAAATCTAAGAAAGTAAATAAAAATAAAAAAATAAAAAGCCATGGAAACAGTAGAACAGTGGTTCCCATGGGCTAGGAAGTGGGGAAAGTGGGGAGATATCCATGGAAGGGGCGCACCTTCAGTTACAAGGTGAGTAACCGCTGGGACCTAATGTACAGAATAGTGACTATAGTTAACAATACTGTGCACTTGAAATTTGCTACAAGACTAGATCTCAGGTGCTCTCACCACACACACAGAAATGTATTCACTATGTGAGGGGATAGATATGCTAACTAGCGTAACTGAGGTAATTTAAAGACTACTGACATCTCAAAACACTCTATTGTACACCCTAAAAATACACACTTTTCAATTTGTCAATCATAGCTCAACGAATGGAGGAAAAAAATAAGAGTAAGCAGCAGATCATATCTAGCCACACGGAAACTCGATTTAAAACACGCTTGGCCACTGTTTCCAGCTCAACTCGGGAACAGCGGGAGCGCTTCTGGCCCCTGGACTTCGACGCTCCTCCCGCGGCCCCCGTGGCTGGGGAAGGTACAGTCGTTCCCAGGATTCCAGGCCACACAGATCAGGCAGGGCCATCGCTGTCCCCTTGCTCTTGCGGCAGCCCCGTTAGGCTCCGCATTTCGGGGCCTCCTGGCCGGGGAGGCTGCCTGTGGCTGCCCGCGCGCCCCCGTGGCTGTGGCTCCGCCGGCCCCCGCCTCGGCCCCGCGCAGCCCCTCCGAGGCCGCAGCCCTCTGGCCCCGAACTCACGGCCTCGGGCCGGTACCCGCCACCAGCGCCTTCGCTGTGGCCGCTCCTCCCCCTCCCCCAGCCCGAGCTGGCCCAGCAGAGAAGGAGGGCGGAGAAGCTGGAACCCGAACGCGGAGCTGCAGGCGGCAGGTGCGGGAACGGGAGAAGCTATGACCTCGCACAGGACGGCTGCTCAGAGCGACACGAGCAACCGCCAGGAGCTCCGCACGCAGCTGGAAGAACTCAGTAATGTACTCCGCTGTGGGAAAAATGGAGATAATAAAAGTCTGATGTAGAAGTACTCGCAGAGAACCATGCTCCTTGGTCAATCTCAGATTATTATCAGATCTACTGTAATGATGTTAGTCTTCCAAATAAAGTGAGTGACTGAACTGTCAAATCAGCAAGATCAGGATATTGAAACTCCTGCTTTGAATTCTAACGACCAGTTATAAATGGAAAATGATGCTCACCCTGGTACTGATAGGACACCAAATGTTAAATGTAGACAAGAGGGTCATTTACCTCAAATTCACAGGAGCCAGCATCTGCATTAGCAGCACAAGATACGTCCTTAGAAGGTTCGTCATTAGCTGGAAGTTTGAGAGCTGCAACAGAAGCGGCTTTATCACAGACTGGATTTAGTTATGATGAAAATACTGGACTGTATTTTGACCACAGCACTGGTTTCTATTAAGATTCAGAGAATCGAATATATTATGATTTCATTTATTACTAGTGTGATGTGGAAAGTGGTTGCTATCGGTTTCATTCTCGAGTAGATTTGCAACCTTATCGGACTTATAGCACAAAACAAAAATAAAAAATTGAGAAAAGAAAGGATCCAGATTCTTCTACAAAAAAAAAAAAAAGAGGAAAAGGATTTGAATTCAGAGGATCAAGAGGCCTTCAGTGTTGAACATACAAGCTGCAATGGGAAGGACAATTTCACAAATGTGAAAAAAAAAGCCAAAATAGGCATTCATCACAAAAATAATCCCCCAAAATTCACTGTTCCAGTTAGTGGAAATACTATGGAATCTCCTCTTAATGAAAACATCTCAATTCATTTTTAAGGATGAGAAAATCACAGAGACTGATAGTGAACCAGAAGAAGGTGAAATTACAGACTCTCAGACCGAGGGTAGTTATGATGAAGGCATTACCAGTAAAGGCAATGCAACTTCAAAAGATACTGAGGAGGAAGATGAGGAAAAAATGTGGCCCTCATATATGAGAGTAATTGATCACCTGTGTTACAGACAGGATCATTCTTCATCATTACTGCTGTAAAATCTGCTACAATTGGAAGATAAAATGACATGGAGCATACTCTTCGAATCCCTGAAGTTAGTATAAGTTTCATGAAGAAATTTATTTTGACCATGACTTACAAAGTTATGTCCTTTTGGATCAGGCAGTCAAAATGGAACAATTGTTAATGTAAAATGGATTGTTCAGCTGAAAACTAAATGTGACCCTTACGAACCTGAGCATGGAGATAAAGTGAAAATTGGAGACACTGTGTTATCTTATTACATTCACCCTGGCAGTAATAGCTGTGTTGGATGTGAACCAGGGCATGTTAGAGCTCACCTTTTCCTTGATAAAAAAGATGAATCATTGGTTGGTCCATCATTAACTAAGAATGAAACTAGTTGGAAAGAAGAAAAGGATTTTAAAAATATATGAGTAAAATATGGTTTACAGAATACAAACTACAAAGATGATAAGATACTGGAGAATCAAAAATGTAAAGATAGAGCTGGAAAACATAGGGAGCAGATTGGAAATGAAGGAAATTTCCAAAGAGATGATGCTCCTGCATCTGTTCATTCTGAAATTACTGATGGCGACAAAGGTCAGAGGATGTTGAAAAAGATGTGTTGAAAACAGGAGAAGGTCTGGGGAAGGATGGTGGGAGAATAAAAACTCCAATACAGCTTTGGCTCCGGCAAACACATGCAGGATTGGAGACAGACAAACCGTCCTCAAAGAGACTCACCTTCTCCAAAACAAGAACAACAACAACAAGAACAACAACTGGGACAAAGCACAGGAGAGGTTTGCTGAAAACTTTCCAGAAACTAAACTTCAAAAAGATGACCTAGGAACCATTCCTTGGGTAAAAGGGACTGAGGAGTGAAGGTTAATCACAAAAGAAAACTCAAGCTTTTTTATAAATAGAGTTTGGAAACTCTTGTTGCAGAATGTTTCTCCCCAAAAAAGTCAGTGGCACAAGAAAGCTGTGTCACAGTTTACCCCTTCCTGATTCAGAAATGTGTAATAAAGTGTGGTTTGCAGCTTTTAAAAAACACTTTTTAAACTAATTATTAGTGACTGAATTAAGTTATACAGTAAGTGAACTAAAGTTCACAGGGCACAGATAAGTTTATCAAACTTTACTATTTTATCTTGTCATTTACAACATCCATATAAGCAATTAGCCATATAAGCAAAATTCATATAACCACTTAAATGCTCATTTGTCCTTGTCTCCATATATTCATAGTAGTATGCACAGAAAATACAGCAAAAGAAACATCTAAAGTCTATAAAAATAAATCTGACAATATACATTCTTGTTTATGCCCTTCAGGACCTAGATAAAAAATATTGAGACAACATGAATAGTGATGCATACGTTTTCTTATATTTGGAATAGTCTAAATCATATTAAAGAACTAACGAACAGGTGACATGTCACAGAAAATTTGTCTTTTATTGTTTTCTTCGGTGAAGAATCTGAATTTGTTGATATATACTATACATTCAGCATTTGTATTTGGTTTGTTTCATAGCTAATCAAATGTTTATAATGTACAGTATTGAAATAGTCCATACTGTTCTCCCTATAGAAATGGGAAATGATTGTACTAATTTACATTCCTACCAACAGTGTATAAGTGCCCATCTACAGAATGAACAAAGAAAATGTTATACACACACACACACACGCACACACACACACACAGGAATAATGTTCAGTCATAAAACAGAATGAAGTTCTGTCATTTGCGTCAACATGGATGAGCCTAGAGGACATTATGTTAAGTGGAATAAACCAGGCACAGAAAAAAAAAGACCACTTGCTCTTTCATGTGAAATCTGAAGAAGTCCGTCTCATAAAAGTAGACAGTAGGATGGTGGTTACCAGAGGTTAGTGATGGCAGAAGGATGAAGGAGTGGGGAGAACTTTGTCACTGGGTTACAAAGTTACAGTTAGGAAGAATAAATCCTGGTGTTCTATTACACAGCACGATGACTATAGCTAATAATAATGTACCGTTTATTCTATAATAGCTTGAAGCGAGGATTTTGAACTTTATTAGCACAAGGAAATAAATTGTTTAAAGTGTTAAATATGCTAATTACTGTGGTTGGATCACTGTACAGTGTATATGGTACAATGTGATGCAGTGAAACATCATATAATTAACATGATTTTACATGTTTGTGGAGTACAGTGTGATGTTTCACTGCATCACACTGTACCGTGTAGTATGATGCAGTGAAACATCATGTAATTAACACATGATAGTTATATGTGTTTACGGAGTACAATGTGATGTTTCACTGCATCTCACTGTACCGTGTAGTGTGATGCAGGGAAACATCACACCGTACCCCAGAAATATTACTGGTTCAGCAGGGAACTGTGGGACACAGAGCAGCTCCAGGTTAGCCATGACCAGCAGCTTCACCTGTGTGGGGTAGCGAGAGGGGAAGGGGCCTGTGCTCGGCTGAGAGTTGACCCCTGACCCCATCCACTTTGACTGCTGGGTGCCAGCAGAGGTCAGGGACGCCTAACTTCAGGCAGAGGCAGGAAGCAAGGTCGTTGCCTGTTTTTTTTTTTTTTTTTTTTTTTGAGAGAGTCTCACTCTGTCGCCCAGGCTGGAGTGCGGTGGTGCGATCTCGGCTCACTGCAACGTACATAGAGGTGTACGTCAGAATCACACCTGCAGGAAGGTCCCTAGGTGAGATTAACAGTCCCATATAAGTGCCGGTTCTGGGTATGAGAGTCAACCCCTCCTGTATGTTGTGTATATGTACATAAGTCACATTCTCAATGGTGGAATGGATTTTTCCATGAGAGCCTTAATACCTTTTGAAAATTGAGTTATCTTAGTGGAGTCACAGCCTCACAAGTGTTTTGGATCTTGGTCAGGGAGTCACAAACCCACTTGTGGACAACATCCACTTATGAGAGCCAACTTTCCAACTTTTGACTGCCTCTGGGTGTGAGATTCAGAACCTCAATTATGGGCTGTGTCCATGTGGGAGAATGACAATTTTTACTGATGGCTGGGCTCAGGCAGGAGCCTTTCAACCTGCAGGTTTTGAGATAAATGATACATCACAATACCCAAAATATGCTGGGTGCAGGCAAAAGAGGAGAGCCATATTAGCTGGTTGCTAGGTCCAGTTATATGTCACCACCTCCGTTTTTGGCAGGGCTAAGGCAGAAGAGGAGAGTCAGAGCTAAAGAAATGTCACAGTGTCCCTGTGGGTAGGGCCTATGCATAAGAATTGCATCAGCTAGTCATTGAACCCAGCCATATATTACAATACACAATGTATACAGGGCCCAGGCAAGAAAGGAGAGTATATCACATAGGTACTGGGTCCAGCAATGTGTCACAATACCCCCTGAGGGGAGGCTCCAGGCAACAGGGTAACATTATCTAAGTGAAGTGCCCAGAGAGATGTTTCAATGCCCCTGGTGAGTAGGATTTTGAAAAAGAAGTTACATAACCTAGGGGCCAGGCTTAGCTGTGTGTCACATTGATCTCCAAGACGGAGCCCAGACATGAGAGAAAAGTCACATCATGTAGGTACTGGGCAAAGTAATATGTCACAATCCTTATGTGAGCAGGCCCTAGGAAGAAGTAGAGAGTCACATAGTCTAGATGATGGGCCCAGAGGTATTTGACAATGACTCCTGTAGGTAGGGACCAGGCAGAAGAATCACTTCACCTGTGTGCTGTGCCCAGTTATAAGTCACACTTCCCTCTGTGGGCATGACCGAGGCAGGGAGAAGAGTCACATCATCCTAGTGCTTGGCCCAAAGATAGGTCACAATCTCTCTTATGGGCAATGTTCAGGTAAGAGAGGAGAGTCACATCAAATAGGTAATGGACACAGAGGTATGTCACAAGGCCTTCTGTGAACTTGATCCAGGCAGAAGATTCACATCAACTTGGTGCTAAGCCCAGCAACATGTCACAATCCCTTCTGTGTAAATGGACCAGACAGGAAAAGAGAATCACATTACCTGGCCAATGAGCACAGAGATCTGTCCCAATGCCCCTTGTAGGCAGGGCCCAGGCAGAGGAGTTACATCACCTGGGTAGTGGACCCAGCAATATACCACAGTGTCCCACATGGGCACAAGCCGGAGAGTCACAAAACCTGGGTGCCAGTCCAAGCTATATAGAACAACGCTTCCTGTGGGCAGCATCAAGGCGGAAGAGGAGACTCACATCGCCTGGGTGCAAAGTCTGGCGATATGTCAAAATGCTCACTGTGGGCAGTGCCAAGGAAGGAGAATAGAGTTACACTCTCAAGGTGCTGGATCCAGCAATATGTTAATATCCCATCTGTGGGCTGGGTCCATGGAAGAGCTTCAAGTCACTCAGGTGCTAGGCACTGGGAAATTTCATCATGAAACCTGCAGAATGGTCCAGGAATGAGATTAACAATCCCACAACTGTCACAGTTGTAGGCATGACATTCAACACCTCCTGTATGTTGGGTCTAAGCCCACGAGTAACCATCTCAACACCAGACTGGATTTGTGCATGAGAGCCTCAATTCCTCTGCAGACTGTGTCACCTTAGTGAAGTCACAGCCTCACAGTTGTGCTGAATCTTGGTCTGAGAGTCACCAACCCATGAGTATCCATATATGTCAATTTTTCCCACCTTTGACTGACTACAGGTGTGAGATTCAGAACCTCAACAGTGACCTGTGTTCATGTGAGAGGATGAGAATATTTACTGTTGGCTGGGTGTGCATATGAGTGCCACAGTCTCACCTGTGTGCTCGGCACAGTTAGCAATCTCTGTGTACTACCCAATGGCACTATACAGTATGAATGACAGTTGCAATCAACTTTGAGACCTTCCTGCTGGTAGGGACTCATGATCGTACCTGTGTCATTAAGCCCGGGTATGAGAGTCAACGTCATTACAGTTAACTAGGTCAGGATAGGAGAGTCCTCCCTTGCCTATAAGCTGGGTTTAGAAATGAGCCACCATTTCAACTCTGCTTGAATGTTTATATATGAACACAGGCCTAGCACCAAGAAGATGTGAGTCTTTGGCCTAGACGCTTCAAGCAGGAGGCAATGTGACATATCTCTGGGCCTAACAACTATTTGATGTGAACTGCTTTTTCACCTGAGATTTTCCCATAAAAGAGATGTGACATATGTCTAGACCCAGCACCTAGGTGATGTGGCTCTCCTTTTTTGACTAAGCCCTGTGTATTTTGGGTATTCTGACATATCCCTGCACCTAACATCTGGAAGATAAGAAGATCTAGCATGGGCCCTGCCTAAAAAGTTTCTTGTGACATATTTCTACGTTAATACCTTGGAGATGTGACTCTCCTCTCTTACCTGGGCTTTGCCCATAAGAGAGATTGTTACGTACCTCTGCAGCAAGCACCTAAATGCAGTGACTCTTCTTTCTTGCCTGGGTCATGCCCACAGATGAAAGGGTGGCTTATCGCTGTGTCCAGCACACCGGTTATGTGATTATTCTGCTTGATCTCTGCTCACAGGAGCCACTGTGACATATCCCTGGGCCCAGAAACTGTTTAATATGACTCTCCTCTATTACCTTAACTTTGTGCATAGGATAAATTGTGACGTATCTCTGGGTCCAGCACTTAGGTGATGTGACTCCTTTTGTGCATGGACTATGCCCACAGGAAGGAGGCTGATTTATGGCTGTGTTGAGAGCTGATGTGATACCTTGGTCCTCGTCTTCTTAGTTTATAATAATTTAAACAAGAGACACACAGAAAAGAAGTACAGCATAATTTATTGGAAAAGGAAAAAATAATTTTGAAAGTTAAGTGCAGAATACAGTACACTGTGAGAGAGATATTCCAGGGTGGGTTGCTCATAAGAGTGAGACAGCGTGGATTGTCGCTGGAGAAACCCCCTTATGGGAGTTTTACATTATTATTAATAAGGAGGGGGGAAGAGGAGCTGCTAGTAAGCCTGTTCTGAGTGGTCTTCTGGGTGCACATGTGCAGTAGCTGTACATGCTTATTCATATTTTGCATGTCTCATTAGCATCTTAGACCTCTAGCCAGGAGTGTATTTTTGTTTGTTTGCTTGAGACAGAGTCTCGCTCTGTTGCCCAGGCTGGAGTGTGGTGGTGCAATCTCTGCTCACTGCAACCTCTCCCTCCCAAGTTCAAGCCATTCTCGTGCTCAGCCTCCTGAGTAGCTGGGATTATAGGCATGCACCACCATACCTGGCTAATTTTTGTATTTTTAGTTGAGATGGGGTTTCACTATGTTGGCCAGTCTAGTCTTGAGCTTCTGGTTTCAAGTGATCCATTCTTCTCAGCCTCCCAAAGTGCTGGGAGTACAGGTGTGAGCCACCATGCCCAGCTGGGGGGTGTATTTTTTGCTATTAAAATAAGCAAAAGTTAAGTTTGAGGACAGGTAAAATCAAAATACACATGCTCTCTAGAACAGAAAGTCCTTAATGAAGATAGCTTTGCTTGAATGAGCCGAATTGCAATGCGAATGCTAAGGCTCATTGTCTTGGCTGTACAGTTACCACAGTTTCAATGAAGGGGTGGCCTGCCCCTCCACACCTGTGGGTGTTTCTCATCAGGTGGAATGAGAGACTGAGAAAAGAAAGAGACACAGAGACAAAGTATAGAGAAAGAAAAGTGAGCCCAGGGGACTGGCGCTCAGCATACAGAGGACCAATGCTGGCACTGGTCTGAGTTCCCTCAGTATTTATTGATCACTATTTCTACCATCTTGGAGAGGGGGATGTGGCAGGACAATAGGGTAATAGTGGGGAGAGGGTCAGCAGGAAAACATGTGAACAAATGTCTCTGTGTCATAAACAAGGTTAGAAAAGGTGCTGTGCCTTGATGTGCATGTATACAAACATCTCCTTGCATTAAAAACAGTATTGCCACCAGCATGTCTCAACTCCAGCCCTAAGGCAGTTTTCTCCTATCTCAGTAAATAGAACATACAATCGGGTTTTACAGCGAGATATTCCATTGCCCAAGGATGAGCAGGAGACAGATGCCTTCCTCTTATCTCAACTGCAAATAGGCCTTCCTCTTTTACTAATCCTCCTCAGCACAGATCCTTTATGGGTGTCAGGCTGGGGGATGGTCAAGTCTTTACCTTCCCAGGAGGCCATATTTCAGACTATCACATGGGGAGAAACCTTGGACAATACCTGGCTTTCCTAGGCACAGGTCCCTGTGGCCTTCCACAGTGTATTGTGTCCCTGGGTACTTGAGATTAGAGAGTGGTGATGAATTTTAACAAGCATACTGCCTTCAAGCACTTTTTTAACAAAGCACTTTCTGCATAGCCCTAAATCCATTAAACCTTGAGTTGACACAGCACAAGTCTCTGGGAGCACAGGGTTGGGGCTAGGGTTACAGATTAACAGCATCTCAAGGCAGAAGAATTTTTCTTAGTACAGAGCAAAATGGAGTCTCTTATGTCTACTTCTTTCTACATAGACACAGTAACAGTCTGATCTCTCTTTCTTTTCCCCACATTTCTGTATCCCGAGATCATGGTCATTTTCTTGACTATCTATTCTGATCTATTCTGCCTCAGTTTCCCCCTAAGAGATCTTAGGGTCATAATCATATTGGAGGTTGAGGGGCTAGGTCACTTTTTCTGGAGCTGTTTCCTGCTGAGTGGGTGTTATTTCTGCCTAGTCTGGGCCCTAAAGTTTCTTCCTATGTGATCTAACCGGGTGTAAACCATGTAATTCATGGAACCAGTGGGCAAGATGTTGGCAGCCAAATGTTGAAAGCCTTGCAAAACCATCATGCAAACATGGAGTTGCCGTAAGCAAGAGAGCAAGAAATCAGTTAACATTTTAAACAAAATTGGAACAAAAGTAAAAGCTGAAAGTATAGTAATGGCTGTTACTATTAAAGAGATTAAGGCAGGTAATAGACATTGCTTTCATGGTCCCATGGAAGTTCCTAGAGATTCAATTTTGTCTGCCTGGGTGATGATATTATTATTTTCTTGGACTAAACCGGGCTGATTGATCTCAAAAACAGCATTCTTCTTTTAGATATAAACATGTTCCTCTTTGCCCGGCTGGGAGAAGATCCCAGGCTCTTTGCTTTTGTCGGACTACAGTATCCATGGAGTCCAGACGTTGTTGAAGTCTATTGAGGCCCTCTGCTGCTTGTTGCGGACCCATTGAGGTTTTCTGAGATAGTTTATACTGGATTCCCAAGGCTCCACCTTATGGTGACATTTATGCTGCAAAAGTATTTTGCATTAAAATGGTGAAAGCAACAAACGTTTTAAGTATTTTCTCTTTTTTGCTAATAAGCAAAATTTTGTGCAGCTAAGTTGGCAGCAGTCATTCGGTCCATTTATGGATGGTACAGTTGAATGGTGGTCAAAGTTAGAGCCTGGAAGCCTTCAGTAAATACGCTGAAGTTGTCTGAGGGCCATCAGAGTTGTTGCTTATATTGGATTAGATCATTTATTGAGAGTAGAACAAGCACTCTGATGGTCCTCTCTCCATTTGGGACTTTCTGTAAGGGGAGCAATTTCTCTGGCCCTGGATGGTGTGAAGTCCCACTGTGAGTAACTGCAGCTGGGCTGGTCTCTATTGTACCTGGCAAAGGCCGATAGAAAGGAGCATAAGGGGGAGGTGAAACAAGCTTAGATTCTACAGAAGACTCTGATAGTGTGGGGATGCTGGGGATTCTAAAGGAGGTGTGGACCCCTGAGGGCCCCTGTCTGGAGCTGGTGTTGGGCTGTGGGGTCTGGGGTCCCTTCCCCTTAATAAGAGATGATCTTCCAATTGTTCTGAGGGGCTTTCTGGCTTACTAGGCTTTAGCCCACAGGTGCTGCATAGAGCTGGATTTTGTTGTCAGGCCAGAAAGGCTTGCACATAGGATACTTCAGACCATTTTCCCTAATTACTACAGAAAAGATCTAGCTGTAGGATAGAGTTAAAGTTCACAGTCTCATTCTCCAGCCATGTTTTGTCAGCTAATCTGTAGGCAGGCTAAATAGTGTTACAAAAGAAGATAAGGTTTTCTTTTTTTTAAGTTCATTTAGCCAAAAGCTGTTCTAATTTTTAGATATACATCCCAGGGGTGTTTCAGTGACAGTAGAGGAAGCAGCTCCCACGGTGCCGAGAGAATCCTGCAACGACAGAACATTTACTGAAGTCCAAGAGGTTGTGGGCATCCTCATGAGCCAAGTGAAAACATCAAGGGGTCCAGCGCATCCCCTCGAAACCCCATTAACTGAAGCTCTAGGAGGTCATAGGCATTTGCCATACACCGTCCTAGCTCCCCCCAGCGGTGGACATCTCCAGCCCTACAGAGATGACCTCCACTGCGGGCTGGGGGGCAGATGTCTGGCTGACAAGCCTTGCCCTAATTCACTGGTTTGCCATTTGTGATGCCCAGTTACAACACCTGGAATGCTCAGATGCAATCCCTACGACTGGGCATCTACATGACTGTGCATCTTTTGTTCAGCAAAGAAAGCCTGTTGAAGAACAATTTCAAGGAGCTGGGAAATGCATAAAGCCTGAAGGGACAGGGTTCTCTTAATGTGCTGCTCAAAACAAAACAAAAATTTTGTAAACGGAAAACCTGACCAGAAAATAAATTATAATAGCCACTAGGTGGCGATCGAGTATTGCTGAACGGACAGCAAACGATAAGCTGAGTCCAAACTGTGGCCAGAAAGATGTGAGACTAAGCGGCAAATAGCCCAAATATGAAATGCTGAGGGCAACCCATGTGGTTAGCGTATTTATCGATGCTACAGAAGCAGCAGCGAAAAGGAGAGCGGACATATATTCTCTCCCTAAAGAATGCAGGTGACTTAAAAACGTTTCCCCCAGAACTTTACTGAAACAGCGCTGGAACAAGCAGCGATAGTTAACCAGGTAGTCTGGAACTGCCATAGTATTCACTGCAAGTAAAGGGAAACTGAAATTAATGAAGCAGACAAACCTCTCCGCAGGTCATGGCACCAGAAATGTTGATGGTTGATGTAATACCTTGGTTCTTATCTTCTTAGTTTAAAAGAATTTAAACAAGAGACACACAGCAAAAGAAGTACAGCATAATTTATTGCAAAAAAAAAAAAAAAGAATATTTTGAAAATTAAGTGCAGAATAGACGGTAGAGTCTGAGAAGTAGATTCCAGGGCAGCCTGCTCATAAAAGTGAGACAGCATTAATTATTGCTGGAGAAACCCTCTTTATGGGAGTTTTGCATGATTATTTCATAAGAAGGTGGAAAGAAGTGTTATAGTAAGCATGTTCTGACTGGTCTTCTGGGTACACATGTGCAGTAGCTGTACATATTTGTGCATACATTGCATGCCTCACTAGCATCTTATATCTCCACCCTGGAATGTGTTTTTTACTATTAAAATGAACAAAGGGTCAGCTTGAGGACAGATAAAATCAAAATGCACATGCTCTGTAGAAGTAAAAGTCCCTACTGAAGATAGCGGGTTTCAAATAACCCCAAGTGCTCCACATCTTAAAAGTTGCTCCTGTAAAGCTGGAACACTATCTGTTCCTGAGGTATCAGGTCCCATTTGTGGATCTGAGCCACTGGCAAGCCAGGCCTGACTTGAGATGAGACCAATGATTTCAAGTGTAAAATGCCTAAATAGTAGCTTCAGGTTGCATTTTGGAGCTTGTCCACTTAAATGGGTTGATGAAAATGGCTCACAAGACTCACGCCTCGGAAATGGGGTTTTTTCCTTGGCTCTTAGCAGATTTTATGCAACCCAATAATTAACCTTTCTGATGCCTAGACTTTCACATTCGTGAAAAAGGCGCCATTCAAAGTGACCTTTCCAGGAAGCCACAGCCCTTGTCACCCCTGCAGAGCTCTGAAGCTGCTCACAAGCAGGCCAGGTGGAAGATTTCTCTCAAAAACGATTGAGTGCGTGCTCTGGCTAGAGAAAAAAGAGGGCTGCGGCACTATAGACAGTGTCTTGGACACCAGGAAATTTGTCACGCAGTTTAGGAAAGAAGGCAGCGCCCTGGGCTGCAGAAGACGTACTGCTCTGGAAAGAACCCTGGGTGCAACTGAAAGAGGAACCTGAGAAGGATAGGGCCAAGCAGGTGAGGACAACCTGCCCGATTTGGGAAAAGGTAAGGTATCTTCGTAGGGTAATACCCTCCTCAATGCTCAGCCCAGACCTGCCCACCAGTTGCACCTGTGTACTCACTCTCCTTGCAAAGAGTCGGCATAGCATCAGAACTCCGCAGTGCTTCGGGCACCGGGAAGTCCACACCGCTCTGCCCCTCCCTCCAGGGCTATGGACCCCGGATCCTGGTACATGCTGGGATTATAGCTCTGAGGCTTACCGACAAACAGGCTGAGAGTAGTTAACGGACTACAGCTCCCAGCATATTAGGTGGGGCGGGTACCACTCTGCCCCTTCTTCCAGGGTTGCGCCTCGCCCTGGAGCCTGGTGCATGCTGGGATTGTAGTCCTGTAGCCCTTTGACCAAAGGGTTGGGAGTGTTTATGAGAATGCATCTTCCGACAATCCTAGGGAGGCGCGCACAGCCATGCCTCTTCCTCCAGTGACGCGCACTTTCCCGGAGCCCGGTGCATGCTAGGATTGTAGTGCTGCAGCCCTGTGACCAAAGGGCTGGGAGTGTTTATGAGACTGCATCTCCCAGCAAGACCAGCGAGATGCGCGGAGCCTCGTCCCTTCCTCCAGTGATTAGCGCACTCTCCCTGAGCCTGGTGCATGCTGGGATTGCAGTGCTGCAGCCCTGTGACCAAAGAGGTTTGTTATAGTTATCTGTGAAGTATTCAACAAATTACTTTACTTCATTATTACTGGAAGCCAGAAGCTCAGTTGTGTTCACTTTTTGGATTTTATATAAGTGAGATTGTGTAATATGTCTACTTTTACATCTACTTTCTTCTATGCAACATTATATTTATGATATTAATTCATGATGTTGCAGATAGCTACAGTTTATTTAAAAATTATTTTTTACATTGTGGTAAAGTATACATAAAATTAACCATTTTAGCTATTTTAAGTGTGCAGCTCAGAAAAATTAACTACTTTCACATTGTTTTGCAACTGTCATTACCACTCATAGGGACCTTCTTTCAACTTGCAGAAACAAAACTCTATACCCATTAAATAAGCTCCTTGTTACTCCCCCTCTAGCTCCTAGGAACCACTCTTCTATTTGGGTTTCTAGAATTTAACTACTCTAAGTATCTCATAAGTGGAATGATTCAGTATTTGTCCTTTTATGATTGGCTCATGTCACTTTGCACAATGTCCTTAACGTTCATGCATGACGTACCATGTGTCAGAATTTCCTTATTTTACATAGCTGAATAACATTCCACTGTATGTATAAATCACATTTTATCTATTTATTCATTTATGGTAATTCAAACAACACTTGAGTAATTCAAACACCTTTTTGGTGATGTGAGTAATGCTGTTATGAACCTAGGTGTATGTGTATTATTTTGTGTCTTTGCTTTCATATCTTTTGCTGCATACCCAGATGTGAAATTGCTGGATCGTATGGTGATTTTATGTGTAAATTTTTTAGTTACTGTGTTGTTATTTTATAGCAGCTGCAGCATTTTACATTTCCACCAACAGTGTACAAGGATTCTAATTGCTCCACGTCCTCACCAACACTTCTGATTTTCTGTTTTTTTTTTTTCTTTTGGTAGTAGCTATGCTGATGGGTATTAAGTGATATGTCATTTGGGGTTAGATTTGCATTTCACTCATGATGAGTTTTGTTGAGCATCTTTTCATGTGCTTATTAGCCACTTTACATAATTTTTAGAGAAATGTCTGCTTAAGTTTTTGCCAATATTTTAAACAAGTAGTTTGTTTTATTGTTGCTGAATTGTTCTTTGCATATTCTGGATAGATTCCTATTCGTCAATTTATCTTTTGTTTCTTGTGTTTTGGGTGTCCTGTTTAAAAAAAAAAACTGCCAAATCCAGTGTTATGACGTGTTTCCCCTATATTTTATTCTAAGAATTTTGTAGTTTTAGCTCTTACATTTAGGTATTTGATCCAGTTAGTTAGTTTTTTCTTACAGTATAAGTGAGTATACTTTTTTACATGTGGGTACCTAATTTCCCCAGCACCAATTTTTGTGAAGACAGTTCTTGGCTGGGCGCGATGGCTCACACCTGTAATCCCAGCACTTTGGGAGGCCGAAGCGGGCGGATCACGAGGTCAGGAGATCAAGACCATCCTGGCTAGCAAGGTGTCTGCTGTGCTCTTGATCCAGCGAAGCACCCGTTGTCACTCCCAATAGGGCTAAAGGCTTGCCATTGTTCCTGCACAGCTAAGTGCCTGGGTTCATCCTAATCAAGCTGAACACTAGTCACTGGGTTCCACGGTTCTCTTCCGTGACCCACAGCTTCTAATAGAGCTATAACACTCACCACATGGCTCAAGATTCCATTTCTTGGAATCCGTGAGGCCAAAAGCCGCAGGTCAGAGAACAGGAGGCTTGCCACCATCTTGGAAGTGGTCTGCCAAAATTATGGAAGTGGCCCGCCACCATCTTGGGATCTCTGGGAGCAAGGACCGCCCCATGGTAACAGCACCTTAACTATGCGTCCCCAAGGACCTACAGATCACAGGGCAACAGGGGCTGTGAGGGAGTTGTCTGGATTTCCCAAGGTGGAGGAGGTAAAAGAGGAGATGGATCCCAAGCTCCTGCACCAGCACCAGTGAGAGACAAAGGCCCCGCCAAACGCCGGAAGCCACGCCCTCCTCTCGTCTCAAACTGTGCGCCTGATTGGGTGGTTCCCACACCAGCGCCACTGATTGAATAAAACACCAGGACCCACCCATCCGCGCCCCGCCCCGGCCCCTACCCCACTCACCCTGAGCGTTAGTGCATTTTTGTTTGTTTCTTTGTTTTACTTTAAGTTTTGGGATACATGTGCAGAACGTGCAGGTTTGTTACATAGGTTTACATGTGCCATGGTGGTTTTCTGCACCTATCAACCTGCCATCTAGGTTTTAAGCCCCACATGCATTAGATATTTGTCCTAATGCTGTCCCTCCCCTTGACCCCAACCCCCTAACAGGCCCCGGTGTGTGATGTTTCCTTCCGGTGTACATGTGTTCTCATTGTTCAACTCCCGCATATGAGTGAGAACATATTGTGTTTGGTTTCCTGTTCCTGTGTTAGTTTGCTGAGGATAATGGTTTCCAGCTTCACTCAGGTCCCTGCAAAGGACATGAACTCATTCTTTTTTATGGCTGCATAGTATTCCATGGTGTATATGTGCCACATTTTCTTTTTCCAGTCTATCATTGATGGGCATTTGGGTTGGTTCCAAGTCTTTGCTGTTGTAAACAGTGCTGCAATAAACGTAAATGTGCATGTGTCTTTATAGTAGAATGATTTATATTCCTTTGGATATATACCCAGTAATGGGATTGCTGGGTCAAATGGTATTTCTGCTTGTAGATCCTTGAGGAATCACCACACTGTCTTCCACAATGGTTGAACTAATTTACACTCCCTCCAGCAGTGTAAAAACGTTTCTGTTTCTCCACAGCCTCACCAGCATCTGTTGTTTCCTGACTTTTTAATAATTGCCATTCCAACTGGCGTGAGATGGTATCTCATTGTGGTTTTGATTTGCCTTTCTCTAATAACCAGTGATGATGAGATTTTTTAAAAAATATTTGTTGGCCACATAAATGTCTTCTTCTTCTCCTTCTTCTCCTTCTTGTTCTCATTCTTCTTCTTCTTTGAGACAAAGTCTGGCTCTGTCACCCAGGCTGGAATGCAGTGGCAGGATCTTGGCTCACTGCAACATCTGCTTCCCGGGTTCAAGTGATTCTCCTGCTTCAGCCTCCTGAGAAGCTGGGATTACAGGCACCTGCCAATATACCTGGCTAATTTTTTGTGTTTTCAGTAGAAACAGGATTTCACCATGTTGGCCAGGCTGGTCTCAAACTCCTGACCTCATGATCCACCTGCCTCCACGTTCCAAAGTGCTGCGATTACAGGCGTGAACCACCACACTCAGTCAAATATCTTCTTTTGAGAAGAGTCTGTTCATATCCTCTGCCCACTTTTTGATGGATTTTTTTTTTGTGAATTTGTTTAAGTTCCTTGTAGATTCCGGATGTTAGACCTTTGTCAGATGGATAGATTGCAAAAATTTTCTCATTCTGTAGGTTGCCTTTCACTCTGATGATAGCTTCTTTTGCTGTGCAGAAGCTCTTTAATTAGATCTCACTTGTCAATTTTGGCTTTTGTTGCAATTGCTTTTGGTATTTTGGCCATGAAGTCTTTGCTCATGCCTATGTCCTGAATGGTATTGCCTAGGTTTTCTTCTAGGGTTTTTATGGTTTGGGGTTTTATATTTAAGACTTTAATCCATCTTGAGATAATGTTTGAGTAAGGTGTAAGGAAGGGGTGCAGTTTCTGTTTTCTGCATATGGCTAGCCAGTTTTTTCAGCACCATTTATTAAATAGAAAATCTTTCCCCATTGCTTGTTTTTGTCAGGTTTGTCAAAGATAAGATGGTTGTAGATGTGTAGTGTTATTTCTGAGGTCTTTGTTCTGTTCCATTGGTCTATATATCTGTTTTGGTACCAGTACCGTGGTGTTTTGGTTACTGTAGCCTTGAGGTATAGTTTGAAGTCTGGTAGCATGATGTCTCCAGCTTTGTTGTTTTTGCTTAGGATTGTCTTGAGTGGACAGGCAAACAGGCTCGAATAGTTGGGGTCACATTCCCAGAGTATCACAGCTAATTAAGAAGTGAGCTGAGACTTGAAATGCGCATTCTCTTTCCCTTACTAGGATCTGTTGTGTCATGCATCTTAGCAGCTATTTAAGGGTAGGAAGTAGAACATTTGAACATCTTTTTAACAACTTATTAGGCATTTTCATAATGCAGGAAAGACCCTCATCCCATCCCATCCCTGAGCCCCTCTCTCACCATGCTGCACCTCACTGCTGACCACATCGTGGGGTGGCCATTATCAGACGGGCCAGAATCAGGCCAGAATCAGGCAGGCATCGGGGGCTGGGAATAAATAAGCAAGAATAATGTTGCCCATATTTTCTCATCTTAGAAAGGCTCCACAACCATTCTGTGTGAAGTGATTATTCCAGGGTAATTGTGCCCTGACTGTGCTGCATCTCAGTCTGACTTGTCTTTTTGAAAATCACTGGATTACTCTCATTAATGGGGGTATTTCTGTTTCTATTTGAAAATGGCCAACTGTCCTCTGCGGGTGTCCTGATTTGGTTTGCTAGTTTAGACCCTGAAGGTAGCAGTGAGAAAATGTTTTGGCCACATCAGAATACCTATTCTCAGCTGGAGTAGATATAGAAATTTCTTAATAATATCTAACCGTTTTCTCAATAACCATTATATTTAACAGTGATAACTGGAGGGCAGAGAGGGACACAGATGACACAATCTTTGAAGTTTAATTTGGTTATAAGGTTTTTTGTTCTTGTTTTGTTTTGCTTTGTTTTTGGATACAAGGTCTTGCTCTGGTGCCCAGGCTGGAGGGCAGTGGCACAATCATAACTCATAATTTGGTTGTAACTGTTCTTTAAAAAAATATATTTGGCTGAGTTTGGTAGCTCACACCTGTAATGTAAACAATTTGGGAGGCCAAGGTGGGATGATCGCTGGATCCTATGAGTTCAAGACCAGTTTGGGCAATATAAGTAGGCTCAGCCTCTACAAAAAAAATTTCAAAATTGGCTGGGTGTAGCATTGCATGCCTGTAGTGTAGTCCTAGCTATTTGAGAAGCTGATGTGAAAGGATCACTCGAGCCTAAGAGTTTGAGGCTGCACTGACCCATGATTCAGCCACTGCACTGACAGACAGATGTGTTTGTGTGTGCATGTGTGTGTATAATCAATATGGATGTGAAAAAAATTCAAGCCCGGGAGAAAAGTGAAAGCGCATAGTAGGGGATGTGGAGAAAGGTGAGTGCGGCTCCAGCAACTCAGTGAAACTTGGTTTTCCATCTTGAAGAATTGCCCATACACACTGAAACCATAGCCTAGAACATGCCAGTTATCACACTACACCTGCTGGGATACCACTATGTACCCTTTTTAAAAAAATAAAATCTTTCACCTAAGAGAAGCAGAAGAGAAAAGGAGGGTTTCACATCTAAAGCCTTCATTTTCTTTGTGAAACAACAGCCACTTGTCATTTGAGTTGTCCAAAGGCGACTGACAGCACTAATACACTTAATGAATCAACCAGGAAAAATGGGCCTCTCAGGTGAGGAGGAAGCACAATAGTAACTAAACCCAATCCATTCTCAGCTTTACATGGTGCCCATATCTTAAGAAGTGGTGTTAGCCATGTGAACCGTTTTCACTGGACAAGGCCAGAAGAAAGAACATTTAGTACAACACAGTCATGAGGCTGCAAATCAAACTGGTAGTGGGAGCATGCACAAGGCTTCAGTGGCTGAGACACTGGTGGCTACCCTTGGGTGTCACTTAAAACTTCGAGGTGAAGGACATTTTTTTCCAATTGGCTCAGGGAAACTAATAAACATTAGAATTGAAATTTGTTTTTCTTTTCAAAATTTCTAAGACATAGAGGACTCTCTAAACACTCCAAAAGACATTCAGATATACATGCAGCTGAGGACCTGCCTGCTCTGCAGAGGGATGGCTGAGCAGCAGCCACCAGCTGTAATAGCTTTAAACTTCTCCTCTCACAGGGACAGGCCACTCCCACACACACCGGTTACTTCATAGGCTGTGGCCCTCAGATGCACCTGGGGGACTCCTTTCCTCCCATCTCATTAGCTCTCCAAGACAGTCCATCTCACTCTAAAACCTACACTAGGATGGTAAGTTGTAGACTCTCCTCCATTCTCCCAGCGCAGTGTGACTTCCAGAGAGTGCTCCCCCATCCTCTTACCTCAACTGATGTGAAAAGGGCCAGTGCCTGGGCAGTTAGATGTTCAGTGACCTCACAGGTCCAGCATGCCCAGGGCCTGGCCCCACAGCCTGGCACCTCTCCCCTACCTGGCCTTCATGCCGGCCTTTTCTCTTCTGTCACCAATGTCAGGTGACATTCACCTGTGCCACACTCTCATGAGCGTGGTAAGTGATGGGTGGGTAAACCCCAGCTGAGTGCCTGTGACTCTACCCTCTTACCTTTCACTCAAGTGACATTATAAGCATAATTTTACATTTGATTTAATTTATGCATAATCTTTTCTTATAACATTTCTGACAACAGCCCTCACAACCAAAGGAGACTGGGTTACAGAACACACGGGCAAGGCTGGGGTAGCAGGTTTCACTTACTTTATTCCAATGTGAAATGAAGATGTGATGGTTTAAAACCAAGACAAAGTTGTTTATCAGCTGTGGGGTTGCTACACTTGCTAGCTCATGCTCAATTCCTTTGAAACAAGGAATCTGGAGAGACTATATTCATAAGTAGCTCTTTGCAAAACCCCAGGCATAAGCTCCAGTCAGACACAGCTCCCTCAGGCTCTCAGGGCGGCAACTTCCTCCTCCATGTTGGGCTCTGCCAGCAGGCAAGGGAAGAGCTCCCTCAGGCTCCCAGGGTGGCAACCTCCTCCTCCACGTTGGGCTCTGCCAGCAGGCAAGGGAAGAGCTCCCTCAGGCTCCCAGGGCGGCAACCTCCTCCTCCATGTGCGGCTCTGACAGCAGGC
The DNA here is from genome assembly GCF_029281585.2 of Gorilla gorilla gorilla. Lineage (NCBI taxonomy): Eukaryota > Metazoa > Chordata > Mammalia > Primates > Hominidae > Gorilla > Gorilla gorilla. The sequence goes on along the minus strand of NC_086017.1, from coordinate 85,668,138 downwards.
AAGGGAAGAGCTCCCTCAGGCTCTCAGGGCGGCAACCTCCTCCTCCATGTTGGGCTCTGACAGCAGGCAAGGGAAGCAGCATAGGCAGCAGGGGACAGGAAGCCACCCAGGGCCATAGGGATCCCCAAATGCCCCAGAGCTATTCTCTGTAGAAAGGGCTGTGTGGCAAGGACCAGGTATGGAGCTGGGTTCCACAGAAAGGTGACAACCACTTCTGTATCTCTAAATTTCCCCCGGGATCCATGATCCAGCCCTGCTTTCCCCCAGGCCCTTCACCCACCCTGCCCCCACTGTGTGTTAGGCAGCTCGGGTTAAAATGGGAGAAAAATATATTCAGATTGTAGCCTCCAAGTTTTCCCATCTGGGCTGCAGAGAGTAGGGAAGGAAGTCGGGGCCTTTTGCTGTGCCTGAGGGCAGGAAGGCCAGGGCTGGGCACGTGGATGTCTCCGGGACCACCACTGCTGACTCCCTCCCCCTCACCTGGAGCTACAACCAGGCCAGGCTATCACGATTAATAAAACCACTGCAGCTCTCATCCTGTCACAAAACTAATGTGCACCCAACCCCAGCCATACACAGATCCCTAGCTTCCTATCCCAGAACACAGAAAATCCTCTTATCTTTTTTACTTAAAACCTGGACTTTAAGCCAGATTGGGCCTGGGGATAGTGGCAGCAAAAGCAACAGCCAGATGTATACAATCCAGATGTATACACTCAAGGGCACAGGCACATTCCACACTTGCTGAAGAATGAGAGGCCTGAGAGGCACCTGTTTCCCAGCTGCTAACTGATGTCCACACACCCCATTCATGTGTCTTCATTTAGGCCTCTGCATCATGTACTTGTTCAGCCAGTGCAAACACATCTTCTGGGGGGCATCATTAATTGCAGCACCAGCCCCACGTGTTTTGGGAGGGAGTCAGGAGGAATCTGGTCAGCTCCTAATCCCCCAGGACAAAGGTGCTGCCCCCTTTTCAGCACTCACATCCAGCAGCATCATCTCGGGATGGTTTTTCAAACACAAGTAGCATGAGGTAGCAAGCATGCTGTTAAAGGCTCAGGGCCATAGGCAGCCGGCTGCTGGAGAAGCAGCACAGGGCAGGCACATCTGTGGGTGGCACCATGACAAGCCAAGGCAGCCACAGCCCCTACCCCCAACAGCCCCAGCCCAGATGGCATTCAAATCTTCCCGGATAGTATTGGGGTTCCCGATGCTCATCACTCCCCTGCTCATTAGCACTGCCTTGTGTTGGTTACTCAGGGACTAAGGAGAGGGGGTGGGGGTGTAGGTCCAGGGTGGGCACTGCCTCGCAGCCAGAGTCCACCTGACTGCAGGCCAGCAAGCAAGCCCAAGCAGCTCAGCTCTAGACACTTAGCCTCACCACCTCTGGCTACATTTTCTATGTATACTTTATGCAAAGTTAGAAAAAGAGGTCAGTATTAGCTGTTGTGACATAAAAGTCTATGCCCCATTAAGACCTTCTTAAAATGCTGTTGTCTTAAGCCCTCTTTCTTCTAATAAAATTTATACAAATACACACATACAAGCTGAAACTATTGTAAATGAAATATTAGGATTTTTTAAACCCATAAGCAAACACTAAAACAGTCACTGTTTGAATGCAGAGAAAGTGGGAGTCTAAAGCAGCTGAGCCCAAAACAGCCTTACCAAGCCCAAGGCCAGGCCAGGCAGTCTGAACACTACAAGGTCACGTGATGGTCACAGAGGATGACAGCTCCCATGAGTATTCTCAGGCACTGTGTTAGCTTCTCACTCACAGAGTCTTAGAATGCCTCCTCACCAATACCCTGTGAGGGAAGGCCCCACCTCACTAGAGCACAAGAGGTTCCTGAGCTCTTCCCAGAAAATGGTTATCAAAGGTGGAGCTGGGGGAAGCCCAGACAGAACAAGTGAGTCCCCAGGGTCTCCTTAACCTCCCTCAGCTCCTCCACATGCGGCCCTGAGGGAAAGTGAGTGGCCTCTTAACCCCTTTGATAGGGTTCCAGTACTGCAGGTCTGGACTTCCTCATTTTCTGGAACCACAGGAGGTGACAATGCAAACCCAGGCCCCTTATTTGCCATCCCTCAATGTCAGGCCAGGCCCAGAGCCCTGTGCTGACACAGCCCAGGGGATGCTCGAGGCCCACCTCAGCACAGTCACCAATAGCGTAGTGAGATGAGAAAGGAGGTGCAAGTAGGCACAAATCCCCATGGACATGGCCTCAGGCATGTTCCACAGGCTCAGGGTCTCCCCGATGAGCTCACAGCCCTCCTTCAGGGAGCCTGCAGAGCACACCCCGAGGGAGCAGTGCTCAGATGAGCAGGCAGGCCCCAGATCCCCCACCCCAGGATGCTCTGTTCCACTTTGCAGGGCTGCTGCATTGGCCAGTCCCCACTGCTTTCTGGTGGGATGTTTGAGTTGAAGTGAATGTTGAAGGGCATACAGCTGATAGAGCTGACTGCCTTGCAGATGTTGTAAATCACCTCCTGGCTCCACGGGTCAGCTGTGGAGACACAGTTTGATCGGAGGTAGCCCCACTCCACCATCAGTGGTGCTGGGCTGCCCTGATCTGCACCTTCCAGCTCCTTGCTGAGATGTCTTCATGCTTCTCTAAGGGGCTGGGTCACGAGACACCCCTGGGAAGGCCCAGCTGGCAGAATAGGCTGGACACTCTCCCTCAGCCTCCCCAGCAGCCCGGCCTGTGCTGTCACCTGTGCTGATGATCTCACTTCTCTATCTTAATAACAGCACTGATAACTTTTAAGCCCTAGCAAGCTGAAACTGCAAGACAAATGATCTTCTGCCTTAGAAGGGCTATGGTTGGGCAGTGTGTGCCCAGGTGAGAGCCCTGTGGTTGTTAGTAGAAGTAGGGAGCTGGATGGGCCTGGCCCCATAGCCTGGTGAAAAGTAGGGCCCTCTCCTTCCAGAGCATCAAAGTCTTAGAGGCTGGAAAAAGGTGCTTGGGTGGGCTGCCAAGAAGCAGAAGGCTAGAAGGCTTTGCAAGGAACCCCAACAGACTTCAAGATGCCTGAGAGGGCTGGGCTTATTCCAGCTTTCTTTGCTTTCATCCTGTTAGCAAGAAAACCTGCTCACAGATGGCAGGTGGGCCTGAGGCTGCCAGTCACTCACCAGGGGCTATAGGTGCCTTGATTGTGGCTGTTTCTTGAAGCAGCTGCTCAGGCCGGTTATTGCAGAGCAGTTCCCTCATTATCCACAGGTCCTTGTTCCAGCCCCGGCTCTGCAAAGGGACTAGGGAGGGACTAGGCAAGGGCTCAGCCTGTGCCCCACAACCTGCTCTGAGATATCTCTTTTGTTACTTCCTCATGGACAGCCTCAAACTTCCAAATGAACAGACCAGCATGGAGCCTCCAGGAAAGTGCATAGAATTCTGTCTGGTACCCAGAGGGAAGGGGGTTCCCAGTGAGGGCAGGACCAGGCTTCATGCACCTCTTCAGGAATGTTCTCCTCATAGTCCAGCCTCAAGGTGTGCATCCTCTGTGTGCATGGAGTCCATGGCAGGCTCTGCCTGGGGAGCCGTCCAGCTGCACACCTGCAATGTGGTGGTGACCCTCTTGAATGGGTGGTTCTGGGCCCCATGGCTGGCAGCAGAGAGGGAGATGTTCAGCCACCAAGCCCAGAGCCCTGCCACAGGCTTCTGTGAGGCCTCCATCTGCTCTGGGTTCTTGCCCTGAGAGGCTGCCCTGAAGTCAAACAGAAGCAGGTGGGCCTCTCTTCCAGGGCTGCTCTCTCCCCCACTGACAGCTCCCTAGAGGGGGACTCAGACAGCGGGGACAGATTCTTCAGGCAGAAGCACTGGAGTTTAGGCTGGCCAGTTCATTCCATACCCCCACATGACATGACACAAGGCAGAGGCTGTGGGACAAAGGCATTGCCTTTTCTTCTGGCATGAGGAACGGCTTAGGAAGCAGGGGATGGTGGGGCTGGGGTTGAGTGATGGGCTGTGGGCCACAAGGAGTGGGTGGGCACTAAGCAAGTGTCCTGGTTGTCTGTCCACAGACCCAGAATGAGTGGCATCCCAGGAGCCTGTGAGGGGCTGGCAGAGACTTACTGGTTCCAGTAAAAGCCCCATGCGGATGCAGTAATGCTGCCTGCTGGTCCTTGGCTGTAATTACAAACAGGTACATGAGGTACCCATGCATCTTGAAGCTCTCAGGGAGTGGGTTCCAGCTGCTCATGGTAGGCACTTTTAGTCACTGAACGTGCTTCAGGTATGTCCAAGCTTGATTAAGCCAGGCATCTTGCTGTGAGGCCCTCCACTTCACTAAGGACACTCTTCCTTGCTCCCCCTGGAAGTTGGGCCTTCCAGTTCTGGTTCTGGAGACACGATGACCCCTCCTGGACCCCTGGGAGAATGTGCTCAGGTGACACACAGTTGATGGGGCCCATTTCCAAGCCATTCTTCCATTTCCCACCGTTTGAGGGACCCGAGGCCCGTGACAAGCACAGAGCCACCCAAGGCCAGCTGTCTGCACCTAAATGTGATGCTTGTCTGGATGTCTCAGGGCCAGAACCCTCCAGGTGAGATGGCCTGGTCCTCACCACCTGGCCTCCATGCTCCCTTTTCCTCTGTTCAATCCTGGCCCCAATGCCTCCCTCAACTCTCAGGTCATCATTGGAGAAGATGCTCAGGAAGAACAAGCAGCTGCAGTTAACCCTGCTGAAGGTGGCAGATGGGTCCAGGCTCTTGAGCTCGTCTTGGACATGGAGCATGTGGATGCAGGCTTTGAGCAGTGTGTGTAGCTCTTTCAGGAAGGAAGGGAAAAGGGTGTTACCAGGGTCCTACACCCTGGAACTACCCTTCTCGGACAGTAAATAGTTGGCAGGGTGCGGTCATGTGTGATTTTAGTTTTCAACTTTAGGCTTTCATTTTCAAATTCCACAATAAACACATAAGGTGGGGTTCTGTTTTCAACACACACACAAACACACACACACATTCTCTCTATATATATGTCTCTTTCTGTCTCTCTCTCTCTCTCTCTCTCTCCTCTTCCTGCTAGTGGGCAAGGATCCTTGTTAACAAGAAACCTTCTGCCAAATGCCTCTGAAGCACAGGCAGGTCTTGGGGAGCCACAAGGCCACTTCCTCTTTGTGCACTATTGACTTGGGTAGGCATAGCCTTCAGAGCTTTGGGGCCTCCACAACCTTGCCCTGCTGTCCAGGGGCAGCCCTCATGCGGGGGTGTCCTAAGAACTTTTCAGGACCCCCAAGTTCAGCACTGTCTTCCAATGTGTGTTTCACGATATTTTAATGGTGGTTCTTTTGGGAAAAAGGAAGGTTCTGTGATCAGTTATGGGACACATTGAGCTACATATCTTTTTTACAATTGCTCTTAACAAGCAGGTAGACCCTGAGAACATGAGTAGCTTCCCCGCAGGTAACTTGAGTGCATGAGAACTTTTGCTTTACAACCATGCCAATCTCACCTCAGCAGTTGGCAGTGCTGCACTGGGCAGACTTCCCTACTCAAAGGCCGTGAAACTTTTCTTTCTTTTTTTTTTAATACATTATTTTTCTTTATAGAATTTTATTGGGCTGATATCAAGCCTGGCTTGGTACTGCCTGATTTTTTTTAGAATCAGAACCATGTTCTTTAACTCACAGGTTGTGAAGTTAGAAGGTGCTGGTGTGACAGCCTGAGAAGCAGAGCTGCGCTCCACTCCCACCTTCATGCGCTCATCTGACGCAGAGCCCTCAGAGGAGTGGGGAAGTGCTTCCTGGCCCTGCTTCTGGGGGCCGTCCCCAAGGCAGTCCACCCAACTTCCCAAACAGCCTTCCCTCACGCACAGCCCTGAACCCTCCTGCCCCTCCTCAATGTTGCACATCTCTGAGAAGTGGTCCAGCATGTTGCTTTCCAGGGGCAGTGAGAAGTAGTTGCAGTGACACATGTCTTCACGGACCATGAGCACCGGGTAAATCTCCTGCACAATCTCCTTAGGGGACATCTTCAGGGAGAAAGCCCCAACAACTGATGGCATGCCACATGGAAGAAAGCAATGACTTACCCTTTCCCTAGCCCAAAGTCCTGAGAATCATGCCAAAAATCCTTGGTTTCCCACTTTTTAAAAATTTTAAAATTAAAATCCCAGGTTCCGTGTATACATGCCATGCCCACCTGCACCTCTGTGTGTGTGTGTGTGTGTGTGTGTGTGTGCGTGCGCAGGACAGAGCCTGGCCCATTGACTATTCCTGTAGACCAAGAAAAACCCCTATGCAGAGTAAGGGGAGATGGAAGAAACGAGGGAGAGAAAATGGCAGCCTTGCCTCCTCCCTTGCCCAGCGCTAAGGTCCCCAGGGCAAATGGCTTGCCTTCAACTTCACCTTAACAACATACAAAATATATTCATTTTTACTTCCCTCACTTTCTTAACATTACAAATTGTATCTTTATATATGATGTGTATTTTCACAGAGATTTAAGAATTTAATGCACCATTATAGTAGAAAATTGTATATCTGTGTATATATTTACATTGAACAGAGAGCTTTATATTTTCATGTGGTTTTATGATGCTGTCCAGCATCATTTAATTTTTCAACATAATTAACTCTCTTTAGCATTTTTTTCCCTAGGGTTATTCTAGTAGTTAACAACCTTAGCTTTTTTATTTTAATCTTTGAAAGTCTTTGTTTTCTTCTAATTTTTGAAATACAATATTTCCCAGATCAATTATTATTGGTTGCTAGTATTTTTTGTTTCATCGCTTTGAAATGTGGAAAGTTCTCAGCATCCCCGCTTTTTCTCCGAAATGTTTATGCCATTTTCTCCCTCTATTCTTTTTAAAAGACTCTATCTCTGAATGTATTGGTCTACTTGATGGTGTCCAGTAAGTCTTATATTTCACCCGCATTTTTCCCATTCTTTAAAATATTAGTTTCCAGGACTCAATATTTGTGAATAATATATGTACAATTTTCTTTTTTCTGCTCCACTGTTTGCTGTTGTTTCTCTGTAGTGAATTTATAAAACTCAGTTATTATATTCTCCAACTCTATTATTTCTGTTGGGTTTTTAAAAATAGTTTTTATCTCTTTGTTGATATCTTATTTTGCTCATTCATTATTTTTAAATTTCACTCAGTTGTCTCTTTTTGTTATATTTTTGTTCATTGAGAATGCTTAAGATGATTATTTTAAGTTCTCTATCAGATATGCAAAAATCTTTATTTGTTAAAATTCAGTTTCTGGATATTTATGTTTTTCTTCCAATGGGGAATATTTTCTGCCTTCTCTGTGTGCCTTGTGATTTTTTTAAAAGAGATCTGGGGATCTATACAGCACTAATCAAATCTAGCATTTAAAGACTGGCTCAGTAAAGGGGGATACCGACAGCAATAGTCCAGGCTATAGATTCTAGGTGCTTCACAAACACATTCCCAAATATATTTTCTCTGGACTTGGGTGTGTTTCCAAGTTAAAGAGAATTTTTTATCAATGTACTTTAGATTCTATTGTCTATTTTCTTCCCCAGTTGACTGTCTGTGGTATTGCAGTTTCCCTAGTGCTGCAACAAGCACTCATCTTTCTTCTCAGCAGACACAAACTGTCATCTATATGACTCCATCATGTCCTTGAGCACTCCACATCAGGAGAGACAGAATCTAGTCATTAGACAATTTATCAAAAAGCCAAACATTTCAACACATATTCTACTGTTTTAATTCTCTCCTGAAGGAGATACTGGGAGTTGGGCATTTTCTGATTAGCCCAGTTACTGTTCTGGGTGAAAAAAGAAACTGTAGTGGACAGTCTGTAAGCCAGACTTGATTACCTATCTGCAGCAATGGAAAAAAATTTACAAGAGAAAAACAAAAAACCCTATTAAAGGTCACGGAGAAGGACAGAGTTTGAATATGGTGTGGGAAACTCTGCTCCAGTGGAAATTGTTCTGGAAAAAGCTACTTTTATTTTTCTTACCGTAACAGAGGAACATTTCCTGTCTTATGCTTCTTCAACTCTGCAATCATCCAAGGCATTTTCTCCCCCTCCCAGAAACTTCCAATGCATTCGCACGGAGAGCCAAATTCCTTCCAGAATCTTGCGAGAACATAAATGATCTGAATAGTTTCTCATTGCATTTGGGGATCTGGGAAAATCTGTGCACACCTCTGGAGACCCTTATGCCATTTTTAATAAATCTGTTGTGCCTCAAATCAGAAGTGTGTGAAGGGAGATGTGGAGGCATCGGGATTTGCGCGCCTGGGGCTCTCCCACAGGGGGCTTTCGTGAGCCAGGGAGCGAGGGCCGTCCCCGTGCTCCAGCCCAGCCAGGCCGCGCCGGCAGAGGGGATCTCCCAACCTGCCCCGGCACGCGGGGATTTTGCCTACGCTGCCCCGGCTCCTCCGGAAGGGGCGCTCTCCCACCCTCAGACTCCTCGGTGGCCTCCGCAGCCGGGCAAATGCCGGGAGGACCGGGACCCGCAGCGCGACGGCCCGCCGGGCCCTTGCGCGGTGGGACAGCCTGGGCCCGCTCAAGCGGGGCCACAGGGCCAAGGTGTGCTTGCGCCACCCACGTCCCAGGGGAGTCCGTGGTGGGGCTGGGGCCGGGGTCCCCAGGTCGCCGGGGCGGCGTGGGAACCCCAAGCCGGGGCAGCTCCACCTCCCCAGCCCGCGCCCCCGGAGGCCTCCGCGCGGCAGGGGCAGATGCAAGGCATCCGGGCGCCCTCCCAGGCGCTCCAGGAGCCGGGGCGCTCGTCTGCACTCCCCTCCGGCCTGCTGCTGGATGAGCTCCTGGCGAGCCCGGAGTTTCTGCAGCGGGCGCAACCTTTCCTAGAAACGGAGGCCCCGGGGGAGCTGGAGGCCTTGGAAGAGGCCGCCTCGCTGGAAGCACCCCTCAGCGAGGAAGAATACCGGGCTCTGCTGGAGGAGCTTTAGGACGCGGGGTTGGGACGGGGTCGGGTCGGGTCGGGTTGGGTCGGGTCGGGTCGGGGCAGGGCGGTGGCCTCTCTTTCGCGGGGAACACCTGGCTGGGCGTGGAGCGGCGTGTCTTCCCCGCCGGGCTGACCCGCCTGGGATTCCTGCCTTCTAGGTCTAGGCCCGGCGAGAGACTCCACACAGCAGAGAACTGCCATTCTTTCCTGGGCATCCCGGGGATCCCAGAGCCGGCCCAGGTAGCAGCAGGTGGGCCGCCTACTGCGCACGCGCGGGTTTGCGGGCAGCCGCCTAGGCTGTGGGAGCAGCCCGGGCAGAGCTCTCACGGCTTTCCAGCACCCCACCCACGCCCGACCACCCCCTCCCCACCCCCACCCCCACCCCCCACCCCCGGAAAATGCGTCCTCCCCTGGGCTGGGTGGAGACCCCCGTCCCGCCAAACACCGGGCCCGCGCAGCGCCCAGGCCTGCCATCCCTCCCGCGGCTCGCCTCCTCTGCGCCTCCGCTCCACCGTCGCTCGCCCGTCCGTGCCCCTGCAGCCTCCCAGCTGCCACCGTGGAGCGCCTGCCGGCGGAACGCCGACCGCAGGCCCCGCGCACGCCGGGGACGCTGACCGTTCCAGGCGGGAGGGAAGGCGGGCAGAGATGGAGAGAGGAACGGGAGACCTAGAGGGGCGGAAGGATGGGCGGAGGGACGTTAGGAGGGAGGGAGGGAGGGTGGGAGAGAGGGAGGCAGTGAGGAACGGAGGGAAAGACAGAGCGACGCAGGGACAGGGGGCGGGCGGCAGGGAGCCAGGGACAGAGGGAGGAAGGCAGAGAGCAAAAGCGGCCTTCGGCCTCCGGGAGCGACGGGACCCCCGCGCTCCGGGAAAACGGTAAGCGCCCGGCGTCGGCTGAGGGCTGGGCCCACAGCCGCCGCCGCGTCGGCCGGCGGGGCACTCATTCGCCCCGATTCCGTGGCCCAAGGAGTGGGCGGTTTCCTCAGAGACAAAAGACCGGGACTCGGGTTGCCGTCGGGTTTTCAACCGCCTGGTGCACAGACCGCACATCCCCAGGCTGAGCCCTGCAACGGAGCGCGAGGCCGACAGCCCCGACCACGGAGGAGCCACACTCAGGACGACTGAGGCGTGATTTTGGATTCCACGTTGCTTTGCCCTCTGCAAGGGGGCCTGTTGCTCACGTCTCTCGGGCCCCCGAAAGGCTGGCCGTGCTGACTGTTTGCTCCCGGAGCTCTGCGGGCACCCAGAAACATCCCAGGGAAGGGTGGAAGACCGGCATGGCGCCTTCGCTCTCCTTGCCAGTTTCCAAACCGGCCACACTGCAGCCTCCCCATGTTGCCGGACACAGGAATCCATCGTCAGGCCATCGCGCCGGGGATGTATCTTCTCTCTGGGGTCTCGCTCTGGTCTTCTACGTGGAGATGAACCAGAGCCACACGCCTGCGTGTGTGAGACTGTCCCGGCAACGGCGACACCCACGGGCATTGCCTCCTTCACGGAGAGAGGGCCTGGAAAGCTCAAGACTCCCACGGAGGTTCATTTCCACACTCCCCTCCACCCTTCCAGGCTGGTTTCTCCCTGCTGAAGACGCGCGGGAGCCCAGAGAGCGGCTTCCAGTTCCCGCGGGATTCGTGGAGAGGTCGGGAGAGCCAGCCCCCGAAACGCGCCCCCCTCACCCCTTCCCCCTCTCCCCCTTCCGCTTCGTCTCTCCGGCCCCACCACCACCACCATCACCACGCCCTCCCCCGCCCCACCTCAAACCCCCCCACCCCGACCCTGGCCTCAACGCCCTGGGGCCCTTCCTGGGGGGCGGGGGGCGGCGTGCTGTCCCAGGGCTCACCGCCCTTCATGAAGGGGTGGAGCCTGCCTGCCTGTGGGCCTTTATAAGAGCCGCTGGCTGGCTGTCTGGGCCGGCTTCCTGGCTGCACCTGCCGCAGTGCACAGTGAGGTGCACGGGAGCCCGCCGGCCTCTCTCTGCCCGTGTCCGTCCGTGAAATTCCGGCCGGGGCTCCCCGCGATGGCCCTCCCGACACCTTCGGACAGCACCCTCCCCGCGGAAGCCCGAGGACGAGGACGGCGAAGGAGACTCGTTTGGACCCCGAGCCAAAGCGAGGCCCTGCGAGCCTGCTTTGAGCGGAACCCGTACCCGGGCATCGCCACCAGAGAACGGCTGGCCCAGGCTATCGGCATTCCGGAGCCCAGGGTCCAGATTTGGTTTCAGAATGAGAGGTCACGCCAGCTGAGGCAGCACCGGCGGGAATCTCGGCCCTGGCCCGGGAGACGCGGCCCGCAAGAAGGCAGGCGAAAGCGGACCGCCGTCACCGGATCCCAGACCGCCCTGCTCCTCCGAGCCTTTGAGAAGGATCGCTTTCCAGGCATCGCCGCCAGGGAAGAGCTGGCCAGAGAGACGGGCCTCCCGGAGTCCAGGATTCAGATCTGGTTTCAGAATCGAAGGGCCAGGCACCCGGGACAGGGTGGCAGGGCGCCCGCGCACGCAGGCGGCCTGTGCGACGCGGCCCCCGGCGGGTGTCACCCTGCTCCCTCGTGGGTCGCCTTCGCCCACACCGGGGCGTGGGGAACGGGGCTTCCCGCACCCCACGTGCCCTGCGCGCCTGGGGCCCTCCCACAGGGGGCTTTCGTGAGCCAGGGAGCGAGGGCCGTCCCCGTGCTCCAGCCCAGCCAGGCCGCGCCGGCAGAGGGGATCTCCCAACCTGCCCCGGCACGCGGGGATTTTGCCTACGCTGCCCCGGCTCCTCCGGAAGGGGCGCTCTCCCACCCTCAGACTCCTCGGTGGCCTCCGCAGCCGGGCAAATGCCGGGAGGACCGGGACCCGCAGCGCGACGGCCCGCCGGGCCCTTGCGCGGTGGGACAGCCTGGGCCCGCTCAAGCGGGGCCACAGGGCCAAGGTGTGCTTGCGCCACCCACGTCCCAGGGGAGTCCGTGGTGGGGCTGGGGCCGGGGTCCCCAGGTCGCCGGGGCGGCGTGGGAACCCCAAGCCGGGGCAGCTCCACCTCCCCAGCCCGCGCCCCCGGAGGCCTCCGCGCGGCAGGGGCAGATGCAAGGCATCCGGGCGCCCTCCCAGGCGCTCCAGGAGCCGGGGCGCTCGTCTGCACTCCCCTCCGGCCTGCTGCTGGATGAGCTCCTGGCGAGCCCGGAGTTTCTGCAGCGGGCGCAACCTTTCCTAGAAACGGAGGCCCCGGGGGAGCTGGAGGCCTTGGAAGAGGCCGCCTCGCTGGAAGCACCCCTCAGCGAGGAAGAATACCGGGCTCTGCTGGAGGAGCTTTAGGACGCGGGGTTGGGACGGGGTCGGGTCGGGTCGGGTTGGGTCGGGTCGGGTCGGGGCAGGGCGGTGGCCTCTCTTTCGCGGGGAACACCTGGCTGGGCGTGGAGCGGCGTGTCTTCCCCGCCGGGCTGACCCGCCTGGGATTCCTGCCTTCTAGGTCTAGGCCCGGCGAGAGACTCCACACAGCAGAGAACTGCCATTCTTTCCTGGGCATCCCGGGGATCCCAGAGCCGGCCCAGGTAGCAGCAGGTGGGCCGCCTACTGCGCACGCGCGGGTTTGCGGGCAGCCGCCTAGGCTGTGGGAGCAGCCCGGGCAGAGCTCTCACGGCTTTCCAGCACCCCACCCACGCCCGACCACCCCCTCCCCACCCCCACCCCCACCCCCCACCCCCGGAAAATGCGTCCTCCCCTGGGCTGGGTGGAGACCCCCGTCCCGCCAAACACCGGGCCCGCGCAGCGCCCAGGCCTGCCATCCCTCCCGCGGCTCGCCTCCTCTGCGCCTCCGCTCCACCGTCGCTCGCCCGTCCGTGCCCCTGCAGCCTCCCAGCTGCCACCGTGGAGCGCCTGCCGGCGGAACGCCGACCGCAGGCCCCGCGCACGCCGGGGACGCTGACCGTTCCAGGCGGGAGGGAAGGCGGGCAGAGATGGAGAGAGGAACGGGAGACCTAGAGGGGCGGAAGGATGGGCGGAGGGACGTTAGGAGGGAGGGAGGGAGGGTGGGAGAGAGGGAGGCAGTGAGGAACGGAGGGAAAGACAGAGCGACGCAGGGACAGGGGGCGGGCGGCAGGGAGCCAGGGACAGAGGGAGGAAGGCAGAGAGCAAAAGCGGCCTTCGGCCTCCGGGAGCGACGGGACCCCCGCGCTCCGGGAAAACGGTAAGCGCCCGGCGTCGGCTGAGGGCTGGGCCCACAGCCGCCGCCGCGTCGGCCGGCGGGGCACTCATTCGCCCCGATTCCGTGGCCCAAGGAGTGGGCGGTTTCCTCAGAGACAAAAGACCGGGACTCGGGTTGCCGTCGGGTTTTCAACCGCCTGGTGCACAGACCGCACATCCCCAGGCTGAGCCCTGCAACGGAGCGCGAGGCCGACAGCCCCGACCACGGAGGAGCCACACTCAGGACGACTGAGGCGTGATTTTGGATTCCACGTTGCTTTGCCCTCTGCAAGGGGGCCTGTTGCTCACGTCTCTCGGGCCCCCGAAAGGCTGGCCGTGCTGACTGTTTGCTCCCGGAGCTCTGCGGGCACCCAGAAACATCCCAGGGAAGGGTGGAAGACCGGCATGGCGCCTTCGCTCTCCTTGCCAGTTTCCAAACCGGCCACACTGCAGCCTCCCCATGTTGCCGGACACAGGAATCCATCGTCAGGCCATCGCGCCGGGGATGTATCTTCTCTCTGGGGTCTCGCTCTGGTCTTCTACGTGGAGATGAACCAGAGCCACACGCCTGCGTGTGTGAGACTGTCCCGGCAACGGCGACACCCACGGGCATTGCCTCCTTCACGGAGAGAGGGCCTGGAAAGCTCAAGACTCCCACGGAGGTTCATTTCCACACTCCCCTCCACCCTTCCAGGCTGGTTTCTCCCTGCTGAAGACGCGCGGGAGCCCAGAGAGCGGCTTCCAGTTCCCGCGGGATTCGTGGAGAGGTCGGGAGAGCCAGCCCCCGAAACGCGCCCCCCTCACCCCTTCCCCCTCTCCCCCTTCCGCTTCGTCTCTCCGGCCCCACCACCACCACCATCACCACGCCCTCCCCCGCCCCACCTCAAACCCCCCCACCCCGACCCTGGCCTCAACGCCCTGGGGCCCTTCCTGGGGGGCGGGGGGCGGCGTGCTGTCCCAGGGCTCACCGCCCTTCATGAAGGGGTGGAGCCTGCCTGCCTGTGGGCCTTTATAAGAGCCGCTGGCTGGCTGTCTGGGCCGGCTTCCTGGCTGCACCTGCCGCAGTGCACAGTCTGGCTGCACCTGCCGCAGTGCACAGTGAGGTGCACGGGAGCCCGCCGGCCTCTCTCTGCCCGTGTCCGTCCGTGAAATTCCGGCCGGGGCTCCCCGCGATGGCCCTCCCGACACCTTCGGACAGCACCCTCCCCGCGGAAGCCCGAGGACGAGGACGGCGAAGGAGACTCGTTTGGACCCCGAGCCAAAGCGAGGCCCTGCGAGCCTGCTTTGAGCGGAACCCGTACCCGGGCATCGCCACCAGAGAACGGCTGGCCCAGGCTATCGGCATTCCGGAGCCCAGGGTCCAGATTTGGTTTCAGAATGAGAGGTCACGCCAGCTGAGGCAGCACCGGCGGGAATCTCGGCCCTGGCCCGGGAGACGCGGCCCGCAAGAAGGCAGGCGAAAGCGGACCGCCGTCACCGGATCCCAGACCGCCCTGCTCCTCCGAGCCTTTGAGAAGGATCGCTTTCCAGGCATCGCCGCCAGGGAAGAGCTGGCCAGAGAGACGGGCCTCCCGGAGTCCAGGATTCAGATCTGGTTTCAGAATCGAAGGGCCAGGCACCCGGGACAGGGTGGCAGGGCGCCCGCGCACGCAGGCGGCCTGTGCGACGCGGCCCCCGGCGGGTGTCACCCTGCTCCCTCGTGGGTCGCCTTCGCCCACACCGGGGCGTGGGGAACGGGGCTTCCCGCACCCCACGTGCCCTGCGCGCCTGGGGCCCTCCCACAGGGGGCTTTCGTGAGCCAGGGAGCGAGGGCCGTCCCCGTGCTCCAGCCCAGCCAGGCCGCGCCGGCAGAGGGGATCTCCCAACCTGCCCCGGCACGCGGGGATTTTGCCTACGCTGCCCCGGCTCCTCCGGAAGGGGCGCTCTCCCACCCTCAGACTCCTCGGTGGCCTCCGCAGCCGGGCAAATGCCGGGAGGACCGGGACCCGCAGCGCGACGGCCCGCCGGGCCCTTGCGCGGTGGGACAGCCTGGGCCCGCTCAAGCGGGGCCACAGGGCCAAGGTGTGCTTGCGCCACCCACGTCCCAGGGGAGTCCGTGGTGGGGCTGGGGCCGGGGTCCCCAGGTCGCCGGGGCGGCGTGGGAACCCCAAGCCGGGGCAGCTCCACCTCCCCAGCCCGCGCCCCCGGAGGCCTCCGCGCGGCAGGGGCAGATGCAAGGCATCCGGGCGCCCTCCCAGGCGCTCCAGGAGCCGGGGCGCTCGTCTGCACTCCCCTCCGGCCTGCTGCTGGATGAGCTCCTGGCGAGCCCGGAGTTTCTGCAGCGGGCGCAACCTTTCCTAGAAACGGAGGCCCCGGGGGAGCTGGAGGCCTTGGAAGAGGCCGCCTCGCTGGAAGCACCCCTCAGCGAGGAAGAATACCGGGCTCTGCTGGAGGAGCTTTAGGACGCGGGGTTGGGACGGGGTCGGGTCGGGTCGGGTTGGGTCGGGTCGGGTCGGGGCAGGGCGGTGGCCTCTCTTTCGCGGGGAACACCTGGCTGGGCGTGGAGCGGCGTGTCTTCCCCGCCGGGCTGACCCGCCTGGGATTCCTGCCTTC